>NC_081279.1:0-611077 GCF_030490865.1 Poecile atricapillus
TAACCCTAACCCTAACCCTAACCCTAACCCTAACCCTAACCCTAACCCTAACCCTAACCCTAACCCTAACCCAACCCTAACCCTAACCCTAACCCTAACCCTAACCCTAACCCTAACCCTAACCCTAACCCTAACCCTAACCCTAACCCTAACCCTAACCCTAACCCTAACCCTAACCCTAACCCTAACCCTAACCCTAACCCTAACCCTAACCCTAACCCTAACCCTAACCCTAACCCTAACCCTAACCCTAACCCTAACCCTAACCCTAACCCTAACCCTAACCCTAACCCTAACCTAACCCTAACCCTAACCCTAACCCTAACCCTAACCCTAACCCTAACCCTAACCCTAACCCTAACCCTAACCCTAACCCTAACCCTAACCCTAACCCTAACCCTAACCCTAACCCTAACCCTAACCCTAACCCTAACCCTAACCCTAACCCTAACCCTAACCCTAACCCTAACCCTAACCCTAACCCTAACCCTAACCCTAACCCTAACCCTAACCCTAACCCTAACCCTAACCCTAACCCTAACCCTAACCCTAACCCAAACCCTAACCCTAACCCTAACCCTAACCCTAACCCTAACCCTAACCCTAACCCTAACCCTAACCCTAACCCTAACCCTAACCCTAACCCTAACCCTAACCCTAACCCTAACCCTAACCCTAACCCTAACCCTAACCCTAACCCTAACCCTAACCCTAACCCTAACACTAACCCTAACCCTAACCCTAACCCTAACCCTAACCCTAACCCAAACCCCTAACCCTAACCCTAACCCTAACCCTAACCCTAACCCTAACCCTAACCCTAACCCTAACCCTAACCCTAACCCTAACCCAAACCCTAACCCTAACCCTAACCCTAACCCTAACCCTAACCCTAACCCTAACCCTAACCCTAACCCTAACCCTAACCCTAACCCTAACCCTAACCCTAACCCAAACCCTAACCCTAACCCTAACCCTAACCCTAACCCTAACCCTAACCCTAAACCCTAACCCTAACCCTAACCACATCGCCGCTCTCTGGAATAGCGAAAGACAAGGGGAAACACTCTGACATCTATGGAAAATAGTAATCCGAGCAGAAATATCTGGGACTGCCTTCCAACACCCCAAAACACCTAGTACTATAAGAAGTGTTGAAAGTCCAACTTTTAAAAACTGAGCCCACCCGTAACCATCTACGAGCCATTGAAATCACGCATAAGTTCCCCAGCTCATAAAAACATGAACTTAAAACGGATCTCACTCGGATAGTGTGAGTAAACCTACGTTACAACTTTGTACCAAGACGAAGACCCCTAAACGCCGTGCTTCGCTCTATCACCGTCGGCCAAACCAAGCTATGAAGGGACACACAGAAAAAAAACCCAAACACATTTGAATTCCTTAAAATGCATGAACACTGTGAAATGTTAAAGGTGTATGAATGAGAATCGCTGTCCTCTGGTCCTTTCCTCTTTGTTTGGAGGTGCTGGTTATTTATGTGCTGTCCCCTGGGCACGTAGTTGTGCACTCCTAAGCCACCGTTTTACAGGTTGAATTTGCAATACTTTTGATACTATCAAATATCTGGGCCTGATAGAAGGTGTTTCATGATGTTTCTGCGTGTGTTGTAAGGTTTCCGTAGATGTCCGCGTGTTTTCCTTAGCTCTCGGTATTCCAAGAAGAGGCGATGTGGTATACTGCCTTAGTGGACGTTTTCCGCAAAAGTCCGGTGTTCGCTGGTGTTGCAAGGTATGACTGTGTGTATGTGGATGTTTTCCGGTGAATTCCAAGGTGTTTGGCTGTTTTTCAGTTTTTCCTTTCTAGCTAAGTGTGTCCTGAGGTGTCTGAGCGTTCCCTGGAGGCTATGGGTTTTCCCCAGTGCGATTACTTGTACTCGGAATATTGCCCACAGTACCAGAGTGACACCCGCCTTACGCTCGTGTTTTCACAAGTGTTTGGACGATTTGAGGTCTTAACGTGCGATCACAAGGGCACGCAGTTGTGTGCTGCTAGGCCTGTGTTTGGCAGGCCGAGCTTGCAGCACTTTTGATATTGTGCGGCGTGTTAGGGCGTTAGAAAGCGTTGCCCATGTTTGTGCGTGTGTTGCAGTGTTTCTGTTGGTGTCTGGGTATTTTCCGATGTCTTTCGTTATCCCAGAGAGCGGCAATATAGGAATGGGCATTTGTGGCCAATTTCCCCAAGAACGCCTTGCGTAGTGGTGTCGCAAGGTGTGACTAGGTGAATGTGTTTGTTATACACTGAATTTAAACATCTTTGGGTGTTTTTCGGTGTGTCCTCATATACCTTGGTGTGGCTGGAGGTTTCCGAACGTACAGTGGACGTTTCGAATGTTCCGTTGTGCAATAAGGTATACATGGAGGTTTGGCCAAAGTGTACTACAGAAACGCTCTTTACGCTCGTGTTTTCAAGTGTATTTCGTCGAGCTGTGGTATTTACGCGTGATCCCAGGTGCGCGTAGTTGTGCAGGGGTAGGCCTGGGTTTGACAGGGTGATAATGCTCCACTTCTGATAATGGGATGTGCGTAGGGGTGTTAGAAGGTGTTTCCTTATGTTTCTGCAGGTGTTGCAGTGTTTCCGTAGATGTCCGTGTACTTTCCGTTGTCTTTCGTTATTCCAGAGAGCGGCGATGTGGTATACTGCCTTAGTGGACGTTTTCCGGTAGAAGCCAGTGTGCGCTGGTGTTGCAAAGTATGACTCTGTGTATGTGGATGTTTTCCGGTAAATTCCAAGGTGTTTGCCTGATTTTCGGAGTGTCCGCCTATACCTTGGTGTAGCTGGAGGTGTCCGGACGTACAAGGGACATTACGGGTTTTCCTTTGCGCAATAAGGTACACTCGGAGTTTTGCCTAGTGCCCGAGTGACCCCCCCTTTACGCTCGTGTTTTCAAGTGTATTTCGACAAGCTGGGGTATTTACGCATGATCCCAGGTGCGCGTAGCTGTGCACGGGTAGGTCTGGGTTTGATAGGGTGATCGTGAACCTCTTCTGATAATGTGAGGTGTGTTTGGGTGTTAGAAGGTGTTTCCCGATGTTTCTGCATTTCTTGCAGTGTTTCCGTAGATGTCCGGGTACTTTCCGTTGTCTTTCGCTATTCCAGAGAGCGGCGATGTACTATACAGCCCTAGTGGAAGTTTTCCGTAAGAAGCCAGTGTGCGCTGGTGTTGAAGGTATGTCTCTGTGTATGTGGATGTTTTCCGGTGAATTCCAATGTGTTTGGGTGTTTTTCGGTGTGTCCGTATTTAAAAATAACTATTATTATATATAGAAAAATATATAAACCAAAAATTATGGATGCTGCCATATTAGGCCCAGTGGGTGGGGCTTACAAAAAGGAAAGGTGCCAAGTCTTGTCACGCTCCTCACCGGCCCCGGGAGCTGCTTTTGGAGGGGTGAGGCTATGAGTGGATGGGCGGGGCTTAGAGAAAGGGGCGGGGTCAGGGCATGTCTCTCCCCTCATCGGCCTCTGGAGCTGCTTTTGGAGGGGTGTGGCTATGAGTGGGTGGGCGGGGCTTAAGAGAAAGAATCGAGGTCAGGGCTTGTCACTTTCCTTGCCGACCACAGGAGATGCTTTGGAGGGACGGGGCTATAAGTGCGGGGGCGGGGCTTAGAAAAAGGGGCAGGGACAGGGCTTGCATATCTCCTTACCGCCCTCGGGAGCTGCTAATATGGGGGGGCGTGGCTTTTCGTGAGTGGGCGGGGTTTAGGAAAAGGGGCGGGGCCAGGTGTCTTGTCTCTCTCCTCACCCGCCTCTGGAGCTGCTAGAAGAAAGGCGTGGCTTTACAAGGGTGGGCGGGTCTTACAAAAATGGGCAAACCCAAGTCTTTGTCCCTTTGCTCAATGGCCCCGGGAGCTGCTTTTGGAGGGGCGTGGCTATGGGTGGAGGGGCGGGGCATAGAGAAAGGGGCGGGGCCAGGCCATGTCTCTCCCCTCACCGGCCTCCAGAGATGCTCCGGCAGGAGCGTGGTTAGGAGTGGGTGGGCGGGGCTTAGAGAAAGGGGCGGGGTCAGGGGCTGTCTCTCTTCCCGCTGGCCTCCAGAGATGCTTTTGGAGAGCTGAGGCTATGAGTGGGTGCGCTGGGCATAGAGAAAGGGGCGGGGTCAGGGTATCTCTCTTGCCTCACCGGCCTCCAGAGATGCTCTGACAGGGTTAGGGTTAGGAGTGGGTGGGCGGGGCTTAGAGAAAGGGGCGGGGCAGAGCATGTCTCTTTCCTCACCAACCTCTGGAGCTGCTTTTGGAGGGGCGTGGCTGTGAGTGGGTGTGCAGGGCTTAAGGGAAAGGGGCGGGGTCAGGGCTTGTCACTCTCCTCATCGGCCTCTGCAGCTGCTTGGGGAGGGGCGTGGTTTTACGTGAGAGGGCGGGGTGTACAAAAAGGGGCAGGACCAGGGTCTGTTATTCTTCTCGGCGGCCTTAGGAGCTGCTTGAAGAGGGGCGTGGCTATGAGTGAGTGGGCGGGGCTTAGAAAAAGGGGCGGGGCCAGGGTCTGTCTCTCTTCTCGCCGGCCTTAGGAGCTGATTGAAGGGGGGGGTGGCTATGCGTGGGTGGGCGGGGCTTAGAGAAAGAGGGAGTGTCAGGGCATGTCTCTCCCCTCAGCGGCCTCCAGAGATGCTCCGGCAGGAGCGTGGTTAGAAGTGGGTGGGCGGGGCTTAGAGAAAGGAGCAGGGTCAGAACATGTCTCTCTCCTCACCAACCTCTGGAGCTGCTTTTGGAGTAGCATGGCTGTGAGTGGTTGTGCGGGTTTAAGAGAAAGGGGCGGGGCCAGGGCTTGTCACTTTCCTCACCAGCTTCAGGAGCTGCCTTTGGGGAGGCGTGTCTATCGGTGGGTGGGCGAGGATTAGATAAAGGGGCGGAGCCAAGTCTTGTCACTCTCCTCACCGGCCCCGGGAGCTGCTTTTGGAGGTGTGTGGCTATGAGTGGGTGGGCGGGGCTTCGAGAAAGGGCCGGGGTCAGGGCTTTTCTTTCTCCTCATCGGCCTCTGGAGCTGCTCTGGGAAAGGCGTGGCTTTACGTGAGTGGGCGGGGCTTAACAGAAGGGGCGGAGCCAAGTCTTGTTACTCTCCTCACTGGCCCTCAGAGCTGGTTTTGGAGGGGTGTGGGTATGTGTGGTTGGGCGGGGCTTCGAGAAAGGGGCGGGGTCAGGGCATGTCTCTCCCCTCACCGGCCTCAAGAGCTGCTTTTGGAGGGGTGTGGCTATGAGTCGGTGGGTAGGGCTTAAGAGGAATGGGCGGGGTCAGGGCTTGTCACTCTCCTCACCGGCCTCTGGAGCTGCTTTTGGAGGGGCGTGGCTTTACGTGAGAGGGCGGGGCTTACAAAAAAGAGCGGGGCCAGGGTCTGTCTTTCTTTCCGCCGGCCTTAGGAGCTGCTTGAAGAGGGGCGTGGCTGTGGGCGGGGCGCGGGGCTTAGAAAAATGGGCAAAGCCAGGGCTTGTCTATCTCCTAACTGGCCACAGCAGCTGCTCGGGGAGGGTCGTGGCTCCGAGTTGGTGGGCGGGGCTTAGAAAAAGGGGGGGGGAGTGGCCTTGTCTCTCTCCTTGCCAGCCACAGGAGCTGCTTTGGAGGGGCGTGGCTATGGGTGCGGGTGCGGGGCTTAGAAAAAGGAGCAGGGACAGGGCTTGCGTATCTCCTTACCGCCCTCGAGAGCTGCTAATATGGGGGGGGCGTGTCTTTTCGTGAGTGGGTGGGGCTTAGGAAACGGGGCGGGGCCAGGCGTCTTCTCTCACGCCTCACCTGCCTCTGGAGCTGCTAGAAGAAAGGCGTGGCTTTACGTGGGTGGGCGGGGCTTACAAAACTGGGCGAAGCCAAGTCTTGTCCCTTTGGTCACCGGCCCCGGGAGCTGCTTTTGGAGGGGCGTGGCTATGGGTGGAGGGGCGGGGCATAGAGAAAGGGGGGGGGGCCAGGCCACGTCTCTCTCCTTGCCGGCCACAGGAGCTGCTTTGGAGGGGCGTGGCTATGGGTGCGGGGGCGGGGCTTAGAAAAAGGGGCAGGGACAGGGCTTGCGTATCTCCTTACCGCCCTCGAGAGCTGCTAATATGGGGGAGCGTGGCTTTTTGTGAGTGGTCGGGGCTTAGAAAAAGGAGCGAGGCCAGGGTCTGTTTCTCGGCTCGCCGGCCTTAGGAGCAGCTTGAAGGGGGGCGTGGCTATGGGTGGAGGGGCGGGGCATAGAGAAAGGGTGGGGCCAGGCCATGTCTCTCTCCTCACCGGCCTCCAGAGATGCTCCGGCAGGAGCGTGGTTAGCAGTGGGTGGGCGGGTCTTAGAGAAAGGGGCGGGGCCAGAGCATGTCTCTCTCCTCACCAACCTCTGGAGCTGCTTTTGGAGGGGCGTGGCTGTGAGTGGGTGTGCGGGCTTAAGAGAAAGGGGCGGGGCCAGGGCTTGTCACTTTCCTCACCAGCTTCAGGAGCTGTCTTTGGGGAGGCGTGTCTATCAGTGGGTGGGCGGGGATTAGATTAAGGGGCGGAGCTAAGTCTTGTCACTCTCCTCACCGGCCCCGGGAGCTGATTTTGGAGGGGTGTGGCTATGAGTGGGTGGGCGGGGCTTCGAGAAAGGGGCGGGGTCAGGGCTTGTCTTTCTCCTCACCTACCTCTGGAGCTGCTCTGGGAGGGGCGTGGCTTTACGTGAGTGGGCGGGGCTTAGACAAAGGGGCGAAGCCAAGTCTTGTCACTCTCCTCACTGGCATTCGGTGGTGGTTTTGGAGGGGCGTGGCTATGGGTGGAGGGGCGGGGCATAGAGAAAGGGGCGTGGCCAGGCCATGTCTCTCTCCTCACCGGCCTCCAGAGATGCTCCGGCAGGAGCGCGGTTAGGAGTGGGTGGGCGGGGCTTAGAGAAAGGGGCGGGGTCAGAGCATGTCTCTCTCCTCACCAACCTCTGGAGCTGCTTTTGGAGGGGCGTGGCTGTGAGTGGGTGTGTGGGCTTAAGAGAAAGGGGCGGGGCCAGGGCTTGTCACTTTCCTCACCAGCTTCAAGAGCTGCCGTTGGGGAGGCGTGTCTATCGGTGGGTGGGCGGGGATTAGATAAAGGGGCGGAGCCAAGTCTTGTCACTCTCCTCACTGGCCCTGGGAGCTGCTTTTGGAGGTGTGTGGCTATGAGTGGCTGGGTGGGGCTTAAGAGAAAGGGGCAGGGTCAGGGTCATTCTCCTCACCGGCCTCAAGAGCTGCTCGGGGAGGGGCGTGGCTTTACGTGAGTGGACGGGGCTTACAAAAAGGAGCAGAGCCAAGTCTTGTCACTCTCCTCACTGGCCCTCGGAGCTGCTTTTGGAGGTGCGTGGCTATGAGTGGGTGGGCGGGGCTTAGAGAAAGGGGCGGGGTCAGGGCATGTCTCTCCCCTCACCGGCCTCAGGAGCTGATTTTGGAGGGGTGTGGCTATGAGTGGGTGGGCGGGGCTTAACAGAAAGGGACGGGGTCAGACCTTGTCACTCTCCTCACCGGCCATAGGAGCTGCTTTGGAGGGGCGTGGCTCTGGGTGCGGGGGCGGGGCTTAGAAAAAGGAGCGAGGCCAGGGTCTGTTTCTCAGCTCGCTGGCCTTAGGAGCAGCTTGAAGGGGGGCGTGGCTATGGGTGGAGGGGCGGGGCATAGAGAAAAGGGCGGGGCCAGGCCTTGTACCTCTCCTCACCGGCCTCCAGAGATGCTCGGCAGGAGCGTGGTTAGGCGTGGGTGGGCGGGTCTTAGAGAAAGGGGCGGGGCCAGAGCATGTCTCTCTCCTCACCAACCTCTGGAGCTGCTTTTGGAGGGGCGTGGCTATGAGTGGGTGTGCGGGCTTAAGAGGAAGGGGCGGGGTCAGGGTTTGTCACTTTCCTCACCAGCTTCAGGAGCTGTCTTTGGGGAGGTGTGTCTATCGGTGGGTGGGCGGGGATTAGATAAAGGGGCGGAGCCAAGTCTTGTCACTCGCCTCACCGGCTCCGGGAGCTGCTTTTGGAGGGGTGTGGCTATGAGTGGGTGGGCGAGGCTTAAGAGAAAGGGACAGGGTCAGGGCTTGTCACTCTCCTCACCAGCTTCTGGAGCTGCTCGGGGAATGGCGTGGATTTACGTGAGAGGGCGGAACTTAGAAAAAGGGGCGGGGCCAAGGTCTGTCTCTCGGCTCGCCGGCCTTAGGAGCAGCTTGAAGGGGGGCGTGGCTATGAGTGAGTGGGCGGGGCTTAGAGAAATGGGCGGTGACTGGCTATGTCTCTCTCCTCACCGGCATCCAGAGATGCTCCGGGAGGAGCGTGGTTAGGCGTGGGTGGGCGGGGCTAAGAGAAAGGGGCGGGGCCAGAGCATGTCTCTCTCCTCACCAACTTCTGGAGCTGCTTTTGGAAGGGCGTGGCTATGAGTGGGTGGGCGGGGCTTAGAGAAAGGGGCGGTGACTGGCTATGTCTCTCTCCTCACCGGCCTCCAGAGATGCTCCGGCAGGAGCGTGATTAGGATTGGGTGGGTGAGGCTTCGAGAAAGGGGCGGGGCCAGGTGTCTTGTCTCACTCCTCACCTGACTCTGGAGCTGCCAGAAGAAAGGCGTGGCTTTACGTGGGTGGGCGGGGCTTACAAAACTGGGCAAAGCCAAGTCTTGTCCCTTTGGTCACCGGCTCCGGGAGCTGCTTTTGGAGGGGCGTGGCTATGGGTGGAGGGGCGGGGCATAGAGAAAAGGGCGGGGCCAGGCCTTGTACCTCTCCTCACCGGCCTCCAGAGATGCTCCGGCAGGAGCGTGGTTAGGCGTGGGTGGGCGGGGCTAAGAGAAAGGGGCGAGGCCAGAGCATGTCTCTCTCCTCACCAACTTCTGGAGCTGCTTTTGGAGGGGCGTGGCTATGAGTGGGTGGGCGGGGCTTAGAGAAAGGGGCGGTGACTGGCTATGTCTCTCTCCTCACCGGCCTCCAGAGATGCTCCGGCAGGAGCGTGGTTAGGAGTGGGTGGGCGGGGCTTAGAGAAAGGGGCGGGGCCAGAGCATGTATCTCTCCTCACCAACCTCTGGAGCTGCTTTTGGAGGGGCGTGGCTGTGAGTGGTTGTGCGGGCTTAAGAGAAAGGGGCGGGGCCAGGGTTTGTCACTTTCCTCACCAGCTTCAGGAGCTGCCTTTGGGGAGGCGTGTCTATTGGAGGGTGGGCGGGGATTAGATATAGGGTTGGAGCCAAGTCTTGTCACTCGCCTTATTGGCCCTGGGAGCTGCTTTTGGAGGGGTGTGGCTATGAGTGAGTGGGCGGTGCTTAGAGAAAGGGGCGGGGCCAGGGCTTGTCAGTTCCCTCACCAGCTTCAAGAGCTGCTGTTGGGGAGGCGTGTCTATCGGTGGGTGGGCCGGGATAAGATAAAGCGGCGGAGCCAAGTCTTGTCACTCTCCTCACTGGCCCTGGGAGCTGCTTTTGGAGGTGTGTGGCTATGAGTGGCTGGGTGGGGCTTAAGAGAAAGGGGCAGGGTCAGGGTCATTCTCCTCACCGGCCTCAAGAGCTGCTCGGGGAGGGGCGTGGCTTTACGTGAGTGGACGGGGCTTACAAAAAGGAGCAGAGCCAAGTCTTGTCACTCTCCTCACTGGCCCTCGGAGCTGCTTTTGGAGGGGTGTGGCTATGAGTGGGTGGGCGAGGCTTAAGAGAAAGGGACAGGGTCAGGGCTTGTCACTCTCCTCACCAGCTTCTGGAGCTGCTCGGGGAATGGCGTGGATTTACGTGAGAGGGCGGAACTTAGAAAAAGGGGCGGGGCCAGCGTCTGTCTTTCGGCTCGCTGGCCTTAGGAGCAGCTTGAAGGGGGGGCGTGGCTATGAGTGAGTGGGCGGGGCTTAGAGAAAGGGGCGGTGACTGGCTATGTCTCTCTCCTCACCGGCCTCCAGAGATGCGACGGCAGGAGCGTGGTTAGGATTGGGTGGGCGAGGCTTCGAGAAAGGGGCGGGGCCAGGTGTCTTGTCTCACTCCTAACCTGACTCTGGAGCTGCCAGAAGAAAGGCGTGGCTTTACGTGGGTGGGCGGGGCTTAGAAAACTGGGCAAAGCCAAGTCTTGTCCCTTTGGTCACCGGCCTTAGGAGCTGCTTTTGGAGGGGCGTGGCTATGGGTGGAGGGGCGGGGCATAGAGAAAGGGGCGGGGTCAGGCCATGTCTCTCTCCTCACCAGCCTCCAGAGATGCTCCAGCAGGAGCGTGGTTAGGAGTGGGTGGGCGGGGCTTAGAGAAAGGGGCGGGGCCAGAGCATGTCTCTCTCCTCACCAACCTCTGGAGCTGCTTTTGGAGGGGCGTGGCTGTGAGTGGGTGTGCGGGCTTAAGAGAAAGGGGCGGGGCCAGGGCTTGTCACTTTCCTCAACAGCTTCAGGAGCTGCTTTGGAGGGGCGTGTCTATGGGTTCGGGGGCGTGGCTTAGAAAAAGAGGCGGGGCCAGGGTCTGTCTCTCTGCTTGCCGGCCTTAGGAGCTGCTTGAAGGGGTGTGTGGCTCTGAGTCGGTGGGCGGAGCTTAGAAAAAGGGGCGGGGACTGGCCTTGTCTCTCTCCTTGCCGGCCACAGGAGCTGCTTTGAGGGGCGTGGCTATGGGTGCAGGGGCGGGGCTTAGAAAAAGGGGCAGGGACAGGGCTTGCGTATCTCCTTACCGCCTTCGGAAACTGCTAATGGGGGGGGCGTGGCTTTTCGTGAGTGGGCGGGGCTTAGGAAACGGGGTGGAGCCAGGCATCTTGTCTCACTCCTCACCTGCCTCTGGAGCTGCCAGAAGAAAGGCGTGGCTTTACGTGGGTGGGCGGGGCTTACAAAAATGGGCAAAGCCAAGTCTTGTCCCTTTGCTCACCGGCCCCGGGAGATGCTTTTGGAGGGGCGTGGCTATGGGTGGAGGGGCGGGGCTTAGAGAAAGGGGCGGGGCCAGGCCATGTCTCTCTCCTCACCGGCCTCCAGAGATGCTCCGGCAGGAGCGCGGTTAGGAGTGGGTGGGCGGGGCTTAGAGAAAGGGGCGGGGTCAGAGCATGTCTCTCTCCTCACCAACCTCTGGAGCTGCTTTTGGAGGGGCGTGGCTGTGAGTGGGTGTGCGGGCTTAAGAGAAAGGGGCGGGGCCAGGGCTTGTCACTTTCCTCACCAGCTTCAGGAGCTGTCTTTGGGACGGCGTGTCTATCGGTGGGTGGGCGGGGATGAGATAAAGGGGCGAAGCTATGTCTTGTCACTCTCCTCACCGGCCCCGGGAGCTGATTTTGGAGGGGTGTGGCTATGAGTGGGTGGGCGGGGCTTCGAGAAAGGGGCGGGGTCAGGGCTTGTCTTTCTCCTCACCTACCTCTGGAGCTGCTCTGGGAGGGGCGTGGCTTTACGTGAGTGGGCGGGGCTTAGACAAAGGGGCGAAGCCAAGTCTTGTCACTCTCCTCACTGGCATTCGGAGGTGGTTTTGGAGGGGCGTGGCTATGGGTGGAGGGGCGGGGCATAGAGAAAGGGGCGGGGCCAGGCCATGTCTCTCTCCTCACCAGCCTCCAGAGATGCTCCGGCAGGAGCGCGGTTAGGAGTGGGTGGGCGGGGCTTAGAGAAAGGGGCGGGGCCAGAGCATGTCTCTCTCCTCACCAACCTCTGGAGCTGCTTTTGGAGGGGCGTGGCTGTGAGTGGTTGTGCGGGCTTAAGAGAAAGGGGCGGGGCCAGGGCTTGTCACTTTCCTCACCAGCTTCAGAAGCTGCCTTTGGGGAGGCGTGTCTATCGGAGGGTGGGCGTGGATTAGATATAGGGTCGGAGCCAAGTCTTGTCACTCGCCTTATTGGCCCCGGGAGCTGCTTTTGGAGGGGTGTGGCTATGAGTGAGTGGGCGGGGCATAGAGAAAGGGGCGGGGCCAGGGCTTGTCACTTTCCTCACCAGCTTCAAGAGCTGCCGTTGGGGAGGCGTGTCTATCGGTGGGTGGGCGGGGATTAGATAAAGGGGCGGAGCCAAGTCTTGTCACTCTCCTCTCCGGCCCCGGGAGCTGCTTTTGGAGGTGTGTGGCTATGAGTGGCTGAGTGGGGCTTAAGAGAAAGGGGCAGGGTCAGGGCTTGTCATTCTCCTCACAGGCCTCAAGAGCTGCTCGGGGAGGGGCGTGGCTTTACGTGAGTGGACGGGGCTTACAAAAAGGAGCAGAGCCAAGTCTTGTCACTCTCCTCACTGGCCCTCAGAGCTGCTTTTGGAGGGGCGTGGCTATGAGTGGGTGGGCGGGGCTTAGAGAAAGGGGCGGGGTCAGGGCATGTCTCTCCCCTCACCGGCCTCAGGAGCTGATTTTGGAGGGGTGTGGCTATGAGTGGGTGGGCGGGGCTTAACAGAAAGGGACGGGGTCAGACCTTGTCACTCTCCTCACCGGCCATAAGAGCTGCTTTGGAGGGGCGTGGCTCTGGGTGCGGGGGCGGGGCTTAGAAAAAGGAGCGAGGCCAGGGTCTGTTTCTCAACTCGCCGGCCTTAGGAGCAGCTTGAAGGGGGGCGTGGCTATGGGTGGAGGGGCGGGGTATAGAGAAAAGGGCGGGGCCAGGCCTTGTACCTCTCCTCACCGGCCTCCAAAGATGTTCCGGCAGGAGTGTGGTTAGGAGTGGGTGGGCGGGGCTTAGAGAAAGGGGCGGGGCCAGACCATGTCTCTCTCCTCACCAACCTCTGGAGCTGCTTTTGGAGGGGCGTGGCTGTGAGTGGGTGTGCGGGCTTAAGAGAAAGGGGCGGAGCCAAGTCTTGTCACTCTCCTCACCGGCTCTGGGAGCTGCTTTTGGAGGGGTGTGGCTATGAGTGGGTGTGCGGGCTTAAGAGGAAGGGGCGGGGCCAGGGCTTGTCATATTCCTCACCAGCTTCAAGAGCTGCCTTTGGGGAGGCGTGTCTATCGGTGGGTGGGCGGGGATTAGATAAAGGGGCGGAGCCAAGTCTTGTCACTCTCCTCACCGGCTCCGGGAGCTGCTTTTGGAGGGGTGTGGCTATGAGTGAGTGGGCGGGGCTTAGGGAAAGGGGCGGGGTCAGGGTGTGTCTCTCGCCTCACCGGCCTCCAAAGATGCTCTGGCAGGAGCGTGGTTAGGAGTGGGTGGGCGGGGCTTAGAGAAAGGGGCGGGGCCAGAGCATGTCTCTCTCCTCACCAACATCTGGTGCTGCTTCGGAGGGGCGTGTCTAAGGGTGCGAGGGCGGGGCTTAGAAAAAGAGGCGGGGCCAGGGTCTGTCTCTCGGCCTGCTGGCCTTAGGAGCTGCTTGAAGGGGGGTGTGGCTATGAATGGGTGGGCGGGGCTTAGGAAAAGGGGCGGGGACTGGCCTTGTCTCTCTCCTTGCCGGCCACAGGAGCTGCTTTGGAGGGGCGTGGCTATGGGTGCAGGGGCGGGGCTTAGAAAAAGGGGCTGGGACAGGGCTTGCGTATCTCCTTACCGCCCTCGGGAGCTGCTAATGGGGGGGCCGTGGCTTTTCGTGAGTGGGCGGGGCTTAGGAAACGGGGCGGGGCCAGGCGTCTTGTCTCACTCCTCACCTGCCTCTGGAGCTGCCAGAAGAAAGGCGTGGCTTTACGTGGGTGGGCGTGGCTTACAAAAATGGACGAAGCCAAGTCTTGTCCCTTTGCTCACCGGCCCCGGGAGCTGCTTTTGGAGGGTCGTGGCTATGAGTGGGTGGGCGGGGCTTAAGAGAAAGGGGCGGGGCCAGGCCATGTCTCTCTCCTCACCGGCTTCTGGAGCTGCTCGGGGAGGGGCGTGACTTTACGTGAGAGGGCGGGGCTTACAAAAAGGGGCGGGGCCGGGGTCTGTCTTTCTTCTCGCCGGCCTTAGGAGCTGCTTGAAGAGAGGCGTGGCTGTGGGCGGGGGGCGGGGCTTACAAAAAGGGGCAAAGCCAGGGCTTGTCTTTCTCCTAACCGGCCACAGCAGCTGCTTTGGGAGGGTCGTGGATATGAGTGAGTGGGCGGGGCTTAAAAATAGCAACGGGGCCAGGCCTTGTCTCTCTCCTTGCCGGCCATAGGAGCTCCTTTGGAGGGGCGTGGCTATGGGTGCGGGGGCGGGGCTTAGAAAAAGAGGCGGGGCCAGGGTCTGTCTCCCGGCTCGCCGGCCTTAGGAGCTGCTTGAAGTGGGACATGGCTATGAGTGGGTGGGCGGGGCTTAGAAAAAGGAGCGGAGCCAAGTCTTGTCACTCTCCTCTCCGGCCATAGGAGCTGCTTTGGAGGGGCGTGGCTATGGGTGCGAAGGCAGGGCTTAGAAAAAGGGGCAGGGAAAGGGCTTGCGTATCTCCTTACCGCCCTCGGGAGCTGCTAATATGGGGGGGGCGTGGCTTTTCGTGAGTGGGCGGGGCTTAGGAAAAGGGTCGGGGCCAGGTGTCTTGTCTCTCTCCTCACCTGCCTCTGGAGCTGCTAGAAGAAAGGCGTGGCTTTACGTGGGTGGGCGGGGCTTACAAAAATGGGCGAAGCCAAGTCTTGTGCATTTGCTCACCGGCCCCGGGAGCTGCTTTTGGAGGGGCGTGGCTATGGGTGGAGGGGCGGGGCATAGAGAAAGGGGCGGGGCCAGGCCATGTCTCTCTCCTCACCGGCCTCCAGAGATGCTCCGGCAGGAGCGCGGTTAGGAGTGGGTGGGCGGGGCTTAGAGAAAGGGGCGGGGCCAGAGCATGTCTCTCTCCTCACCAACCTCTGGAGCTGCTTTTGGAGGGGCGTGGCTGTGAGTGGGTGTGCGGGCTTAAGAGAAAGGGGCGGGGCCAGGGCTTGTCACTTTCCTCACCAGCTTCAGGAGCTGTCTTTGGGGAGGCGTGTCTGTCGGTGGGTGGGCCGGGATTAGATTAAGGGGCGGAGCCAAGTCTTGTCACTCTCCTCACCGGCCCCGGGAGCAGCTTTGGAGGGGTGTGGCTATGAGTGGGTGGGCGGGGCTTCGAGAAAGGGGCAGGGTCAGGGCTTGTCATTCTCCTCACCTACCTCTGGAGCTGTTATGGGAGGGGCGTGGCTTTACGTGAGTGGGCGGGGCTTACAAAAAGGGGCAAAGCCAAGTCTTGTCACTCTCCTCACTGGCCCTCGGAGCTGGTTTTGGAGGGGCGTGGCTATGAGTGGGTGGGTGGGGTGTAAGAGAAAGGGGCGGAGTCAGAGCATGTCTCTCTCCTCACCAACCTCTGGAGCTGCTTTTGGAGGGGCGTGGCTGTGAGTGGGTGTGCGGGCTTAAGAGAAAGGGGCGGGGCCAGGGCTTGTCACTTTCCTCACCAGCTTCAGGAGCTGCCGTTGGGGAGGCGTGTCTATTGGAAGGTGGGCGTGGATTAGATATAGGGGCGGAGCCAAGTCTTGTCACTCGCCTGATTGGCCCCGGGAGCTGCTTTTGGAGGGGTGTGGCTATGAGTGAGTGGGCGGGGCTTAGGGAAAGGGGCGGGGTCAGGGTGTGTCTCTCGCCTCACCGGCCTCCAAAGATGCTCTGGCAGGAGCGTGGTTAGGAGTGGGTGGGCGGGGCTTACAAAAAGGGGCGGGGCCAGAGCATGTCTCTTTCCTCACCAACATCTGGTGCTGCTTCGGAGGGGCGTGTCTAAGGGTGCGAGGGCGGGGCTTAGAAAAAGAGGCAGGGCCAGGGTCTGTCTCTCGGCTTGCTGGCCTTAGGAGCTGTTTGAAGGGGGGTGTGGCTATGAATGAGTGGGCGGGGCTTAGGAAAAGGGGCGGGGACTGGCCTTGTCTCTCTCCTTGCCGGCCACAGGAGCTGCTTTGGAGGGGCGTGGCGATGGGTGCGGGGGTGGGGCTTCAAAAAAGGGGCAGGGACAGGACTTGCGTATCTCCTTACCGCCCTCGGGAGCTGCTAATGGGGGCTGGGGGGGCGTGGCTTTTCGAGATTGGGCGGGGCTTAGGAAAACGGGCAGGGCCATGTGTCTTGTCTCTCTCCTCACCCGCCTCTGGAGCTGCTACAAGAAAGGCGTGGCTTTACGTGGGTGGGCGGGGCTTACAAAAATGGCAAAGCCAAGTCTTGTCACTTTGCTCACCGGCCTCGAGAACTGCTTTTGGAGGAGTGTGGCTATGGGTGGAGGGGCGGGGCATAGAGAAAGGGGCGGGGCCAGAGCATGTCTCTCTCCTCACCAGCTTCTGGAGCTGCCTTTGGGGAGGCGTATCTATCGGTGGATGGGCGGGGATTAGATAAAGGGGCGGAGCCAAGTCTTGTCACTCTCCTCATCGGCCCCAGGAGCTGTTTTTGGAGGGGTGTAACTATGAGTGGGTGGGCGGGGCTTAGAGAAAGGGGCAGGATCAGGGCTTGTCTTTCTCCTCACCTACCTCTGGAGCTGCTCGAGGAGGAGCATGGTTTTATGTGAGTGGGCGGGGCTTACAAAAAGGGGCGGAGCCAAGTTTTGTAACTCTCCTCACTGGCCCTCAGCGCTGCTTTTGGAGGGGTGTGGCTATGAGTGGGTGGGCGGGGCTTAAGAAAAAGGAGCGGGGTCAGGACTTGTCACTCTCCTCACCGGCCACAGCAGCTGCTCCGGGAGGCTCGTGGCTATGAGTGAGTGGGCGTGGCTTAAAAATAAGAATGGGGCCAGGCCTTGTCTCTCTCCTCGCGGGCCATAGGAGCTATCACATCACTGCAGTGACAACTCTCATTTACGCTTCTCTGTGACAACATAGTGCTGACAGAGGCATTATTCCCCTCTCTGGGACATCACAGTCATCACAGCCTCAAATTCATCCCCTCTGGAACACCGCAGCACTGACTGATCCACTTGTCTGCCATTTGTGACATCAGACCAGTGACAGGCCCAACTTATCTCTGTTTATGACACCAAAGTGGTGGCAGCCTCAGTTTCTTCCTCTCTGTGACATCACAAAAATGAGTGACTCAGTTTCACCTCTCTGGGACATCACTGCAGTCAGTGACAAGTCCAATTTACAACTCTCTGGGACACCACAGTGGTGACAGACTCATTATTCCCTTCTCTGTGACATCACAGCAGAGACAGAACCAATTCAAACCTCTCCCTGATACCATAGCCATGACATCCCCAGCTGCATCCCCTCTGTGGCAACAGACAAGTCAGAACACCTGTGGAACTTTCTCTCACACTCCACAGCTGTGATAGCCCCTCTTTTCCCCTCTCTGGGACATCACAGCAGTGGGACACCCCAATCTACGCCTCTCTGGGACATCACAGCAGTGAAAGACCCCAGTTTCCACCCTTTAAGACATCACAGCACTGACAGACCAAATTTCACCCTTTCTGTCACACCACAGATGGAACAAGCCCAATTTACTCCTATCTGTATCACCCCAGCGGTGACAGTGCCAGGTTTCTCCTCTCCGTGACATAGCATCAAAGACAAGTGGGAATTCATCCCCTCCTATAGGCCACAGCAGTGACAGCCTCAGTTTTCCTCTCTCTGGGAGATCACTGCACTGACAAGTCAAATTGACACCTCTCTGTGACACCACGGCGCTGAAAGACCCATTATTCCCCTCTTTGGGACATCACATCAGAGACAGAACCAAATGAAGACTCTCTGTCATACCACAGCCCCAATTCCATCCCATTTGTGGCAACAGACAAGTCATAGCACCTGTGGAACTTTCTCTGGGACTGCTCAACAGTGATCACTCCACTTTTCCCCTCTCTGGGACACCACACCAGTGACAGCCTCACTTTTCCTCTCTCTGGGAGATCACTGCAGTGACAAGTCCAATTGACACCTCTCGGTGACACCACGGCGCTGAAAGACCCATTATTCCCCTCTCTGGGACATCACAGCAGAACCAATTCAAAACTCTGTCATACCATAGCCCTAACAACCTCAATTCCATCCCCTTTGTGGCAACAGACAAGTCATAGCACCTGTGGAACTTTCTCTGCGACTGCACAACAGTGATCACTCCACTTTTCCCCTCTCTGGGACACCACAGCAGTGACAGACTCACTTTTCCCCTCTTTGGGACACCACAGAAGTGACAGGCCCAATTGATGCCTCTCTGTGACAGAGGCAGTCTCAGTTTTTTCCTCTCTTTGACATCACACCAATCAGGGACCCATTTTCCCCTCTCTATCACATCACTGCACTGACAACTCTCATTTACGCCTCTCTGTGACACCACAGTGGTGACAGAGGCATTATTCCCCTCTCTGGGACATCACAGTCATCACAGCCTCAAATTCATCCCCTCTGGAACACCGCAGCACTGACTGATCCACTTGTCCGCCATTTGTGACATCAGAGCAGTGACAGGCCCAACTTACATCTGTTTATGACACCAAAGTGGTGGCAGCCTCAGTTTCTTCCTCTCTGTGACATCACAAAAATGAGTGACTCAGTTTCACCTCTCTGGGACATCACTGCAGTCAGTGACAAGTCCAATTTACACCTCTCTGGGACACCACAGTGGTGACAGACTCATTATTCCCTTCTCTGTGACATCACAGCAGAGACAGAACCAATTCAAACCTCTCCCTGATACCATAGCCATGACATCCCCAACTGCATCCCCTCTGTGGCAACAGACAAGTCAGAACACCTGTGGAACTTTCTCTCACACTCCACAGCTGTGATAGCCCCTCTTTTCCCCTCTCTGGGACATCACAGCAGTGGGACACCCCAATCTACGCCTCTCTGGGACATCACAGCAGTGAAAGACCCCAGTTTCCACCCTTTAAGACATCACAGCACTGACAGACCAAATTTCACCCTTTCTGTCACACCACAGATGGAACAAGCCCAATTTACACCTATCTGACACACCCCAGCGGTGACAGTGCCAGGTTTCTCCTCTCCGTGACATAGCATCAAAGACAAGTGGGAATTCATCCCCTCCTATAGGCCACAGCAGTGACAGCCTCAGTTTTCCTCTCTCTGGGAGATCACTGCACTGACAAGTCAAATTGACACCTCTCTGTGACACCACGGCGCTGAAAGACCCATTATTCCCCTCTTTGGGACATCACATCAGAGACAGAACCAAATGAAGACTCTCTGTCATACCACAGCCCCAATTCCATCCCATTTGTGGCAACAGACAAGTCATAGCACCTGTGGAACTTTCTCTGCGACTGCTCAACAGTGATCACTCCACTTTTCCCCTCTCTGGGACACCACACCAGTGACAGCCTCACTTTTCCTCTCTCTGGGAGATCACTGCACTGACAAGTCCAATTGACACCTCTCGGTGACACCACGGCGCTGAAAGACCCATTATTCCCCTCTCTGGGACATCACAGCAGAACCAATTCAAAACTCTGTCATACCATAGCCCTAACAACCTCAATTCCATCCCCTTTGTGGCAACAGACAAGTCATAGCACCTGTGGAACTTTCTCTGCGACTGCACAACAGTGATCACTCCACTTTTCCCCTCTCTGGGACACCACAGCAGTGACAGACTCACTTTTCCCCTCTTTGTGACACCACAGAAGTGACAGGCCCAATTGATGCCTCTCTGTGACACCAGTGCAGAGGCAGTCTCAGTTTTTTCCTCTCTTTGACATCACACCAATCAGGGACCCATTTTCCCCTCTCTATCACATCACTGCACTGACAACTCTCATTTACGCCTCTCTGTGACACCACAGTGGTGACAGAGGCATTATTCCCCTCTCTGGGACATCACAGTCATCACAGCCTCAAATTCATCCCCTCTGGAACACCGCAGCACTGACTGATCCACTTGTCCACCATTTGTGACATCAGAGCAGTGACAGGCCCAACTTATCTCTGTTTATGACACCAAAGTGGTGGCAGCCTCAGTTTCTTCCTCTCTGTGACATCACAAAAATGAGTGACTCAGTTTCACCTCTCTGTGACATCACTGCAGTCAGTGACAAGTCCAATTTACACCTCTCTGGGACACCACAGTGGTGACAGACTCATTATTCCCTTCTCTGTGACATCACAGCAGAGACAGAACCAATTCAAACCTCTCCCTGATACCATAGCCATGACATCCCCAACTGCATCCCCTCTGTGGCAACAGACACGTCAGAACACCTGTGGAACTTTCTCTCACACTCCACAGCTGTGATAGCCCCTCTTTTCCCCTCTCTGGGACATCACAGCAGTGGGACACCCCAATCTACGCCTCTCTGGGACATCACAGCAGTGAAAGACCCCAGTTTCCACCCTTTAAGACATCACAGCACTGACAGACCAAATTTCACCCTTTCTGTCACACCACAGATGGAACAAGCCCAATTTACTCCTATCTGTATCACCCCAGCGGTGACAGTGCCAGGTTTCTCCTCTCCGTGACATAGCATCAAAGACAAGTGGGAATTCATCCCCTCCTATAGGCCACAGCAGTGACAGCCTCACTTTTCCTCTCTCTGGGAGATCACTGCACTGACAAGTCAAATTGACACCTCTCTGTGACACCACGGCGCTGAAAGACCCATTATTCCCCTCTTTGGGACATCACATCAGAGACAGAACCAAATGAAGACTCTCTGTCATACCACAGCCCCAATTCCATCCCCTTTGTGGCAAAAGACAAGTCATAGCACCTGTGGAACTTTCTCTGGGACTGCTCAACAGTGATCACTCCACTTTTCCCCTCTCTGGGACACCACACCAGTGACAGCCTCACTTTTCCTCTCTCTGGGAGATCACTGCACTGACAAGTCCAGTTGACACCTCTCGGTGACACCACGGCGCTGAAAGACCCATTATTCCCCTCTCTGGGACATCACAGCAGAACCAATTCAAAACTCTGTCATACCATAGCCCTAACAACCTCAATTCCATCCCCTTTGTGGCAACAGACAAGTCATAGCACCTGTGGAACTTTCTCTGCGACTGCACAACAGTGATCACTCCACTTTTCCCCTCTCTGGGACACCACAGCAGTGACAGACTCACTTTTCCCCTCTTTGTGACACCACAGAAGTGACAGGCCCAATTGATGCCTCTCTGTGACAGAGGCAGTCTCAGTTTTTTCCTCTCTTTGACATCACACCAATCAGGGACCCATTTTCCCCTCTCTATCACATCACTGCACTGACAACTCTCATTTACGCCTCTCTGTGACACCACAGTGGTGACAGAGGCATTATTCCCCTCTCTGGGACATCACAGTCATCACAGCCTCAAATTCATCCCCTCTGGAACACCGCAGCACTGACTGATCCACTTGTCCGCCATTTGTGACATCAGAGCAGTGACAGGCCCAACTTATCTCTGTTTATGACACCAAAGTGGTGGCAGCCTCAGTTTCTTCCTCTCTGTGACATCACAAAAATGAGTGACTCAGTTTCACCTCTCTGGGACATCACTGCAGTCAGTGAGAAGTCCAATTTACACCTCTCTGGGACACCACAGTGGTGACAGACTCATTATTCCCTTCTCTGTGACATCACAGCAGAGACAGAACCAATTCAAACCTCTCCCTGATACCATAGCCATGACATCCCCAACTGCATCCCCTCTGTGGCAACAGACACGTCAGAACACCTGTGGAACTTTCTCTCACACTCCACAGCTGTGATAGCCCCTCTTTTCCCCTCTCTGGGACATCACAGCAGTGGGACACCCCAATCTACGCCTCTCTGGGACATCACAGCAGTGAAAGACCCCAGTTTCCACCCTTTAAGACATCACAGCACTGACAGACCAAATTTCACCCTTTCTGTCACACCACAGATGGAACAAGCCCAATTTACTCCTATCTGTATCACCCCAGCGGTGACAGTGCCAGGTTTCTCCTCTCCGTGACATAGCATCAAAGACAAGTGGGAATTCATCCCCTCCTATAGGCCACAGCAGTGACAGCCTCAGTTTTCCTCTCTCTGGGAGATCACTGCACTGACAAGTCAAATTGACACCTCTCTGTGACACCACGGCGCTGAAAGACCCATTATTCCCCTCTTTGGGACATCACATCAGAGACAGAACCAAATGAAGACTCTCTGTCATACCACAGCCCCAATTCCATCCCATTTGTGGCAACAGACAAGTCATAGCACCTGTGGAACTTTCTCTGGGACTGCTCAACAGTGATCACTCCACTTTTCCCCTCTCTGGGACACCACACCAGTGACAGCCTCACTTTTCCTCTCTCTGGGAGATCACTGCAGTGACAAGTCCAATTGACACCTCTCGGTGACACCACGGCGCTGAAAGACCCATTATTCCCCTCTCTGGGACATCACAGCAGAACCAATTCAAAACTCTGTCATACCATAGCCCTAACAACCTCAATTCCATCCCCTTTGTGGCAACAGACAAGTCATAGCACCTGTGGAACTTTCTCTGCGACTGCACAACAGTGATCACTCCACTTTTCCCCTCTCTGGGACACCACAGCAGTGACAGACTCACTTTTCCCCTCTTTGTGACACCACAGAAGTGACAGGCCCAATTGATGCCTCTCTGTGACAGAGGCAGTCTCAGTTTTTTCCTCTCTTTGACATCACACCAATCAGGGACCCATTTTCCCCTCTCTATCACATCACTGCAGTGACAACTCTCATTTACGCCTCTCTGTGACACCACAGTGGTGACAGAGGCATTATTCCCCTCTCTGGGACATCACAGTCATCACAGCCTCAAATTCATCCCCTCTGGAACACCGCAGCACTGACTGATCCACTTGTCCTCCATTTGTGACATCAGAGCAGTGACAGGCCCAACTTATCTCTGTTTATGACACCAAAGTGGTGGCAGCCTCAGTTTCTTCCTCTCTGTGACATCACAAAAATGAGTGACTCAGTTTCACCTCTCTGTGACATCACTGCAGTCAGTGACAAGTCCAATTTACACCTCTCTGTGACACCACAGTGGTGACAGACTCATTATTCCCTTCTCTGTGACATCACAGCAGAGACAGAACCAATTCAAACCTCTCCCTGATACCATAGCCATGACATCCCCAACTGCATCCCCTCTGTGGCAACAGACACGTCAGAACACCTGTGGAACTTTCTCTCACACTCCACAGCTGTGATAGCCCCTCTTTTCCCCTCTCTGGGACATCACAGCAGTGGGACACCCCAATCTACGCCTCTCTGGGACATCACAGCCGTGAAAGACCCCAGTTTCCACCCTTTAAGACATCACAGCACTGACAGACCAAATTTCACCCTTTCTGTCACACCACAGATGGAACAAGCCCAATTTACTCCTATCTGTATCACCCCAGCGGTGACAGTGCCAGGTTTCTCCTCTCCGTGACATAGCATCAAAGACAAGTGGGAATTCATCCCCTCCTATAGGCCACAGCAGTGACAGCCTCAGTTTTCCTCTCTCTGGGAGATCACTGCACTGACAAGTCAAATTGACACCTCTCTGTGACACCACGGCGCTGAAAGACCCATTATTCCCCTCTTTGGGACATCACATCAGAGACAGAACCAAATGAAGACTCTCTGTCATACCACAGCCCCAATTCCATCCCATTTGTGGCAACAGACAAGTCATAGCACCTGTGGAACTTTCTCTGCGACTGCTCAACAGTGATCACTCCACTTTTCCCCTCTCTGGGACACCACACCAGTGACAGCCTCACTTTTCCTCTCTCTGGGAGATCACTGCACTGACAAGTCCAGTTGACACCTCTCGGTGACACCACGGCGCTGAAAGACCCATTATTCCCCTCTCTGGGACATCACAGCAGAACCAATTCAAAACTCTGTCATACCATAGCCCTAACAACCTCAATTCCATCCCCTTTGTGGCAACAGACAAGTCATAGCACCTGTGGAACTTTCTCTGCGACTGCACAACAGTGATCACTCCACTTTTCCCCTCTCTGGGACACCACAGCAGTGACAGACTCACTTTTCCCCTCTTTGTGACACCACAGAAGTGACAGGCCCAATTGATGCCTCTCTGTGACACCAGTGCAGAGGCAGTCTCAGTTTTTTCCTCTCTCTGACATCACACCTATCAGGGACCCATTTTCCCTCTCTATCACATCACTGCAGTGACAACTCTCATTTTCGCCTCTCTGTGACACCACAGTGGTGACAGAGGCATTATTCCCCTCTCTGGGACATCACAGTCATCACAGCCTCAAATTCATCCCCTCTGGAACACCGCAGCACTGACTGATCCACTTGTCCTCCATTTGTGACATCAGAGCAGTGACAGGCCCAACTTACATCTGTTTATGACACCAAAGTGGTGGCAGCCTCAGTTTCTTCCTCTCTGTGACATCACAAAAATGAGTGACTCAGTTTCACCACTCTGTGACATCACTGCAGTCAGTGACAAGTCCAATTTACACCTCTCTGGGACACCACAGTGGTGACAGACTCATTATTCCCTTCTCTGTGACATCACAGCAGAGACAGAACCAATTCAAACCTCTCCCTGATACCATAGCCATGACATCCCCAACTGCATCCCCTCTGTGGCAACAGACACGTCAGAACACCTGTGGAACTTTCTCTCACACTCCACAGCTGTGATAGCCCCTCTTTTCCCCTCTCTGGGACATCACAGCAGTGGGACACCCCAATCTACGCCTCTCTGGGACATCACAGCAGTGAAAGACCCCAGTTTCCACCCTTTAAGACATCACAGCACTGACAGACCAAATTTCACCCTTTCTGTCACACCACAGATGGAACAAGCCCAATTTACTCCTATCTGTATCACCCCAGCGGTGACAGTGCCAGGTTTCTCCTCTCCGTGACATAGCATCAAAGACAAGTGGGAATTCATCCCCTCCTATAGGCCACAGCAGTGACAGCCTCACTTTTCCTCTCTCTGGGAGATCACTGCACTGACAAGTCAAATTGACACCTCTCTGTGACACCACGGCGCTGAAAGACCCATTATTCCCCTCTTTGGGACATCACATCAGAGACAGAACCAAATGAAGACTCTCTGTCATACCACAGCCCCAATTCCATCCCATTTGTGGCAACAGACAAGTCATAGCACCTGTGGAACTTTCTCTGGGACTGCTCAACAGTGATCACTCCACTTTTCCCCTCTCTGGGACACCACACCAGTGACAGCCTCACTTTTCCTCTCTCTGGGAGATCACTGCACTGACAAGTCCAATTGACACCTCTCTGTGACACCACGGCGCTGAAAGACCCATTATTCCCCTCTCTGGGACATCACAGCAGAACCAATTCAAAACTCTGTCATACCATAGCCCTAACAACCTCAATTCCATCCCCTTTGTGGCAACAGACAAGTCATAGCACCTGTGGAACTTTCTCTGGGACTGCTCAACAGTGATCACTCCACTTTTCCCCTCTCTGGGACACCACACCAGTGACAGCCTCACTTTTCCTCTCTCTGGGAGATCACTGCACTGACAAGTCCAATTGACACCTCTCGGTGACACCACGGCGCTGAAAGACCCATTATTCCCCTCTCTGGGACATCACAGCAGAACCAATTCAAAACTCTGTCATACCATAGCCCTAACAACCTCAATTCCATCCCCTTTGTGGCAACAGACAAGTCATAGCACCTGTGGAACTTTCTCTGCGACTGCACAACAGTGATCACTCCACTTTTCCCCTCTCTGGGACATCACAGCAGTGACAGACTCACTTTTCCCCTCTTTGTGACACCACAGAAGTGACAGGCCCAATTGATGCCTCTCTGTGACAGAGGCAGTCTCAGTTTTTTCCTCTCTTTGACATCACACCAATCAGGGACCCATTTTCCCCTCTCTATCACATCACTGCAGTGACAACTCTCATTTTCGCCTCTCTGTGACACCACAGTGGTGACAGAGGCATTATTCCCCTCTCTGGGACATCACAGTCATCACAGCCTCAAATTCATCCCCTCTGGAACACCGCAGCACTGACTGATCCACTTGTCCGCCATTTGTGACATCAGAGCAGTGACAGGCCCAACTTATCTCTGTTTATGACACCAAAGTGGTGGCAGCCTCAGTTTCTTCCTCTCTGTGACATCACAAAAATGAGTGACTCAGTTTCACCTCTCTGGGACATCACTGCAGTCAGTGACAAGTCCAATTTACAACTCTCTGGGACACCACAGTGGTGACAGACTCATTATTCCCTTCTCTGTGACATCACAGCAGAGACAGAACCAATTCAAACCTCTCCCTGATACCATAGCCATGACATCCCCAACTGCATCCCCTCTGTGGCAACAGACACGTCAGAACACCTGTGGAACTTTCTCTCACACTCCACAGCTGTGATAGCCCCTCTTTTCCCCTCTCTGGGACATCACAGCAGTGGGACACCCCAATCTACGCCTCTCTGGGACATCACAGCAGTGAAAGACCCCAGTTTCCACCCTTTAAGACATCACAGCACTGACAGACCAAATTTCACGCTTTCAGTCACACCACAGATGGAACAAGCCCAATTTACACCTATCTGTATCACCCCAGCGGTGACAGTGCCAGGTTTCTCCTCTCCGTGACATAGCATCAAAGACAAGTGGGAATTCATCCCCTCCTATAGGCCACAGCAGTGACAGCCTCAGTTTTCCTCTCTCTGGGAGATCACTGCACTGACAAGTCAAATTGACACCTCTCTGTGACACCACGGCGCTGAAAGACCCATTATTCCCCTCTTTGGGACATCACATCAGAGACAGAACCAAATGAAGACTCTCTGTCATACCACAGCCCCAATTCCATCCCATTTGTGGCAACAGACAAGTCATAGCACCTGTGGAACTTTCTCTGCGACTGCTCAACAGTGATCACTCCACTTTTCCCCTCTCTGGGACACCACACCAGTGACAGCCTCACTTTTCCTCTCTCTGGGAGATCACTGCAGTGACAAGTCCAATTGACACCTCTCGGTGACACCACGGCGCTGAAAGACCCATTATTCCCCTCTCTGGGACATCACAGCAGAACCAATTCAAAACTCTGTCATACCATAGCCCTAACAACCTCAATTCCATCCCCTTTGTGGCAACAGACAAGTCATAGCACCTGTGGAACTTTCTCTGCGACTGCACAACAGTGATCACTCCACTTTTCCCCTCTCTGGGACACCACAGCAGTGACAGACTCACTTTTCCCCTCTTTGTGACACCACAGAAGTGACAGGCCCAATTGATGCCTCTCTGTGACAGAGGCAGTCTCAGTTTTTTCCTCTCTTTGACATCACACCAATCAGGGACCCATTTTCCCCTCTCTATCACATCACTGCAGTGACAACTCTCATTTACGCCTCTCTGTGACACCACAGTGGTGACAGAGGCATTATTCCCCTCTCTGGGACATCACAGTCATCACAGCCTCAAATTCATCCCCTCTGGAACACCGCAGCACTGACTGATCCACTTGTCCGCCATTTGTGACATCAGAGCAGTGACAGGCCCAACTTATCTCTGTTTATGACACCAAAGTGGTGGCAGCCTCAGTTTCTTCCTCTCTGTGACATCACAAAAATGAGTGACTCAGTTTCACCTCTCTGTGACATCACTGCAGTCAGTGACAAGTCCAATTTACAACTCTCTGGGACACCACAGTGGTGACAGACTCATTATTCCCTTCTCTGTGACATCACAGCAGAGACAGAACCAATTCAAACCTCTCCCTGATACCATAGTCATGACATCCCCAACTGCATCCCCTCTGTGGCAACAGACACGTCAGAACACCTGTGGAACTTTCTCTCACACTCCACAGCTGTGATAGCCCCTCTTTTCCCCTCTCTGGGACATCACAGCAGTGGGACACCCCAATCTACGCCTCTCTGGGACATCACAGCAGTGAAAGACCCCAGTTTCCACCCTTTAAGACATCACAGCACTGACAGACCAAATTTCACCCTTTCTGTCACACCACAGATGGAACAAGCCCAATTTACTCCTATCTGTATCACCCCAGCGGTGACAGTGCCAGGTTTCTCCTCTCCGTGACATAGCATCAAAGACAAGTGGGAATTCATCCCCTCCTATAGGCCACAGCAGTGACAGCCTCAGTTTTCCTCTCTCTGGGAGATCACTGCACTGACAAGTCAAATTGACACCTCTCTGTGACACCACGGCGCTGAAAGACCCATTATTCCCCTCTTTGGGACATCACATCAGAGACAGAACCAAATGAAGACTCTCTGTCATACCACAGCCCCAATTCCATCCCATTTGTGGCAACAGACAAGTCATAGCACCTGTGGAACTTTCTCTGGGACTGCTCAACAGTGATCACTCCACTTTTCCCCTCTCTGGGACACCACACCAGTGACAGCCTCACTTTTCCTCTCTCTGGGAGATCACTGCACTGACAAGTCCAATTGACACCTCTCGGTGACACCACGGCGCTGAAAGACCCATTATTCCCCTCTCTGGGACATCACAGCAGAACCAATTCAAAACTCTGTCATACCATAGCCCTAACAACCTCAATTCCATCCCCTTTGTGGCAACAGACAAGTCATAGCACCTGTGGAACTTTCTCTGGGACTGCACAACAGTGATCACTCCACTTTTCCCCTCTCTGGGACACCACAGCAGTGACAGACTCACTTTTCCCCTCTTTGTGACACCACAGAAGTGACAGGCCCAATTGATGCCTCTCTGTGACAGAGGCAGTCTCAGTTTTTTCCTCTCTTTGACATCACACCAATCAGGGACCCATTTTCCCCTCTCTATCACATCACTGCAGTGACAACTCTCATTTACGCCTCTCTGTGACACCACAGTGGTGACAGAGGCATTATTCCCCTCTCTGGGACATCACAGTCATCACAGCCTCAAATTCATCCCCTCTGGAACACCGCAGCACTGACTGATCCACTTGTCCTCCATTTGTGACATCAGAGCAGTGACAGGCCCAACTTATCTCTGTTTATGACACCAAAGTGGTGGCAGCCTCAGTTTCTTCCTCTCTGTGACATCACAAAAATGAGTGACTCAGTTTCACCTCTCTGTGACATCACTGCAGTCAGTGACAAGTCCAATTTACACCTCTCTGGGACACCACAGTGGTGACAGACTCATTATTCCCTTCTCTGTGACATCACAGCAGAGACAGAACCAATTCAAACCTCTCCCTGATACCATAGCCATGACATCCCCAACTGCATCCCCTCTGTGGCAACAGACACGTCAGAACACCTGTGGAACTTTCTCTCACACTCCACAGCTGTGATAGCCCCTCTTTTCCCCTCTCTGGGACATCACAGCAGTGGGACACCCCAATCTACGCCTCTCTGGGACATCACAGCCGTGAAAGACCCCAGTTTCCACCCTTTAAGACATCACAGCACTGACAGACCAAATTTCACCCTTTCTGTCACACCACAGATGGAACAAGCCCAATTTACTCCTATCTGTATCACCCCAGCGGTGACAGTGCCAGGTTTCTCCTCTCCGTGACATAGCATCAAAGACAAGTGGGAATTCATCCCCTCCTATAGGCCACAGCAGTGACAGCCTCACTTTTCCTCTCTCTGGGAGATCACTGCACTGACAAGTCAAATTGACACCTCTCTGTGACACCACGGCGCTGAAAGACCCATTATTCCCCTCTTTGGGACATCACATCAGAGACAGAACCAAATGAAGACTCTCTGTCATACCACAGCCCCAATTCCATCCCATTTGTGGCAACAGACAAGTCATAGCACCTGTGGAACTTTCTCTGCGACTGCTCAACAGTGATCACTCCACTTTTCCCCTCTCTGGGACACCACACCAGTGACAGCCTCACTTTTCCTCTCTCTGGGAGATCACTGCACTGACAAGTCCAATTGACACCTCTCGGTGACACCACGGCGCTGAAA
This sequence comes from Poecile atricapillus, assembly GCF_030490865.1. NCBI lineage: Eukaryota > Metazoa > Chordata > Aves > Passeriformes > Paridae > Poecile > Poecile atricapillus. The sequence continues at coordinate 29,481 of NC_081279.1, forward strand.
GACCCATTATTCCCCTCTCTGGGACATCACAGCAGAACCAATTCAAAACTCTGTCATACCATAGCCCTAACAACCTCAATTCCATCCCCTTTGTGGCAACAGACAAGTCATAGCACCTGTGGAACTTTCTCTGGGACTGCACAACAGTGATCACTCCACTTTTCCCCTCTCTGGGACACCACAGCAGTGACAGACTCACTTTTCCCCTCTTTGTGACACCACAGAAGTGACAGGCCCAATTGATGCCTCTCTGTGACACCAGTGCAGAGGCAGTCTCAGTTTTTTCCTCTCTCTGACATCACACCTATCAGGGACCCATTTTCCCTCTCTATCACATCACTGCAGTGACAACTCTCATTTTCGCCTCTCTGTGACACCACAGTGGTGACAGAGGCATTATTCCCCTCTCTGGGACATCACAGTCATCACAGCCTCAAATTCATCCCCTCTGGAACACCGCAGCACTGACTGATCCACTTGTCCTCCATTTGTGACATCAGAGCAGTGACAGGCCCAACTTACATCTGTTTATGACACCAAAGTGGTGGCAGCCTCAGTTTCTTCCTCTCTGTGACATCACAAAAATGAGTGACTCAGTTTCACCTCTCTGTGACATCACTGCAGTCAGTGACAAGTCCAATTTACACCTCTCTGGGACACCACAGTGGTGACAGACTCATTATTCCCTTCTCTGTGACATCACAGCAGAGACAGAACCAATTCAAACCTCTCCCTGATACCATAGCCATGACATCCCCAACTGCATCCCCTCTGTGGCAACAGACAAGTCAGAACACCTGTGGAACTTTCTCTCACACTCCACAGCTGTGATAGCCCCTCTTTTCCCCTCTCTGGGACATCACAGCAGTGGGACACCCCAATCTACGCCTCTCTGGGACATCACAGCAGTGAAAGACCCCAGTTTCCACCCTTTAAGACATCACAGCACTGACAGACCAAATTTCACCCTTTCTGTCACACCACAGATGGAACAAGCCCAATTTACTCCTATCTGTATCACCCCAGCGGTGACAGTGCCAGGTTTCTCCTCTCCGTGACATAGCATCAAAGACAAGTGGGAATTCATCCCCTCCTATAGGCCACAGCAGTGACAGCCTCAGTTTTCCTCTCTCTGGGAGATCACTGCACTGACAAGTCAAATTGACACCTCTCTGTGACACCACGGCGCTGAAAGACCCATTATTCCCCTCTTTGGGACATCACATCAGAGACAGAATCAAATGAAGACTCTCTGTCATACCACAGCCCCAATTCCATCCCATTTGTGGCAACAGACAAGTCATAGCACCTGTGGAACTTTCTCTGCGACTGCTCAACAGTGATCACTCCACTTTTCCCCTCTCTGGGACACCACACCAGTGACAGCCTCACTTTTCCTCTCTCTGGGAGATCACTGCACTGACAAGTCCAATTGACACCTCTCTGTGACACCACGGCGCTGAAAGACCCATTATTCCCCTCTCTGGGACATCACAGCAGAACCAATTCAAAACTCTGTCATACCATAGCCCTAACAACCTCAATTCCATCCCCTTTGTGGCAACAGACAAGTCATAGCACCTGTGGAACTTTCTCTGGGACTGCTCAACAGTGATCACTCCACTTTTCCCCTCTCTGGGACACCACACCAGTGACAGCCTCACTTTTCCTCTCTCTGGGAGATCACTGCACTGACAAGTCCAATTGACACCTCTCGGTGACACCACGGCGCTGAAAGACCCATTATTCCCCTCTCTGGGACATCACAGCAGAACCAATTCAAAACTCTGTCATACCATAGCCCTAACAACCTCAATTCCATCCCCTTTGTGGCAACAGACAAGTCATAGCACCTGTGGAACTTTCTCTGGGACTGCACAACAGTGATCACTCCACTTTTCCCCTCTCTGGGACACCACAGCAGTGACAGACTCACTTTTCCCCTCTTTGTGACACCACAGAAGTGACAGGCCCAATTGATGCCTCTCTGTGACAGAGGCAGTCTCAGTTTTTTCCTCTCTTTGACATCACACCAATCAGGGACCCATTTTCCCCTCTCTATCACATCACTGCAGTGACAACTCTCATTTACGCCTCTCTGTGACACCACAGTGGTGACAGAGGCATTATTCCCCTCTCTGGGACATCACAGTCATCACAGCCTCAAATTCATCCCCTCTGGAACACCGCAGCACTGACTGATCCACTTGTCCACCATTTGTGACATCAGAGCAGTGACAGGCCCAACTTATCTCTGTTTATGACACCAAAGTGGTGGCAGCCTCAGTTTCTTCCTCTCTGTGACATCACAAAAATGAGTGACTCAGTTTCACCTCTCTGTGACATCACTGCAGTCAGTGACAAGTCCAATTTACACCTCTCTGTGACACCACAGTGGTGACAGACTCATTATTCCCTTCTCTGTGACATCACAGCAGAGACAGAACCAATTCAAACCTCTCCCTGATACCATAGCCATGACATCCCCAACTGCATCCCCTCTGTGGCAACAGACACGTCAGAACACCTGTGGAACTTTCTCTCACACTCCACAGCTGTGATAGCCCCTCTTTTCCCCTCTCTGGGACATCACAGCAGTGGGACACCCCAATCTACGCCTCTCTGGGACATCACAGCCGTGAAAGACCCCAGTTTCCACCCTTTAAGACATCACAGCACTGACAGACCAAATTTCACCCTTTCTGTCACACCACAGATGGAACAAGCCCAATTTACTCCTATCTGTATCACCCCAGCGGTGACAGTGCCAGGTTTCTCCTCTCCGTGACATAGCATCAAAGACAAGTGGGAATTCATCCCCTCCTATAGGCCACAGCAGTGACAGCCTCAGTTTTCCTCTCTCTGGGAGATCACTGCACTGACAAGTCAAATTGACACCTCTCTGTGACACCACGGCGCTGAAAGACCCATTATTCCCCTCTTTGGGACATCACATCAGAGACAGAACCAAATGAAGACTCTCTGTCATACCACAGCCCCAATTCCATCCCATTTGTGGCAACAGACAAGTCATAGCACCTGTGGAACTTTCTCTGGGACTGCTCAACAGTGATCACTCCACTTTTCCCCTCTCTGGGACACCACACCAGTGACAGCCTCACTTTTCCTCTCTCTGGGAGATCACTGCACTGACAAGTCCAGTTGACACCTCTCGGTGACACCACGGCGCTGAAAGACCCATTATTCCCCTCTCTGGGACATCACAGCAGAACCAATTCAAAACTCTGTCATACCATAGCCCTAACAACCTCAATTCCATCCCCTTTGTGGCAACAGACAAGTCATAGCACCTGTGGAACTTTCTCTGGGACTGCACAACAGTGATCACTCCACTTTTCCCCTCTCTGGGACACCACAGCAGTGACAGACTCACTTTTCCCCTCTTTGTGACACCACAGAAGTGACAGGCCCAATTGATGCCTCTCTGTGACACCAGTGCAGAGGCAGTCTCAGTTTTTTCCTCTCTCTGACATCACACCTATCAGGGACCCATTTTCCCTCTCTATCACATCACTGCAGTGACAACTCTCATTTTCGCCTCTCTGTGACACCACAGTGGTGACAGAGGCATTATTCCCCTCTCTGGGACATCACAGTCATCACAGCCTCAAATTCATCCCCTCTGGAACACCGCAGCACTGACTGATCCACTTGTCCTCCATTTGTGACATCAGAGCAGTGACAGGCCCAACTTACATCTGTTTATGACACCAAAGTGGTGGCAGCCTCAGTTTCTTCCTCTCTGTGACATCACAAAAATGAGTGACTCAGTTTCACCTCTCTGTGACATCACTGCAGTCAGTGACAAGTCCAATTTACACCTCTCTGGGACACCACAGTGGTGACAGACTCATTATTCCCTTCTCTGTGACATCACAGCAGAGACAGAACCAATTCAAACCTCTCCCTGATACCATAGCCATGACATCCCCAACTGCATCCCCTCTGTGGCAACAGACAAGTCAGAACACCTGTGGAACTTTCTCTCACACTCCACAGCTGTGATAGCCCCTCTTTTCCCCTCTCTGGGACATCACAGCAGTGGGACACCCCAATCTACGCCTCTCTGGGACATCACAGCAGTGAAAGACCCCAGTTTCCACCCTTTAAGACATCACAGCACTGACAGACCAAATTTCACCCTTTCTGTCACACCACAGATGGAACAAGCCCAATTTACTCCTATCTGTATCACCCCAGCGGTGACAGTGCCAGGTTTCTCCTCTCCGTGACATAGCATCAAAGACAAGTGGGAATTCATCCCCTCCTATAGGCCACAGCAGTGACAGCCTCAGTTTTCCTCTCTCTGGGAGATCACTGCACTGACAAGTCAAATTGACACCTCTCTGTGACACCACGGCGCTGAAAGACCCATTATTCCCCTCTTTGGGACATCACATCAGAGACAGAACCAAATGAAGACTCTCTGTCATACCACAGCCCCAATTCCATCCCATTTGTGGCAACAGACAAGTCATAGCACCTGTGGAACTTTCTCTGCGACTGCTCAACAGTGATCACTCCACTTTTCCCCTCTCTGGGACACCACACCAGTGACAGCCTCACTTTTCCTCTCTCTGGGAGATCACTGCACTGACAAGTCCAATTGACACCTCTCTGTGACACCACGGCGCTGAAAGACCCATTATTCCCCTCTCTGGGACATCACAGCAGAACCAATTCAAAACTCTGTCATACCATAGCCCTAACAACCTCAATTCCATCCCCTTTGTGGCAACAGACAAGTCATAGCACCTGTGGAACTTTCTCTGGGACTGCTCAACAGTGATCACTCCACTTTTCCCCTCTCTGGGACACCACACCAGTGACAGCCTCACTTTTCCTCTCTCTGGGAGATCACTGCACTGACAAGTCCAATTGACACCTCTCGGTGACACCACGGCGCTGAAAGACCCATTATTCCCCTCTCTGGGACATCACAGCAGAACCAATTCAAAACTCTGTCATACCATAGCCCTAACAACCTCAATTCCATCCCCTTTGTGGCAACAGACAAGTCATAGCACCTGTGGAACTTTCTCTGCGACTGCACAACAGTGATCACTCCACTTTTCCCCTCTCTGGGACATCACAGCAGTGACAGACTCACTTTTCCCCTCTTTGTGACACCACAGAAGTGACAGGCCCAATTGATGCCTCTCTGTGACAGAGGCAGTCTCAGTTTTTTCCTCTCTTTGACATCACACCAATCAGGGACCCATTTTCCCCTCTCTATCACATCACTGCAGTGACAACTCTCATTTACGCCTCTCTGTGACACCACAGTGGTGACAGAGGCATTATTCCCCTCTCTGGGACATCACAGTCATCACAGCCTCAAATTCATCCCCTCTGGAACACCGCAGCACTGACTGATCCACTTGTCCGCCATTTGTGACATCAGAGCAGTGACAGGCCCAACTTATCTCTGTTTATGACACCAAAGTGGTGGCAGCCTCAGTTTCTTCCTCTCTGTGACATCACAAAAATGAGTGACTCAGTTTCACCTCTCTGTGACATCACTGCAGTCAGTGACAAGTCCAATTTACAACTCTCTGGGACACCACAGTGGTGACAGACTCATTATTCCCTTCTCTGTGACATCACAGCAGAGACAGAACCAATTCAAACCTCTCCCTGATACCATAGCCATGACATCCCCAACTGCATCCCCTCTGTGGCAACAGACACGTCAGAACACCTGTGGAACTTTCTCTCACACTCCACAGCTGTGATAGCCCCTCTTTTCCCCTCTCTGGGACATCACAGCAGTGGGACACCCCAATCTACGCCTCTCTGGGACATCACAGCCGTGAAAGACCCCAGTTTCCACCCTTTAAGACATCACAGCACTGACAGACCAAATTTCACCCTTTCTGTCACACCACAGATGGAACAAGCCCAATTTACTCCTATCTGTATCACCCCAGCGGTGACAGTGCCAGGTTTCTCCTCTCCGTGACATAGCATCAAAGACAAGTGGGAATTCATCCCCTCCTATAGGCCACAGCAGTGACAGCCTCACTTTTCCTCTCTCTGGGAGATCACTGCACTGACAAGTCAAATTGACACCTCTCTGTGACACCACGGCGCTGAAAGACCCATTATTCCCCTCTTTGGGACATCACATCAGAGACAGAACCAAATGAAGACTCTCTGTCATACCACAGCCCCAATTCCATCCCATTTGTGGCAACAGACAAGTCATAGCACCTGTGGAACTTTCTCTGGGACTGCTCAACAGTGATCACTCCACTTTTCCCCTCTCTGGGACACCACACCAGTGACAGCCTCACTTTTCCTCTCTCTGGGAGATCACTGCACTGACAAGTCCAATTGACACCTCTCGGTGACACCACGGCGCTGAAAGACCCATTATTCCCCTCTCTGGGACATCACAGCAGAACCAATTCAAAACTCTGTCATACCATAGCCCTAACAACCTCAATTCCATCCCCTTTGTGGCAACAGACAAGTCATAGCACCTGTGGAACTTTCTCTGCGACTGCACAACAGTGATCACTCCACTTTTCCCCTCTCTGGGACACCACAGCAGTGACAGACTCACTTTTCCCCTCTTTGGGACACCACAGAAGTGACAGGCCCAATTGATGCCTCTCTGTGACACCAGTGCAGAGGCAGTCTCAGTTTTTTCCTCTCTCTGACATCACACCTATCAGGGACCCATTTTCCCTCTCTATCACATCACTGCAGTGACAACTCTCATTTTCGCCTCTCTGTGACACCACAGTGGTGACAGAGGCATTATTCCCCTCTCTGGGACATCACAGTCATCACAGCCTCAAATTCATCCCCTCTGGAACACCGCAGCACTGACTGATCCACTTGTCCTCCATTTGTGACATCAGAGCAGTGACAGGCCCAACTTACATCTGTTTATGACACCAAAGTGGTGGCAGCCTCAGTTTCTTCCTCTCTGTGACATCACAAAAATGAGTGACTCAGTTTCACCTCTCTGTGACATCACTGCAGTCAGTGACAAGTCCAATTTACACCTCTCTGGGACACCACAGTGGTGACAGACTCATTATTCCCTTCTCTGTGACATCACAGCAGAGACAGAACCAATTCAAACCTCTCCCTGATACCATAGCCATGACATCCCCAACTGCATCCCCTCTGTGGCAACAGACACGTCAGAACACCTGTGGAACTTTCTCTCACACTCCACAGCTGTGATAGCCCCTCTTTTCCCCTCTCTGGGACATCACAGCAGTGGGACACCCCAATCTACGCCTCTCTGGGACATCACAGCAGTGAAAGACCCCAGTTTCCACCCTTTAAGACATCACAGCACTGACAGACCAAATTTCACCCTTTCTGTCACACCACAGATGGAACAAGCCCAATTTACTCCTATCTGTATCACCCCAGCGGTGACAGTGCCAGGTTTCTCCTCTCCGTGACATAGCATCAAAGACAAGTGGGAATTCATCCCCTCCTATAGGCCACAGCAGTGACAGCCTCACTTTTCCTCTCTCTGGGAGATCACTGCACTGACAAGTCAAATTGACACCTCTCTGTGACACCACGGCGCTGAAAGACCCATTATTCCCCTCTTTGGGACATCACATCAGAGACAGAACCAAATGAAGACTCTCTGTCATACCACAGCCCCAATTCCATCCCATTTGTGGCAACAGACAAGTCATAGCACCTGTGGAACTTTCTCTGGGACTGCTCAACAGTGATCACTCCACTTTTCCCCTCTCTGGGACACCACACCAGTGACAGCCTCACTTTTCCTCTCTCTGGGAGATCACTGCAGTGACAAGTCCAATTGACACCTCTCGGTGACACCACGGCGCTGAAAGACCCATTATTCCCCTCTCTGGGACATCACAGCAGAACCAATTCAAAACTCTGTCATACCATAGCCCTAACAACCTCAATTCCATCCCCTTTGTGGCAACAGACAAGTCATAGCACCTGTGGAACTTTCTCTGGGACTGCACAACAGTGATCACTCCACTTTTCCCCTCTCTGGGACACCACAGCAGTGACAGACTCACTTTTCCCCTCTTTGTGACACCACAGAAGTGACAGGCCCAATTGATGCCTCTCTGTGACAGAGGCAGTCTCAGTTTTTTCCTCTCTTTGACATCACACCAATCAGGGACCCATTTTCCCCTCTCTATCACATCACTGCAGTGACAACTCTCATTTACGCCTCTCTGTGACACCACAGTGGTGACAGAGGCATTATTCCCCTCTCTGGGACATCACAGTCATCACAGCCTCAAATTCATCCCCTCTGGAACACCGCAGCACTGACTGATCCACTTGTCCTCCATTTGTGACATCAGAGCAGTGACAGGCCCAACTTATCTCTGTTTATGACACCAAAGTGGTGGCAGCCTCAGTTTCTTCCTCTCTGTGACATCACAAAAATGAGTGACTCAGTTTCACCTCTCTGTGACATCACTGCAGTCAGTGACAAGTCCAATTTACACCTCTCTGTGACACCACAGTGGTGACAGACTCATTATTCCCTTCTCTGTGACATCACAGCAGAGACAGAACCAATTCAAACCTCTCCCTGATACCATAGCCATGACATCCCCAACTGCATCCCCTCTGTGGCAACAGACACGTCAGAACACCTGTGGAACTTTCTCTCACACTCCACAGCTGTGATAGCCCCTCTTTTCCCCTCTCTGGGACATCACAGCAGTGGGACACCCCAATCTACGCCTCTCTGGGACATCACAGCCGTGAAAGACCCCAGTTTCCACCCTTTAAGACATCACAGCACTGACAGACCAAATTTCACCCTTTCTGTCACACCACAGATGGAACAAGCCCAATTTACTCCTATCTGTATCACCCCAGCGGTGACAGTGCCAGGTTTCTCCTCTCCGTGACATAGCATCAAAGACAAGTGGGAATTCATCCCCTCCTATAGGCCACAGCAGTGACAGCCTCAGTTTTCCTCTCTCTGGGAGATCACTGCACTGACAAGTCAAATTGACACCTCTCTGTGACACCACGGCGCTGAAAGACCCATTATTCCCCTCTTTGGGACATCACATCAGAGACAGAACCAAATGAAGACTCTCTGTCATACCACAGCCCCAATTCCATCCCATTTGTGGCAACAGACAAGTCATAGCACCTGTGGAACTTTCTCTGGGACTGCTCAACAGTGATCACTCCACTTTTCCCCTCTCTGGGACACCACACCAGTGACAGCCTCACTTTTCCTCTCTCTGGGAGATCACTGCACTGACAAGTCCAGTTGACACCTCTCGGTGACACCACGGCGCTGAAAGACCCATTATTCCCCTCTCTGGGACATCACAGCAGAACCAATTCAAAACTCTGTCATACCATAGCCCTAACAACCTCAATTCCATCCCCTTTGTGGCAACAGACAAGTCATAGCACCTGTGGAACTTTCTCTGGGACTGCACAACAGTGATCACTCCACTTTTCCCCTCTCTGGGACACCACAGCAGTGACAGACTCACTTTTCCCCTCTTTGTGACACCACAGAAGTGACAGGCCCAATTGATGCCTCTCTGTGACACCAGTGCAGAGGCAGTCTCAGTTTTTTCCTCTCTCTGACATCACACCTATCAGGGACCCATTTTCCCTCTCTATCACATCACTGCAGTGACAACTCTCATTTTCGCCTCTCTGTGACACCACAGTGGTGACAGAGGCATTATTCCCCTCTCTGGGACATCACAGTCATCACAGCCTCAAATTCATCCCCTCTGGAACACCGCAGCACTGACTGATCCACTTGTCCTCCATTTGTGACATCAGAGCAGTGACAGGCCCAACTTACATCTGTTTATGACACCAAAGTGGTGGCAGCCTCAGTTTCTTCCTCTCTGTGACATCACAAAAATGAGTGACTCAGTTTCACCTCTCTGTGACATCACTGCAGTCAGTGACAAGTCCAATTTACACCTCTCTGGGACACCACAGTGGTGACAGACTCATTATTCCCTTCTCTGTGACATCACAGCAGAGACAGAACCAATTCAAACCTCTCCCTGATACCATAGCCATGACATCCCCAACTGCATCCCCTCTGTGGCAACAGACAAGTCAGAACACCTGTGGAACTTTCTCTCACACTCCACAGCTGTGATAGCCCCTCTTTTCCCCTCTCTGGGACATCACAGCAGTGGGACACCCCAATCTACGCCTCTCTGGGACATCACAGCAGTGAAAGACCCCAGTTTCCACCCTTTAAGACATCACAGCACTGACAGACCAAATTTCACCCTTTCTGTCACACCACAGATGGAACAAGCCCAATTTACTCCTATCTGTATCACCCCAGCGGTGACAGTGCCAGGTTTCTCCTCTCCGTGACATAGCATCAAAGACAAGTGGGAATTCATCCCCTCCTATAGGCCACAGCAGTGACAGCCTCAGTTTTCCTCTCTCTGGGAGATCACTGCACTGACAAGTCAAATTGACACCTCTCTGTGACACCACGGCGCTGAAAGACCCATTATTCCCCTCTTTGGGACATCACATCAGAGACAGAACCAAATGAAGACTCTCTGTCATACCACAGCCCCAATTCCATCCCATTTGTGGCAACAGACAAGTCATAGCACCTGTGGAACTTTCTCTGCGACTGCTCAACAGTGATCACTCCACTTTTCCCCTCTCTGGGACACCACACCAGTGACAGCCTCACTTTTCCTCTCTCTGGGAGATCACTGCACTGACAAGTCCAATTGACACCTCTCTGTGACACCACGGCGCTGAAAGACCCATTATTCCCCTCTCTGGGACATCACAGCAGAACCAATTCAAAACTCTGTCATACCATAGCCCTAACAACCTCAATTCCATCCCCTTTGTGGCAACAGACAAGTCATAGCACCTGTGGAACTTTCTCTGGGACTGCTCAACAGTGATCACTCCACTTTTCCCCTCTCTGGGACACCACACCAGTGACAGCCTCACTTTTCCTCTCTCTGGGAGATCACTGCACTGACAAGTCCAATTGACACCTCTCGGTGACACCACGGCGCTGAAAGACCCATTATTCCCCTCTCTGGGACATCACAGCAGAACCAATTCAAAACTCTGTCATACCATAGCCCTAACAACCTCAATTCCATCCCCTTTGTGGCAACAGACAAGTCATAGCACCTGTGGAACTTTCTCTGCGACTGCACAACAGTGATCACTCCACTTTTCCCCTCTCTGGGACATCACAGCAGTGACAGACTCACTTTTCCCCTCTTTGTGACACCACAGAAGTGACAGGCCCAATTGATGCCTCTCTGTGACAGAGGCAGTCTCAGTTTTTTCCTCTCTTTGACATCACACCAATCAGGGACCCATTTTCCCCTCTCTATCACATCACTGCAGTGACAACTCTCATTTACGCCTCTCTGTGACACCACAGTGGTGACAGAGGCATTATTCCCCTCTCTGGGACATCACAGTCATCACAGCCTCAAATTCATCCCCTCTGGAACACCGCAGCACTGACTGATCCACTTGTCCGCCATTTGTGACATCAGAGCAGTGACAGGCCCAACTTATCTCTGTTTATGACACCAAAGTGGTGGCAGCCTCAGTTTCTTCCTCTCTGTGACATCACAAAAATGAGTGACTCAGTTTCACCTCTCTGTGACATCACTGCAGTCAGTGACAAGTCCAATTTACAACTCTCTGGGACACCACAGTGGTGACAGACTCATTATTCCCTTCTCTGTGACATCACAGCAGAGACAGAACCAATTCAAACCTCTCCCTGATACCATAGCCATGACATCCCCAACTGCATCCCCTCTGTGGCAACAGACACGTCAGAACACCTGTGGAACTTTCTCTCACACTCCACAGCTGTGATAGCCCCTCTTTTCCCCTCTCTGGGACATCACAGCAGTGGGACACCCCAATCTACGCCTCTCTGGGACATCACAGCCGTGAAAGACCCCAGTTTCCACCCTTTAAGACATCACAGCACTGACAGACCAAATTTCACCCTTTCTGTCACACCACAGATGGAACAAGCCCAATTTACTCCTATCTGTATCACCCCAGCGGTGACAGTGCCAGGTTTCTCCTCTCCGTGACATAGCATCAAAGACAAGTGGGAATTCATCCCCTCCTATAGGCCACAGCAGTGACAGCCTCACTTTTCCTCTCTCTGGGAGATCACTGCACTGACAAGTCAAATTGACACCTCTCTGTGACACCACGGCGCTGAAAGACCCATTATTCCCCTCTTTGGGACATCACATCAGAGACAGAACCAAATGAAGACTCTCTGTCATACCACAGCCCCAATTCCATCCCATTTGTGGCAACAGACAAGTCATAGCACCTGTGGAACTTTCTCTGGGACTGCTCAACAGTGATCACTCCACTTTTCCCCTCTCTGGGACACCACACCAGTGACAGCCTCACTTTTCCTCTCTCTGGGAGATCACTGCACTGACAAGTCCAATTGACACCTCTCGGTGACACCACGGCGCTGAAAGACCCATTATTCCCCTCTCTGGGACATCACAGCAGAACCAATTCAAAACTCTGTCATACCATAGCCCTAACAACCTCAATTCCATCCCCTTTGTGGCAACAGACAAGTCATAGCACCTGTGGAACTTTCTCTGCGACTGCACAACAGTGATCACTCCACTTTTCCCCTCTCTGGGACACCACAGCAGTGACAGACTCACTTTTCCCCTCTTTGGGACACCACAGAAGTGACAGGCCCAATTGATGCCTCTCTGTGACACCAGTGCAGAGGCAGTCTCAGTTTTTTCCTCTCTCTGACATCACACCTATCAGGGACCCATTTTCCCTCTCTATCACATCACTGCAGTGACAACTCTCATTTTCGCCTCTCTGTGACACCACAGTGGTGACAGAGGCATTATTCCCCTCTCTGGGACATCACAGTCATCACAGCCTCAAATTCATCCCCTCTGGAACACCGCAGCACTGACTGATCCACTTGTCCTCCATTTGTGACATCAGAGCAGTGACAGGCCCAACTTACATCTGTTTATGACACCAAAGTGGTGGCAGCCTCAGTTTCTTCCTCTCTGTGACATCACAAAAATGAGTGACTCAGTTTCACCTCTCTGTGACATCACTGCAGTCAGTGACAAGTCCAATTTACACCTCTCTGGGACACCACAGTGGTGACAGACTCATTATTCCCTTCTCTGTGACATCACAGCAGAGACAGAACCAATTCAAACCTCTCCCTGATACCATAGCCATGACATCCCCAACTGCATCCCCTCTGTGGCAACAGACACGTCAGAACACCTGTGGAACTTTCTCTCACACTCCACAGCTGTGATAGCCCCTCTTTTCCCCTCTCTGGGACATCACAGCAGTGGGACACCCCAATCTACGCCTCTCTGGGACATCACAGCAGTGAAAGACCCCAGTTTCCACCCTTTAAGACATCACAGCACTGACAGACCAAATTTCACCCTTTCTGTCACACCACAGATGGAACAAGCCCAATTTACTCCTATCTGTATCACCCCAGCGGTGACAGTGCCAGGTTTCTCCTCTCCGTGACATAGCATCAAAGACAAGTGGGAATTCATCCCCTCCTATAGGCCACAGCAGTGACAGCCTCAGTTTTCCTCTCTCTGGGAGATCACTGCACTGACAAGTCAAATTGACACCTCTCTGTGACACCACGGCGCTGAAAGACCCATTATTCCCCTCTTTGGGACATCACATCAGAGACAGAACCAAATGAAGACTCTCTGTCATACCACAGCCCCAATTCCATCCCATTTGTGGCAACAGACAAGTCATAGCACCTGTGGAACTTTCTCTGGGACTGCTCAACAGTGATCACTCCACTTTTCCCCTCTCTGGGACACCACACCAGTGACAGCCTCACTTTTCCTCTCTCTGGGAGATCACTGCACTGACAAGTCCAATTGACACCTCTCTGTGACACCACGGCGCTGAAAGACCCATTATTCCCCTCTCTGGGACATCACAGCAGAACCAATTCAAAACTCTGTCATACCATAGCCCTAACAACCTCAATTCCATCCCCTTTGTGGCAACAGACAAGTCATAGCACCTGTGGAACTTTCTCTGCGACTGCTCAACAGTGATCACTCCACTTTTCCCCTCTCTGGGACACCACACCAGTGACAGCCTCACTTTTCCTCTCTCTGGGAGATCACTGCACTGACAAGTCCAATTGACACCTCTCGGTGACACCACGGCGCTGAAAGACCCATTATTCCCCTCTCTGGGACATCACAGCAGAACCAATTCAAAACTCTGTCATACCATAGCCCTAACAACCTCAATTCCATCCCCTTTGTGGCAACAGACAAGTCATAGCACCTGTGGAACTTTCTCTGCGACTGCACAACAGTGATCACTCCACTTTTCCCCTCTCTGGGACATCACAGCAGTGACAGACTCACTTTTCCCCTCTTTGTGACACCACAGAAGTGACAGGCCCAATTGATGCCTCTCTGTGACAGAGGCAGTCTCAGTTTTTTCCTCTCTTTGACATCACACCAATCAGGGACCCATTTTCCCCTCTCTATCACATCACTGCACTGACAACTCTCATTTACGCCTCTCTGTGACACCACAGTGGTGACAGAGGCATTATTCCCCTCTCTGGGACATCACAGTCATCACAGCCTCAAATTCATCCCCTCTGGAACACCGCAGCACTGACTGATCCACTTGTCCGCCATTTGTGACATCAGAGCAGTGACAGGCCCAACTTATCTCTGTTTATGACACCAAAGTGGTGGCAGCCTCAGTTTCTTCCTCTCTGTGACATCACAAAAATGAGTGACTCAGTTTCACCTCTCTGTGACATCACTGCAGTCAGTGACAAGTCCAATTTACAACTCTCTGGGACACCACAGTGGTGACAGACTCATTATTCCCTTCTCTGTGACATCACAGCAGAGACAGAACCAATTCAAACCTCTCCCTGATACCATAGCCATGACATCCCCAACTGCATCCCCTCTGTGGCAACAGACACGTCAGAACACCTGTGGAACTTTCTCTCACACTCCACAGCTGTGATAGCCCCTCTTTTCCCCTCTCTGGGACATCACAGCAGTGGGACACCCCAATCTACGCCTCTCTGGGACATCACAGCAGTGAAAGACCCCAGTTTCCACCCTTTAAGACATCACAGCACTGACAGACCAAATTTCACCCTTTCTGTCACACCACAGATGGAACAAGCCCAATTTACTCCTATCTGTATCACCCCAGCGGTGACAGTGCCAGGTTTCTCCTCTCCGTGACATAGCATCAAAGACAAGTGGGAATTCATCCCCTCCTATAGGCCACAGCAGTGACAGCCTCAGTTTTCCTCTCTCTGGGAGATCACTGCACTGACAAGTCAAATTGACACCTCTCTGTGACACCACGGCGCTGAAAGACCCATTATTCCCCTCTTTGGGACATCACATCAGAGACAGAACCAAATGAAGACTCTCTGTCATACCACAGCCCCAATTCCATCCCATTTGTGGCAACAGACAAGTCATAGCACCTGTGGAACTTTCTCTGGGACTGCTCAACAGTGATCACTCCACTTTTCCCCTCTCTGGGACACCACACCAGTGACAGCCTCACTTTTCCTCTCTCTGGGAGATCACTGCACTGACAAGTCCAATTGACACCTCTCGGTGACACCACGGCGCTGAAAGACCCATTATTCCCCTCTCTGGGACATCACAGCAGAACCAATTCAAAACTCTGTCATACCATAGCCCTAACAACCTCAATTCCATCCCCTTTGTGGCAACAGACAAGTCATAGCACCTGTGGAACTTTCTCTGCGACTGCACAACAGTGATCACTCCACTTTTCCCCTCTCTGGGACACCACAGCAGTGACAGACTCACTTTTCCCCTCTTTGTGACACCACAGAAGTGACAGACCCAATTGATGCCTCTCTGTGACAGAGGCAGTCTCAGTTTTTTCCTCTCTTTGACATCACACCAATCAGGGACCCATTTTCCCCTCTCTATCACATCACTGCACTGACAACTCTCATTTACGCCTCTCTGTGACACCACAGTGGTGACAGAGGCATTATTCCCCTCTCTGGGACATCACAGTCATCACAGCCTCAAATTCATCCCCTCTGGAACACCGCAGCACTGACTGATCCACTTGTCCGCCATTTGTGACATCAGAGCAGTGACAGGCCCAACTTACATCTGTTTATGACACCAAAGTGGTGGCAGCCTCAGTTTCTTCCTCTCTGTGACATCACAAAAATGAGTGACTCAGTTTCACCTCTCTGTGACATCACTGCAGTCAGTGACAAGTCCAATTTACACCTCTCTGGGACACCACAGTGGTGACAGACTCATTATTCCCTTCTCTGTGACATCACAGCAGAGACAGAACCAATTCAAACCTCTCCCTGATACCATAGCCATGACATCCCCAACTGCATCCCCTCTGTGGCAACAGACACGTCAGAACACCTGTGGAACTTTCTCTCACACTCCACAGCTGTGATAGCCCCTCTTTTCCCCTCTCTGGGACATCACAGCAGTGGGACACCCCAATCTACGCCTCTCTGGGACATCACAGCAGTGAAAGACCCCAGTTTCCACCCTTTAAGACATCACAGCACTGACAGACCAAATTTCACCCTTTCTGTCACACCACAGATGGAACAAGCCCAATTTACTCCTATCTGTATCACCCCAGCGGTGACAGTGCCAGGTTTCTCCTCTCCGTGACATAGCATCAAAGACAAGTGGGAATTCATCCCCTCCTATAGGCCACAGCAGTGACAGCCTCAGTTTTCCTCTCTCTGGGAGATCACTGCACTGACAAGTCAAATTGACACCTCTCTGTGACACCACGGCGCTGAAAGACCCATTATTCCCCTCTTTGGGACATCACATCAGAGACAGAACCAAATGAAGACTCTCTGTCATACCACAGCCCCAATTCCATCCCATTTGTGGCAACAGACAAGTCATAGCACCTGTGGAACTTTCTCTGCGACTGCTCAACAGTGATCACTCCACTTTTCCCCTCTCTGGGACACCACACCAGTGACAGCCTCACTTTTCCTCTCTCTGGGAGATCACTGCACTGACAAGTCCAATTGACACCTCTCGGTGACACCACGGCGCTGAAAGACCCATTATTCCCCTCTCTGGGACATCACAGCAGAACCAATTCAAAACTCTGTCATACCATAGCCCTAACAACCTCAATTCCATCCCCTTTGTGGCAACAGACAAGTCATAGCACCTGTGGAACTTTCTCTGCGACTGCACAACAGTGATCACTCCACTTTTCCCCTCTCTGGGACACCACAGCAGTGACAGACTCACTTTTCCCCTCTTTGTGACACCACAGAAGTGACAGGCCCAATTGATGCCTCTCTGTGACAGAGGCAGTCTCAGTTTTTTCCTCTCTTTGACATCACACCAATCAGGGACCCATTTTCCCCTCTCTATCACATCACTGCAGTGACAACTCTCATTTACGCCTCTCTGTGACACCACAGTGGTGACAGAGGCATTATTCCCCTCTCTGGGACATCACAGTCATCACAGCCTCAAATTCATCCCCTCTGGAACACCGCAGCACTGACTGATCCACTTGTCCACCATTTGTGACATCAGAGCAGTGACAGGCCCAACTTATCTCTGTTTATGACACCAAAGTGGTGGCAGCCTCAGTTTCTTCCTCTCTGTGACATCACAAAAATGAGTGACTCAGTTTCACCTCTCTGGGACATCACTGCAGTCAGTGACAAGTCCAATTTACAACTCTCTGTGACACCACAGTGGTGACAGACTCATTATTCCCTTCTCTGTGACATCACAGCAGAGACAGAACCAATTCAAACCTCTCCCTGATACCATAGCCATGACATCCCCAACTGCATCCCCTCTGTGGCAACAGACACGTCAGAACACCTGTGGAACTTTCTCTCACACTCCACAGCTGTGATAGCCCCTCTTTTCCCCTCTCTGGGACATCACAGCAGTGGGACACCCCAATCTACGCCTCTCTGGGACATCACAGCAGTGAAAGACCCCAGTTTCCACCCTTTAAGACATCACAGCACTGACAGACCAAATTTCACCCTTTCTGTCACACCACAGATGGAACAAGCCCAATTTACTCCTATCTGTATCACCCCAGCGGTGACAGTGCCAGGTTTCTCCTCTCCGTGACATAGCATCAAAGACAAGTGGGAATTCATCCCCTCCTATAGGCCACAGCAGTGACAGCCTCAGTTTTCCTCTCTCTGGGAGATCACTGCACTGACAAGTCAAATTGACACCTCTCTGTGACACCACGGCGCTGAAAGACCCATTATTCCCCTCTTTGGGACATCACATCAGAGACAGAACCAAATGAAGACTCTCTGTCATACCACAGCCCCAATTCCATCCCCTTTGTGGCAACAGACAAGTCATAGCACCTGTGGAACTTTCTCTGCGACTGCTCAACAGTGATCACTCCACTTTTCCCCTCTCTGGGACACCACACCAGTGACAGCCTCACTTTTCCTCTCTCTGGGAGATCACTGCAGTGACAAGTCCAATTGACACCTCTCGGTGACACCACGGCGCTGAAAGACCCATTATTCCCCTCTCTGGGACATCACAGCAGAACCAATTCAAAACTCTGTCATACCATAGCCCTAACAACCTCAATTCCATCCCCTTTGTGGCAACAGACAAGTCATAGCACCTGTGGAACTTTCTCTGCGACTGCACAACAGTGATCACTCCACTTTTCCCCTCTCTGGGACACCACAGCAGTGACAGACTCACTTTTCCCCTCTTTGTGACACCACAGAAGTGACAGGCCCAATTGATGCCTCTCTGTGACAGAGGCAGTCTCAGTTTTTTCCTCTCTTTGACATCACACCAATCAGGGACCCATTTTCCCCTCTCTATCACATCACTGCAGTGACAACTCTCATTTACGCCTCTCTGTGACACCACAGTGGTGACAGAGGCATTATTCCCCTCTCTGGGACATCACAGTCATCACAGCCTCAAATTCATCCCCTCTGGAACACCGCAGCACTGACTGATCCACTTGTCCACCATTTGTGACATCAGAGCAGTGACAGGCCCAACTTATCTCTGTTTATGACACCAAAGTGGTGGCAGCCTCAGTTTCTTCCTCTCTGTGACATCACAAAAATGAGTGACCCAGTTTCACCTCTCTGGGACATCACTGCAGTCAGTGACAAGTCCAATTTACAACTCTCTGGGACACCACAGTGATGACAGACTCATTATTCCCTTCTCTGTGACATCACAGCAGAGACAGAACCAATTCAAACCTCTCCCTGATACCATAGCCATGACATCCCCAACTGCATCCCCTCTGTGGCAACAGACACGTCACAACACCTGTGGAACTTTCTCTCACACTCCACAGCTGTGACAGCCCCTCTTTTCCCCTCTCTGGGACATCACAGCAGTGGGACACCCCAATCTACGCCTCTCTGGGACATCACAGCAGTGAAAGACCCCAGTTTCCACCCTTTAAGACATCACAGCACTGACAGACCAAATTTCACCCTTTCTGTCACACCACAGATGGAACAAGCCCAATTTACTCCTATCTGTATCACCCCAGCGGTGACAGTGCCAGGTTTCTCCTCTCCGTGACATAGCATCAAAGACAAGTGGGAATTCATCCCCTCCTATAGGCCACAGCAGTGACAGCCTCAGTTTTCCTCTCTCTGGGAGATCACTGCACTGACAAGTCCAATTGACACCTCTCTGTGACACCACGGCGCTGAAAGACCCATTATTCCCCTCTTTGGGACATCACATCAGAGACAGAACCAAATGAAGACTCTCTGTCATACCACAGCCCCAATTCCATCCCATTTGTGGCAACAGACAAGTCATAGCACCTGTGGAACTTTCTCTGCGACTGCTCAACAGTGATCACTCCACTTTTCCCCTCTCTGGGACACCACACCAGTGACAGCCTCACTTTTCCTCTCTCTGGGAGATCACTGCACTGACAAGTCCAATTGACACCTCTCGGTGACACCACGGCGCTGAAAGACCCATTATTCCCCTCTCTGGGACATCACAGCAGAACCAATTCAAAACTCTGTCATACCATAGCCCTAACAACCTCAATTCCATCCCCTTTGTGGCAACAGACAAGTCATAGCACCTGTGGAACTTTCTCTGCGACTGCACAACAGTGATCACTCCACTTTTCCCCTCTCTGGGACACCACAGCAGTGACAGACTCACTTTTCCCCTCTTTGTGACACCACAGAAGTGACAGGCCCAATTGATGCCTCTCTGTGACAGAGGCAGTCTCAGTTTTTTCCTCTCTTTGACATCACACCAATCAGGGACCCATTTTCCCCTCTCTATCACATCACTGCACTGACAACTCTCATTTACGCCTCTCTGTGACACCACAGTGGTGACAGAGGCATTATTCCCCTCTCTGGGACATCACAGTCATCACAGCCTCAAATTCATCCCCTCTGGAACACCGCAGCACTGACTGATCCACTTGTCCTCCATTTGTGACATCAGAGCAGTGACAGGCCCAACTTACATCTGTTTATGACACCAAAGTGGTGGCAGCCTCAGTTTCTTCCTCTCTGTGACATCACAAAAATGAGTGACTCAGTTTCACCTCTCTGTGACATCACTGCAGTCAGTGACAAGTCCAATTTACAACTCTCTGTGACACCACAGTGGTGACAGACTCATTATTCCCTTCTCTGTGACATCACAGCAGAGACAGAACCAATTCAAACCTCTCCCTGATACCATAGCCATGACATCCCCAACTGCATCCCCTCTGTGGCAACAGACACGTCAGAACACCTGTGGAACTTTCTCTCACACTCCACAGCTGTGATAGCCCCTCTTTTCCCCTCTCTGGGACATCACAGCAGTGGGACACCCCAATCTACGCCTCTCTGGGACATCACAGCAGTGAAAGACCCCAGTTTCCACCCTTTAAGACATCACAGCACTGACAGACCAAATTTCACCCTTTCTGTCACACCACAGATGGAACAAGCCCAATTTACTCCTATCTGTATCACCCCAGCGGTGACAGTGCCAGGTTTCTCCTCTCCGTGACATAGCATCAAAGACAAGTGGGAATTCATCCCCTCCTATAGGCCACAGCAGTGACAGCCTCAGTTTTCCTCTCTCTGGGAGATCACTGCACTGACAAGTCAAATTGACACCTCTCTGTGACACCACGGCGCTGAAAGACCCATTATTCCCCTCTTTGGGACATCACATCAGAGACAGAACCAAATGAAGACTCTCTGTCATACCACAGCCCCAATTCCATCCCATTTGTGGCAACAGACAAGTCATAGCACCTGTGGAACTTTCTCTGCGACTGCTCAACAGTGATCACTCCACTTTTCCCCTCTCTGGGACACCACACCAGTGACAGCCTCACTTTTCCTCTCTCTGGGAGATCACTGCACTGACAAGTCCAATTGACACCTCTCGGTGACACCACGGCGCTGAAAGACCCATTATTCCCCTCTCTGGGACATCACAGCAGAACCAATTCAAAACTCTGTCATACCATAGCCCTAACAACCTCAATTCCATCCCCTTTGTGGCAACAGACAAGTCATAGCACCTGTGGAACTTTCTCTGCGACTGCACAACAGTGATCACTCCACTTTTCCCCTCTCTGGGACACCACAGCAGTGACAGACTCACTTTTCCCCTCTTTGTGACACCACAGAAGTGACAGGCCCAATTGATGCCTCTCTGTGACAGAGGCAGTCTCAGTTTTTTCCTCTCTTTGACATCACACCAATCAGGGACCCATTTTCCCCTCTCTATCACATCACTGCACTGACAACTCTCATTTACGCCTCTCTGTGACACCACAGTGGTGACAGAGGCATTATTCCCCTCTCTGGGACATCACAGTCATCACAGCCTCAAATTCATCCCCTCTGGAACACCGCAGCACTGACTGATCCACTTGTCCTCCATTTGTGACATCAGAGCAGTGACAGGCCCAACTTACATCTGTTTATGACACCAAAGTGGTGGCAGCCTCAGTTTCTTCCTCTCTGTGACATCACAAAAATGAGTGACTCAGTTTCACCTCTCTGTGACATCACTGCAGTCAGTGACAAGTCCAATTTACAACTCTCTGGGACACCACAGTGGTGACAGACTCATTATTCCCTTCTCTGTGACATCACAGCAGAGACAGAACCAATTCAAACCTCTCCCTGATACCATAGCCATGACATCCCCAACTGCATCCCCTCTGTGGCAACAGACACGTCAGAACACCTGTGGAACTTTCTCTCACACTCCACAGCTGTGATAGCCCCTCTTTTCCCCTCTCTGGGACATCACAGCAGTGGGACACCCCAATCTATGCCTCTCTGGGACATCACAGCAGTGAAAGACCCCAGTTTCCACCCTTTAAGACATCACAGCACTGACAGACCAAATTTCACCCTTTCTGTCACACCACAGATGGAACAAGCCCAATTTACTCCTATCTGTATCACCCCAGTGGTGACAGTGCCAGGTTTCTCCTCTCCGTGACATAGCATCAAAGACAAGTGGGAATTCATCCCCTCCTATAGGCCACAGCAGTGACAGCCTCACTTTTCCTCTCTCTGGGAGATCACTGCACTGACAAGTCAAATTGACACCTCTCTGTGACACCACGGCGCTGAAAGACCCATTATTCCCCTCTTTGGGACATCACATCAGAGACAGAACCAAATGAAGACTCTCTGTCATACCACAGCCCCAATTCCATCCCCTTTGTGGCAACAGACAAGTCATAGCACCTGTGGAACTTTCTCTGGGACTGCTCAACAGTGATCACTCCACTTTTCCCCTCTCTGGGACACCACACCAGTGACAGCCTCACTTTTCCTCTCTCTGGGAGATCACTGCACTGACAAGTCCAATTGACACCTCTCGGTGACACCACGGCGCTGAAAGACCCATTATTCCCCTCTCTGGGACATCACAGCAGAACCAATTCAAAACTCTGTCATACCATAGCCCTAACAACCTCAATTCCATCCCCTTTGTGGCAACAGACAAGTCATAGCACCTGTGGAACTTTCTCTGCGACTGCACAACAGTGATCACTCCACTTTTCCCCTCTCTGGGACACCACAGCAGTGACAGACTCACTTTTCCCCTCTTTGTGACACCACAGAAGTGACAGGCCCAATTGATGCCTCTCTGTGACAGAGGCAGTCTCAGTTTTTTCCTCTCTTTGACATCACACCAATCAGGGACCCATTTTCCCCTCTCTATCACATCACTGCACTGACAACTCTCATTTACGCCTCTCTGTGACACCACAGTGGTGACAGAGGCATTATTCCCCTCTCTGGGACATCACAGTCATCACAGCCTCAAATTCATCCCCTCTGGAACACCGCAGCACTGACTGATCCACTTGTCCACCATTTGTGACATCAGAGCAGTGACAGGCCCAACTTATCTCTGTTTATGACACCAAAGTGGTGGCAGCCTCAGTTTCTTCCTCTCTGTGACATCACAAAAATGAGTGACTCAGTTTCACCTCTCTGGGACATCACTGCAGTCAGTGACAAGTCCAATTTACAACTCTCTGTGACACCACAGTGGTGACAGACTCATTATTCCCTTCTCTGTGACATCACAGCAGAGACAGAACCAATTCAAACCTCTCCCTGATACCATAGCCATGACATCCCCAACTGCATCCCCTCTGTGGCAACAGACACGTCAGAACACCTGTGGAACTTTCTCTCACACTCCACAGCTGTGATAGCCCCTCTTTTCCCCTCTCTGGGACATCACAGCAGTGGGACACCCCAATCTACGCCTCTCTGGGACATCACAGCAGTGAAAGACCCCAGTTTCCACCCTTTAAGACATCACAGCACTGACAGACCAAATTTCACCCTTTCTGTCACACCACAGATGGAACAAGCCCAATTTACTCCTATCTGTATCACCCCAGCGGTGACAGTGCCAGGTTTCTCCTCTCCGTGACATAGCATCAAAGACAAGTGGGAATTCATCCCCTCCTATAGGCCACAGCAGTGACAGCCTCAGTTTTCCTCTCTCTGGGAGATCACTGCACTGACAAGTCAAATTGACACCTCTCTGTGACACCACGGCGCTGAAAGACCCATTATTCCCCTCTTTGGGACATCACATCAGAGACAGAACCAAATGAAGACTCTCTGTCATACCACAGCCCCAATTCCATCCCATTTGTGGCAACAGACAAGTCATAGCACCTGTGGAACTTTCTCTGGGACTGCTCAACAGTGATCACTCCACTTTTCCCCTCTCTGGGACACCACACCAGTGACAGCCTCACTTTTCCTCTCTCTGGGAGATCACTGCAGTGACAAGTCCAATTGACACCTCTCGGTGACACCACGGCGCTGAAAGACCCATTATTCCCCTCTCTGGGACATCACAGCAGAACCAATTCAAAACTCTGTCATACCATAGCCCTAACAACCTCAATTCCATCCCCTTTGTGGCAACAGACAAGTCATAGCACCTGTGGAACTTTCTCTGCGACTGCACAACAGTGATCACTCCACTTTTCCCCTCTCTGGGACACCACAGCAGTGACAGACTCACTTTTCCCCTCTTTGTGACACCACAGAAGTGACAGGCCCAATTGATGCCTCTCTGTGACAGAGGCAGTCTCAGTTTTTTCCTCTCTTTGACATCACACCAATCAGGGACCCATTTTCCCCTCTCTATCACATCACTGCACTGACAACTCTCATTTACGCCTCTCTGTGACACCACAGTGGTGACAGAGGCATTATTCCCCTCTCTGGGACATCACAGTCATCACAGCCTCAAATTCATCCCCTCTGGAACACCGCAGCACTGACTGATCCACTTGTCCACCATTTGTGACATCAGAGCAGTGACAGGCCCAACTTATCTCTGTTTATGACACCAAAGTGGTGGCAGCCTCAGTTTCTTCCTCTCTGTGACATCACAAAAATGAGTGACCCAGTTTCACCTCTCTGTGACATCACTGCAGTCAGTGACAAGTCCAATTTACAACTCTCTGGGACACCACAGTGATGACAGACTCATTATTCCCTTCTCTGTGACATCACAGCAGAGACAGAACCAATTCAAACCTCTCCCTGATACCATAGCCATGACATCCCCAACTGCATCCCCTCTGTGGCAACAGACACGTCACAACACCTGTGGAACTTTCTCTCACACTCCACAGCTGTGACAGCCCCTCTTTTCCCCTCTCTGGGACATCACAGCAGTGGGACACCCCAATCTACGCCTCTCTGGGACATCACAGCAGTGAAAGACCCCAGTTTCCACCCTTTAAGACATCACAGCACTGACAGACCAAATTTCACGCTTTCAGTCACACCACAGATGGAACAAGCCCAATTTACTCCTATCTGTATCACCCCAGCGGTGACAGTGCCAGGTTTCTCCTCTCCGTGACATAGCATCAAAGACAAGTGGGAATTCATCCCCTCCTATAGGCCACAGCAGTGACAGCCTCACTTTTCCTCTCTCTGGGAGATCACTGCACTGACAAGTCAAATTGACACCTCTCTGTGACACCACGGCGCTGAAAGACCCATTATTCCCCTCTTTGGGACATCACATCAGAGACAGAACCAAATGAAGACTCTCTGTCATACCACAGCCCCAATTCCATCCCCTTTGTGGCAACAGACAAGTCATAGCACCTGTGGAACTTTCTCTGGGACTGCTCAACAGTGATCACTCCACTTTTCCCCTCTCTGGGACACCACACCAGTGACAGCCTCACTTTTCCTCTCTCTGGGAGATCACTGCACTGACAAGTCCAATTGACACCTCTCGGTGACACCACGGCGCTGAAAGACCCATTATTCCCCTCTCTGGGACATCACAGCAGAACCAATTCAAAACTCTGTCATACCATAGCCCTAACAACCTCAATTCCATCCCCTTTGTGGCAACAGACAAGTCATAGCACCTGTGGAACTTTCTCTGCGACTGCACAACAGTGATCACTCCACTTTTCCCCTCTCTGGGACACCACAGCAGTGACAGACTCACTTTTCCCCTCTTTGTGACACCACAGAAGTGACAGGCCCAATTGATGCCTCTCTGTGACAGAGGCAGTCTCAGTTTTTTCCTCTCTTTGACATCACACCAATCAGGGACCCATTTTCCCCTCTCTATCACATCACTGCAGTGACAACTCTCATTTACGCCTCTCTGTGACACCACAGTGGTGACAGAGGCATTATTCCCCTCTCTGGGACATCACAGTCATCACAGCCTCAAATTCATCCCCTCTGGAACACCGCAGCACTGACTGATCCACTTGTCCACCATTTGTGACATCAGAGCAGTGACAGGCCCAACTTATCTCTGTTTATGACACCAAAGTGGTGGCAGCCTCAGTTTCTTCCTCTCTGTGACATCACAAAAATGAGTGACCCAGTTTCACCTCTCTGTGACATCACTGCAGTCAGTGACAAGTCCAATTTACAACTCTCTGGGACACCACAGTGATGACAGACTCATTATTCCCTTCTCTGTGACATCACAGCAGAGACAGAACCAATTCAAACCTCTCCCTGATACCATAGCCATGACATCCCCAACTGCATCCCCTCTGTGGCAACAGACACGTCACAACACCTGTGGAACTTTCTCTCACACTCCACAGCTGTGACAGCCCCTCTTTTCCCCTCTCTGGGACATCACAGCAGTGGGACACCCCAATCTACGCCTCTCTGGGACATCACAGCAGTGAAAGACCCCAGTTTCCACCCTTTAAGACATCACAGCACTGACAGACCAAATTTCACCCTTTCTGTCACACCACAGATGGAACAAGCCCAATTTACTCCTATCTGTATCACCCCAGCGGTGACAGTGCCAGGTTTCTCCTCTCCGTGACATAGCATCAAAGACAAGTGGGAATTCATCCCCTCCTATAGGCCACAGCAGTGACAGCCTCACTTTTCCTCTCTCTGGGAGATCACTGCACTGACAAGTCAAATTGACACCTCTCTGTGACACCACGGCGCTGAAAGACCCATTATTCCCCTCTTTGGGACATCACATCAGAGACAGAACCAAATGAAGACTCTCTGTCATACCACAGCCCCAATTCCATCCCCTTTGTGGCAACAGACAAGTCATAGCACCTGTGGAACTTTCTCTGCGACTGCTCAACAGTGATCACTCCACTTTTCCCCTCTCTGGGACACCACACCAGTGACAGCCTCACTTTTCCTCTCTCTGGGAGATCACTGCACTGACAAGTCCAATTGACACCTCTCGGTGACACCACGGCGCTGAAAGACCCATTATTCCCCTCTCTGGGACATCACAGCAGAACCAATTCAAAACTCTGTCATACCATAGCCCTAACAACCTCAATTCCATCCCCTTTGTGGCAACAGACAAGTCATAGCACCTGTGGAACTTTCTCTGCGACTGCACAACAGTGATCACTCCACTTTTCCCCTCTCTGGGACACCACAGCAGTGACAGACTCACTTTTCCCCTCTTTGGGACACCACAGAAGTGACAGGCCCAATTGATGCCTCTCTGTGACAGAGGCAGTCTCAGTTTTTTCCTCTCTTTGACATCACACCAATCAGGGACCCATTTTCCCCTCTCTATCACATCACTGCAGTGACAACTCTCATTTACGCCTCTCTGTGACACCACAGTGGTGACAGAGGCATTATTCCCCTCTCTGGGACATCACAGTCATCACAGCCTCAAATTCATCCCCTCTGGAACACCGCAGCACTGACTGATCCACTTGTCCGCCATTTGTGACATCAGAGCAGTGACAGGCCCAACTTATCTCTGTTTATGACACCAAAGTGGTGGCAGCCTCAGTTTCTTCCTCTCTGTGACATCACAAAAATGAGTGACTCAGTTTCACCTCTCTGTGACATCACTGCAGTCAGTGACAAGTCCAATTTACAACTCTCTGTGACACCACAGTGGTGACAGACTCATTATTCCCTTCTCTGTGACATCACAGCAGAGACAGAACCAATTCAAACCTCTCCCTGATACCATAGCCATGACATCCCCAACTGCATCCCCTCTGTGGCAACAGACACGTCAGAACACCTGTGGAACTTTCTCTCACACTCCACAGCTGTGATAGCCCCTCTTTTCCCCTCTCTGGGACATCACAGCAGTGGGACACCCCAATCTACGCCTCTCTGGGACATCACAGCAGTGAAAGACCCCAGTTTCCACCCTTTAAGACATCACAGCACTGACAGACCAAATTTCACCCTTTCTGTCACACCACAGATGGAACAAGCCCAATTTACTCCTATCTGTATCACCCCAGCGGTGACAGTGCCAGGTTTCTCCTCTCCGTGACATAGCATCAAAGACAAGTGGGAATTCATCCCCTCCTATAGGCCACAGCAGTGACAGCCTCAGTTTTCCTCTCTCTGGGAGATCACTGCACTGACAAGTCAAATTGACACCTCTCTGTGACACCACGGCGCTGAAAGACCCATTATTCCCCTCTTTGGGACATCACATCAGAGACAGAACCAAATGAAGACTCTCTGTCATACCACAGCCCCAATTCCATCCCATTTGTGGCAACAGACAAGTCATAGCACCTGTGGAACTTTCTCTGGGACTGCTCAACAGTGATCACTCCACTTTTCCCCTCTCTGGGACACCACACCAGTGACAGCCTCACTTTTCCTCTCTCTGGGAGATCACTGCAGTGACAAGTCCAATTGACACCTCTCGGTGACACCACGGCGCTGAAAGACCCATTATTCCCCTCTCTGGGACATCACAGCAGAACCAATTCAAAACTCTGTCATACCATAGCCCTAACAACCTCAATTCCATCCCCTTTGTGGCAACAGACAAGTCATAGCACCTGTGGAACTTTCTCTGCGACTGCACAACAGTGATCACTCCACTTTTCCCCTCTCTGGGACACCACAGCAGTGACAGACTCACTTTTCCCCTCTTTGTGACACCACAGAAGTGACAGGCCCAATTGATGCCTCTCTGTGACAGAGGCAGTCTCAGTTTTTTCCTCTCTTTGACATCACACCAATCAGGGACCCATTTTCCCCTCTCTATCACATCACTGCAGTGACAACTCTCATTTACGCCTCTCTGTGACACCACAGTGGTGACAGAGGCATTATTCCCCTCTCTGGGACATCACAGTCATCACAGCCTCAAATTCATCCCCTCTGGAACACCGCAGCACTGACTGATCCACTTGTCCACCATTTGTGACATCAGAGCAGTGACAGGCCCAACTTATCTCTGTTTATGACACCAAAGTGGTGGCAGCCTCAGTTTCTTCCTCTCTGTGACATCACAAAAATGAGTGACCCAGTTTCACCTCTCTGTGACATCACTGCAGTCAGTGACAAGTCCAATTTACAACTCTCTGGGACACCACAGTGATGACAGACTCATTATTCCCTTCTCTGTGACATCACAGCAGAGACAGAACCAATTCAAACCTCTCCCTGATACCATAGCCATGACATCCCCAACTGCATCCCCTCTGTGGCAACAGACACGTCACAACACCTGTGGAACTTTCTCTCACACTCCACAGCTGTGACAGCCCCTCTTTTCCCCTCTCTGGGACATCACAGCAGTGGGACACCCCAATCTACGCCTCTCTGGGACATCACAGCAGTGAAAGACCCCAGTTTCCACCCTTTAAGACATCACAGCACTGACAGACCAAATTTCACGCTTTCAGTCACACCACAGATGGAACAAGCCCAATTTACTCCTATCTGTATCACCCCAGCGGTGACAGTGCCAGGTTTCTCCTCTCCGTGACATAGCATCAAAGACAAGTGGGAATTCATCCCCTCCTATAGGCCACAGCAGTGACAGCCTCACTTTTCCTCTCTCTGGGAGATCACTGCACTGACAAGTCAAATTGACACCTCTCTGTGACACCACGGCGCTGAAAGACCCATTATTCCCCTCTTTGGGACATCACATCAGAGACAGAACCAAATGAAGACTCTCTGTCATACCACAGCCCCAATTCCATCCCCTTTGTGGCAACAGACAAGTCATAGCACCTGTGGAACTTTCTCTGGGACTGCTCAACAGTGATCACTCCACTTTTCCCCTCTCTGGGACACCACACCAGTGACAGCCTCACTTTTCCTCTCTCTGGGAGATCACTGCACTGACAAGTCCAATTGACACCTCTCGGTGACACCACGGCGCTGAAAGACCCATTATTCCCCTCTCTGGGACATCACAGCAGAACCAATTCAAAACTCTGTCATACCATAGCCCTAACAACCTCAATTCCATCCCCTTTGTGGCAACAGACAAGTCATAGCACCTGTGGAACTTTCTCTGCGACTGCACAACAGTGATCACTCCACTTTTCCCCTCTCTGGGACACCACAGCAGTGACAGACTCACTTTTCCCCTCTTTGTGACACCACAGAAGTGACAGGCCCAATTGATGCCTCTCTGTGACAGAGGCAGTCTCAGTTTTTTCCTCTCTTTGACATCACACCAATCAGGGACCCATTTTCCCCTCTCTATCACATCACTGCAGTGACAACTCTCATTTACGCCTCTCTGTGACACCACAGTGGTGACAGAGGCATTATTCCCCTCTCTGGGACATCACAGTCATCACAGCCTCAAATTCATCCCCTCTGGAACACCGCAGCACTGACTGATCCACTTGTCCACCATTTGTGACATCAGAGCAGTGACAGGCCCAACTTATCTCTGTTTATGACACCAAAGTGGTGGCAGCCTCAGTTTCTTCCTCTCTGTGACATCACAAAAATGAGTGACCCAGTTTCACCTCTCTGTGACATCACTGCAGTCAGTGACAAGTCCAATTTACAACTCTCTGGGACACCACAGTGATGACAGACTCATTATTCCCTTCTCTGTGACATCACAGCAGAGACAGAACCAATTCAAACCTCTCCCTGATACCATAGCCATGACATCCCCAACTGCATCCCCTCTGTGGCAACAGACACGTCACAACACCTGTGGAACTTTCTCTCACACTCCACAGCTGTGACAGCCCCTCTTTTCCCCTCTCTGGGACATCACAGCAGTGGGACACCCCAATCTACGCCTCTCTGGGACATCACAGCAGTGAAAGACCCCAGTTTCCACCCTTTAAGACATCACAGCACTGACAGACCAAATTTCACCCTTTCTGTCACACCACAGATGGAACAAGCCCAATTTACTCCTATCTGTATCACCCCAGCGGTGACAGTGCCAGGTTTCTCCTCTCCGTGACATAGCATCAAAGACAAGTGGGAATTCATCCCCTCCTATAGGCCACAGCAGTGACAGCCTCACTTTTCCTCTCTCTGGGAGATCACTGCACTGACAAGTCAAATTGACACCTCTCTGTGACACCACGGCGCTGAAAGACCCATTATTCCCCTCTTTGGGACATCACATCAGAGACAGAACCAAATGAAGACTCTCTGTCATACCACAGCCCCAATTCCATCCCCTTTGTGGCAACAGACAAGTCATAGCACCTGTGGAACTTTCTCTGGGACTGCTCAACAGTGATCACTCCACTTTTCCCCTCTCTGGGACACCACACCAGTGACAGCCTCACTTTTCCTCTCTCTGGGAGATCACTGCAGTGACAAGTCCAATTGACACCTCTCGGTGACACCACGGCGCTGAAAGACCCATTATTCCCCTCTCTGGGACATCACAGCAGAACCAATTCAAAACTCTGTCATACCATAGCCCTAACAACCTCAATTCCATCCCCTTTGTGGCAACAGACAAGTCATAGCACCTGTGGAACTTTCTCTGCGACTGCACAACAGTGATCACTCCACTTTTCCCCTCTCTGGGACACCACAGCAGTGACAGACTCACTTTTCCCCTCTTTGGGACACCACAGAAGTGACAGGCCCAATTGATGCCTCTCTGTGACAGAGGCAGTCTCAGTTTTTTCCTCTCTTTGACATCACACCAATCAGGGACCCATTTTCCCCTCTCTATCACATCACTGCAGTGACAACTCTCATTTACGCCTCTCTGTGACACCACAGTGGTGACAGAGGCATTATTCCCCTCTCTGGGACATCACAGTCATCACAGCCTCAAATTCATCCCCTCTGGAACACCGCAGCACTGACTGATCCACTTGTCCGCCATTTGTGACATCAGAGCAGTGACAGGCCCAACTTATCTCTGTTTATGACACCAAAGTGGTGGCAGCCTCAGTTTCTTCCTCTCTGTGACATCACAAAAATGAGTGACTCAGTTTCACCTCTCTGGGACATCACTGCAGTCAGTGACAAGTCCAATTTACAACTCTCTGGGACACCACAGTGGTGACAGACTCATTATTCCCTTCTCTGTGACATCACAGCAGAGACAGAACCAATTCAAACCTCTCCCTGATACCATAGCCATGACATCCCCAACTGCATCCCCTCTGTGGCAACAGACACGTCAGAACACCTGTGGAACTTTCTCTCACACTCCACAGCTGTGATAGCCCCTCTTTTCCCCTCTCTGGGACATCACAGCAGTGGGACACCCCAATCTACGCCTCTCTGGGACATCACAGCAGTGAAAGACCCCAGTTTCCACCCTTTAAGACATCACAGCACTGACAGACCAAATTTCACCCTTTCTGTCACACCACAGATGGAACAAGCCCAATTTACTCCTATCTGTATCACCCCAGCGGTGACAGTGCCAGGTTTCTCCTCTCCGTGACATAGCATCAAAGACAAATGGGAATTCATCCCCTCCTATAGGCCACAGCAGTGACAGCCTCAGTTTTCCTCTCTCTGGGAGATCACTGCACTGACAAGTCAAATTGACACCTCTCTGTGACACCACGGCGCTGAAAGACCCATTATTCCCCTCTTTGGGACATCACATCAGAGACAGAACCAAATGAAGACTCTCTGTCATACCACAGCCCCAATTCCATCCCATTTGTGGCAACAGACAAGTCATAGCACCTGTGGAACTTTCTCTGGGACTGCTCAACAGTGATCACTCCACTTTTCCCCTCTCTGGGACACCACACCAGTGACAGCCTCACTTTTCCTCTCTCTGGGAGATCACTGCACTGACAAGTCCAATTGACACCTCTCGGTGACACCACGGCGCTGAAAGACCCATTATTCCCCTCTCTGGGACATCACAGCAGAACCAATTCAAAACTCTGTCATACCATAGCCCTAACAACCTCAATTCCATCCCCTTTGTGGCAACAGACAAGTCATAGCACCTGTGGAACTTTCTCTGCGACTGCACAACAGTGATCACTCCACTTTTCCCCTCTCTGGGACACCACAGCAGTGACAGACTCACTTTTCCCCTCTTTGTGACACCACAGAAGTGACAGGCCCAATTGATGCCTCTCTGTGACAGAGGCAGTCTCAGTTTTTTCCTCTCTTTGACATCACACCAATCAGGGACCCATTTTCCCCTCTCTATCACATCACTGCAGTGACAACTCTCATTTACGCCTCTCTGTGACACCACAGTGGTGACAGAGGCATTATTCCCCTCTCTGGGACATCACAGTCATCACAGCCTCAAATTCATCCCCTCTGGAACACCGCAGCACTGACTGATCCACTTGTCCGCCATTTGTGACATCAGAGCAGTGACAGGCCCAACTTATCTCTGTTTATGACACCAAAGTGGTGGCAGCCTCAGTTTCTTCCTCTCTGTGACATCACAAAAATGAGTGACTCAGTTTCACCTCTCTGGGACATCACTGCAGTCAGTGACAAGTCCAATTTATAACTCTCTGGGACACCACAGTGGTGACAGACTCATTATTCCCTTCTCTGTGACATCACAGCAGAGACAGAACCAATTCAAACCTCTCCCTGATACCATAGCCATGACATCCCCAACTGCATCCCCTCTGTGGCAACAGACAAGTCAGAACACCTGTGGAACTTTCTCTCACACTCCACAGCTGTGATAGCCCCTCTTTTCCCCTCTCTGGGACATCACAGCAGTGGGACACCCCAATCTACGCCTCTCTGGGACATCACAGCAGTGAAAGACCCCAGTTTCCACCCTTTAAGACATCACAGCACTGACAGACCAAATTTCACCCTTTCTGTCACACCACAGATGGAACAAGCTCAATTTACTCCTATCTGTATCACCCCAGCGGTGACAGTGCCAGGTTTCTCCTCTCCGTGACATAGCATCAAAGACAAGTGGGAATTCATCCCCTCCTATAGGCCACAGCAGTGACAGCCTCAGTTTTCCTCTCTCTGGGAGATCACTGCACTGACAAGTCAAATTGACACCTCTCTGTGACACCACGGCGCTGAAAGACCCATTATTCCCCTCTTTGGGACATCACATCAGAGACAGAACCAAATGAAGACTCTCTGTCATACCACAGCCCCAATTCCATCCCATTTGTGGCAACAGACAAGTCATAGCACCTGTGGAACTTTCTCTGGGACTGCTCAACAGTGATCACTCCACTTTTCCCCTCTCTGGGACACCACACCAGTGACAGCCTCACTTTTCCTCTCTCTGGGAGATCACTGCAGTGACAAGTCCAATTGACACCTCTCGGTGACACCACGGCGCTGAAAGACCCATTATTCCCCTCTCTGGGACATCACAGCAGAACCAATTCAAAACTCTGTCATACCATAGCCCTAACAACCTCAATTCCATCCCCTTTGTGGCAACAGACAAGTCATAGCACCTGTGGAACTTTCTCTGCGACTGCACAACAGTGATCACTCCACTTTTCCCCTCTCTGGGACACCACAGCAGTGACAGACTCACTTTTCCCCTCTTTGTGACACCACAGAAGTGACAGGCCCAATTGATGCCTCTCTGTGACAGAGGCAGTCTCAGTTTTTTCCTCTCTTTGACATCACACCAATCAGGGACCCATTTTCCCCTCTCTATCACATCACTGCAGTGACAACTCTCATTTACGCCTCTCTGTGACACCACAGTGGTGACAGAGGCATTATTCCCCTCTCTGGGACATCACAGTCATCACAGCCTCAAATTCATCCCCTCTGGAACACCGCAGCACTGACTGATCCACTTGTCCGCCATTTGTGACATCAGAGCAGTGACAGGCCCAACTTATCTCTGTTTATGACACCAAAGTGGTGGCAGCCTCAGTTTCTTCCTCTCTGTGACATCACAAAAATGAGTGACTCAGTTTCACCTCTCTGGGACATCACTGCAGTCAGTGACAAGTCCAATTTATAACTCTCTGGGACACCACAGTGGTGACAGACTCATTATTCCCTTCTCTGTGACATCACAGCAGAGACAGAACCAATTCAAACCTCTCCCTGATACCATAGCCATGACATCCCCAACTGCATCCCCTCTGTGGCAACAGACAAGTCAGAACACCTGTGGAACTTTCTCTCACACTCCACAGCTGTGATAGCCCCTCTTTTCCCCTCTCTGGGACATCACAGCAGTGGGACACCCCAATCTACGCCTCTCTGGGACATCACAGCAGTGAAAGACCCCAGTTTCCACCCTTTAAGACATCACAGCACTGACAGACCAAATTTCACCCTTTCTGTCACACCACAGATGGAACAAGCTCAATTTACTCCTATCTGTATCACCCCAGCGGTGACAGTGCCAGGTTTCTCCTCTCCGTGACATAGCATCAAAGACAAGTGGGAATTCATCCCCTCCTATAGGCCACAGCAGTGACAGCCTCACTTTTCCTCTCTCTGGGAGATCACTGCACTGACAAGTCAAATTGATACCTCTCTGTGACACCACGGCGCTGAAAGACCCATTATTCCCCTCTTTGGGACATCACATCAGAGACAGAACCAAATGAAGACTCTCTGTCATACCACAGCCCCAATTCCATCCCATTTGTGGCAACAGACAAGTCATAGCACCTGTGGAACTTTCTCTGGGACTGCTCAACAGTGATCACTCCACTTTTCCCCTCTCTGGGACACCACACCAGTGACAGCCTCACTTTTCCTCTCTCTGGGAGATCACTGCAGTGACAAGTCCAATTGACACCTCTCGGTGACACCACGGCGCTGAAAGACCCATTATTCCCCTCTCTGGGACATCACAGCAGAACCAATTCAAAACTCTGTCATACCATAGCCCTAACAAACTCAATTCCATCCCCTTTGTGGCAACAGACAAGTCATAGCACCTGTGGAACTTTCTCTGCGACTGCACAACAGTGATCACTCCACTTTTCCCCTCTCTGGGACACCACAGCAGTGACAGACTCACTTTTCCCCTCTTTGTGACACCACAGAAGTGACAGGCCCAATTGATGCCTCTCTGTGACACCGGTGCAGAGGCAGTCTCAGTTTTTTCCTCTCTTTGACATCACACCAATCAGGGACCCATTTTCCCCTCTCTATCACATCACTGCACTGACAACTCTCATTTACGCCTCTCTGTGACACCACAGTGGTGACAGAGGCATTATTCCCCTCTCTGGGACATCACAGTCATCACAGCCTCAAATTCATCCCCTCTGGAACACCGCAGCACTGACTGATCCACTTGTCCGCCATTTGTGACATCAGAGCAGTGACAGGCCCAACTTATCTCTGTTTATGACACCAAAGTGGTGGCAGCCTCAGTTTCTTCCTCTCTGTGACATCACAAAAATGAGTGACTCAGTTTCACCTCTCTGGGACATCACTGCAGTCAGTGACAAGTCCAATTTACAACTCTCTGGGACACCACAGTGGTGACAGACTCATTATTCCCTTCTCTGTGACATCACAGCAGAGACAGAACCAATTCAAACCTCTCCCTGATACCATAGCCATGACATCCCCAACTGCATCCCCTCTGTGGCAACAGACAAGTCAGAACACCTGTGGAACTTTCTCTCACACTCCACAGCTGTGATAGCCCCTCTTTTCCCCTCTCTGGGACATCACAGCAGTGGGACACCCCAATCTACGCCTCTCTGGGACATCACAGCAGTGAAAGACCCCAGTTTCCACCCTTTAAGACATCACAGCACTGACAGACCAAATTTCACCCTTTCTGTCACACCACAGATGGAACAAGCTCAATTTACTCCTATCTGTATCACCCCAGCGGTGACAGTGCCAGGTTTCTCCTCTCCGTGACATAGCATCAAAGACAAATGGGAATTCATCCCCTCCTATAGGCCACAGCAGTGACAGCCTCAGTTTTCCTCTCTCTGGGAGATCACTGCACTGACAAGTCAAATTGACACCTCTCTGTGACACCACGGCGCTGAAAGACCCATTATTCCCCTCTTTGGGACATCACATCAGAGACAGAACCAAATGAAGACTCTCTGTCATACCACAGCCCCAATTCCATCCCATTTGTGGCAACAGACAAGTCATAGCACCTGTGGAACTTTCTCTGGGACTGCTCAACAGTGATCACTCCACTTTTCCCCTCTCTGGGACACCACACCAGTGACAGCCTCACTTTTCCTCTCTCTGGGAGATCACTGCAGTGACAAGTCCAATTGACACCTCTCGGTGACACCACGGCGCTGAAAGACCCATTATTCCCCTCTCTGGGACATCACAGCAGAACCAATTCAAAACTCTGTCATACCATAGCCCTAACAACCTCAATTCCATCCCCTTTGTGGCAACAGACAAGTCATAGCACCTGTGGAACTTTCTCTGCGACTGCACAACAGTGATCACTCCACTTTTCCCCTCTCTGGGACACCACAGCAGTGACAGACTCACTTTTCCCCTCTTTGTGACACCACAGAAGTGACAGGCCCAATTGATGCCTCTCTGTGACAGAGGCAGTCTCAGTTTTTTCCTCTCTTTGACATCACACCAATCAGGGACCCATTTTCCCCTCTCTATCACATCACTGCACTGACAACTCTCATTTACGCCTCTCTGTGACACCACAGTGGTGACAGAGGCATTATTCCCCTCTCTGGGACATCACAGTCATCACAGCCTCAAATTCATCCCCTCTGGAACACCGCAGCACTGACTGATCCACTTGTCCGCCATTTGTGACATCAGAGCAGTGACAGGCCCAACTTATCTCTGTTTATGACACCAAAGTGGTGGCAGCCTCAGTTTCTTCCTCTCTGTGACATCACAAAAATGAGTGACTCAGTTTCACCTCTCTGGGACATCACTGCAGTCAGTGACAAGTCCAATTTATAACTCTCTGGGACACCACAGTGGTGACAGACTCATTATTCCCTTCTCTGTGACATCACAGCAGAGACAGAACCAATTCAAACCTCTCCCTGATACCATAGCCATGACATCCCCAACTGCATCCCCTCTGTGGCAACAGACAAGTCAGAACACCTGTGGAACTTTCTCTCACACTCCACAGCTGTGATAGCCCCTCTTTTCCCCTCTCTGGGACATCACAGCAGTGGGACACCCCAATCTACGCCTCTCTGGGACATCACAGCAGTGAAAGACCCCAGTTTCCACCCTTTAAGACCTCACAGCACTGACAGACCAAATTTCACCCTTTCTGTCACACCACAGATGGAACAAGCTCAATTTACTCCTATCTGTATCACCCCAGCGGTGACAGTGCCAGGTTTCTCCTCTCCGTGACATAGCATCAAAGACAAGTGGGAATTCATCCCCTCCTATAGGCCACAGCAGTGACAGCCTCAGTTTTCCTCTCTCTGGGAGATCACTGCACTGACAAGTCAAATTGACACCTCTCTGTGACACCACGGCGCTGAAAGACCCATTATTCCCCTCTTTGGGACATCACATCAGAGACAGAACCAAATGAAGACTCTCTGTCATACCACAGCCCCAATTCCATCCCATTTGTGGCAACAGACAAGTCATAGCACCTGTGGAACTTTCTCTGGGACTGCTCAACAGTGATCACTCCACTTTTCCCCTCTCTGGGACACCACACCAGTGACAGCCTCACTTTTCCTCTCTCTGGGAGATCACTGCACTGACAAGTCCAATTGACACCTCTCGGTGACACCACGGCGCTGAAAGACCCATTATTCCCCTCTCTGGGACATCACAGCAGAACCAATTCAAAACTCTGTCATACCATAGCCCTAACAACCTCAATTCCATCCCCTTTGTGGCAACAGACAAGTCATAGCACCTGTGGAACTTTCTCTGCGACTGCACAACAGTGATCACTCCACTTTTCCCCTCTCTGGGACACCACAGCAGTGACAGACTCACTTTTCCCCTCTTTGTGACACCACAGAAGTGACAGGCCCAATTGATGCCTCTCTGTGACAGAGGCAGTCTCAGTTTTTTCCTCTCTTTGACATCACACCAATCAGGGACCCATTTTCCCCTCTCTATCACATCACTGCAGTGACAACTCTCATTTACGCCTCTCTGTGACACCACAGTGGTGACAGAGGCATTATTCCCCTCTCTGGGACATCACAGTCATCACAGCCTCAAATTCATCCCCTCTGGAACACCGCAGCACTGACTGATCCACTTGTCCGCCATTTGTGACATCAGAGCAGTGACAGGCCCAACTTATCTCTGTTTATGACACCAAAGTGGTGGCAGCCTCAGTTTCTTCCTCTCTGTGACATCACAAAAATGAGTGACTCAGTTTCACCTCTCTGGGACATCACTGCAGTCAGTGACAAGTCCAATTTACACTTCTCTGGGACACCACAGTGGTGACAGACTCATTATTCCCTTCTCTGTGACATCACAGCAGAGACAGAACCAATTCAAACCTCTCCCTGATACCATAGCCATGACATCCCCAACTGCATCCCCTCTGTGGCAACAGACAAGTCAGAACACCTGTGGAACTTTCTCTCACACTCCACAGCTGTGATAGCCCCTCTTTTCCCCTCTCTGGGACATCACAGCAGTGGGACACCCCAATCTACGCCTCTCTGGGACATCACAGCAGTGAAAGACCCCAGTTTCCACCCTTTAAGACATCACAGCACTGACAGACCAAATTTCACCCTTTCTGTCACACCACAGATGGAACAAGCCCAATTTACTCCTATCTGTATCACCCCAGCGGTGACAGTGCCAGGTTTCTCCTCTCCGTGACATAGCATCAAAGACAAGTGGGAATTCATCCCCTCCTATAGGCCACAGCAGTGACAGCCTCAGTTTTCCTCTCTCTGGGAGATCACTGCACTGACAAGTCAAATTGACACCTCTCTGTGACACCACGGCGCTGAAAGACCCATTATTCCCCTCTTTGGGACATCACATCAGAGACAGAACCAAATGAAGACTCTCTGTCATACCACAGCCCCAATTCCATCCCATTTGTGGCAACAGACAAGTCATAGCACCTGTGGAACTTTCTCTGCGACTGCTCAACAGTGATCACTCCACTTTTCCCCTCTCTGGGACACCACACCAGTGACAGCCTCACTTTTCCTCTCTCTGGGAGATCACTGCACTGACAAGTCCAATTGACACCTCTCGGTGACACCACGGCGCTGAAAGACCCATTATTCCCCTCTCTGGGACATCACAGCAGAACCAATTCAAAACTCTGTCATACCATAGCCCTAACAACCTCAATTCCATCCCCTTTGTGGCAACAGACAAGTCATAGCACCTGTGGAACTTTCTCTGCGACTGCACAACAGTGATCACTCCACTTTTCCCCTCTCTGGGACACCACAGCAGTGACAGACTCACTTTTCCCCTCTTTGTGACACCACAGAAGTGACAGGCCCAATTGATGCCTCTCTGTGACAGAGGCAGTCTCAGTTTTTTCCTCTCTTTGACATCACACCAATCAGGGACCCATTTTCCCCTCTCTATCACATCACTGCACTGACAACTCTCATTTACGCCTCTCTGTGACACCACAGTGGTGACAGAGGCATTATTCCCCTCTCTGGGACATCACAGTCATCACAGCCTCAAATTCATCCCCTCTGGAACACCGCAGCACTGACTGATCCACTTGTCCGCCATTTGTGACATCAGAGCAGTGACAGGCCCAACTTATCTCTGTTTATGACACCAAAGTGGTGGCAGCCTCAGTTTCTTCCTCTCTGTGACATCACAAAAATGAGTGACTCAGTTTCACCTCTCTGGGACATCACTGCAGTCAGTGACAAGTCCAATTTATAACTCTCTGGGACACCACAGTGGTGACAGACTCATTATTCCCTTCTCTGTGACATCACAGCAGAGACAGAACCAATTCAAACCTCTCCCTGATACCATAGCCATGACATCCCCAACTGCATCCCCTCTGTGGCAACAGACAAGTCAGAACACCTGTGGAACTTTCTCTCACACTCCACAGCTGTGATAGCCCCTCTTTTCCCCTCTCTGGGACATCACAGCAGTGGGACACCCCAATCTACGCCTCTCTGGGACATCACAGCAGTGAAAGACCCCAGTTTCCACCCTTTAAGACCTCACAGCACTGACAGACCAAATTTCACCCTTTCTGTCACACCACAGATGGAACAAGCTCAATTTACTCCTATC
Source organism: Poecile atricapillus (assembly GCF_030490865.1). Lineage (NCBI taxonomy): Eukaryota > Metazoa > Chordata > Aves > Passeriformes > Paridae > Poecile > Poecile atricapillus. Next base: position 70,984 of record NC_081279.1, read on the forward strand.
TGTATCACCCCAGCGGTGACAGTGCCAGGTTTCTCCTCTCCGTGACATAGCATCAAAGACAAGTGGGAATTCATCCCCTCCTATAGGCCACAGCAGTGACAGCCTCAGTTTTCCTCTCTCTGGGAGATCACTGCACTGACAAGTCAAATTGACACCTCTCTGTGACACCACGGCGCTGAAAGACCCATTATTCCCCTCTTTGGGACATCACATCAGAGACAGAACCAAATGAAGACTCTCTGTCATACCACAGCCCCAATTCCATCCCATTTGTGGCAACAGACAAGTCATAGCACCTGTGGAACTTTCTCTGGGACTGCTCAACAGTGATCACTCCACTTTTCCCCTCTCTGGGACACCACACCAGTGACAGCCTCACTTTTCCTCTCTCTGGGAGATCACTGCAGTGACAAGTCCAATTGACACCTCTCGGTGACACCACGGCGCTGAAAGACCCATTATTCCCCTCTCTGGGACATCACAGCAGAACCAATTCAAAACTCTGTCATACCATAGCCCTAACAACCTCAATTCCATCCCCTTTGTGGCAACAGACAAGTCATAGCACCTGTGGAACTTTCTCTGCGACTGCACAACAGTGATCACTCCACTTTTCCCCTCTCTGGGACACCACAGCAGTGACAGACTCACTTTTCCCCTCTTTGTGACACCACAGAAGTGACAGGCCCAATTGATGCCTCTCTGTGACAGAGGCAGTCTCAGTTTTTTCCTCTCTTTGACATCACACCAATCAGGGACCCATTTTCCCCTCTCTATCACATCACTGCACTGACAACTCTCATTTACGCCTCTCTGTGACACCACAGTGGTGACAGAGGCATTATTCCCCTCTCTGGGACATCACAGTCATCACAGCCTCAAATTCATCCCCTCTGGAACACCGCAGCACTGACTGATCCACTTGTCCGCCATTTGTGACATCAGAGCAGTGACAGGCCCAACTTATCTCTGTTTATGACACCAAAGTGGTGGCAGCCTCAGTTTCTTCCTCTCTGTGACATCACAAAAATGAGTGACTCAGTTTCCCCTCTCTGTGACATCACTGCAGTCAGTGACAAGTCCAATTTACAACTCTCTGGGACACCACAGTGGTGACAGACTCATTATTCCCTTCTCTGTGACATCACAGCAGAGACAGAACCAATTCAAACCTCTCCCTGATACCATAGCCATGACATCCCCAACTGCATCCCCTCTGTGGCAACAGACAAGTCAGAACACCTGTGGAACTTTCTCTCACACTCCACAGCTGTGATAGCCCCTCTTTTCCCCTCTCTGGGACATCACAGCAGTGGGACACCCCAATCTACGCCTCTCTGGGACATCACAGCAGTGAAAGACCCCAGTTTCCACCCTTTAAGACATCACAGCACTGACAGACCAAATTTCACCCTTTCTGTCACACCACAGATGGAACAAGCTCAATTTACTCCTATCTGTATCACCCCAGCGGTGACAGTGCCAGGTTTCTCCTCTCCGTGACATAGCATCAAAGACAAATGGGAATTCATCCCCTCCTATAGGCCACAGCAGTGACAGCCTCAGTTTTCCTCTCTCTGGGAGATCACTGCACTGACAAGTCAAATTGACACCTCTCTGTGACACCACGGCGCTGAAAGACCCATTATTCCCCTCTTTGGGACATCACATCAGAGACAGAACCAAATGAAGACTCTCTGTCATACCACAGCCCCAATTCCATCCCATTTGTGGCAACAGACAAGTCATAGCACCTGTGGAACTTTCTCTGCGACTGCTCAACAGTGATCACTCCACTTTTCCCCTCTCTGGGACACCACACCAGTGACAGCCTCACTTTTCCTCTCTCTGGGAGATCACTGCACTGACAAGTCCAATTGACACCTCTCGGTGACACCACGGCGCTGAAAGACCCATTATTCCCCTCTCTGGGACATCACAGCAGAACCAATTCAAAACTCTGTCATACCATAGCCCTAACAACCTCAATTCCATCCCCTTTGTGGCAACAGACAAGTCATAGCACCTGTGGAACTTTCTCTGCGACTGCACAACAGTGATCACTCCACTTTTCCCCTCTCTGGGACACCACAGCAGTGACAGACTCACTTTTCCCCTCTTTGGGACACCACAGAAGTGACAGGCCCAATTGATGCCTCTCTGTGACAGAGGCAGTCTCAGTTTTTTCCTCTCTTTGACATCACACCAATCAGGGACCCATTTTCCCCTCTCTATCACATCACTGCACTGACAACTCGAATTTACGCCTCTCTGTGACACCACAGTGGTGACAGAGGCATTATTCCCCTCTCTGGGACATCACAGTCATCACAGCCTCAAATTCATCCCCTCTGGAACACCGCAGCACTGACTGATCCACTTGTCCGCCATTTGTGACATCAGAGCAGTGACAGGCCCAACTTATCTCTGTTTATGACACCAAAGTGGTGGCAGCCTCAGTTTCTTCCTCTCTGTGACATCACAAAAATGAGTGACTCAGTTTCACCTCTCTGGGACATCACTGCAGTCAGTGACAAGTCCAATTTATAACTCTCTGGGACACCACAGTGGTGACAGACTCATTATTCCCTTCTCTGTGACATCACAGCAGAGACAGAACCAATTCAAACCTCTCCCTGATACCATAGCCATGACATCCCCAACTGCATCCCCTCTGTGGCAACAGACACGTCAGAACACCTGTGGAACTTTCTCTCACACTCCACAGCTGTGATAGCCCCTCTTTTCCCCTCTCTGGGACATCACAGCAGTGGGACACCCCAATCTACGCCTCTCTGGGACATCACAGCAGTGAAAGACCCCAGTTTCCACCCTTTAAGACATCACAGCACTGACAGACCAAATTTCACCCTTTCTGTCACACCACAGATGGAACAAGCCCAATTTACTCCTATCTGTATCACCCCAGCGGTGACAGTGCCAGGTTTCTCCTCTCCGTGACATAGCATCAAAGACAAGTGGGAATTCATCCCCTCCTATAGGCCACAGCAGTGACAGCCTCAGTTTTCCTCTCTCTGGGAGATCACTGCACTGACAAGTCAAATTGACACCTCTCTGTGACACCACGGCGCTGAAAGACCCATTATTCCCCTCTTTGGGACATCACATCAGAGACAGAACCAAATGAAGACTCTCTGTCATACCACAGCCCCAATTCCATCCCCTTTGTGGCAACAGACAAGTCATAGCACCTGTGGAACTTTCTCTGGGACTGCTCAACAGTGATCACTCCACTTTTCCCCTCTCTGGGACACCACACCAGTGACAGATGCACTTTTCCTCTCTCTGGGAGATCACTGCAGTGACAAGTCCAATTGACACCTCTCGGTGACACCACGGCGCTGAAAGACCCATTATTCCCCTCTCTGGGACATCACAGCAGAACCAATTCAAAACTCTGTCATACCATAGCCCTAACAACCTCAATTCCATCCCCTTTGTGGCAACAGACAAGTCATAGCACCTGTGGAACTTTCTCTGCGACTGCACAACAGTGATCACTCCACTTTTCCCCTCTCTGGGACACCACAGCAGTGACAGACTCACTTTTCCCCTCTTTGTGACACCACAGAAGTGACAGGCCCAATTGATGCCTCTCTGTGACAGAGGCAGTCTCAGTTTTTTCCTCTCTTTGACATCACACCAATCAGGGACCCATTTTCCCCTCTCTATCACATCACTGCAGTGACAACTCTCATTTACGCCTCTCTGTGACACCACAGTGGTGACAGAGGCATTATTCCCCTCTCTGGGACATCACAGTCATCACAGCCTCAAATTCATCCCCTCTGGAACACCGCAGCACTGACTGATCCACTTGTCCGCCATTTGTGACATCAGAGCAGTGACAGGCCCAACTTATCTCTGTTTATGACACCAAAGTGGTGGCAGCCTCAGTTTCTTCCTCTCTGTGACATCACAAAAATGAGTGACTCAGTTTCACCTCTCTGGGACATCACTGCAGTCAGTGACAAGTCCAATTTACAACTCTCTGGGACACCACAGTGGTGACAGACTCATTATTCCCTTCTCTGTGACATCACAGCAGAGACAGAACCAATTCAAACCTCTCCCTGATACCATAGCCATGACATCCCCAACTGCATCCCCTCTGTGGCAACAGACAAGTCAGAACACCTGTGGAACTTTCTCTCACACTCCACAGCTGTGATAGCCCCTCTTTTCCCCTCTCTGGGACATCACAGCAGTGGGACACCCCAATCTATGCCTCTCTGGGACATCACAGCAGTGAAAGACCCCAGTTTCCACCCTTTAAGACATCACAGCACTGACAGACCAAATTTCACCCTTTCTGTCACACCACAGATGGAACAAGCTCAATTTACTCCTATCTGTATCACCCCAGCGGTGACAGTGCCAGGTTTCTCCTCTCCGTGACATAGCATCAAAGACAAGTGGGAATTCATCCCCTCCTATAGGCCACAGCAGTGACAGCCTCAGTTTTCCTCTCTCTGGGAGATCACTGCACTGACAAGTCAAATTGACACCTCTCTGTGACACCACGGCGCTGAAAGACCCATTATTCCCCTCTTTGGGACATCACATCAGAGACAGAACCAAATGAAGACTCTCTGTCATACCACAGCCCCAATTCCATCCCCTTTGTGGCAACAGACAAGTCATAGCACCTGTGGAACTTTCTCTGGGACTGCTCAACAGTGATCACTCCACTTTTCCCCTCTCTGGGACACCACACCAGTGACAGCCTCACTTTTCCTCTCTCTGGGAGATCACTGCAGTGACAAGTCCAATTGACACCTCTCGGTGACACCACGGCGCTGAAAGACCCATTATTCCCCTCTCTGGGACATCACAGCAGAACCAATTCAAAACTCTGTCATACCATAGCCCTAACAACCTCAATTCCATCCCCTTTGTGGCAACAGACAAGTCATAGCACCTGTGGAACTTTCTCTGCGACTGCACAACAGTGATCACTCCACTTTTCCCCTCTCTGGGACACCACAGCAGTGACAGACTCACTTTTCCCCTCTTTGGGACACCACAGAAGTGACAGGCCCAATTGATGCCTCTCTGTGACACCGGTGCAGAGGCAGTCTCAGTTTTTTCCTCTCTTTGACATCACACCAATCAGGGACCCATTTTCCCCTCTCTATCACATCACTGCACTGACAACTCGAATTTACGCCTCTCTGTGACACCACAGTGGTGACAGAGGCATTATTCCCCTCTCTGGGACATCACAGTCATCACAGCCTCAAATTCATCCCCTCTGGAACACCGCAGCACTGACTGATCCACTTGTCCGCCATTTGTGACATCAGAGCAGTGACAGGCCCAACTTATCTCTGTTTATGACACCAAAGTGGTGGCAGCCTCAGTTTCTTCCTCTCTGTGACATCACAAAAATGAGTGACTCAGTTTCACCTCTCTGGGACATCACTGCAGTCAGTGACAAGTCCAATTTACAACTCTCTGGGACACCACAGTGGTGACAGACTCATTATTCCCTTCTCTGTGACATCACAGCAGAGACAGAACCAATTCAAACCTCTCCCTGATACCATAGCCATGACATCCCCAACTGCATCCCCTCTGTGGCAACAGACACGTCAGAACACCTGTGGAACTTTCTCTCACACTCCACAGCTGTGATAGCCCCTCTTTTCCCCTCTCTGGGACATCACAGCAGTGGGACACCCCAATCTACGCCTCTCTGGGACATCACAGCAGTGAAAGACCCCAGTTTCCACCCTTTAAGACATCACAGCACTGACAGACCAAATTTCACCCTTTCTGTCACACCACAGATGGAACAAGCCCAATTTACTCCTATCTGTATCACCCCAGCGGTGACAGTGCCAGGTTTCTCCTCTCCGTGACATAGCATCAAAGACAAGTGGGAATTCATCCCCTCCTATAGGCCACAGCAGTGACAGCCTCAGTTTTCCTCTCTCTGGGAGATCACTGCACTGACAAGTCAAATTGACACCTCTCTGTGACACCACGGCGCTGAAAGACCCATTATTCCCCTCTTTGGGACATCACATCAGAGACAGAACCAAATGAAGACTCTCTGTCATACCACAGCCCCAATTCCATCCCATTTGTGGCAACAGACAAGTCATAGCACCTGTGGAACTTTCTCTGCGACTGCTCAACAGTGATCACTCCACTTTTCCCCTCTCTGGGACACCACACCAGTGACAGCCTCACTTTTCCTCTCTCTGGGAGATCACTGCACTGACAAGTCCAATTGACACCTCTCGGTGACACCACGGCGCTGAAAGACCCATTATTCCCCTCTCTGGGACATCACAGCAGAACCAATTCAAAACTCTGTCATACCATAGCCCTAACAACCTCAATTCCATCCCCTTTGTGGCAACAGACAAGTCATAGCACCTGTGGAACTTTCTCTGCGACTGCACAACAGTGATCACTCCACTTTTCCCCTCTCTGGGACACCACAGCAGTGACAGACTCACTTTTCCCCTCTTTGGGACACCACAGAAGTGACAGGCCCAATTGATGCCTCTCTGTGACAGAGGCAGTCTCAGTTTTTTCCTCTCTTTGACATCACACCAATCAGGGACCCATTTTCCCCTCTCTATCACATCACTGCAGTGACAACTCTCATTTACGCCTCTCTGTGACACCACAGTGGTGACAGAGGCATTATTCCCCTCTCTGGGACATCACAGTCATCACAGCCTCAAATTCATCCCCTCTGGAACACCGCAGCACTGACTGATCCACTTGTCCGCCATTTGTGACATCAGAGCAGTGACAGGCCCAACTTATCTCTGTTTATGACACCAAAGTGGTGGCAGCCTCAGTTTCTTCCTCTCTGTGACATCACAAAAATGAGTGACTCAGTTTCACCTCTCTGGGACATCACTGCAGTCAGTGACAAGTCCAATTTACACCTCTCTGGGACACCACAGTGGTGACAGACTCATTATTCCCTTCTCTGTGACATCACAGCAGAGACAGAACCAATTCAAACCTCTCCCTGATACCATAGCCATGACATCCCCAACTGCATCCCCTCTGTGGCAACAGACAAGTCAGAACACCTGTGGAACTTTCTCTCACACTCCACAGCTGTGATAGCCCCTCTTTTCCCCTCTCTGGGACATCACAGCAGTGGGACACCCCAATCTACGCCTCTCTGGGACATCACAGCAGTGAAAGACCCCAGTTTCCACCCTTTAAGACATCACAGCACTGACAGACCAAATTTCACCCTTTCTGTCACACCACAGATGGAACAAGCCCAATTTACTCCTATCTGTATCACCCCAGCGGTGACAGTGCCAGGTTTCTCCTCTCCGTGACATAGCATCAAAGACAAGTGGGAATTCATCCCCTCCTATAGGCCACAGCAGTGACAGCCTCAGTTTTCCTCTCTCTGGGAGATCACTGCACTGACAAGTCAAATTGACACCTCTCTGTGACACCACGGCGCTGAAAGACCCATTATTCCCCTCTTTGGGACATCACATCAGAGACAGAACCAAATGAAGACTCTCTGTCATACCACAGCCCCAATTCCATCCCATTTGTGGCAACAGACAAGTCATAGCACCTGTGGAACTTTCTCTGCGACTGCTCAACAGTGATCACTCCACTTTTCCCCTCTCTGGGACACCACACCAGTGACAGCCTCACTTTTCCTCTCTCTGGGAGATCACTGCAGTGACAAGTCCAATTGACACCTCTCGGTGACACCACGGCGCTGAAAGACCCATTATTCCCCTCTCTGGGACATCACAGCAGAACCAATTCAAAACTCTGTCATACCATAGCCCTAACAACCTCAATTCCATCCCCTTTGTGGCAACAGACAAGTCATAGCACCTGTGGAACTTTCTCTGCGACTGCACAACAGTGATCACTCCACTTTTCCCCTCTCTGGGACACCACAGCAGTGACAGACTCACTTTTCCCCTCTTTGGGACACCACAGAAGTGACAGGCCCAATTGATGCCTCTCTGTGACACCAGTGCAGAGGCAGTCTCAGTTTTTTCCTCTCTCTGACATCACACCAATCAGGGACCCATTTTCCCCTCTCTATCACATCACTGCAGTGACAACTCTCATTTACGCCTCTCTGTGACACCACAGTGGTGACAGAGGCATTATTCCCCTCTCTGGGACATCACAGTCATCACAGCCTCAAATTCATCCCCTCTGGAACACCGCAGCACTGACTGATCCACTTGTCCGCCATTTGTGACATCAGAGCAGTGACAGGCCCAACTTATCTCTGTTTATGACACCAAAGTGGTGGCAGCCTCAGTTTCTTCCTCTCTGTGACATCACAAAAATGAGTGACTCAGTTTCACCTCTCTGGGACATCACTGCAGTCAGTGACAAGTCCAATTTACACCTCTCTGGGACACCACAGTGGTGACAGACTCATTATTCCCTTCTCTGTGACATCACAGCAGAGACAGAACCAATTCAAACCTCTCCCTGATACCATAGCCATGACATCCCCAACTGAATCCCCTCTGTGGCAACAGACAAGTCAGAACACCTGTGGAACTTTCTCTCACACTCCACAGCTGTGATAGCCCCTCTTTTCCCCTCTCTGGGACATCACAGCAGTGGGACACCCCAATCTACGCCTCTCTGGGACATCACAGCAGTGAAAGACCCCAGTTTCCACCCTTTAAGACATCACAGCACTGACAGACCAAATTTCACCCTTTCTGTCACACCACAGATGGAACAAGCCCAATTTACTCCTATCTGTATCACCCCAGCGGTGACAGTGCCAGGTTTCTCCTCTCCGTGACATAGCATCAAAGACAAGTGGGAATTCATCCCCTCCTATAGGCCACAGCAGTGACAGCCTCAGTTTTCCTCTCTCTGGGAGATCACTGCACTGACAAGTCAAATTGACACCTCTCTGTGACACCACGGCGCTGAAAGACCCATTATTCCCCTCTTTGGGACATCACATCAGAGACAGAACCAAATGAAGACTCTCTGTCATACCACAGCCCCAATTCCATCCCATTTGTGGCAACAGACAAGTCATAGCACCTGTGGAACTTTCTCTGGGACTGCTCAACAGTGATCACTCCACTTTTCCCCTCTCTGGGACACCACACCAGTGACAGCCTCACTTTTCCTCTCTCTGGGAGATCACTGCACTGACAAGTCCAATTGACACCTCTCGGTGACACCACGGCGCTGAAAGACCCATTATTCCCCTCTCTGGGACATCACAGCAGAACCAATTCAAAACTCTGTCATACCATAGCCCTAACAACCTCAATTCCATCCCCTTTGTGGCAACAGACAAGTCATAGCACCTGTGGAACTTTCTCTGCGACTGCACAACAGTGATCACTCCACTTTTCCCCTCTCTGGGACACCACAGCAGTGACAGACTCACTTTTCCCCTCTTTGTGACACCACAGAAGTGACAGGCCCAATTGATGCCTCTCTGTGACACCGGTGCAGAGGCAGTCTCAGTTTTTTCCTCTCTTTGACATCACACCAATCAGGGACCCATTTTCCCCTCTCTATCACATCACTGCAGTGACAACTCTCATTTACGCCTCTCTGTGACACCACAGTGGTGACAGAGGCATTATTCCCCTCTCTGGGACATCACAGTCATCACAGCCTCAAATTCATCCCCTCTGGAACACCGCAGCACTGACTGATCCACTTGTCCGCCATTTGTGACATCAGAGCAGTGACAGGCCCAACTTATCTCTGTTTATGACACCAAAGTGGTGGCAACCTCAGTTTCTTCCTCTCTGTGACATCACAAAAATGAGTGACTCAGTTTCACCTCTCTGTGACATCACTGCAGTCAGTGACAAGTCCAATTTACAACTCTCTGGGACACCACAGTGGTGACAGACTCATTATTCCCTTCTTTGTGACATCACAGCAGAGACAGAACCAATTCAAACCTCTCCCTGATACCATAGCCATGACATCCCCAACTGCATCCCCTCTGTGGCAACAGACACGTCAGAACACCTGTGGAACTTTCTCTCACACTCCACAGCTGTGATAGCCCCTCTTTTCCCCTCTCTGGGACATCACAGCAGTGGGACACCCCAATCTACGCCTCTCTGGGACATCACAGCAGTGAAAGACCCCAGTTTCCACCCTTTAAGACATCACAGCACTGACAGACCAAATTTCACCCTTTCTGTCACACCACAGATGGAACAAGCCCAATTTACTCCTATCTGTATCACCCCAGCGGTGACAGTGCCAGGTTTCTCCTCTCCGTGACATAGCATCAAAGACAAGTGGGAATTCATCCCCTCCTATAGGCCACAGCAGTGACAGCCTCAGTTTTCCTCTCTCTGGGAGATCACTGCACTGACAAGTCAAATTGACACCTCTCTGTGACACCACGGCGCTGAAAGACCCATTATTCCCCTCTTTGGGACATCACATCAGAGACAGAACCAAATGAAGACTCTCTGTCATACCACAGCCCCAATTCCATCCCATTTGTGGCAACAGACAAGTCATAGCACCTGTGGAACTTTCTCTGGGACTGCTCAACAGTGATCACTCCACTTTTCCCCTCTCTGGGACACCACACCAGTGACAGCCTCACTTTTCCTCTCTCTGGGAGATCACTGCACTGACAAGTCCAATTGACACCTCTCGGTGACACCACGGCGCTGAAAGACCCATTATTCCCCTCTCTGGGACATCACAGCAGAACCAATTCAAAACTCTGTCATACCATAGCCCTAACAACCTCAATTCCATCCCCTTTGTGGCAACAGACAAGTCATAGCACCTGTGGAACTTTCTCTGCGACTGCACAACAGTGATCACTCCACTTTTCCCCTCTCTGGGACACCACAGCAGTGACAGACTCACTTTTCCCCTCTTTGGGACACCACAGAAGTGACAGGCCCAATTGATGCCTCTCTGTGACAGAGGCAGTCTCAGTTTTTTCCTCTCTTTGACATCACACCAATCAGGGACCCATTTTCCCCTCTCTATCACATCACTGCAGTGACAACTCTCATTTACGCCTCTCTGTGACACCACAGTGGTGACAGAGGCATTATTCCCCTCTCTGGGACATCACAGTCATCACAGCCTCAAATTCATCCCCTCTGGAACACCGCAGCACTGACTGATCCACTTGTCCGCCATTTGTGACATCAGAGCAGTGACAGGCCCAACTTATCTCTGTTTATGACACCAAAGTGGTGGCAGCCTCAGTTTCTTCCTCTCTGTGACATCACAAAAATGAGTGACTCAGTTTCACCTCTCTGGGACATCACTGCAGTCAGTGACAAGTCCAATTTACACCTCTCTGGGACACCACAGTGGTGACAGACTCATTATTCCCTTCTCTGTGACATCACAGCAGAGACAGAACCAATTCAAACCTCTCCCTGATACCATAGCCATGACATCCCCAACTGCATCCCCTCTGTGGCAACAGACAAGTCAGAACACCTGTGGAACTTTCTCTCACACTCCACAGCTGTGATAGCCCCTCTTTTCCCCTCTCTGGGACATCACAGCAGTGGGACACCCCAATCTACGCCTCTCTGGGACATCACAGCAGTGAAAGACCCCAGTTTCCACCCTTTAAGACATCACAGCACTGACAGACCAAATTTCACCCTTTCTGTCACACCACAGATGGAACAAGCCCAATTTACTCCTATCTGTATCACCCCAGCGGTGACAGTGCCAGGTTTCTCCTCTCCGTGACATAGCATCAAAGACAAGTGGGAATTCATCCCCTCCTATAGGCCACAGCAGTGACAGCCTCAGTTTTCCTCTCTCTGGGAGATCACTGCACTGACAAGTCAAATTGACACCTCTCTGTGACACCACGGCGCTGAAAGACCCATTATTCCCCTCTTTGGGACATCACATCAGAGACAGAACCAAATGAAGACTCTCTGTCATACCACAGCCCCAATTCCATCCCATTTGTGGCAACAGACAAGTCATAGCACCTGTGGAACTTTCTCTGGGACTGCTCAACAGTGATCACTCCACTTTTCCCCTCTCTGGGACACCACACCAGTGACAGCCTCACTTTTCCTCTCTCTGGGAGATCACTGCACTGACAAGTCCAATTGACACCTCTCGGTGACACCACGGCGCTGAAAGACCCATTATTCCCCTCTCTGGGACATCACAGCAGAACCAATTCAAAACTCTGTCATACCATAGCCCTAACAACCTCAATTCCATCCCCTTTGTGGCAACAGACAAGTCATAGCACCTGTGGAACTTTCTCTGCGACTGCACAACAGTGATCACTCCACTTTTCCCCTCTCTGGGACACCACAGCAGTGACAGACTCACTTTTCCCCTCTTTGGGACACCACAGAAGTGACAGGCCCAATTGATGCCTCTCTGTGACAGAGGCAGTCTCAGTTTTTTCCTCTCTTTGACATCACACCAATCAGGGACCCATTTTCCCCTCTCTATCACATCACTGCACTGACAACTCTCATTTACGCCTCTCTGTGACACCACAGTGGTGACAGAGGCATTATTCCCCTCTCTGGGACATCACAGTCATCACAGCCTCAAATTCATCCCCTCTGGAACACCGCAGCACTGACTGATCCACTTGTCCGCCATTTGTGACATCAGAGCAGTGACAGGCCCAACTTATCTCTGTTTATGACACCAAAGTGGTGGCAGCCTCAGTTTCTTCCTCTCTGTGACATCACAAAAATGAGTGACTCAGTTTCACCTCTCTGGGACATCACTGCAGTCAGTGACAAGTCCAATTTACACCTCTCTGGGACACCACAGTGGTGACAGACTCATTATTCCCTTCTCTGTGACATCACAGCAGAGACAGAACCAATTCAAACCTCTCCCTGATACCATAGCCATGACATCCCCAACTGCATCCCCTCTGTGGCAACAGACAAGTCAGAACACCTGTGGAACTTTCTCTCACACTCCACAGCTGTGATAGCCCCTCTTTTCCCCTCTCTGGGACATCACAGCAGTGGGACACCCCAATCTACGCCTCTCTGGGACATCACAGCAGTGAAAGACCCCAGTTTCCACCCTTTAAGACATCACAGCACTGACAGACCAAATTTCACCCTTTCTGTCACACCACAGATGGAACAAGCCCAATTTACTCCTATCTGTATCACCCCAGCGGTGACAGTGCCAGGTTTCTCCTCTCCGTGACATAGCATCAAAGACAAGTGGGAATTCATCCCCTCCTATAGGCCACAGCAGTGACAGCCTCACTTTTCCTCTCTCTGGGAGATCACTGCACTGACAAGTCAAATTGACACCTCTCTGTGACACCACGGCGCTGAAAGACCCATTATTCCCCTCTTTGGGACATCACATCAGAGACAGAACCAAATGAAGACTCTCTGTCATACCACAGCCCCAATTCCATCCCATTTGTGGCAACAGACAAGTCATAGCACCTGTGGAACTTTCTCTGGGACTGCTCAACAGTGATCACTCCACTTTTCCCCTCTCTGGGACACCACACCAGTGACAGCCTCACTTTTCCTCTCTCTGGGAGATCACTGCACTGACAAGTCCAATTGACACCTCTCGGTGACACCACGGCGCTGAAAGACCCATTATTCCCCTCTCTGGGACATCACAGCAGAACCAATTCAAAACTCTGTCATACCATAGCCCTAACAACCTCAATTCCATCCCCTTTGTGGCAACAGACAAGTCATAGCACCTGTGGAACTTTCTCTGCGACTGCACAACAGTGATCACTCCACTTTTCCCCTCTCTGGGACACCACAGCAGTGACAGACTCACTTTTCCCCTCTTTGTGACACCACAGAAGTGACAGGCCCAATTGATGCCTCTCTGTGACACCGGTGCAGAGGCAGTCTCAGTTTTTTCCTCTCTTTGACATCACACCAATCAGGGACCCATTTTCCCCTCTCTATCACATCACTGCACTGACAACTCTCATTTACGCCTCTCTGTGACACCACAGTGGTGACAGAGGCATTATTCCCCTCTCTGGGACATCACAGTCATCACAGCCTCAAATTCATCCCCTCTGGAACACCGCAGCACTGACTGATCCACTTGTCCTCCATTTGTGACATCAGAGCAGTGACAGGCCCAACTTATCTCTGTTTATGACACCAAAGTGGTGGCAGCCTCAGTTTCTTCCTCTCTGTGACATCACAAAAATGAGTGACTCAGTTTCACCTCTCTGGGACATCACTGCAGTCAGTGACAAGTCCAATTTACAACTCTCTGTGACACCACAGTGGTGACAGACTCATTATTCCCTTCTCTGTGACATCACAGCAGAGACAGAACCAATTCAAACCTCTCCCTGATACCATAGCCATGACATCCCCAACTGCATCCCCTCTGTGGCAACAGACACGTCAGAACACCTGTGGAACTTTCTCTCACACTCCACAGCTGTGATAGCCCCTCTTTTCCCCTCTCTGGGACATCACAGCAGTGGGACACCCCAATCTACGCCTCTCTGGGACATCACAGCAGTGAAAGACCCCAGTTTCCACCCTTTAAGACATCACAGCACTGACAGACCAAATTTCACCCTTTCTGTCACACCACAGATGGAACAAGCCCAATTTACTCCTATCTGTATCACCCCAGCGGTGACAGTGCCAGGTTTCTCCTCTCCGTGACATAGCATCAAAGACAAGTGGGAATTCATCCCCTCCTATAGGCCACAGCAGTGACAGCCTCAGTTTTCCTCTCTCTGGGAGATCACTGCACTGACAAGTCAAATTGACACCTCTCTGTGACACCACGGCGCTGAAAGACCCATTATTCCCCTCTTTGGGACATCACATCAGAGACAGAACCAAATGAAGACTCTCTGTCACACCACAGCCCCAATTCCATCCCATTTGTGGCAACAGACAAGTCATAGCACCTGTGGAACTTTCTCTGGGACTGCTCAACAGTGATCACTCCACTTTTCCCCTCTCTGGGACACCACACCAGTGACAGCCTCACTTTTCCTCTCTCTGGGAGATCACTGCAGTGACAAGTCCAATTGACACCTCTCGGTGACACCACGGCGCTGAAAGACCCATTATTCCCCTCTCTGGGACATCACAGCAGAACCAATTCAAAACTCTGTCATACCATAGCCCTAACAACCTCAATTCCATCCCCTTTGTGGCAACAGACAAGTCATAGCACCTGTGGAACTTTCTCTGCGACTGCACAACAGTGATCACTCCACTTTTCCCCTCTCTGGGACACCACAGCAGTGACAGACTCACTTTTCCCCTCTTTGTGACACCACAGAAGTGACAGGCCCAATTGATGCCTCTCTGTGACACCGGTGCAGAGGCAGTCTCAGTTTTTTCCTCTCTTTGACATCACACCAATCAGGGACCCATTTTCCCCTCTCTATCACATCACTGCAGTGACAACTCTCATTTACGCCTCTCTGTGACACCACAGTGGTGACAGAGGCATTATTCCCCTCTCTGGGACATCACAGTCATCACAGCCTCAAATTCATCCCCTCTGGAACACCGCAGCACTGACTGATCCACTTGTCCGCCATTTGTGACATCAGAGCAGTGACAGGCCCAACTTATCTCTGTTTATGACACCAAAGTGGTGGCAGCCTCAGTTTCTTCCTCTCTGTGACATCACAAAAATGAGTGACTCAGTTTCACCTCTCTGGGACATCACTGCAGTCAGTGACAAGTCCAATTTACAACTCTCTGGGACACCACAGTGGTGACAGACTCATTATTCCCTTCTCTGTGACATCACAGCAGAGACAGAACCAATTCAAACCTCTCCCTGATACCATAGCCATGACATCCCCAACTGCATCCCCTCTGTGGCAACAGACACGTCAGAACACCTGTGGAACTTTCTCTCACACTCCACAGCTGTGATAGCCCCTCTTTTCCCCTCTCTGGGACATCACAGCAGTGGGACACCCCAATCTACGCCTCTCTGGGACATCACAGCAGTGAAAGACCCCAGTTTCCACCCTTTAAGACATCACAGCACTGACAGACCAAATTTCACCCTTTCTGTCACACCACAGATGGAACAAGCCCAATTTACTCCTATCTGTATCACCCCAGCGGTGACAGTGCCAGGTTTCTCCTCTCCGTGACATAGCATCAAAGACAAGTGGGAATTCATCCCCTCCTATAGGCCACAGCAGTGACAGCCTCAGTTTTCCTCTCTCTGGGAGATCACTGCACTGACAAGTCAAATTGACACCTCTCTGTGACACCACGGCGCTGAAAGACCCATTATTCCCCTCTTTGGGACATCACATCAGAGACAGAACCAAATGAAGACTCTCTGTCATACCACAGCCCCAATTCCATCCCATTTGTGGCAACAGACAAGTCATAGCACCTGTGGAACTTTCTCTGGGACTGCTCAACAGTGATCACTCCACTTTTCCCCTCTCTGGGACACCACACCAGTGACAGCCTCACTTTTCCTCTCTCTGGGAGATCACTGCAGTGACAAGTCCAATTGACACCTCTCGGTGACACCACGGCACTGAAAGACCCATTATTCCCCTCTCTGGGACATCACAGCAGAACCAATTCAAAACTCTGTCATACCATAGCCCTAACAACCTCAATTCCATCCCCTTTGTGGCAACAGACAAGTCATAGCACCTGTGGAACTTTCTCTGCGACTGCACAACAGTGATCACTCCACTTTTCCCCTCTCTGGGACACCACAGCAGTGACAGACTCACTTTTCCCCTCTTTGTGACACCACAGAAGTGACAGGCCCAATTGATGCCTCTCTGTGACACCGGTGCAGAGGCAGTCTCAGTTTTTTCCTCTCTTTGACATCACACCAATCAGGGACCCATTTTCCCCTCTCTATCACATCACTGCACTGACAACTCTCATTTACGCCTCTCTGTGACACCACAGTGGTGACAGAGGCATTATTCCCCTCTCTGGGACATCACAGTCATCACAGCCTCAAATTCATCCCCTCTGGAACACCGCAGCACTGACTGATCCACTTGTCCGCCATTTGTGACATCAGAGCAGTGACAGGCCCAACTTATCTCTGTTTATGACACCAAAGTGGTGGCAGCCTCAGTTTCTTCCTCTCTGTGACATCACAAAAATGAGTGACTCAGTTTCACCTCTCTGGGACATCACTGCAGTCAGTGACAAGTCCAATTTACAACTCTCTGGGACACCACAGTGGTGACAGACTCATTATTCCCTTCTCTGTGACATCACAGCAGAGACAGAACCAATTCAAACCTCTCCCTGATACCATAGCCATGACATCCCCAACTGCATCCCCTCTGTGGCAACAGACAAGTCACAACACCTGTGGAACTTTCTCTCACACTCCACAGCTGTGATAGCCCCTCTTTTCCCCTCTCTGGGACATCACAGCAGTGGGACACCCCAATCTACGCCTCTCTGGGACATCACAGCAGTGAAAGACCCCAGTTTCCACCCTTTAAGACATCACAGCACTGACAGACCAAATTTCACCCTTTCTGTCACACCACAGATGGAACAAGCCCAATTTACTCCTATCTGTATCACCCCAGCGGTGACAGTGCCAGGTTTCTCCTCTCCGTGACATAGCATCAAAGACAAGTGGGAATTCATCCCCTCCTATAGGCCACAGCAGTGACAGCCTCAGTTTTCCTCTCTCTGGGAGATCACTGCAGTGACAAGTCCAATTGACACCTCTCGGTGACACCACGGCGCTGAAAGACCCATTATTCCCCTCTCTGGGACATCACAGCAGAACCAATTCAAAACTCTGTCATACCATAGCCCTAACAACCTCAATTCCATCCCCTTTGTGGCAACAGACAAGTCATAGCACCTGTGGAACTTTCTCTGCGACTGCACAACAGTGATCACTCCACTTTTCCCCTCTCTGGGACACCACAGCAGTGACAGACTCACTTTTCCCCTCTTTGTGACACCACAGAAGTGACAGGCCCAATTGATGCCTCTCTGTGACAGAGGCAGTCTCAGTTTTTTCCTCTCTTTGACATCACACCAATCAGGGACCCATTTTCCCCTCTCTATCACATCACTGCACTGACAACTCTCATTTACGCCTCTCTGTGACACCACAGTCGTGACAGAGGCATTATTCCCCTCTCTGGGACATCACAGTCATCACAGCCTCAAATTCATCCCCTCTGGAACACCGCAGCACTGACTGATCCACTTGTCCGCCATTTGTGACATCAGAGCAGTGACAGGCCCAACTTATCTCTGTTTATGACACCAAAGTGGTGGCAGCCTCAGTTTCTTCCTCTCTGTGACATCACAAAAATGAGTGACTCAGTTTCACCTCTCTGGGACATCACTGCAGTCAGTGACAAGTCCAATTTACAACTCTCTGTGACACCACAGTGGTGACAGACTCATTATTCCCTTCTCTGTGACATCGCAGCAGAGACAGAACCAATTCAAACCTCTCCCTGATACCATAGCCATGACATCCCCAACTGCATCCCCTCTGTGGCAACAGACAAGTCAGAACACCTGTGGAACTTTCTCTCACACTCCACAGCTGTGATAGCCCCTCTTTTCCCCTCTCTGGGACATCACAGCAGTGGGACACCCCAATCTACGCCTCTCTGGGACATCACAGCAGTGAAAGACCCCAGTTTCCACCCTTTAAGACATCACAGCACTGACAGACCAAATTTCACCCTTTCTGTCACACCACAGATGGAACAAGCCCAATTTACTCCTATCTGTATCACCCCAGCGGTGACAGTGCCAGGTTTCTCCTCTCCGTGACATAGCATCAAAGACAAGTGGGAATTCATCCCCTCCTATAGGCCACAGCAGTGACAGCCTCAGTTTTCCTCTCTCTGGGAGATCACTGCACTGACAAGTCAAATTGACACCTCTCTGTGACACCACGGCGCTGAAAGACCCATTATTCCCCTCTTTGGGACATCACATCAGAGATAGAACCAAATGAAGACTCTCTGTCATACCACAGCCCCAATTCCATCCCATTTGTGGCAACAGACAAGTCATAGCACCTGTGGAACTTTCTCTGGGACTGCTCAACAGTGATCACTCCACTTTTCCCCTCTCTGGGACACCACACCAGTGACAGCCTCACTTTTCCTCTCTCTGGGAGATCACTGCAGTGACAAGTCCAATTGACACCTCTCGGTGACACCACGGCGCTGAAAGACCCATTATTCCCCTCTCTGGGACATCACAGCAGAACCAATTCAAAACTCTGTCATACCATAGCCCTAACAACCTCAATTCCATCCCCTTTGTGGCAACAGACAAGTCATAGCACCTGTGGAACTTTCTCTGCGACTGCACAACAGTGATCACTCCACTTTTCCCCTCTCTGGGACACCACAGCAGTGACAGACTCACTTTTCCCCTCTTTGTGACACCACAGAAGTGACAGGCCCAATTGATGCCTCTCTGTGACACCGGTGCAGAGGCAGTCTCAGTTTTTTCCTCTCTTTGACATCACACCAATCAGGGACCCATTTTCCCCTCTCTATCACATCACTGCACTGACAACTCTCATTTACGCCTCTCTGTGACACCACAGTGGTGACAGAGGCATTATTCCCCTCTCTGGGACATCACAGTCATCACAGCCTCAAATTCATCCCCTCTGGAACACCGCAGCACTGACTGATCCACTTGTCCTCCATTTGTGACATCAGAGCAGTGACAGGCCCAACTTACATCTGTTTATGACACCAAAGTGGTGGCAACCTCAGTTTCTTCCTCTCTGTGACATCACAAAAATGAGGGACCCAGTTTCACCTCTCTGGGACATCACTGCAGTCAGTGACAAGTCCAATTTACACCTCTCTGGGACACCACAGTGGTGACAGACTCATTATTCCCTTCTCTGTGACATCACAGCAGAGACAGAACCAATTCAAACCTCTCCCTGATACCATAGCCATGACATCCCCAACTGCATCCCCTCTGTGGCAACAGACACGTCAGAACACCTGTGGAACTTTCTCTCACACTCCACAGCTGTGATAGCCCCTCTTTTCCCCTCTCTGGGACATCACAGCAGTGGGACACCCCAATCTACGCCTCTCTGGGACATCACAGCAGTGAAAGACCCCAGTTTCCACCCTTTAAGACATCACAGCACTGACAGACCAAATTTCACACTTTCTGTCACACCACAGATGGAACAAGCCCAATTAACACCTATCTGACACACCCCAGCGGTGACAGTGCCAGGTTTCTCCTCTCTGTGACATAACATCAAAGACAAGTGGGAATTCATCCCCTCCTATAGGCCACAGCAGTGACAGCCTCAGTTTTCCTCTCTCTGGGAGATCACTGCACTGACAAGTCAAATTGACACCTCTCTGTGACACCACGGCGCTGAAAGACCCATTATTCCCCTCTTTGGGACATCACATCAGAGACAGAACCAAATGAAGACTCTCTGTCATACCACAGCCCCAATTCCATCCCATTTGTGGCAACAGACAAGTCATAGCACCTGTGGAACTTTCTCTGGGACTGCTCAACAGTGATCACTCCACTTTTCCCCTCTCTGGGACACCACACCAGTGACAGCCTCACTTTTCCTCTCTCTGGGAGATCACTGCACTGACAAGTCCAATTGACACCTCTCGGTGACACCACGGCGCTGAAAGACCCATTATTCCCCTCTCTGGGACATCACAGCAGAACCAATTCAAAACTCTGTCATACCATAGCCCTAACAACCTCAATTCCATCCCCTTTGTGGCAACAGACAAGTCATAGCACCTGTGGAACTTTCTCTGCGACTGCACAACAGTGATCACTCCACTTTTCCCCTCTCTGGGACACCACAGCAGTGACAGACTCACTTTTCCCCTCTTTGTGACACCACAGAAGTGGCAGGCCCAATTGATGCCTCTCTGTGACAGAGGCAGTCTCAGTTTTTTCCTCTCTTTGACATCACACCAATCAGGGACCCATTTTCCCCTCTCTATCACATCACTGCACTGACAACTCTCATTTACGCCTCTCTGTGACACCACAGTGGTGACAGAGGCATTATTCCCCTCTCTGGGACATCACAGTCATCACAGCCTCAAATTCATCCCCTCTGGAACACCGCAGCACTGACTGATCCACTTGTCCGCCATTTGTGACATCAGAGCAGTGACAGGCCCAACTTATCTCTGTTTATGACACCAAAGTGGTGGCAGCCTCAGTTTCTTCCTCTCTGTGACATCACAAAAATGAGTGACTCAGTTTCACCTCTCTGGGACATCACTGCAGTCAGTGACAAGTCCAATTTACAACTCTCTGGGACACCACAGTGGTGACAGACTCATTATTCCCTTCTCTGTGACATCACAGCAGAGACAGAACCAATTCAAACCCCTCCCTGATACCATAGCCATGACATCCCCAACTGCATCCCCTCTGTGGCAACAGACAAGTCAGAACACCTGTGGAACTTTCTCTCACACTCCACAGCTGTGATAGCCCCTCTTTTCCCCTCTCTGGGACATCACAGCAGTGGGACACCCCAATCTACGCCTCTCTGGGACATCACAGCAGTGAAAGACCCCAGTTTCCACCCTTTAAGACATCACAGCACTGACAGACCAAATTTCACCCTTTCTGTCACACCACAGATGGAACAAGCCCAATTTACTCCTATCTGTATCACCCCAGCGGTGACAGTGCCAGGTTTCTCCTCTCCGTGACATAGCATCAAAGACAAGTGGGAATTCATCCCCTCCTATAGGCCACAGCAGTGACAGCCTCAGTTTTCCTCTCTCTGGGAGATCACTGCACTGACAAGTCAAATTGACACCTCTCTGTGACACCACGGCGCTGAAAGACCCATTATTCCCCTCTTTGGGACATCACATCAGAGACAGAACCAAATGAAGACTCTCTGTCATACCACAGCCCCAATTCCATCCCATTTGTGGCAACAGACAAGTCATAGCACCTGTGGAACTTTCTCTGGGACTGCCCAACAGTGATCACTCCACTTTTCCCCTCTCTGGGACACCACACCAGTGACAGCCTCACTTTTCCTCTCTCTGGGAGATCACTGCACTGACAAGTCCAATTGACACCTCTCGGTGACACCACGGCGCTGAAAGACCCATTATTCCCCTCTCTGGGACATCACAGCAGAACCAATTCAAAACTCTGTCATACCATAGCCCCAACAACCTCAATTCCATCCCCTTTGTGGCAACAGACAAGTCATAGCACCTGTGGAACTTTCTCTGCGACTGCACAACAGTGATCACTCCACTTTTCCCCTCTCTGGGACACCACAGCAGTGACAGACTCACTTTTCCCCTCTTTGTGACACCACAGAAGTGACAGGCCCAATTGATGCCTCTCTGTGACAGAGGCAGTCTCAGTTTTTTCCTCTCTTTGACATCACACCAATCAGGGACCCATTTTCCCCTCTCTATCACATCACTGCAGTGACAACTCTCATTTACGCCTCTCTGTAACACCACAGTGGTGACAGAGGCATTATTCCCCTCTCTGGGACATCACAGTCATCACAGCCTCAAATTCATCCCCTCTGGAACACCGCAGCACTGACTGATCCACTTGTCCGCCATTTGTGACATCAGAGCAGTGACAGGCCCAACTTATCTCTGTTTATGACACCAAAGTGGTGGCAGCCTCAGTTTCTTCCTCTCTGTGACATCACAAAAATGAGTGACTCAGTTTCACCTCTCTGGGACATCACTGCAGTCAGTGACAAGTCCAATTTACACCTCTCTGGGACACCACAGTGGTGACAGACTCATTATTCCCTTCTCTGTGACATCACAGCAGAGACAGAACCAATTCAAACCTCTCCCTGATACCATAGCCATGACATCCCCAACTGCATCCCCTCTGTGGCAACAGACACGTCAGAATACCTGTGGAACTTTCTCTCACACTCCACAGCTGTGATAGCCCCTCTTTTCCCCTCTCTGGGACATCACAGCAGTGGGACACCCCAATCTACGCCTCTCTGGGACATCACAGCAGTGAAAGACCCCAGTTTCCACCCTTTAAGACATCACAGCACTGACAGACCAAATTTCACCCTTTCTGTCACACCACAGATGGAACAAGCCCAATTTACTCCTATCTGTATCACCCCAGCGGTGACAGTGCCAGGTTTCTCCTCTCCGTGACATAGCATCAAAGACAAGTGGGAATTCATCCCCTCCTATAGGCCACAGCAGTGACAGCCTCACTTTTCCTCTCTCTGGGAGATCACTGCACTGACAAGTCAAATTGACACCTCTCTGTGACACCACGGCGCTGAAAGACCCATTATTCCCCTCTTTGGGACATCACATCAGAGACAGAACCAAATGAAGACTCTCTGTCATACCACAGCCCCAATTCCATCCCATTTGTGGCAACAGACAAGTCATAGCACCTGTGGAACTTTCTCTGCGACTGCTCAACAGTGATCACTCCACTTTTCCCCTCTCTGGGACACCACACCAGTGACAGCCTCACTTTTCCTCTCTCTGGGAGATCACTGCAGTGACAAGTCCAATTGACACCTCTCGGTGACACCACGGCGCTGAAAGACCCATTATTCCCCTCTCTGGGACATCACAGCAGAACCAATTCAAAACTCTGTCATACCATAGCCCTAACAACCTCAATTCCATCCCCTTTGTGGCAACAGACAAGTCATAGCACCTGTGGAACTTTCTCTGCGACTGCACAACAGTGATCACTCCACTTTTCCCCTCTCTGGGACACCACAGCAGTGACAGACTCACTTTTCCCCTCTTTGTGACACCACAGAAGTGACAGGCCCAATTGATGCCTCTCTGTGACAGAGGCAGTCTCAGTTTTTTCCTCTCTCTGACATCACACCAATCAGGGACCCATTTTCCCCTCTCTATCACATCACTGCAGTGACAACTCTCATTTACGCCTCTCTGTGACACCACAGTGGTGACAGAGGCATTATTCCCCTCTCTGGGACATCACAGTCATCACAGCCTCAAATTCATCCCCTCTGGAACACCGCAGCACTGACTGATCCACTTGTCCGCCATTTGTGACATCAGAGCAGTGACAGGCCCAACTTATCTCTGTTTATGACACCAAAGTGGTGGCAGCCTCAGTTTCTTCCTCTCTGTGACATCACAAAAATGAGTGACTCAGTTTCACCTCTCTGGGACATCACTGCAGTCAGTGACAAGTCCAATTTACACCTCTCTGGGACACCACAGTGGTGACAGACTCATTATTCCCTTCTCTGTGACATCACAGCAGAGACAGAACCAATTCAAACCTCTCCCTGATACCATAGCCATGACATCCCCAACTGCATCCCCTCTGTGGCAACAGACAAGTCAGAACACCTGTGGAACTTTCTCTCACACTCCACAGCTGTGATAGCCCCTCTTTTCCCCTCTCTGGGACATCACAGCAGTGGGACACCCCAATCTACGCCTCTCTGGGACATCACAGCAGTGAAAGACCCCAGTTTCCACCCTTTAAGACATCACAGCACTGACAGACCAAATTTCACCCTTTCTGTCACACCACAGATGGAACAAGCCCAATTTACTCCTATCTGTATCACCCCAGCGGTGACAGTGCCAGGTTTCTCCTCTCCGTGACATAGCATCAAAGACAAGTGGGAATTCATCCCCTCCTATAGGCCACAGCAGTGACAGCCTCAGTTTTCCTCTCTCTGGGAGATCACTGCACTGACAAGTCAAATTGACACCTCTCTGTGACACCACGGCGCTGAAAGACCCATTATTCCCCTCTTTGGGACATCACATCAGAGACAGAACCAAATGAAGACTCTCTGTCATACCACAGCCCCAATTCCATCCCATTTGTGGCAACAGACAAGTCATAGCACCTGTGGAACTTTCTCTGCGACTGCTCAACAGTGATCACTCCACTTTTCCCCTCTCTGGGACACCACACCAGTGACAGCCTCACTTTTCCTCTCTCTGGGAGATCACTGCAGTGACAAGTCCAATTGACACCTCTCGGTGACACCACGGCGCTGAAAGACCCATTATTCCCCTCTCTGGGACATCACAGCAGAACCAATTCAAAACTCTGTCATACCATAGCCCTAACAACCTCAATTCCATCCCCTTTGTGGCAACAGACAAGTCATAGCACCTGTGGAACTTTCTCTGCGACTGCACAACAGTGATCACTCCACTTTTCCCCTCTCTGGGACACCACAGCAGTGACAGACTCACTTTTCCCCTCTTTGTGACACCACAGAAGTGACAGGCCCAATTGATGCCTCTCTGTGACAGAGGCAGTCTCAGTTTTTTCCTCTCTTTGACATCACACCAATCAGGGACCCATTTTCCCCTCTCTATCACATCACTGCAGTGACAACTCTCATTTACGCCTCTCTGTGACACCACAGTGGTGACAGAGGCATTATTCCCCTCTCTGGGACATCACAGTCATCACAGCCTCAAATTCATCCCCTCTGGAACACCGCAGCACTGACTGATCCACTTGTCCTCCATTTGTGACATCAGAGCAGTGACAGGCCCAACTTATCTCTGTTTATGACACCAAAGTGGTGGCAGCCTCAGTTTCTTCCTCTCTGTGACATCACAAAAATGAGTGACTCAGTTTCACCTCTCTGGGACATCACTGCAGTCAGTGACAAGTCCAATTTACACCTCTCTGGGACACCACAGTGGTGACAGACTCATTATTCCCTTCTCTGTGACATCACAGCAGAGACAGAACCAATTCAAACCTCTCCCTGATACCATAGCCATGACATCCCTAACTGCATCCCCTCTGTGGCAACAGACAAGTCAGAACACCTGTGGAACTTTCTCTCACACTCCACAGCTGTGATAGCCCCTCTTTTCCCCTCTCTGGGACATCACAGCAGTGGGACACCCCAATCTACGCCTCTCTGGGACATCACAGCAGTGAAAGACCCCAGTTTCCACCCTTTAAGACATCACAGCACTGACAGACCAAATTTCACCCTTTCTGTCACACCACAGATGGAACAAGCCCAATTTACTCCTATCTGTATCACCCCAGCGGTGACAGTGCCAGGTTTCTCCTCTCCGTGACATAGCATCAAAGACAAGTGGGAATTCATCCCCTCCTATAGGCCACAGCAGTGACAGCCTCAGTTTTCCTCTCTCTGGGAGATCACTGCACTGACAAGTCAAATTGACACCTCTCTGTGACACCACGGCGCTGAAAGACCCATTATTCCCCTCTTTGGGACATCACATCAGAGACAGAACCAAATGAAGACTCTCTGTCATACCACAGCCCCAATTCCATCCCATTTGTGGCAACAGACAAGTCATAGCACCTGTGGAACTTTCTCTGCGACTGCTCAACAGTGATCACTCCACTTTTCCCCTCTCTGGGACACCACACCAGTGACAGCCTCACTTTTCCTCTCTCTGGGAGATCACTGCAGTGACAAGTCCAATTGACACCTCTCGGTGACACCACGGCACTGAAAGACCCATTATTCCCCTCTCTGGGACATCACAGCAGAACCAATTCAAAACTCTGTCATACCATAGCCCTAACAACCTCAATTCCATCCCCTTTGTGGCAACAGACAAGTCATAGCACCTGTGGAACTTTCTCTGCGACTGCACAACAGTGATCACTCCACTTTTCCCCTCTCTGGGACACCACAGCAGTGACAGACTCACTTTTCCCCTCTTTGTGACACCACAGAAGTGACAGGCCCAATTGATGCCTCTCTGTGACACCAGTGCAGAGGCAGTCTCAGTTTTTTCCTCTCTTTGACATCACACCAATCAGGGACCCATTTTCCCCTCTCTATCACATCACTGCACTGACAACTCTCATTTACGCCTCTCTGTGACACCACAGTGGTGACAGAGGCATTATTCCCCTCTCTGGGACATCACAGTCATCACAGCCTCAAATTCATCCCCTCTGGAACACCGCAGCACTGACTGATCCACTTGTCCGCCATTTGTGACATCAGAGCAGTGACAGGCCCAACTTATCTCTGTTTATGACACCAAAGTGGTGGCAGCCTCAGTTTCTTCCTCTCTGTGACATCACAAAAATGAGTGACTCAGTTTCACCTCTCTGGGACATCACTGCAGTCAGTGACAAGTCCAATTTACACCTCTCTGGGACACCACAGTGGTGACAGACTCATTATTCCCTTCTCTGTGACATCACAGCAGAGACAGAACCAATTCAAACCTCTCCCTGATACCATAGCCATGACATCCCCAACTGCATCCCCTCTGTGGCAACAGACAAGTCAGAACACCTGTGGAACTTTCTCTCACACTCCACAGCTGTGATAGCCCCTCTTTTCCCCTCTCTGGGACATCACAGCAGTGGGACACCCCAATCTACGCCTCTCTGGGACATCACAGCAGTGAAAGACCCCAGTTTCCACCCTTTAAGACATCACAGCACTGACAGACCAAATTTCACCCTTTCTGTCACACCACAGATGGAACAAGCCCAATTTACTCCTATCTGTATCACCCCAGCGGTGACAGTGCCAGGTTTCTCCTCTCCGTGACATAGCATCAAAGACAAGTGGGAATTCATCCCCTCCTATAGGCCACAGCAGTGACAGCCTCAGTTTTCTTCTCTCTGGGAGATCACTGCACTGACAAGTCAAATTGACACCTCTCGGTGATACCACGGCGCTGAAAGACCCATTATTCCCCTCTTTGGGACATCACATCAGAGACAGAACCAAATGAAGACTCTCTGTCATACCACAGCCCCAATTCCATCCCATTTGTGGCAACAGACAAGTCATAGCACCTGTGGAACTTTCTCTGCGACTGCTCAACAGTGATCACTCCACTTTTCCCCTCTCTGGGACACCACACCAGTGACAGCCTCACTTTTCCTCTCTCTGGGAGATCACTGCAGTGACAAGTCCAATTGACACCTCTCGGTGACACCACGGCGCTGAAAGACCCATTATTCCCCTCTCTGGGACATCACAGCAGAACCAATTCAAAACTCTGTCATACCATAGCCCTAACAACCTCAATTCCATCCCCTTTGTGGCAACAGACAAGTCATAGCACCTGTGGAACTTTCTCTGCGACTGCACAACAGTGATCACTCCACTTTTCCCCTCTCTGGGACACCACAGCAGTGACAGACTCACTTTTCCCCTCTTTGTGACACCACAGAAGTGACAGGCCCAATTGATGCCTCTCTGTGACAGAGGCAGTCTCAGTTTTTTCCTCTCTTTGACATCACACCAATCAGGGACCCATTTTCCCCTCTCTATCACATCACTGCAGTGACAACTCTCATTTACGCCTCTCTGTGACACCACAGTGGTGACAGAGGCATTATTCCCCTCTCTGGGACATCACAGTCATCACAGCCTCAAATTCATCCCCTCTGGAACACCGCAGCACTGACTGATCCACTTGTCCGCCATTTGTGACATCAGAGCAGTGACAGGCCCAACTTATCTCTGTTTATGACACCAAAGTGGTGGCAGCCTCAGTTTCTTCCTCTCTGTGACATCACAAAAATGAGTGACTCAGTTTCACCTCTCTGGGACATCACTGCAGTCAGTGACAAGTCCAATTTACACCTCTCTGGGACACCACAGTGGTGACAGACTCATTATTCCCTTCTCTGTGACATCACAGCAGAGACAGAACCAATTCAAACCTCTCCCTGATACCATAGCCATGAC
The DNA here is from genome assembly GCF_030490865.1 of Poecile atricapillus. Classification (NCBI taxonomy): domain Eukaryota; kingdom Metazoa; phylum Chordata; class Aves; order Passeriformes; family Paridae; genus Poecile; species Poecile atricapillus. The sequence continues at coordinate 99,676 of NC_081279.1, forward strand.
ATCCCCAACTGCATCCCCTCTGTGGCAACAGACACGTCAGAACACCTGTGGAACTTTCTCTCACACTCCACAGCTGTGATAGCCCCTCTTTTCCCCTCTCTGGGACATCACAGCAGTGGGACACCCCAATCTACGCCTCTCTGGGACATCACAGCAGTGAAAGACCCCAGTTTCCACCCTTTAAGACATCACAGCACTGACAGACCAAATTTCACCCTTTCTGTCACACCACAGATGGAACAAGCCCAATTTACTCCTATCTGTATCACCCCAGCGGTGACAGTGCCAGGTTTCTCCTCTCCGTGACATAGCATCAAAGACAAGTGGGAATTCATCCCCTCCTATAGGCCACAGCAGTGACAGCCTCAGTTTTCCTCTCTCTGGGAGATCACTGCACTGCCAAATCCAATTGACACCTCTCTGTGACACCACGGCGCTGAAAGACCCATTATTCCCCTCTTTGGGACATCACATCAGAGACAGAACCAAATGAAGACTCTCTGTCATACCACAGCCCCAATTCCATCCCATTTGTGGCAACAGACAAGTCATAGCACCTGTGGAACTTTCTCTGGGACTGCTCAACAGTGATCACTCCACTTTTCCCCTCTCTGGGACACCACACCAGTGACAGCCTCACTTTTCCTCTCTCTGGGAGATCACTGCACTGACAAGTCCAATTGACACCTCTCGGTGACACCACGGCGCTGAAAGACCCATTATTCCCCTCTCTGGGACATCACAGCAGAACCAATTCAAAACTCTGTCATACCATAGCCCTAACAACCTCAATTCCATCCCCTTTGTGGCAACAGACAAGTCATAGCACCTGTGGAACTTTCTCTGCGACTGCACAACAGTGATCACTCCACTTTTCCCCTCTCTGGGACACCACAGCAGTGACAGACTCACTTTTCCCCTCTTTGGGACACCACAGAAGTGACAGGCCCAATTGATGCCTCTCTGTGACACCGGTGCAGAGGCAGTCTCAGTTTTTTCCTCTCTTTGACATCACACCAATCAGGGACCCATTTTCCCCTCTCTATCACATCACTGCAGTGACAACTCTCATTTACGCCTCTCTGTGACACCACAGTGGCGACAGAGGCATTATTCCCCTCTCTGGGACATCACAGTCATCACAGCCTCAAATTCATCCCCTCTGGAACACCGCAGCACTGACTGATCCACTTGTCCGCCATTTGTGACATCAGAGCAGTGACAGGCCCAACTTATCTCTGTTTATGACACCAAAGTGGTGGCAGCCTCAGTTTCTTCCTCTCTGTGACATCACAAAAATGAGTGACTCAGTTTCACCTCTCTGGGACATCACTGCAGTCAGTGACAAGTCCAATTTACACCTCTCTGGGACACCACAGTGGTGACAGACTCATTATTCCCTTCTCTGTGACATCACAGCAGAGACAGAACCAATTCAAACCTCTCCCTGATACCATAGCCATGACATCCCCAACTGCATCCCCTCTGTGGCAACAGACAAGTCAGAACACCTGTGGAACTTTCTCTCACACTCCACAGCTGTGATAGCCCCTCTTTTCCCCTCTCTGGGACATCACAGCAGTGGGACACCCCAATCTACGCCTCTCTGGGACATCACAGCAGTGAAAGACCCCAGTTTCCACCCTTTAAGACATCACAGCACTGACAGACCAAATTTCACCCTTTCTGTCACACCACAGATGGAACAAGCCCAATTTACTCCTATCTGTATCACCCCAGCGGTGACAGTGCCAGGTTTCTCCTCTCCGTGACATAGCATCAAAGACAAGTGGGAATTCATCCCCTCCTATAGGCCACAGCAGTGACAGCCTCAGTTTTCCTCTCTCTGGGAGATCACTGCACTGACAAGTCAAATTGACACCTCTCTGTGACACCACGGCGCTGAAAGACCCATTATTCCCCTCTTTGGGACATCACATCAGAGACAGAACCAAATGAAGACTCTCTGTCATACCACAGCCCCAATTCCATCCCATTTGTGGCAACAGACAAGTCATAGCACCTGTGGAACTTTCTCTGCGACTGCTCAACAGTGATCACTCCACTTTTCCCCTCTCTGGGACACCACACCAGTGACAGCCTCACTTTTCCTCTCTCTGGGAGATCACTGCAGTGACAAGTCCAATTGACACCTCTCGGTGACACCACGGCGCTGAAAGACCCATTATTCCCCTCTCTGGGACATCACAGCAGAACCAATTCAAAACTCTGTCATACCATAGCCCTAACAACCTCAATTCCATCCCCTTTGTGGCAACAGACAAGTCATAGCACCTGTGGAACTTTCTCTGCGACTGCACAACAGTGATCACTCCACTTTTCCCCTCTCTGGGACACCACAGCAGTGACAGACTCACTTTTCCCCTCTTTGTGACACCACAGAAGTGACAGGCCCAATTGATGCCTCTCTGTGACAGAGGCAGTCTCAGTTTTTTCCTCTCTTTGACATCACACCAATCAGGGACCCATTTTCCCCTCTCTATCACATCACTGCAGTGACAACTCTCATTTACGCCTCTCTGTGACACCACAGTGGTGACAGAGGCATTATTCCCCTCTCTGGGACATCACAGTCATCACAGCCTCAAATTCATCCCCTCTGGAACACCGCAGCACTGACTGATCCACTTGTCCGCCATTTGTGACATCAGAGCAGTGACAGGCCCAACTTATCTCTGTTTATGACACCAAAGTGGTGGCAGCCTCAGTTTCTTCCTCTCTGTGACATCACAAAAATGAGTGACTCAGTTTCACCTCTCTGGGACATCACTGCAGTCAGTGACAAGTCCAATTTACACCTCTCTGGGACACCACAGTGGTGACAGACTCATTATTCCCTTCTCTGTGACATCACAGCAGAGACAGAACCAATTCAAACCTCTCCCTGATACCATAGCCATGACATCCCCAACTGCATCCCCTCTGTGGCAACAGACACGTCAGAACACCTGTGGAACTTTCTCTCACACTCCACAGCTGTGATAGCCCCTCTTTTCCCCTCTCTGGGACATCACAGCAGTGGGACACCCCAATCTACGCCTCTCTGGGACATCACAGCAGTGAAAGACCCCAGTTTCCACCCTTTAAGACATCACAGCACTGACAGACCAAATTTCACCCTTTCTGTCACACCACAGATGGAACAAGCCCAATTTACTCCTATCTGTATCACCCCAGCGGTGACAGTGCCAGGTTTCTCCTCTCCGTGACATAGCATCAAAGACAAGTGGGAATTCATCCCCTCCTATAGGCCACAGCAGTGACAGCCTCAGTTTTCCTCTCTCTGGGAGATCACTGCACTGCCAAATCCAATTGACACCTCTCTGTGACACCACGGCGCTGAAAGACCCATTATTCCCCTCTTTGGGACATCACATCAGAGACAGAACCAAATGAAGACTCTCTGTCATACCACAGCCCCAATTCCATCCCATTTGTGGCAACAGACAAGTCATAGCACCTGTGGAACTTTCTCTGGGACTGCTCAACAGTGATCACTCCACTTTTCCCCTCTCTGGGACACCACACCAGTGACAGCCTCACTTTTCCTCTCTCTGGGAGATCACTGCACTGACAAGTCCAATTGACACCTCTCGGTGACACCACGGCGCTGAAAGACCCATTATTCCCCTCTCTGGGACATCACAGCAGAACCAATTCAAAACTCTGTCATACCATAGCCCTAACAACCTCAATTCCATCCCCTTTGTGGCAACAGACAAGTCATAGCACCTGTGGAACTTTCTCTGCGACTGCACAACAGTGATCCCTCCACTTTTCCCCTCTCTGGGACACCACAGCAGTGACAGACTCACTTTTCCCCTCTTTGGGACACCACAGAAGTGACAGGCCCAATTGATGCCTCTCTGTGACACCGGTGCAGAGGCAGTCTCAGTTTTTTCCTCTCTTTGACATCACACCAATCAGGGACCCATTTTCCCCTCTCTATCACATCACTGCAGTGACAACTCTCATTTACGCCTCTCTGTGACACCACAGTGGTGACAGAGGCATTATTCCCCTCTCTGGGACATCACAGTCATCACAGCCTCAAATTCATCCCCTCTGGAACACCGCAGCACTGACTGATCCACTTGTCCGCCATTTGTGACATCAGAGCAGTGACAGGCCCAACTTATCTCTGTTTATGACACCAAAGTGGTGGCAGCCTCAGTTTCTTCCTCTCTGTGACATCACAAAAATGAGTGACTCAGTTTCACCTCTCTGGGACATCACTGCAGTCAGTGACAAGTCCAATTTACACCTCTCTGGGACACCACAGTGGTGACAGACTCATTATTCCCTTCTCTGTGACATCACAGCAGAGACAGAACCAATTCAAACCTCTCCCTGATACCATAGCCATGACATCCCCAACTGCATCCCCTCTGTGGCAACAGACAAGTCAGAACACCTGTGGAACTTTCTCTCACACTCCACAGCTGTGATAGCCCCTCTTTTCCCCTCTCTGGGACATCACAGCAGTGGGACACCCCAATCTACGCCTCTCTGGGACATCACAGCAGTGAAAGACCCCAGTTTCCACCCTTTAAGACATCACAGCACTGACAGACCAAATTTCACCCTTTCTGTCACACCACAGATGGAACAAGCCCAATTTACTCCTATCTGTATCACCCCAGCGGTGACAGTGCCAGGTTTCTCCTCTCCGTGACATAGCATCAAAGACAAGTGGGAATTCATCCCCTCCTATAGGCCACAGCAGTGACAGCCTCAGTTTTCCTCTCTCTGGGAGATCACTGCACTGACAAGTCAAATTGACACCTCTCTGTGACACCACGGCGCTGAAAGACCCATTATTCCCCTCTTTGGGACATCACATCAGAGACAGAACCAAATGAAGACTCTCTGTCATACCACAGCCCCAATTCCATCCCATTTGTGGCAACAGACAAGTCATAGCACCTGTGGAACTTTCTCTGCGACTGCTCAACAGTGATCACTCCACTTTTCCCCTCTCTGGGACACCACACCAGTGACAGCCTCACTTTTCCTCTCTCTGGGAGATCACTGCAGTGACAAGTCCAATTGACACCTCTCGGTGACACCACGGCGCTGAAAGACCCATTATTCCCCTCTCTGGGACATCACAGCAGAACCAATTCAAAACTCTGTCATACCATAGCCCTAACAACCTCAATTCCATCCCCTTTGTGGCAACAGACAAGTCATAGCACCTGTGGAACTTTCTCTGCGACTGCACAACAGTGATCACTCCACTTTTCCCCTCTCTGGGACACCACAGCAGTGACAGACTCACTTTTCCCCTCTTTGTGACACCACAGAAGTGACAGGCCCAATTGATGCCTCTCTGTGACAGAGGCAGTCTCAGTTTTTTCCTCTCTTTGACATCACACCAATCAGGGACCCATTTTCCCCTCTCTATCACATCACTGCAGTGACAACTCTCATTTACGCCTCTCTGTGACACCACAGTGGTGACAGAGGCATTATTCCCCTCTCTGGGACATCACAGTCATCACAGCCTCAAATTCATCCCCTCTGGAACACCGCAGCACTGACTGATCCACTTGTCCTCCATTTGTGACATCAGAGCAGTGACAGGCCCAACTTATCTCTGTTTATGACACCAAAGTGGTGGCAGCCTCAGTTTCTTCCTCTCTGTGACATCACAAAAATGAGTGACTCAGTTTCACCTCTCTGGGACATCACTGCAGTCAGTGACAAGTCCAATTTACACCTCTCTGGGACACCACAGTGGTGACAGACTCATTATTCCCTTCTCTGTGACATCACAGCAGAGACAGAACCAATTCAAACCTCTCCCTGATACCATAGCCATGACATCCCCAACTGCATCCCCTCTGTGGCAACAGACAAGTCAGAACACCTGTGGAACTTTCTCTCACACTCCACAGCTGTGATAGCCCCTCTTTTCCCCTCTCTGGGACATCACAGCAGTGGGACACCCCAATCTACGCCTCTCTGGGACATCACAGCAGTGAAAGACCCCAGTTTCCACCCTTTAAGACATCACAGCACTGACAGACCAAATTTCACCCTTTCTGTCACACCACAGATGGAACAAGCCCAATTTACTCCTATCTGTATCACCCCAGCGGTGACAGTGCCAGGTTTCTCCTCTCCGTGACATAGCATCAAAGACAAGTGGGAATTCATCCCCTCCTATAGGCCACAGCAGTGACAGCCTCAGTTTTCCTCTCTCTGGGAGATCACTGCACTGACAAGTCAAATTGACACCTCTCTGTGACACCACGGCGCTGAAAGACCCATTATTCCCCTCTTTGGGACATCACATCAGAGACAGAACCAAATGAAGACTCTCTGTCATACCACAGCCCCAATTCCATCCCATTTGTGGCAACAGACAAGTCATAGCACCTGTGGAACTTTCTCTGGGACTGCTCAACAGTGATCACTCCACTTTTCCCCTCTCTGGGACACCACACCAGTGACAGCCTCACTTTTCCTCTCTCTGGGAGATCACTGCAGTGACAAGTCCAATTGACACCTCTCGGTGACACCACGGCACTGAAAGACCCATTATTCCCCTCTCTGGGATATCACAGCAGAACCAATTCAAAACTCTGTCATACCATAGCCCTAACAACCTCAATTCCATCCCCTTTGTGGCAACAGACAAGTCATAGCACCTGTGGAACTTTCTCTGCGACTGCACAACAGTGATCACTCCACTTTTCCCCTCTCTGGGACACCACAGCAGTGACAGACTCACTTTTCCCCTCTTTGTGACACCACAGAAGTGACAGGCCCAATTGATGCCTCTCTGTGACAGAGGCAGTCTCAGTTTTTTCCTCTCTTTGACATCACACCAATCAGGGACCCATTTTCCCCTCTCTATCACATCACTGCAGTGACAACTCTCATTTACGCCTCTCTGTAACACCACAGTGGTGACAGAGGCATTATTCCCCTCTCTGGGACATCACAGTCATCACAGCCTCAAATTCATCCCCTCTGGAACACCGCAGCACTGACTGATCCACTTGTCCGCCATTTGTGACATCAGAGCAGTGACAGGCCCAACTTATCTCTGTTTATGACACCAAAGTGGTGGCAGCCTCAGTTTCTTCCTCTCTGTGACATCACAAAAATGAGTGACTCAGTTTCACCTCTCTGGGACATCACTGCAGTCAGTGACAAGTCCAATTTACAACTCTCTGTGACACCACAGTGGTGACAGACTCATTATTCCCTTCTCTGTGACATCACAGCAGAGACAGAACCAATTCAAACCTCTCCCTGATACCATAGCCATGACATCCCCAACTGCATCCCCTCTGTGGCAACAGACACGTCAGAATACCTGTGGAACTTTCTCTCACACTCCACAGCTGTGATAGCCCCTCTTTTCCCCTCTCTGGGACATCACAGCAGTGGGACACCCCAATCTACGCCTCTCTGGGACATCACAGCAGTGAAAGACCCCAGTTTCCACCCTTTAAGACATCACAGCACTGACAGACCAAATTTCACCCTTTCTGTCACACCACAGATGGAACAAGCCCAATTTACTCCTATCTGTATCACCCCAGCGGTGACAGTGCCAGGTTTCTCCTCTCCGTGACATAGCATCAAAGACAAGTGGGAATTCATCCCCTCCTATAGGCCACAGCAGTGACAGCCTCAGTTTTCCTCTCTCTGGGAGATCACTGCACTGACAAGTCAAATTGACACCTCTCTGTGACACCACGGCGCTGAAAGACCCATTATTCCCCTCTTTGGGACATCACATCAGAGACAGAACCAAATGAAGACTCTCTGTCATACCACAGCCCCAATTCCATCCCATTTGTGGCAACAGACAAGTCATAGCACCTGTGGAACTTTCTCTGGGACTGCTCAACAGTGATCACTCCACTTTTCCCCTCTCTGGGACACCACACCAGTGACAGCCTCACTTTTCCTCTCTCTGGGAGATCACTGCAGTGACAAGTCCAATTGACACCTCTCGGTGACACCACGGCGCTGAAAGACCCATTATTCCCCTCTCTGGGACATCACAGCAGAACCAATTCAAAACTCTGTCATACCATAGCCCTAACAACCTCAATTCCATCCCCTTTGTGGCAACAGACAAGTCATAGCACCTGTGGAACTTTCTCTGCGACTGCACAACAGTGATCACTCCACTTTTCCCCTCTCTGGGACACCACAGCAGTGACAGACTCACTTTTCCCCTCTTTGTGACACCACAGAAGTGACAGGCCCAATTGATGCCTCTCTGTGACAGAGGCAGTCTCAGTTTTTTCCTCTCTTTGACATCACACCAATCAGGGACCCATTTTCCCCTCTCTATCACATCACTGCAGTGACAACTCTCATTTACGCCTCTCTGTAACACCACAGTGGTGACAGAGGCATTATTCCCCTCTCTGGGACATCACAGTCATCACAGCCTCAAATTCATCCCCTCTGGAACACCGCAGCACTGACTGATCCACTTGTCCGCCATTTGTGACATCAGAGCAGTGACAGGCCCAACTTATCTCTGTTTATGACACCAAAGTGGTGGCAGCCTCAGTTTCTTCCTCTCTGTGACATCACAAAAATGAGTGACTCAGTTTCACCTCTCTGGGACATCACTGCAGTCAGTGACAAGTCCAATTTACAACTCTCTGTGACACCACAGTGGTGACAGACTCATTATTCCCTTCTCTGTGACATCACAGCAGAGACAGAACCAATTCAAACCTCTCCCTGATACCATAGCCATGACATCCCCAACTGCATCCCCTCTGTGGCAACAGACACGTCAGAATACCTGTGGAACTTTCTCTCACACTCCACAGCTGTGATAGCCCCTCTTTTCCCCTCTCTGGGACATCACAGCAGTGGGACACCCCAATCTACGCCTCTCTGGGACATCACAGCAGTGAAAGACCCCAGTTTCCACCCTTTAAGACATCACAGCACTGACAGACCAAATTTCACCCTTTCTGTCACACCACAGATGGAACAAGCCCAATTTACTCCTATCTGTATCACCCCAGTGGTGACAGTGCCAGGTTTCTCCTCTCCGTGACATAGCATCAAAGACAAGTGGGAATTCATCCCCTCCTATAGGCCACAGCAGTGACAGCCTCAGTTTTCCTCTCTCTGGGAGATCACTGCACTGACAAGTCAAATTGACACCTCTCTGTGACACCACGGCGCTGAAAGACCCATTATTCCCCTCTTTGGGACATCACATCAGAGACAGAACCAAATGAAGACTCTCTGTCATACCACAGCCCCAATTCCATCCCATTTGTGGCAACAGACAAGTCATAGCACCTGTGGAACTTTCTCTGGGACTGCTCAACAGTGATCACTCCACTTTTCCCCTCTCTGGGACACCACACCAGTGACAGCCTCACTTTTCCTCTCTCTGGGAGATCACTGCAGTGACAAGTCCAATTGACACCTCTCGGTGACACCACGGCGCTGAAAGACCCATTATTCCCCTCTCTGGGACATCACAGCAGAACCAATTCAAAACTCTGTCATACCATAGCCCTAACAACCTCAATTCCATCCCCTTTGTGGCAACAGACAAGTCATAGCACCTGTGGAACTTTCTCTGCGACTGCACAACAGTGATCACTCCACTTTTCCCCTCTCTGGGACACCACAGCAGTGACAGACTCACTTTTCCCCTCTTTGTGACACCACAGAAGTGACAGGCCCAATTGATGCCTCTCTGTGACAGAGGCAGTCTCAGTTTTTTCCTCTCTCTGACATCACACCAATCAGGGACCCATTTTCCCCTCTCTATCACATCACTGCACTGACAACTCTCATTTACGCCTCTCTGTGACACCACAGTGGTGACAGAGGCATTATTCCCCTCTCTGGGACATCACAGTCATCACAGCCTCAAATTCATCCCCTCTGGAACACCGCAGCACTGACTGATCCACTTGTCCGCCATTTGTGACATCAGAGCAGTGACAGGCCCAACTTATCTCTGTTTATGACACCAAAGTGGTGGCAGCCTCAGTTTCTTCCTCTCTGTGACATCACAAAAATGAGTGACTCAGTTTCACCTCTCTGGGACATCACTGCAGTCAGTGACAAGTCCAATTTACACCTCTCTGGGACACCACAGTGGTGACAGACTCATTATTCCCTTCTCTGTGACATCACAGCAGAGACAGAACCAATTCAAACCTCTCCCTGATACCATAGCCATGACATCCCCAACTGCATCCCCTCTGTGGCAACAGACACGTCAGAACACCTGTGGAACTTTCTCTCACACTCCACAGCTGTGATAGCCCCTCTTTTCCCCTCTCTGGGACATCACAGCAGTGGGACACCCCAATCTACGCCTCTCTGGGACATCACAGCAGTGAAAGACCCCAGTTTCCACCCTTTAAGACATCACAGCACTGACAGACCAAATTTCACCCTTTCTGTCACACCACAGATGGAACAAGCCCAATTTACTCCTATCTGTATCACCCCAGCGGTGACAGTGCCAGGTTTCTCCTCTCCGTGACATAGCATCAAAGACAAGTGGGAATTCATCCCCTCCTATAGGCCACAGCAGTGACAGCCTCAGTTTTCCTCTCTCTGGGAGATCACTGCACTGACAAGTCAAATTGACACCTCTCTGTGACACCACGGCGCTGAAAGACCCATTATTCCCCTCTTTGGGACATCACATCAGAGACAGAACCAAATGAAGACTCTCTGTCATACCACAGCCCCAATTCCATCCCATTTGTGGCAACAGACAAGTCATAGCACCTGTGGAACTTTCTCTGGGACTGCTCAACAGTGATCACTCCACTTTTCCCCTCTCTGGGACACCACACCAGTGACAGCCTCACTTTTCCTCTCTCTGGGAGATCACTGCACTGACAAGTCCAATTGACACCTCTCGGTGACACCACGGCGCTGAAAGACCCATTATTCCCCTCTCTGGGACATCACAGCAGAACCAATTCAAAACTCTGTCATACCATAGCCCTAACAACCTCAATTCCATCCCCTTTGTGGCAACAGACAAGTCATAGCACCTGTGGAACTTTCTCTGCGACTGCACAACAGTGATCACTCCACTTTTCCCCTCTCTGGGACACCACAGCAGTGACAGACTCACTTTTCCCCTCTTTGTGACACCACAGAAGTGACAGGCCCAATTGATGCCTCTCTGTGACACCGGTGCAGAGGCAGTCTCAGTTTTTTCCTCTCTTTGACATCACACCAATCAGGGACCCATTTTCCCCTCTCTATCACATCACTGCACTGACAACTCTCATTTACGCCTCTCTGTGACACCACAGTGGTGACAGAGGCATTATTCCCCTCTCTGGGACATCACAGTCATCACAGCCTCAAATTCATCCCCTCTGGAACACCGCAGCACTGACTGATCCACTTGTCCGCCATTTGTGACATCAGAGCAGTGACAGGCCCAACTTATCTCTGTTTATGACACCAAAGTGGTGGCAGCCTCAGTTTCTTCCTCTCTGTGACATCACAAAAATGAGTGACTCAGTTTCACCTCTCTGGGACATCACTGCAGTCAGTGACAAGTCCAATTTACAACTCTCTGGGACACCACAGTGGTGACAGACTCATTATTCCCTTCTCTGTGACATCACAGCAGAGACAGAACCAATTCAAACCTCTCCCTGATACCATAGCCATGACATCCCCAACTGCATCCCCTCTGTGGCAACAGACACGTCAGAACACCTGTGGAACTTTCTCTCACACTCCACAGCTGTGATAGCCCCTCTTTTCCCCTCTCTGGGACATCACAGCAGTGGGACACCCCAATCTACGCCTCTCTGGGACATCACAGCAGTGAAAGACCCCAGTTTCCACCCTTTAAGACATCACAGCACTGACAGACCAAATTTCACCCTTTCTGTCACACCACAGATGGAACAAGCCCAATTTACTCCTATCTGTATCACCCCAGCGGTGACAGTGCCAGGTTTCTCCTCTCCGTGACATAGCATCAAAGACAAGTGGGAATTCATCCCCTCCTATAGGCCACAGCAGTGACAGCCTCAGTTTTCCTCTCTCTGGGAGATCACTGCACTGACAAGTCAAATTGACACCTCTCTGTGACACCACGGCGCTGAAAGACCCATTATTCCCCTCTTTGGGACATCACATCAGAGACAGAACCAAATGAAGACTCTCTGTCATACCACAGCCCCAATTCCATCCCATTTGTGGCAACAGACAAGTCATAGCACCTGTGGAACTTTCTCTGGGACTGCTCAACAGTGATCACTCCACTTTTCCCCTCTCTGGGACACCACACCAGTGACAGCCTCACTTTTCCTCTCTCTGGGAGATCACTGCAGTGACAAGTCCAATTGACACCTCTCGGTGACACCACGGCGCTGAAAGACCCATTATTCCCCTCTCTGGGACATCACAGCAGAACCAATTCAAAACTCTGTCATACCATAGCCCTAACAACCTCAATTCCATCCCCTTTGTGGCAACAGACAAGTCATAGCACCTGTGGAACTTTCTCTGCGACTGCACAACAGTGATCACTCCACTTTTCCCCTCTCTGGGACACCACAGCAGTGACAGACTCACTTTTCCCCTCTTTGGGACACCACAGAAGTGACAGGCCCAATTGATGCCTCTCTGTGACAGAGGCAGTCTCAGTTTTTTCCTCTCTCTGACATCACACCAATCAGGGACCCATTTTCCCCTCTCTATCACATCACTGCAGTGACAACTCTCATTTACGCCTCTCTGTGACACCACAGTGGTGACAGAGGCATTATTCCCCTCTCTGGGACATCACAGTCATCACAGCCTCAAATTCATCCCCTCTGGAACACCGCAGCACTGACTGATCCACTTGTCCGCCATTTGTGACATCAGAGCAGTGACAGGCCCAACTTATCTCTGTTTATGACACCAAAGTGGTGGCAGCCTCAGTTTCTTCCTCTCTGTGACATCACAAAAATGAGTGACTCAGTTTCACCTCTCTGGGACATCACTGCAGTCAGTGACAAGTCCAATTTACACCTCTCTGGGACACCACAGTGGTGACAGACTCATTATTCCCTTCTCTGTGACATCACAGCAGAGACAGAACCAATTCAAACCTCTCCCTGATACCATAGCCATGACATCCCCAACTGCATCCCCTCTGTGGCAACAGACAAGTCAGAACACCTGTGGAACTTTCTCTCACACTCCACAGCTGTGATAGCCCCTCTTTTCCCCTCTCTGGGACATCACAGCAGTGGGACACCCCAATCTATGCCTCTCTGGGACATCACAGCAGTGAAAGACCCCAGTTTCCACCCTTTAAGACATCACAGCACTGACAGACCAAATTTCACCCTTTCTGTCACACCACAGATGGAACAAGCCCAATTTACTCCTATCTGTATCACCCCAGCGGTGACAGTGCCAGGTTTCTCCTCTCCGTGACATAGCATCAAAGACAAGTGGGAATTCATCCCCTCCTATAGGCCACAGCAGTGACAGCCTCAGTTTTCCTCTCTCTGGGAGATCACTGCACTGACAAGTCAAATTGACACCTCTCTGTGACACCACGGCGCTGAAAGACCCATTATTCCCCTCTTTGGGACATCACATCAGAGACAGAACCAAATGAAGACTCTCTGTCACACCACAGCCCCAATTCCATCCCATTTGTGGCAACAGACAAGTCATAGCACCTGTGGAACTTTCTCTGGGACTGCTCAACAGTGATCACTCCACTTTTCCCCTCTCTGGGACACCACACCAGTGACAGCCTCACTTTTCCTCTCTCTGGGAGATCACTGCACTGACAAGTCCAATTGACACCTCTCGGTGACACCACGGCGCTGAAAGACCCATTATTCCCCTCTCTGGGACATCACAGCAGAACCAATTCAAAACTCTGTCATACCATAGCCCTAACAACCTCAATTCCATCCCCTTTGTGGCAACAGACAAGTCATAGCACCTGTGGAACTTTCTCTGCGACTGCACAACAGTGATCACTCCACTTTTCCCCTCTCTGGGACACCACAGCAGTGACAGACTCACTTTTCCCCTCTTTGTGACACCACAGAAGTGACAGGCCCAATTGATGCCTCTCTGTGACAGAGGCAGTCTCAGTTTTTTCCTCTCTCTGACATCACACCAATCAGGGACCCATTTTCCCCTCTCTATCACATCACTGCAGTGACAACTCTCATTTACGCCTCTCTGTGACACCACAGTGGTGACAGAGGCATTATTCCCCTCTCTGGGACATCACAGTCATCACAGCCTCAAATTCATCCCCTCTGGAACACCGCAGCACTGACTGATCCACTTGTCCGCCATTTGTGACATCAGAGCAGTGACAGGCCCAACTTATCTCTGTTTATGACACCAAAGTGGTGGCAGCCTCACCTCTCTGGGACATCACTGCAGTCAGTGACAAGTCCAATTTACAACTCTCTGTGACACCACAGTGGTGACAGACTCATTATTCCCTTCTCTGTGACATCACAGCAGAGACAGAACCAATTCAAACCTCTCCCTGATACCATAGCCATGACATCCCCAACTGCATCCCCTCTGTGGCAACAGACACGTCAGAACACCTGTGGAACTTTCTCTCACACTCCACAGCTGTGATAGCCCCTCTTTTCCCCTCTCTGGGACATCACAGCAGTGGGACACCCCAATCTACGCCTCTCTGGGACATCACAGCAGTGAAAGACCCCAGTTTCCACCCTTTAAGACATCACAGCACTGACAGACCAAATTTCACCCTTTCTGTCACACCACAGATGGAACAAGCCCAATTTACTCCTATCTGTATCACCCCAGCGGTGACAGTGCCAGGTTTCTCCTCTCCGTGACATAGCATCAAAGACAAGTGGGAATTCATCCCCTCCTATAGGCCACAGCAGTGACAGCCTCAGTTTTCCTCTCTCTGGGAGATCACTGCACTGACAAGTCAAATTGACACCTCTCTGTGACACCACGGCGCTGAAAGACCCATTATTCCCCTCTTTGGGACATCACATCAGAGACAGAACCAAATGAAGACTCTCTGTCATACCACAGCCCCAATTCCATCCCATTTGTGGCAACAGACAAGTCATAGCACCTGTGGAACTTTCTCTGGGACTGCTCAACAGTGATCACTCCACTTTTCCCCTCTCTGGGACACCACACCAGTGACAGCCTCACTTTTCCTCTCTCTGGGAGATCACTGCAGTGACAAGTCCAATTGACACCTCTCGGTGACACCACGGCGCTGAAAGACCCATTATTCCCCTCTCTGGGACATCACAGCAGAACCAATTCAAAACTCTGTCATACCATAGCCCTAACAACCTCAATTCCATCCCCTTTGTGGCAACAGACAAGTCATAGCACCTGTGGAACTTTCTCTGCGACTGCACAACAGTGATCACTCCACTTTTCCCCTCTCTGGGACACCACAGCAGTGACAGACTCACTTTTCCCCTCTTTGTGACACCACAGAAGTGACAGGCCCAATTGGTGCCTCTCTGTGACACCAGTGCAGAGGCAGTCTCAGTTTTTTCCTCTCTCTGACATCACACCAATCAGGGACCCATTTTCCCCTCTCTATCACATCACTGCACTGACAACTCGAATTTACGCCTCTCTGTGACACCACAGTGGTGACAGAGGCATTATTCCCCTCTCTGGGACATCACAGTCATGACAGCCTCAAATTCATCCCCTCTGGAACACCGCAGCACTGACTGATCCACTTGTCCTCCATTTGTGACATCAGAGCAGTGACAGGCCCAACTTACATCTGTTTATGACACCAAAGTGGAGGCAGCCTCAGTTTCTTCCTCTCTGTGACATCACAAAAATGAGGGACCCAGTTTCACCTCTCTGTGACATCACTGCAGTCAGTGACAAGTCCAATTTACACCTCTCTGGGACACCACAGTGGTGACAGACTCATTACTCCCTTCTCTGTGACATCACAGCAGAGACAGAACCAATTCAAACCTCTCCCTGATACCATAGCCATGACATCCCCAACTGCATCCCCTCTGTGGCAACAGACAAGTCACAACACCTGTGGAACTTTCTCTCACACTCCACAGCTGTGATAGCCCCTCTTTTCCCCTCTCTGGGACATCACAGCAGTGGGACACCCCAATCTACGCCTCTCTGGGACATCACAGCAGTGAAAGACCCCAGTTTCCACCCTTTAAGACATCACAGCACTGACAGACCAAATTTCACGCTTTCTGTCACACCACAGATGGAACAAGCCCAATTTACACCTATCTGTAACACCCCAGCGGTGACAGTGCCAGGTTTCTCCTCTCCGTGACATAACATCAAAGACAAGTGGGAATTCATCCCCTCCTATAGGCCACAGCAGTGACAGCCTCAGTTTTCCTCTCTCTGGGAGATCACTGCAGTGACAAATCCAATTGACACCTCTCGGTGATACCACAGCGCTGAAAGACCCATTATTCCCCTCTCTGGGACATCACATCAAAGACAGAACCAAAGGAAGACTCTCTGTCATACCACAGCCCCAATTCCATCCCCTTTGTGGCAACAGACAAGTCATAGCACCTGTGGAACTTTCTCTGGGACTGCACAACAGTGATCACTCCACTTTTCCCCTCTCTGGGACACCACAGCAGTGACAGACTCACTTTTCCCCTCTTTGTGACACCACAGAAGTGACAGGCCCAATTGATGCCTCTCTGTGACACCGGTGCAGAGGCAGTCTCAGTTTTTTCCTCTCTTTGACATCACACCAATCAGGGACCCATTTTCCCCTCTCTATCACATCACTGCACTGACAACTCTCATTTACGCCTCTCTGTGACACCACAGTGGTGACAGAGGCATTATTCCCCTCTCTGGGACATCACAGTCATCACAGCCTCAAATTCATCCCCTCTGGAACACCGCAGCACTGACTGATCCACTTGTCCTCCATTTGTGACATCAGAGCAGTGACAGGCCCAACTTATCTCTGTTTATGACACCAAAGTGGTGGCAGCCTCAGTTTCTTCCTCTCTGTGACATCACAAAAATGAGGGACCCAGTTTCACCTCTCTGGGACATCACTGCAGTCAGTGACAAGTCCAATTTACACCTCTCTGTGACACCACAGTGGTGACAGGCTCATTATTCCCTTCTCTGTGACATCACAGCAGAGACAGAACCAATTCAAACCTCTCCCTGATACCATAGCCATGACATCCCCAACTGCATCCCCTCTGTGGCAACAGACAAGTCACAACACCTGTGGAACTTTCTCTCACACTCCACAGCTGTGATAGCCCCTCTTTTCCCCTCTCTGGGACATCACAGCAGTGGGACACCCCAATCTACGCCTCTCTGGGACATCACAGCAGTGAAAGACCCCAGTTTCCACCCTTTAAGACATCACAGCACTGACAGACCAAATTTCACGCTTTCAGTCACACCACAGATGGAACAAGCCCAATTTACACCTATCTGTAACACCCCAGCAGTGACAGTGCCAGGTTTCTCCTCTCCGTGACATAACATCAAAGACAAGTGGGAATTCATCCCATCCTATAGGCCACAGCAGTGACAACCTCAGTTTTCCTCTCTCTGGGAGATCACTGCAGTGACAAGTCCAATTGACACCTCTCGGTGACACCACGGCGCTGAAAGACCCATTATTCCCCTCTCTGGGACATCACATCAGAGACAGAACCAAATGAAGACTCTCTGTCACACCACAGCCGCAATTCCATCCCCTTTGTGGCAACAGACAAGTCATAGCACCTGTGGAACTTTCTCTGGGACTGCACAACAGTGGTCACTCCACTTTTCCCCTCTCTGGGACACCACAGCAGTGACAGATGCACTTTTCCTCTCTCTGGGAGATCACTGCAGTGACAAGTCCAATTGACATTTCTCTGTGACACCACGGCGCTGAAAGACCCATTATTCCCCTCTCTGGGACATCACATCAGAACCAATTTAAAACTCTCTCTCATACCACAGCCCTAACAACCCCAATTCCATCCCCTTTGTGGCAACAGACAAGTCATAGCACCTGTGGAACTTCCTCTGGGACTGCACAACAGTGATCACTCCACTTTTCCCCTCTCTGGGACACCACAGCAGTGACAGATGCACTTTTCCCCTCTCTGGGAGATCACTGCACTGACAAGTCCAATTGACACCTCTCGGTGACACCACAGCGCTGAAAGACCCATTATTCCCCTCTCTGGGACATCACATCAGAGACAGAACCAAATGAAGACTCTCTGTCACACCACAGCCCCAACAACCCCAATTCCATCCCCTTTGTGGCAACAGACAAGTCATAGCACCTGTGGAACTTTCTCTGGGACTGCACAACAGTGATCACTCCACTTTTCCCCTCTCTGGGACACCACAGCAGTGACAGACTCACTTTTCCCCTCTTTGTGACACCACAGAAGTGACAGGCCCAATTGATGCCTCTCTGTGACACCAGTGCAGAGGCAGTCTCAGTTTTTTCCTCTCTCTGACATCACACCAATCAGGGACCCATTTTCCCCTCTCTATCACATCACTGCACTGACAACTCTCATTTACGCCTCTCTGTGACACCACAGTGGTGACAGAGGCATTATTCCCCTCTCTGGGACATCACAGTCATCACAGCCTCAAATTCATCCCCTCTGGAACACCGCAGCACTGACTGATCCACTTGTCCTCCATTTGTGACATCAGAGCAGTGACAGGCCCAACTTACATCTGTTTATGACACCAAAGTGGTGGCAGCCTCAGTTTCTTCCTCTCTGTGACATCACAAAAATGAGTGACTCAGTTTCCCCTCTCTGTGACATCACTGCAGTCAGTGACAAGTCCAATTTACACCTCTCTGTGACACCACAGTGGTGACAGACTCATTATTCCCTTCTCTGTGACATCACAGCAGAGACAGAACCAATTCAAACCTCTCCCTGATACCATAGCCATGACATCCCCAACTGCATCCCCTCTGTGGCAACAGACAAGTCACAACACCTGCGGAACTTTCTCTCACACTCCACAGCTGTGACAGCCCCTCTTTTCCCCTCTCTGGGACATCACAGCAGTGGGACACCCCAATCTACGCCTCTCTGGGACATCACAGCAGTGAAAGACCCAAGTTTCCACCCTTTAAGACATCACAGCACTGACAGACCAAATTTCACGCTTTCTGTCACACCACAGATGGAACAAGCCCAATTTACACCTATCTGTATCACCCCAGCAGTGACAGTGCCAGGTTTCTCCTCTCTGTGACATAACATCAAAGACAAGTGGGAATTCATCCCCTCCTATAGGCCACAGCAGTGACAGCC
This sequence comes from Poecile atricapillus, assembly GCF_030490865.1. NCBI lineage: Eukaryota > Metazoa > Chordata > Aves > Passeriformes > Paridae > Poecile > Poecile atricapillus. The sequence goes on from NC_081279.1 coordinate 119,007, forward strand.
TCAGTTTTCCTCTCTCTGGGAGATCACTGCAGTGACAAGTCCAATTGACACCTCTCGGTGATACCACGGCGCTGAAAGACCCATTATTCCCCTCTCTGGGACATCACATCAAAGACAGAACCAAATGAAGACTCTCTGTCACACCACAGCCCCAATTCCATCCCCTTTGTGGCAACAGACAAGTCATAGCACCTGTGGAACTTTCTCTGGGACTGCACAACAGTGGTCACTCCACTTTTCCCCTCTCTGGGACACCACAGCAGTGACAGATGCACTTTTCCTCTCTCTGGGAGATCACTGCAGTGACAAGTCCAATTGACATTTCTCTGTGACACCACGGCGCTGAAAGACCCATTATTCCCCTCTCTGGGACATCACATCAGAACCAATTTAAAACTCTCTCTCATACCACAGCCCTAACAACCCCAATTCCATCCCCTTTGTGGCAACAGACAAGTCATAGCACCTGTGGAACTTCCTCTGGGACTGCACAACAGTGATCACTCCACTTTTCCCCTCTCTGGGACACCACAGCAGTGACAGATGCACTTTTCCCCTCTCTGGGAGATCACTGCACTGACAAGTCCAATTGACACCTCTCGGTGACACCACAGCGCTGAAAGACCCATTATTCCCCTCTCTGGGACATCACATCAGAGACAGAACCAAATGAAGACTCTCTGTCACACCACAGCCCCAACAACCCCAATTCCATCCCCTTTGTGGCAACAGACAAGTCATAGCACCTGTGGAACTTTCTCTGGGACTGCACAACAATGATCACTCCACTTTTCCCCTCTCTGGGACACCACAGCAGTGACAGATGCACTTTTCCCCTCTCTGGGAGATCACTGCAGTGACAAGTCCAATTGACCCCTCTCGGTGACACCACGGCGCTGAAAGACCCATTATTCCCCTCTCTGGGACATCACATCAGAGACAGAACCAAATGAAGACTCTCTGTCACACCACAGCCCCAACAACCCCAATTCCATCCTCTTTGTGGCAACAGACAAGTCATAGCACCTGTGGAACTTTCTCTGGGACTGCACAACAGTGATCACTCCACTTTTCCCCTCTCTGGGACACCACAGCAGTGACAGACTCACTTTTCCCCTCTTTGTGACACCACAGAAGTGACAGGCCCAATTGATGCCTCTCTGTGACACCAGTGCAGAGGCAGTCTCAGTTTTTTCCTCTCTCTGACATCACACCAATCAGGGACCCATTTTCCCCTCTCTATCACATCACTGCACTGACAACTCTCATTTACGCCTCTCTGTGACACCACAGTGGTGACAGAGGCATTATTCCCCTCTCTGGGACATCACAGTCATCACAGCCTCAAATTCATCCCCTCTGGAACACCGCAGCACTGACTGATCCACTTGTCCTCCATTTGTGACATCAGAGCAGTGACAGGCCCAACTTACATCTGTTGATGACACCAAAGTGGTGGCAGCCTCAGTTTCTTCCCCTCTGTGACATCACAAAAATGAGGGACCCAGTTTCACCTCTCTGTGACATCACTGCAGTCAGTGACAAGTCCAATTTACACCTCTCTGTGACACCACAGTGGTGACAGACTCATTATTCCCTTCTCTGTGACATCACAGCAGAGACAGAACCAATTCAAACCTCTCCCTGATACCATAGCCATGACATCCCCAACTGCATCCCCTCTGTGGCAACAGACAAGTCACAACACCTGTGGAACTTTCTCTCACACTCCACAGCTGTGACAGCCCCTCTTTTCCCATCTCTGGGACATCACAGCAGTGGGACACCCCAATTTACGCCTCTATGGGACATCACAGCAGTGAAAGACCCCAGTTTCCACCCTTTAAGACATCACAGCACTGACAGACCAAATTTCACCCTTTCTGTCACACCACAGATGGAACAAGCCCAATTTACACCTATCTGTATCACCCCAGCAGTGACAGTGCCAGGTTTCTCCTCTCTGTGACATAACATCAAAGCCAAGTGGGAATTCATCCCCTCCTATAGGCCACAGCAGTGACAGCCTCAGTTTTCCTCTCTCTGGGAGATCACTGCAGTGACAAGTCCAATTGACACCTCTCGGTGACACCACGGCGCTGAAAGACCCATTATTCCCCTCTCTGGGACATCACATCAGAGACAGAACCAAATCAAAACTCTGTCACACCACAGCCCCAACAACCCCAATTCCATCCCCTTTGTGGCAACAGACAAGTCATAGCACCTGTGGAACTTTCTCTGGGACTGCACAACAGTGGTCACTCCACTTTTCCCCTCTCTGGGACACCACAGCAGTGACAGACTCACTTTTCCTCTCTCTGGGAGATCACTGCAGTGACAAGTCCAATTGACATTTCTTTGTGACACCACAGCGCTGAAAGACCCATTATTCCCCTCTCTGGGACATAACATCAGAACCAATTTAAAACTCTCTCTCACACCACAGCCCCAACAACCCCAATTCCATCCCCTTTGTGGCAACAGACAAGTCATAGCACCTGTGGAACTTTCTCTGCGACTGCACAACAGTGATCACTCCACTTTTCCCCTCTCTGGGACACCACAGCAGTGACAGACTCACTTTTCCCCTCTTTGTGACACCACAGAAGTGACAGGCCCAATTGGTGCCTCTCTGTGACACCAGTGCAGAGGCAGTCTCAGTTTTTTCCTCTCTCTGACATCACACCAATCAGGGACCCATTTTCCCCTCTCTATCACATCACTGCAGTGACAACTCTCATTTACGCCTCTCTGTGACACCACAGTGGTGACAGAGGCATTATTCCCCTCTCTGGGACATCACAGTCATCACAGCCTCAAATTCATCCCCTCTGGAACACCGCAGCACTGACTGATCCACTTGTCCTCCATTTGTGACATCAGAGCAGTGACAGGCCCAACTTACATCTGTTTATGACACCAAAGTGGTGGCAGCCTCAGTTTCTTCCTCTCTGTGACATCACAAAAATGAGGGACCCAGTTTCACCTCTCTGTGACATCACTGCAGTCAGTGACAAGTCCAATTTACACCTCTCTGGGACACCACAGTAGTGACAGGCTCATTATTCCCTTCTCTGTGACATCACAGCAGAGACAGAACCAATTCAAACCTCTCCCTGATACCATAGCCATGACATCCCCAACTGCATCCCCTCTGTGGCAACAGACAAGTCACAACACCTGTGGAACTTTCTCTCACACTCCACAGCTGTGATAGCCCCTCTTTTCCCCTCTCTGGGACATCACAGCAGTGGGACACCCCAATCTACGCCTCTCTGGGACATCACAGCAGTGAAAGACCCCAGTTTCCACCCTTTAAGACATCACAGCACTGACAGACCAAATTTCACCCTTTCTGTCACACCACAGATGGAACAAGCCCAATTTACACCTATCTGTAACACCCCAGCGGTGACAGTGCCAGGTTTCTCCTCTCCGTGACATAACATCAAAGACAAGTGGGAATTCATCCCCTCCTATAGGCCACAGCAGTGACAGCCTCAGTTTTCCTCTCTCTGGGAGATCACTGCAGTGACAAGTCCAATTGACACCTCTCTGTGACACCACGGCGCTGAAAGACCCATTATTCCCCTCTTTGGGACATCACATCAGAGACAGAACCAAATGAAGACTCTCTGTCATACCACAGCCCCAATTCCATCCCATTTGTGGCAACAGACAAGTCATAGCACCTGTGGAACTTTCTCTGGGACTGCTCAACAGTGATCACTCCACTTTTCCCCTCTCTGGGACACCACACCAGTGACAGCCTCACTTTTCCTCTCTCTGGGAGATCACTGCACTGACAAGTCCAATTGACACCTCTCGGTGACACCACGGCGCTGAAAGACCCATTATTCCCCTCTCTGGGACATCACAGCAGAACCAATTCAAAACTCTGTCATACCATAGCCCTAACAACCTCAATTCCATCCCCTTTGTGGCAACAGACAAGTCATAGCACCTGTGGAACTTTCTCTGCGACTGCACAACAGTGATCACTCCACTTTTCCCCTCTCTGGGACACCACAGCAGTGACAGACTCACTTTTCCCCTCTTTGTGACACCACAGAAGTGACAGGCCCAATTGGTGCCTCTCTGTGACACCAGTGCAGAGGCAGTCTCAGTTTTTTCCTCTCTCTGACATCACACCAATCAGGGACCCATTTTCCCCTCTCTATCACATCACTGCACTGACAACTCGAATTTACGCCTCTCTGTGACACCACAGTGGTGACAGAGGCATTATTCCCCTCTCTGGGACATCACAGTCATGACAGCCTCAAATTCATCCCCTCTGGAACACCGCAGCACTGACTGATCCACTTGTCCTCCATTTGTGACATCAGAGCAGTGACAGGCCCAACTTACATCTGTTTATGACACCAAAGTGGTGGCAGCCTCAGTTTCTTCCTCTCTGTGACATCACAAAAATGAGGGACCCAGTTTCACCTCTCTGTGACATCACTGCAGTCAGTGACAAGTCCAATTTACACCTCTCTGGGACACCACAGTGGTGACAGACTCATTACTCCCTTCTCTGTGACATCACAGCAGAGACAGAACCAATTCAAACCTCTCCCTGATACCATAGCCATGACATCCCCAACTGCATCCCCTCTGTGGCAACAGACAAGTCACAACACCTGTGGAACTTTCTCTCACACTCCACAGCTGTGATAGCCCCTCTTTTCCCCTCTCTGGGACATCACAGCAGTGGGACACCCCAATCTACGCCTCTCTGGGACATCACAGCAGTGAAAGACCCCAGTTTCCACCCTTTAAGACATCACAGCACTGACAGACCAAATTTCACGCTTTCTGTCACACCACAGATGGAACAAGCCCAATTTACACCTATCTGTAACACCCCAGCGGTGACAGTGCCAGGTTTCTCCTCTCCGTGACATAACATCAAAGACAAGTGGGAATTCATCCCCTCCTATAGGCCACAGCAGTGACAGCCTCAGTTTTCCTCTCTCTGGGAGATCACTGCAGTGACAAATCCAATTGACACCTCTCGGTGATACCACAGCGCTGAAAGACCCATTATTCCCCTCTCTGGGACATCACATCAAAGACAGAACCAAAGGAAGACTCTCTGTCATACCACAGCCCCAATTCCATCCCCTTTGTGGCAACAGACAAGTCATAGCACCTGTGGAACTTTCTCTGGGACTGCACAACAGTGATCACTCCACTTTTCCCCTCTCTGGGACACCACAGCAGTGACAGACTCACTTTTCCCCTCTTTGTGACACCACAGAAGTGACAGGCCCAATTGATGCCTCTCTGTGACACCGGTGCAGAGGCAGTCTCAGTTTTTTCCTCTCTTTGACATCACACCAATCAGGGACCCATTTTCCCCTCTCTATCACATCACTGCACTGACAACTCTCATTTACGCCTCTCTGTGACACCACAGTGGTGACAGAGGCATTATTCCCCTCTCTGGGACATCACAGTCATCACAGCCTCAAATTCATCCCCTCTGGAACACCGCAGCACTGACTGATCCACTTGTCCTCCATTTGTGACATCAGAGCAGTGACAGGCCCAACTTATCTCTGTTTATGACACCAAAGTGGTGGCAGCCTCAGTTTCTTCCTCTCTGTGACATCACAAAAATGAGGGACCCAGTTTCACCTCTCTGGGACATCACTGCAGTCAGTGACAAGTCCAATTTACACCTCTCTGTGACACCACAGTGGTGACAGGCTCATTATTCCCTTCTCTGTGACATCACAGCAGAGACAGAACCAATTCAAACCTCTCCCTGATACCATAGCCATGACATCCCCAACTGCATCCCCTCTGTGGCAACAGACAAGTCACAACACCTGTGGAACTTTCTCTCACACTCCACAGCTGTGATAGCCCCTCTTTTCCCCTCTCTGGGACATCACAGCAGTGGGACACCCCAATCTACGCCTCTCTGGGACATCACAGCAGTGAAAGACCCCAGTTTCCACCCTTTAAGACATCACAGCACTGACAGACCAAATTTCACGCTTTCAGTCACACCACAGATGGAACAAGCCCAATTTACACCTATCTGTAACACCCCAGCAGTGACAGTGCCAGGTTTCTCCTCTCCGTGACATAACATCAAAGACAAGTGGGAATTCATCCCATCCTATAGGCCACAGCAGTGACAACCTCAGTTTTCCTCTCTCTGGGAGATCACTGCAGTGACAAGTCCAATTGACACCTCTCGGTGACACCACGGCGCTGAAAGACCCATTATTCCCCTCTCTGGGACATCACATCAGAGACAGAACCAAATGAAGACTCTCTGTCACACCACAGCCGCAATTCCATCCCCTTTGTGGCAACAGACAAGTCATAGCACCTGTGGAACTTTCTCTGGGACTGCACAACAGTGGTCACTCCACTTTTCCCCTCTCTGGGACACCACAGCAGTGACAGATGCACTTTTCCTCTCTCTGGGAGATCACTGCAGTGACAAGTCCAATTGACATTTCTCTGTGACACCACGGCGCTGAAAGACCCATTATTCCCCTCTCTGGGACATCACATCAGAACCAATTTAAAACTCTCTCTCATACCACAGCCCTAACAACCCCAATTCCATCCCCTTTGTGGCAACAGACAAGTCATAGCACCTGTGGAACTTCCTCTGGGACTGCACAACAGTGATCACTCCACTTTTCCCCTCTCTGGGACACCACAGCAGTGACAGATGCACTTTTCCCCTCTCTGGGAGATCACTGCACTGACAAGTCCAATTGACACCTCTCGGTGACACCACAGCGCTGAAAGACCCATTATTCCCCTCTCTGGGACATCACATCAGAGACAGAACCAAATGAAGACTCTCTGTCACACCACAGCCCCAACAACCCCAATTCCATCCCCTTTGTGGCAACAGACAAGTCATAGCACCTGTGGAACTTTCTCTGGGACTGCACAACAGTGATCACTCCACTTTTCCCCTCTCTGGGACACCACAGCAGTGACAGACTCACTTTTCCCCTCTTTGTGACACCACAGAAGTGACAGGCCCAATTGATGCCTCTCTGTGACACCAGTGCAGAGGCAGTCTCAGTTTTTTCCTCTCTCTGACATCACACCAATCAGGGACCCATTTTCCCCTCTCTATCACATCACTGCACTGACAACTCTCATTTACGCCTCTCTGTGACACCACAGTGGTGACAGAGGCATTATTCCCCTCTCTGGGACATCACAGTCATCACAGCCTCAAATTCATCCCCTCTGGAACACCGCAGCACTGACTGATCCACTTGTCCTCCATTTGTGACATCAGAGCAGTGACAGGCCCAACTTACATCTGTTTATGACACCAAAGTGGTGGCAGCCTCAGTTTCTTCCTCTCTGTGACATCACAAAAATGAGTGACTCAGTTTCCCCTCTCTGTGACATCACTGCAGTCAGTGACAAGTCCAATTTACACCTCTCTGTGACACCACAGTGGTGACAGACTCATTATTCCCTTCTCTGTGACATCACAGCAGAGACAGAACCAATTCAAACCTCTCCCTGATACCATAGCCATGACATCCCCAACTGCATCCCCTCTGTGGCAACAGACAAGTCACAACACCTGCGGAACTTTCTCTCACACTCCACAGCTGTGACAGCCCCTCTTTTCCCCTCTCTGGGACATCACAGCAGTGGGACACCCCAATCTACGCCTCTCTGGGACATCACAGCAGTGAAAGACCCAAGTTTCCACCCTTTAAGACATCACAGCACTGACAGACCAAATTTCACGCTTTCTGTCACACCACAGATGGAACAAGCCCAATTTACACCTATCTGTATCACCCCAGCAGTGACAGTGCCAGGTTTCTCCTCTCTGTGACATAACATCAAAGACAAGTGGGAATTCATCCCCTCCTATAGGCCACAGCAGTGACAGCCTCAGTTTTCCTCTCTCTGGGAGATCACTGCAGTGACAAGTCCAATTGACACCTCTCGGTGATACCACGGCGCTGAAAGACCCATTATTCCCCTCTCTGGGACATCACATCAAAGACAGAACCAAATGAAGACTCTCTGTCACACCACAGCCCCAATTCCATCCCCTTTGTGGCAACAGACAAGTCATAGCACCTGTGGAACTTTCTCTGGGACTGCACAACAGTGGTCACTCCACTTTTCCCCTCTCTGGGACACCACAGCAGTGACAGATGCACTTTTCCTCTCTCTGGGAGATCACTGCAGTGACAAGTCCAATTGACATTTCTCTGTGACACCACGGCGCTGAAAGACCCATTATTCCCCTCTCTGGGACATCACATCAGAACCAATTTAAAACTCTCTCTCATACCACAGCCCTAACAACCCCAATTCCATCCCCTTTGTGGCAACAGACAAGTCATAGCACCTGTGGAACTTCCTCTGGGACTGCACAACAGTGATCACTCCACTTTTCCCCTCTCTGGGACACCACAGCAGTGACAGATGCACTTTTCCCCTCTCTGGGAGATCACTGCACTGACAAGTCCAATTGACACCTCTCGGTGACACCACAGCGCTGAAAGACCCATTATTCCCCTCTCTGGGACATCACATCAGAGACAGAACCAAATGAAGACTCTCTGTCACACCACAGCCCCAACAACCCCAATTCCATCCCCTTTGTGGCAACAGACAAGTCATAGCACCTGTGGAACTTTCTCTGGGACTGCACAACAATGATCACTCCACTTTTCCCCTCTCTGGGACACCACAGCAGTGACAGATGCACTTTTCCCCTCTCTGGGAGATCACTGCAGTGACAAGTCCAATTGACCCCTCTCGGTGACACCACGGCGCTGAAAGACCCATTATTCCCCTCTCTGGGACATCACATCAGAGACAGAACCAAATGAAGACTCTCTGTCACACCACAGCCCCAACAACCCCAATTCCATCCTCTTTGTGGCAACAGACAAGTCATAGCACCTGTGGAACTTTCTCTGGGACTGCACAACAGTGATCACTCCACTTTTCCCCTCTCTGGGACACCACAGCAGTGACAGACTCACTTTTCCCCTCTTTGTGACACCACAGAAGTGACAGGCCCAATTGATGCCTCTCTGTGACACCAGTGCAGAGGCAGTCTCAGTTTTTTCCTCTCTCTGACATCACACCAATCAGGGACCCATTTTCCCCTCTCTATCACATCACTGCACTGACAACTCTCATTTACGCCTCTCTGTGACACCACAGTGGTGACAGAGGCATTATTCCCCTCTCTGGGACATCACAGTCATCACAGCCTCAAATTCATCCCCTCTGGAACACCGCAGCACTGACTGATCCACTTGTCCTCCATTTGTGACATCAGAGCAGTGACAGGCCCAACTTACATCTGTTGATGACACCAAAGTGGTGGCAGCCTCAGTTTCTTCCCCTCTGTGACATCACAAAAATGAGGGACCCAGTTTCACCTCTCTGTGACATCACTGCAGTCAGTGACAAGTCCAATTTACACCTCTCTGTGACACCACAGTGGTGACAGACTCATTATTCCCTTCTCTGTGACATCACAGCAGAGACAGAACCAATTCAAACCTCTCCCTGATACCATAGCCATGACATCCCCAACTGCATCCCCTCTGTGGCAACAGACAAGTCACAACACCTGTGGAACTTTCTCTCACACTCCACAGCTGTGACAGCCCCTCTTTTCCCATCTCTGGGACATCACAGCAGTGGGACACCCCAATTTACGCCTCTATGGGACATCACAGCAGTGAAAGACCCCAGTTTCCACCCTTTAAGACATCACAGCACTGACAGACCAAATTTCACCCTTTCTGTCACACCACAGATGGAACAAGCCCAATTTACACCTATCTGTATCACCCCAGCAGTGACAGTGCCAGGTTTCTCCTCTCTGTGACATAACATCAAAGCCAAGTGGGAATTCATCCCCTCCTATAGGCCACAGCAGTGACAGCCTCAGTTTTCCTCTCTCTGGGAGATCACTGCAGTGACAAGTCCAATTGACACCTCTCGGTGACACCACGGCGCTGAAAGACCCATTATTCCCCTCTCTGGGACATCACATCAGAGACAGAACCAAATCAAAACTCTGTCACACCACAGCCCCAACAACCCCAATTCCATCCCCTTTGTGGCAACAGACAAGTCATAGCACCTGTGGAACTTTCTCTGGGACTGCACAACAGTGGTCACTCCACTTTTCCCCTCTCTGGGACACCACAGCAGTGACAGACTCACTTTTCCTCTCTCTGGGAGATCACTGCAGTGACAAGTCCAATTGACATTTCTTTGTGACACCACAGCGCTGAAAGACCCATTATTCCCCTCTCTGGGACATAACATCAGAACCAATTTAAAACTCTCTCTCACACCACAGCCCCAACAACCCCAATTCCATCCCCTTTGTGGCAACAGACAAGTCATAGCACCTGTGGAACTTTCTCTGCGACTGCACAACAGTGATCACTCCACTTTTCCCCTCTCTGGGACACCACAGCAGTGACAGACTCACTTTTCCCCTCTTTGTGACACCACAGAAGTGACAGGCCCAATTGGTGCCTCTCTGTGACACCAGTGCAGAGGCAGTCTCAGTTTTTTCCTCTCTCTGACATCACACCAATCAGGGACCCATTTTCCCCTCTCTATCACATCACTGCAGTGACAACTCTCATTTACGCCTCTCTGTGACACCACAGTGGTGACAGAGGCATTATTCCCCTCTCTGGGACATCACAGTCATCACAGCCTCAAATTCATCCCCTCTGGAACACCGCAGCACTGACTGATCCACTTGTCCTCCATTTGTGACATCAGAGCAGTGACAGGCCCAACTTACATCTGTTTATGACACCAAAGTGGTGGCAGCCTCAGTTTCTTCCTCTCTGTGACATCACAAAAATGAGGGACCCAGTTTCACCTCTCTGTGACATCACTGCAGTCAGTGACAAGTCCAATTTACACCTCTCTGGGACACCACAGTAGTGACAGGCTCATTATTCCCTTCTCTGTGACATCACAGCAGAGACAGAACCAATTCAAACCTCTCCCTGATACCATAGCCATGACATCCCCAACTGCATCCCCTCTGTGGCAACAGACAAGTCACAACACCTGTGGAACTTTCTCTCACACTCCACAGCTGTGATAGCCCCTCTTTTCCCCTCTCTGGGACATCACAGCAGTGGGACACCCCAATCTACGCCTCTCTGGGACATCACAGCAGTGAAAGACCCCAGTTTCCACCCTTTAAGACATCACAGCACTGACAGACCAAATTTCACCCTTTCTGTCACACCACAGATGGAACAAGCCCAATTTACACCTATCTGTAACACCCCAGCGGTGACAGTGCCAGGTTTCTCCTCTCCGTGACATAACATCAAAGACAAGTGGGAATTCATCCCCTCCTATAGGCCACAGCAGTGACAGCCTCAGTTTTCCTCTCTCTGGGAGATCACTGCAGTGACAAGTCCAATTGACACCTCTCTGTGACACCACGGCGCTGAAAGACCCATTATTCCCCTCTTTGGGACATCACATCAGAGACAGAACCAAATGAAGACTCTCTGTCATACCACAGCCCCAATTCCATCCCATTTGTGGCAACAGACAAGTCATAGCACCTGTGGAACTTTCTCTGGGACTGCACAACAGTGATCACTCCACTTTTCCTCTCTCTGGGACACTACAGCAGTGACAGATGCACTTTTCCCCTCTCTGGGAGATCACTGCTCTGACAAGTCCAATTGACACCTCTCGGTGACACCACGGCGCTGAAAGACCCATTATTCCCCTCTCTGGGACATCACATCAGAGACAGAACCAAATGAAGACTCTCTGTCACACCACAGCCCCAACAACCCCAATTCCATCCCCTTTGTGGCAACAGACAAGTCATAGCACCTGTGGAACTTTCTCTGCGACTGCACAACAGTGATCACTCCACTTTTCCCCTCTCTGGGACACCATAGCAGTGACAGACTCACTTTTCCCCTCTTTGTGACACCACAGAAGTGACAGGCCCAATTGATGCCTCTCTGTGACACCAGTGCAGAGGCAGTCTCAGTTTTTTCCTCTCTCTGACATCACACCTATCAGGTACCCATTTTCCCCTCTCTATCACATCACTGCACTGACAACTCGAATTTACGCCTCTCTGTGACACCACAGTGGTGACAGAGGCATTATTCCCCTCTCTGGGACATCACAGTCATCACAGCCTCAAATTCATCCCCTCTGGAACACCGCAGCACTGACTGATCCACTTGTCCTCCATTTGTGACATCAGAGCAGTGACAGGCCCAACTTACATCTGTTTATGACACCAAAGTGGTGGCAGCCTCAGTTTCTTCCTCTCTGTGACATCACAAAAATGAGTGACTCAGTTTCCCCTCTCTGTGACATCACTGCAGTCAGTGACAAGTCCAATTTACACCTCTCTGTGACACCACAGTGGTGACAGACTCATTATTCCCTTCTCTGTGACATCACAGCAGAGACAGAACCAATTCAAACCTCTCCCTGATACCATAGCCATGACATCCCCAACTGCATCCCCTCTGTGGCAACAGACAAGTCACAACACCTGTGGAACTTTCTCTCACACTCCACAGCTGTGACAGCCCCTCTTTTCCCCTCTCTGGGACATCACAGCAGTGGGACACCCCAATCTACGCCTCTCTGGGACATCACAGCAGTGAAAGACCCCAGTTTCCACCCTTTAAGACATCACAGCACTGACAGACCAAATTTCACACTTTCTGTCACACCACAGATGGAAAAAGCCCAATTTACACCTATCTGTATCACCCCAGCAGTGACAGTGCCAGGTTTCTCCTCTCCGTGACATAACATCAAAGACAAGTGGGAATTCATCCCCTCCTATAGGCCACAGCAGTGACAGCCTCAGTTTTCCTCTCTCTGGGAGATCACTGCAGTGACAAATCCAATTGACACCTCTCTGTGACACCACGGCGCTGAAAGAGTTATTATTCCCCTCTCTGGGACATCACATCAAAGACAGAACCAAATGAAGACTCTCTGTCATACCACAGCCCCAATTCCATCCCCTTTGTGGCAACAGACAAGTCATAGCACCTGTGGAACTTTCTCTGCGACTGCACAACACTGATCACTCCACTTTTCCCCTCTCTGGGACACCACAGCAGTGACAGACTCACTTTTCCCCTCTTTGTGACACCACAGAAGTGACAGGCCCAATTGATGCCTCTCTGTGACACCAGTGCAGAGGCAGTCTCAGTTTTTTCCTCTCTCTGACATCACACCAATCAGGGACCCATTTTCCCCTCTCTATCACATCACTGCACTGACAACTCTCATTTACGCCTCTCTGTGACACCACAGTGGTGACAGAGGCATTATTCCCCTCTCTGGGACATCACAGTCATCACAGCCTCAAATTCATCCCCTCTGGAACACCGCAGCACTGACTGATCCACTTGTCCTCCATTTGTGACATCAGAGCAGTGACAGGCCCAACTTACATCTGTTGATGACACCAAAGTGGTGGCAGCCTCAGTTTCTTCCCCTCTGTGACATCACAAAAATGAGGGACCCAGTTTCACCTCTCTGTGACATCACTGCAGTCAGTGACAAGTCCAATTTACACCTCTCTGTGACACCACAGTGGTGACAGACTCATTATTCCCTTCTCTGTGACATCACAGCAGAGACAGAACCAATTCAAACCTCTCCCTGATACCATAGCCATGACATCCCCAACTGCATCCCCTCTGTGGCAACAGACAAGTCACAACACCTGTGGAACTTTCTCTCACACTCCACAGCTGTGACAGCCCCTCTTTTCCCCTCTCTGGGACATCACAGCAGTGGGACACCCCAATCTACGCCTCTCTGGGACATCACAGCAGTGAAAGACCCCAGTTTCCACCCTTTAAGACATCACAGCACTGACAGACCAAATTTCACACTTTCTGTCACACCACAGATGGAAAAAGCCCAATTTACACCTATCTGTATCACCCCAGCAGTGACAGTGCCAGGTTTCTCCTCTCCGTGACATAACATCAAAGACAAGTGGGAATTCATCCCCTCCTATAGGCCACAGCAGTGACAGCCTCAGTTTTCCTCTCTCTGGGAGATCACTGCAGTGACAAATCCAATTGACACCTCTCTGTGACACCACGGCGCTGAAAGAGTTATTATTCCCCTCTCTGGGACATCACATCAAAGACAGAACCAAAGGAAGACTCTCTGTCATACCACAGCCCCAATTCCATCCCCTTTGTGGCAACAGACAAGTCATAGCACCTGTGGAACTTTCTCTGGGACTGCACAACACTGATCACTCCACTTTTCCCCTCTCTGGGACACCACAGCAGTGACACACTCACTTTTCCCCTCTTTGTGACACCACAGAAGTGACAGGCCCAATTGATGCCTCTCTGTGACACCAGTGCAGAGGCAGTCTCAGTTTTTTCCTCTCTCTGACATCACACCAATCAGGGACCCATTTTCCCCTCTCTATCACATCACTGCACTGACAACTCTCATTTACGCCTCTCTGTGACACCACAGTGGTGACAGAGGCATTATTCCCCTCTCTGGGACATCACAGTCATCACAGCCTCAAATTCATCCCCTCTGGAACACCGCAGCACTGACTGATCCACTTGTCCTCCATTTGTGACATCAGAGCAGTGACAGGCCCAACTTACATCTGTTTATGACACCAAAGTGGTGGCAGCCTCAGTTTCTTCCTCTCTGTGACATCACAAAAATGAGGGACCCAGTTTCACCTCTCTGTGACATCACTGCAGCCAGTGAAAAGTCCAATTTACACCTCTCTGGGACACCACAGTGGTGACAGACTCATTATTCCCTTCTCTGTGACATCACAGCAGAGACAGAACCAATTCAAACCTCTCCCTGATACCATAGCCATGACATCCCCAACTGCATCCCCTCTGTGGCAACAGACAAGTCACAACACCTGTGGAACTTTCTCTCACACTCCACAGCTGTGATAGCCCCTCTTTTCCCCTCTCTGGGACATCACAGCAGTGGGACACCCCAATCTACGCCCCTCTGGGACATCACAGCAGTGAAAGACCCCAGTTTCCACCCTTTAAGACATCACAGCACTGACAGACCAAATTTCACGCTTTCTGTCACACCACAGATGGAACAAGCCCAATTTACACCTATCTGTAACACCCCAGCAGTGACAGTGCCAGGTTTCTCCTCTCCGTGACATAACATCAAAGCCAAGTGGGAATTCATCCCCTCCTATAGGCCACAGCAGTGACAACCTCAGTTTTCCTCTCTCTGGGAGATCACTGCACTGACAAATCCAATTGACACCTCTCGGTGATACCACGGCGCTGAAAGAGCCATTATTCCCCTCTCTGGGACATCACATCAAAGACAGAACCAAATGAAGACTCTCTGTCACACCACAGCCCCAATTCCATCCCCTTTGTGGCAACAGACAAGTCATAGCACCTGTGGAACTTTCTCTGGGACTGCACAACAGTGATCACTCCACTTTTCCCCTCTCTGGGACACCACAGCAGTGACACACTCACTTTTCCCCTCTTTGTGACACCACAGAGGTGACAGGCCCAATTGATGCCTCTCTGTGACACCAGTGCAGAGGCAGTCTCAGTTTTTTCCTCTCTCTGACATCACACCAATCAGGGACCCATTTTCCCCTCTCTATCACATCACTGCACTGACAACTCGAATTTACGCCTCTCTGTGACACCACAGTGGTGACAGAGGCATTATTCCCCTCTCTGGGACATCACAGTCATCACAGCCTCAAATTCATCCCCTCTGGAACACCGCAGCACTGACTGATCCACTTGTCCTCCATTTGTGACATCAGAGCAGTGACAGGCCCAACTTACATCTGTTTATGACACCAAAGTGGTGGCAGCCTCAGTTTCTTCCTCTCTGTGACATCACAAAAATGAGTGACTCAGTTTCCCCTCTCTGTGACATCACTGCAGTCAGTGACAAGTCCAATTTACACCTCTCTGTGACACCACAGTGGTGACAGACTCATTATTCCCTTCTCTGTGACCTCACAGCAGAGACAGAACCAATTCAAACCTCTCCCTGATACCATAGCCATGACATCCCCAACTGCATCCCCTCTGTGGCAACAGACAAGTCACAACACCTGTGGAACTTTCTCTCACACTCCACAGCTGTGATAGCCCCTCTTTTCCCCTCTCTGGGACATCACAGCAGTGGGACACCCCAATCTACGCCTCTCTGGGACATCACAGCAGTGAAAGACCCCAGTTTCCACCCTTTAAGACATCACAGCACTGACAGACCAAATTTCACGCTTTCTGTCACACCACAGATGGAACAAGCTCAATTTACTCCTATCTGTATCACCCCAGCAGTGACAGTGCCAGGTTTCTCCTCTCCGTGACATAACATCAAAGCCAAGTGGGAATTCATCCCCTCCTATAGGCCACAGCAGTGACAGCCTCAGTTTTCCTCTCTCTGGGAGATCACTGCACTGCCAAATCCAATTGACACCTCTCTGTGACACCACGGCGCTGAAAGACCCATTATTCCCCTCTCTGGGACATCACATCAGAGACAGAACCAAATGAAGACTCTCTGTCATACCACAGCCCCAATTCCATCCCCTTTGTGGCAACAGACAAGTCATAGCACCTGTGGAACTTTCTCTGCGACTGCACAACAGTGATCACTCCACTTTTCCCCTCTCTGGGACACCACAGCAGTGACAGACTCACTTTTCCCCTCTTTGTGACACCACAGAAGTGACAGGCCCAATTGATGCCTCTCTGTGACACCAGTGCAGAGGCAGTCTCAGTTTTTTCCTCTCTCTGACATCACACCAATCAGGGACCCATTTTCCCCTCTCTATCACATCATTGCACTGACAACTCGAATTTACGCCTCTCTGTGACACCACAGTGGTGACAGAGGCATTATTCCCCTCTCTGGGACATCACAGTCATCACAGCCTCAAATTCATCCCCTCTGGAACACCGCAGCACTGACTGATCCACTTGTCCTCCATTTGTGACATCAGAGCAGTGACAGGCCCAACTTACATCTGTTTATGACACCAAAGTGGTGGCAGCCTCAGTTTCTTCCTCTCTGTGACATCACAAAAATGAGTGACTCAGTTTCCCCTCTCTGTGACATCACTGCAGTCAGTGACAAGTCCAATTTACACCTCTCTGTGACACCACAGTGGTGACAGACTCATTATTCCCTTCTCTGTGACATCACAGCAGAGACAGAACCAATTCAAACCTCTCCCTGATACCATAGCCATGACATCCCCAACTGCATCCCCTCTGTGGCAACAGACAAGTCACAACACCTGTGGAACTTTCTCTCACACTCCACAGCTGTGACAGCCCCTCTTTTCCCCTCTCTGGGACATCACAGCAGTGGGACACCCCAATCTACGCCTCTCTGGGACATCACAGCAGTGAAAGACCCCAGTTTCCACCCTTTAAGACATCACAGCACTGACAGACCAAATTTCACACTTTCTGTCACACCACAGATGGAAAAAGCCCAATTTACACCTATCTGTATCACCCCAGCAGTGACAGTGCCAGGTTTCTCCTCTCCGTGACATAACATCAAAGACAAGTGGGAATTCATCCCCTCCTATAGGCCACAGCAGTGACAGCCTCAGTTTTCCTCTCTCTGGGAGATCACTGCAGTGACAAATCCAATTGACACCTCTCTGTGACACCACGGCGCTGAAAGAGTTATTATTCCCCTCTCTGGGACATCACATCAAAGACAGAACCAAAGGAAGACTCTCTGTCATACCACAGCCCCAATTCCATCCCCTTTGTGGCAACAGACAAGTCATAGCACCTGTGGAACTTTCTCTGGGACTGCACAACACTGATCACTCCACTTTTCCCCTCTCTGGGACACCACAGCAGTGACACACTCACTTTTCCCCTCTTTGTGACACCACAGAAGTGACAGGCCCAATTGATGCCTCTCTGTGACACCAGTGCAGAGGCAGTCTCAGTTTTTTCCTCTCTCTGACATCACACCAATCAGGGACCCATTTTCCCCTCTCTATCACATCACTGCACTGACAACTCTCATTTACGCCTCTCTGTGACACCACAGTGGTGACAGAGGCATTATTCCCCTCTCTGGGACATCACAGTCATCACAGCCTCAAATTCATCCCCTCTGGAACACCGCAGCACTGACTGATCCACTTGTCCTCCATTTGTGACATCAGAGCAGTGACAGGCCCAACTTACATCTGTTTATGACACCAAAGTGGTGGCAGCCTCAGTTTCTTCCTCTCTGTGACATCACAAAAATGAGGGACCCAGTTTCACCTCTCTGTGACATCACTGCAGCCAGTGAAAAGTCCAATTTACACCTCTCTGGGACACCACAGTGGTGACAGACTCATTATTCCCTTCTCTGTGACATCACAGCAGAGACAGAACCAATTCAAACCTCTCCCTGATACCATAGCCATGACATCCCCAACTGCATCCCCTCTGTGGCAACAGACAAGTCACAACACCTGTGGAACTTTCTCTCACACTCCACAGCTGTGATAGCCCCTCTTTTCCCCTCTCTGGGACATCACAGCAGTGGGACACCCCAATCTACGCCCCTCTGGGACATCACAGCAGTGAAAGACCCCAGTTTCCACCCTTTAAGACATCACAGCACTGACAGACCAAATTTCACGCTTTCTGTCACACCACAGATGGAACAAGCCCAATTTACACCTATCTGTAACACCCCAGCAGTGACAGTGCCAGGTTTCTCCTCTCCGTGACATAACATCAAAGCCAAGTGGGAATTCATCCCCTCCTATAGGCCACAGCAGTGACAACCTCAGTTTTCCTCTCTCTGGGAGATCACTGCACTGACAAATCCAATTGACACCTCTCGGTGATACCACGGCGCTGAAAGAGCCATTATTCCCCTCTCTGGGACATCACATCAAAGACAGAACCAAATGAAGACTCTCTGTCACACCACAGCCCCAATTCCATCCCCTTTGTGGCAACAGACAAGTCATAGCACCTGTGGAACTTTCTCTGGGACTGCACAACAGTGATCACTCCACTTTTCCCCTCTCTGGGACACCACAGCAGTGACACACTCACTTTTCCCCTCTTTGTGACACCACAGAGGTGACAGGCCCAATTGATGCCTCTCTGTGACACCAGTGCAGAGGCAGTCTCAGTTTTTTCCTCTCTCTGACATCACACCAATCAGGGACCCATTTTCCCCTCTCTATCACATCACTGCACTGACAACTCGAATTTACGCCTCTCTGTGACACCACAGTGGTGACAGAGGCATTATTCCCCTCTCTGGGACATCACAGTCATCACAGCCTCAAATTCATCCCCTCTGGAACACCGCAGCACTGACTGATCCACTTGTCCTCCATTTGTGACATCAGAGCAGTGACAGGCCCAACTTACATCTGTTTATGACACCAAAGTGGTGGCAGCCTCAGTTTCTTCCTCTCTGTGACATCACAAAAATGAGTGACTCAGTTTCCCCTCTCTGTGACATCACTGCAGTCAGTGACAAGTCCAATTTACACCTCTCTGGGACACCACAGTGGTGACAGACTCATTATTCCCTTCTCTGTGACCTCACAGCAGAGACAGAACCAATTCAAACCTCTCCCTGATACCATAGCCATGACATCCCCAACTGCATCCCCTCTGTGGCAACAGACAAGTCACAACACCTGTGGAACTTTCTCTCACACTCCACAGCTGTGATAGCCCCTCTTTTCCCCTCTCTGGGACATCACAGCAGTGGGACACCCCAATCTACGCCTCTCTGGGACATCACAGCAGTGAAAGACCCCAGTTTCCACCCTTTAAGACATCACAGCACTGACAGACCAAATTTCACGCTTTCTGTCACACCACAGATGGAACAAGCCCAATTTACACCTATCTGTATCACCCCAGCAGTGACAGTGCCAGGTTTCTCCTCTCCGTGACATAACATCAAAGCCAAGTGGGAATTCATCCCCTCCTATAGGCCACAGCAGTGACAGCCTCAGTTTTCCTCTCTCTGGGAGATCACTGCACTGCCAAATCCAATTGACACCTCTCTGTGACACCACGGCGCTGAAAGACCCATTATTCCCCTCTTTGGGACATCACATCAGAGACAGAACCAAATGAAGACTCTCTGTCATACCACAGCCCCAATTCCATCCCCTTTGTGGCAACAGACAAGTCATAGCACCTGTGGAACTTTCTCTGCGACTGCACAACAGTGATCACTCCACTTTTCCCCTCTCTGGGACACCACAGCAGTGACAGACTCACTTTTCCCCTCTTTGTGACACCACAGAAGTGACAGGCCCAATTGATGCCTCTCTGTGACACCAGTGCAGAGGCAGTCTCAGTTTTTTCCTCTCTCTGACATCACACCAATCAGGGACCCATTTTCCCCTCTCTATCACATCATTGCACTGACAACTCGAATTTACGCCTCTCTGTGACACCACAGTGGTGACAGAGGCATTATTCCCCTCTCTGGGACATCACAGTCATCACAGCCTCAAATTCATCCCCTCTGGAACACCGCAGCACTGACTGATCCACTTGTCCTCCATTTGTGACATCAGAGCAGTGACAGGCCCAACTTACATCTGTTTATGACACCAAAGTGGTGGCAGCCTCAGTTTCTTCCTCTCTGTGACATCACAAAAATGAGTGACTCAGTTTCCCCTCTCTGTGACATCACTGCAGTCAGTGACAAGTCCAATTTACACCTCTCTGTGACACCACAGTGGTGACAGACTCATTATTCCCTTCTCTGTGACATCACAGCAGAGACAGAACCAATTCAAACCTCTCCCTGATACCATAGCCATGACATCCCCAACTGCATCCCCTCTGTGGCAACAGACAAGTCACAACACCTGTGGAACTTTCTCTCACACTCCACAGCTGTGACAGCCCCTCTTTTCCCCTCTCTGGGACATCACAGCAGTGGGACACCCCAATCTACGCCTCTCTGGGACATCACAGCAGTGAAAGACCCCAGTTTCCACCCTTTAAGACATCACAGCACTGACAGACCAAATTTCACACTTTCTGTCACACCACAGATGGAAAAAGCCCAATTTACACCTATCTGTATCACCCCAGCAGTGACAGTGCCAGGTTTCTCCTCTCCGTGACATAACATCAAAGACAAGTGGGAATTCATCCCCTCCTATAGGCCACAGCAGTGACAGCCTCAGTTTTCCTCTCTCTGGGAGATCACTGCAGTGACAAATCCAATTGACACCTCTCTGTGACACCACGGCGCTGAAAGAGCCATTATTCCCCTCTCTGGGACATCACATCAAAGACAGAACCAAAGGAAGACTCTCTGTCATACCACAGCCCCAATTCCATCCCCTTTGTGGCAACAGACAAGTCATAGCACCTGTGGAACTTTCTCTGGGACTGCACAACAGTGATCACTCCACTTTTCCCCTCTCTGGGACACCACAGCAGTGACAGACTCACTTTTCCTCTCTCTGGGAGATCACTGCACTGACAAGTCCAATTGACATTTCTCTGTGACACCACGGCGCTGAAAGACCCATTATTCCCCTCTCTGGGACATAACATCAGAACCAATTTAAAACTCTCTCTCATACCACAGCCCTAACAACCCCAATTCCATCCCCTTTGTGGCAACAGACAAGTCATAGCACCTGTGGAACTTTCTCTGGGACTGCACAACACTGATCACTCCACTTTTCCCCTCTCTGGGACACCACAGCAGTGACACACTCACTTTTCCCCTCTTTGTGACACCACAGAAGTGACAGGCCCAATTGATGCCTCTCTGTGACACCAGTGCAGAGGCAGTCTCAGTTTTTTCCTCTCTCTGACATCACACCAATCAGGGACCCATTTTCCCCTCTCTATCACATCACTGCACTGACAACTCGAATTTACGCCTCTCTGTGACACCACAGTGGTGACAGCGGCATTATTCCCCTCTCTGGGACATCACAGTCATGACAGCCTCAAATTCATCCCCTTTGTAACACTGCAGCAGTGACTGATCCACTTTTCCTTCATTTGTGTCATCAGAGCAGTGACAGGCCCAACTTACATCTGTTTATGACACCAAAGTGGTGGCAGCCTCAGTTTCTTCCTCTCTGTGACATCACAAAAATGAGGGACCCAGTTTCACCTCTCTGTGACATCACTGCAGTGACGACTCTAATTACGCCTCTCTGTGACGGCACAGTTGTAGCAGAGGCATTATTCTTCTCATGTTCCCCTCTCGGCACTATGTCCCCAAGTGTGTCTAGGTAAGCCCAGATGTGCCCATGTGAGCCCAGATGCACCCATGTGAGCCCAGATGTACCCAGATTTGCCCAGGTGTGCCGTGGTGTACCTGAGTGTTCCCAGATAAGCCCAAATGTGCCCAGCTGCGCCCAAGTGTGCCCAGATATTCGCTGATGTGCCCATGTGAACCCAGATGTGCCCAGATATGCCCAGGTGTGCTAAGGTGGTCTGAGGTGTGCCCAGGAGTTCCCAGGCACGCCTAGCAGTTCCTTGGTATGCCCAGGTGATTTTAAGTGTGCCCAGATCTTTGCAGATGTGCCCACGTGAGCCCAGATGTGCACAGATATGCCCATGTGTGCCAAGATGATCTGAGGTGTAGCCAAGAGTTCCCAAGTATGCCTGGATGTGACTTGGTATGCCCAGGAGTGTCCAGGGGTGCTCAAGTGTACCCAGATGTGCCCAGCTGTGCCCATGTGAGCCCAGATGTGCCCAGATATGCCCAGGTGTGCTCAGGTGTGCCCAGGTTGGCCCACGTGTGCTTATGTCGGCCCAGATGTGCTCGGGAGTGGCCAAGAGTGCCCAGGCATGGCCAAATGCACCTAGATGTTCCCCAGCTGGGCCCAGGTGTGCATTCATATGCCCAGGTGTTCCCAAGTGTGCCCTGATATGCCCAGGTGTGCCAAGGTGGTCTGAGGTGTGCCCAGGAGTTCCCAGGCATGCCTAGCAGTTCCTTGGGATGCCCAGGTTATCTTAAGTGTGCCCAGATCTTTGCAGATGTGCCCATGTGAGCCCAGATGTGCCCAGATATACCCAGGTGTGCTTAGGTGTGCCCAGGTATGCCCAGGTGTGCTTATGTTGGCCTAGATGTGCCCAAAAGAGGCAGGGAGTGCCCAGGTGTATCCAGGTGCACCCAGATGTTCCCCGCTTGCGCCCAGGTGTGAGTTCTTAGGCCCAGATGTGCCCATGTGAGCCCAGATGTGCCCAGATATGCCCAGGTCTGCCAAGGTGGTCTGAGTTGGCCTCAGGAGTTCCCAGGCATGCTTGGGTCTGCCTTGGTAAGCCCAGGTGTGTCCATGTGCACCCAAGTTCGTCCAGATCCTTGCAGATGTGCCCATGTGAGCCCAGATGTGCCCTGATATGCCCAGGTGTGCCAAGATGATCTGAGGTGTAGCCAAGAGTTCCCAAGTATGCCTGGATGTGACTTGGTATGCCCAGGAGTGTCCAGGTGTGCTCAAGTGTACCCAGATGTGCCCAGGTGTGCCCATGTGAGCCCAGATGGGCACAGATATGCCCAGATGTGCGACGGTGGTCTGAGGTCTGCCCAAAAGATCCCAAGAATGCCTGGGTGTGACTTGGTATGCCCAGGAATGCCCAGGCGTGCCTAGGTGTCCCCAGATGTGCCCAGATGTGCCCAGATGTGCCCATGTGGGCCCAGATGTGCCCAGATATGCCCAGGTGTGCTTAGGTGTGTCCAGGTTGGCCCAAGTGTGCTTAGGTTGGCCCAGATGTGCCCAGGAGATGCCAGGAGTACCCAGGTGTGGCCAAGTGCACCTAGATGTTCCCCAGTTGGGCCCACTTGTGCATTCGTATGCCCAGGTGTGCCCAGGTGTTCCCAAGTGTGCCCAGATATGCCCAGGTGTGCCAAGGTGGTCTGAGGTGTGCCCAGGAGTTCCCAGGAATGCCTAGCAGTTCCTTGGTATGCCCAGCTGCGCCCAAGTGTGCCCAGATCCTCGCAGATGTGCCCAGATATGCCCAAATGTGCCAAGGTGGTCTGAGGTGTGCCCCAAAGTTCCCAAAAATGCCTGGGTGTGACTTGCAATTCTCAAGAGTGCTGCGGGGTGCCTAGGTGTGCCCAGATGCGCCCAGATGTGCCCAGATGTGCCCGTGTGAGCCCAGATGTGCCCAGATATGCCCAGGTGTGCTTAGGTGTGCCCAGGTTGGCCGAGGTCTGCTTATGTTGGCCTACATGTGTCTAGGAGTTGCCAGGAGTGCCCAGGTGTGTCCATGTGCACCCAGATGTTCCCTGGTTGTGCCCAGCTGTGCCCATGTGAGCCCAGATGTGCCCAGATATGCCCAGGTGTGCTTCGGTGTGCCCAGGTTGGCCCAGGTGTGCTTATGTCAGCCCAGATGTGCTCGGGAGTGGCCAGGAGTGCCCAGGTATGGCCAAATGCACCTAGATGTTCCCCAGTCGGGCCCAGGTGTGCATTCGTATGCCCAGGTGTTCCCAAGTGTGCCCAGATATGCCCAGGTGTGCCAAGGTGGTCTGAGGTGTGCCCAGGAGTTCCCAGGAATGCCTAGCAGTTCCTTGGTATGCCCAGCTGCGCCCAAGTGTGCCCAGATCCTCGCAGATGTGCCCATGTGAGCCCAGATGTGCCCAGATATGCCCAGATATGCCCATGTGAGCCCAGATGTGCCCAGATATGCCCAGGTGTGCTTAGGTGTGTCCAGGTTGGCCCAAGTGTGCTTAGGTTGGCCCAGATGTGCCCAGGAGATGCCAGGAGTGCCCAGGTGTGGCCAAGTGCACCTAGATGTATCCCGGTTGGGCCCAGGTGTGCATACGTATGCCCAGGTGTGCCCAGGTGTTCCCAAGTGCGCCCAGATATGCCCAGGTGGTGCCAAGGTGGTCTGAGGTGTGCCCAGGAGTTCCCAGGAATGCCTAGCAGTTCCTTGGTATGCCCAGCTGCACCCAAGTGTGCCCAGATCTTTGCAGATGTGCCCATGTGAGCCCAGATGTGCCCAGATTTGCCCAGGTGTACCACGGTGGTCTGAGTTGTGTCCAGGAGTTCCCAGGCATGCCCGGGTCTGCCTTGGTACGCCCAGGTGTGTCCATGTGCACCCAAGTGTGCCCAGATCCTCGCAGATGTGCCCATGTGAGCCCAGATGTGCCCTGATAAGCCCAGATGTGCCCATGTGAGCCCAGATGTGCCCAGATATGCCCAGGTGTGCTTAGTTGTGCCCAGGTTGGCTCAGGTGTCCTTATGTTGGCCCAGATGTGCCCAGGAGAGTTTAGAAGAGCCCAGGTGAGGCCAGGTGTGCCCAGATGTTCCCTCGTTGTGCCCAGGTGTACCAAGGTGGTCTGAGGTGTGCCCAGGATTTCTCAGAAATGCCTAGGTGTACCTTGGAATGCGCAGGTGTGCCCAGGTGTGCCCAGGTGTGCCCAGATGTGCCCAGATGTGCCCATGTGTGCCCAGATGTTCCCCGGTTGTGCCCATGTGTGCCCAGATGTGCCCAGATATGCCCAAATGTGCCAAGGTGGTCTGAGGTGTGCCCAAAAGTTCCCAAGAATGCCTAGGTGTGACTTGATATTCTCAAGAGTGCTGCGGGGTGCCTAGGTGTGCCCAGATGTGCCTTGATGTGCCCATGTGTGCCCAGATATGCCCAGGTGTGCCAAGGTGGTCTGAGGTGTACATAGGTGTTCCCAGACACGCCTGTGTGTGCCTTGGTATGCCCAGGTGTGCCCAGGTGGTCCCAAATGTGCCCAGATCCACACAGATGTGCCCATGTTAGCCCAGATGTGCCCAGATATGCCCAGATGTGCCCAGATGTTCCCATGTGATCCCAGATGTGCCCAGAAGAGACCAGGAGTTGCCAGGAGTGCCCAGGTGTTGCTAGGTGCATCCTGATGTTCCCCAGTTGTGCCCAGGTGTGCATTGGTATTCTCAGGTGTTCCCAGGAGTGCCCAAGTGTTCCCAGATGTGCCCAGATGTGCCCATGTGAGACCAGATATGCCCAGATATGCCCAGGTATGCCCAGGTGTTCTGAGGTGGGTCCAGTAGTTCCCAGGTGTGCCCAGGTGTACTTGGCTGAGACCAGGTGAGCCCAAGTGGGCCCAGATGTGCTGAGATTTGGCCAGGTGTGCCCAGGAGTGCCCAGGTGTTGCATGGGTATGTCCTGGTGTAGCTGGGAGTGCCCAGTGGAGCCCATTTTTGCCCAGCTGTGCCCTGGGGTACCAGGGTGGTCCCAGGTGTGCCCAGGAGTTCCCAGGTGTGCTAAGGTGTGCCCAGGTTAGTCCAGGTGTGCCTATGTTGGCCCAGATGGGTGCAGGAGTGCCCATGTGTGTCCAGGTGCACATGGATGTTCCTCGGTTGTGCTCAGGTGTGCGATGGTATTCCCAGGTGTGCCCAGGTGTGCCCAAGTGTTCCCAGATATGCCCAGATGTGCCCATGTGGTACCATGTGGGCCGATATATGCCCAGGTCTGCCAAAGAAATCTGAGGTGTGCCCAGGAGTGCCCATGTGTGCATGGGTATGCCCAGGCGTAGCCAGGAGTGCCCAGTGGAGCCCAGCTGTGTCCAGCTGTGCCCAGGGGTATCACGGTTGTCTGAGGTGTGCCCAGAAGTTCCCATGTGGCCGCAGGTGTGCCCAGGAGTTCCCAGGGGTACCCAGGTGTGCTTGGATGTGCCCAAGTATGCCCAGGTGTGCCTATGTTTGCCCAGATGTTCCCAAAAGAGCCCAGAGGAGCCCAGGATTGCCAAGGTGTGCCCAAGTGTTCGCAGATGTTCCCAGATGTGCCCATGTAAGCCCAGATGTGCCCAGATATGCCCAGGTGTGCCAAGGTGGTCTGAGGCGTTCCCAGGAGTTCCCAGGTATGCCCAGGTGTGCTTTTGTCTGCCCACGTGAACCCATGTACACCCAGATGTGCTTAGGTGTGCCCAGGTTGGCCCAGGTGTGCGTATGTTGGCCCAGATATTCCCAGGCGAGCTTAAGAAGAGCCGAGGAGTTCCCAGGTGTGGCCAGGTGCATCCAGAGGTTCCTCAGTTGTGCGCAGGAGTGCGTTGCTATGCCCAGGTGTGCCCAGATGTGCCCAGATGGGCCCATGTGAGCCCATATGGGCCAAGATATGCCCAGGTGTGCTAAGGTGGTTTGAGGTGTGCCCAGGAGTTCCCAGGTGTGCCCAGGTGTGCTTAGGTGTTCCCAGGTGTGCCCAGGTGTGCCTATGTTGGCCCAGATGTGCCCAGATGAGCCCAGAAGAGCTTAGGAGTGCCCAGGTGTGGCTAGGTGCATCCAAAGTTTCTTCAGTTGTGCCCAGGTGTGTGTTGCAGTGCCCAGGTGTTTCCAGGTGTGCCCAAGTGTGCCTAGATATGCCCAGATGTGCCTGTGTGAGCCCAGATGTGCCCAGATATGCCCAGGTGTGCCAAGGTACTCTGAGGTGTGCCCAGGTGTTCCCAGGTATGTCCAGGTGTGCTTGGGTCTGCCCAGGTAAGCCCATGTACACCCAGGTGTGCTTTGTCATTTCCAGGATGTCCCAGGTGTGCCTATGTTGGCCCAGATGTGCCCAGAAGAGCCCAGGAGTGCCCAGGTGTGGCCAGGTGCACCCAGATGTTCCCCGGTTGTGCCCATGTGTGCGTTCGTATGCCCATGTGAGCCCAGATGTGTCCAGATATTCCCAGGTGTGCCAAGGTGATTTGAGGTGTGCCCAGGAGTTCCCAGGTGTGCCCTGGTGTGCTTGGGTGTGCCCAGGTGAGCCCATGTACCTCCAGGTGTGATTTGGTGTGCCCAGGTTGGCCCAGATCTGCCTATGTTGGCCGAGATGTTTCCAGAGGAGTCCAGGAGTGGCCAGAAGTGCTCAGGTGTGGACAGGTGTATCCAGATGTTCCCTGGATGTACCCAGGTGTGTGTTGGTATGCCCAGGTTTGCCCAGGTGTGCTGAGATTTGGTCAGGGTTGCCAAGATGGTGCCAGGTGTGCCCAGGAGTGCCCAGGTGTACATGGGTATGCCCAGGCGTAGCCAGTAGTGCCCAGTGGAGCCCAGCTGTGCACAGCGGTCCCCAGGGGTATCACGGTGGTGCCAGGTGTGCTCAGGGGTTCCCAGGTGTGCCCAGGTGTGCTTGGCAGTGCCCAGGTGAGCCCATGTATGCCCTGGTGTGATTAAGTGTGCCCAGGTTGGCCCAGGTGTGCCTATGTTGGCTCAAATGTGCCCAGAAGAGCCCAGAAGAATCCAGAAGTGCCCAGGTGTGGCCTGGTGCACCCAGATGTTCCTTGGTTGTGCCCAGGAGTGCGTTGCTATGCCCAGGTGTGCTCAGGTGTGCCCAAGTGTGCCCAGATACGCCTAGATGTGCCTATGTGAGCCCAGATGTGCCCAGATATGCCCAGCTGTGCCAAGGTGGTCTGAGGTGTGCCCAGGATTTCCCAGGTATTCCTAGGTGTGCTTGGGTGTGCCCAGGTGAGCCCATGTGGGCCCAGATGTACTGAGATTTGGCCAGGGGTGCCAATGATAGTAAAATGTTCTAAAATCTTAGAAAATTCGGAGACTTAGAAAGAAAGTTAGGTTTGGAAAGCCCCGGGAAAAGTAGGCCCTGAGAAATGTTAGGCCCTGTACTTGCTAAAGATCAGGTGAAACTGCACTTGTGTAGTCAGTATATGATAAATGATACAATTGTTAGATGTGATCAGATATAATTATTGTTTAAAGAACATGGGGAACAATGTTAGGGGGCTGGGAGGGATCACAAGAAATCCATGCTTGGGTAAAAACAATGCTTACAATGGAACAATGGAAGTTTAATAATTAATATGCAAGTTGTATAACGATAGAATATAAAACATGTTCAACTCAAAACCAAATGGGGTCAGATTTGGGTATGTGCACCCCTGACACCCAGAGCTCTTCAATAAAGCACCTTCATATAATCATTTGTGATTATGTGTGTTCCTGAACACTAACATTTTGGCGACCCAGGTGGGACCTTGTGAGTGCTGCTGAGCGAGCTCGCGACCCGATCCTGCTCCAGCCGGCACCGAGGGATTCTCGGGGAGCCCATCGGCCACGACCGTCTCCGCTGCTCACAACGTCCCCGGGAGAAGAGGTAAGGTGCTTTATTTTGGTTCGGGTGCCTGCCAGTTAGACGCGGCGAAAGCTGCGCGTGGTTGGGCTAAAGGAATTCCTCCTTGTAATGCCTAGGCGCCTTCCGTAAGACGACTGCAAAAGTGTCGCAGGTTCGGCATTTGGTGTTTAGTAGTTGCAACATGGAAAAGGGTTTTGGGCTGCTATGCTCCCATACTGGGTACTTTTCCTTTGGGGTGCTTATTAGCACATTGGAAACAAGGTAACTTTGGGGAAGAATTACATAAGACTAAGATAATTTCAGCCAGATCTCCCACAGAATAAGACTTCAGCAACCCCTTCTTGTCTGTTGGTAGCTATAACCTTTTCTCTCTTTCTTTACTTTGTTTTCCTTATCGCTCTCTCTTTCTCTCTCCTCTATCTCATAACCCTTGTTGTTGGCACTAAAATAAAGGTACATTATTGTTGTTATGATTTAAACTGAAATCCCTTTGTGTCCTTTTTGCACTCTGAGATCAAACTAACCTCTCACGAGTCCCACTCACGTTAGCGAATCATGACGTTCAAATTGGAATCACGGACAGGATTTCTGACAGACAGAAGGGGCTGCAGGTTTGTTGTGCAGTCTGTATTAGGGGAAAGATGTTTTGCTCCAGCCGCACCCAGCCCGACACTCCCAAAAGAGTGAGCGGTGTCTAGAAAGCAAAGGGGGAGCGACTCGAATTTCCCACAAACTGCACACGCCGAGGTGAAAAGCACCCCACACTCACTTGAGGGCTCTGTCTGCAGAATTTCACAAAAGATCCCTTAGTGCAAAAGGGCAGGAATGTTTTTTGTTGTTGTGTGTATGAATTTTGACTGCTTGGTGTAGCAAAGAGACAACCAGAATTTTAAACTGAAGGAGTGCCTCCCAAGCAGATTTGGTCTTTTTACCCATACAGGGAAGCAAAAAGTTGTGTGTGTGTGTGTGTGTGTGTGTATTTGTATAATTTAAGTTTATACCTCCCTGTAGTTGTTTTTCCTTTGTAAAAATGACTGAAAACAGCAGTGCAAAAGTTAAAACTGCATGTTATGCTCTGTTAGCAAAACACAATGCCAGACCTTCTCCAGGAGGGAAAAGTTGGTGCTCAATAATTGGTTTAATTTGAAAAATGTGATTGATAGAGTATGTTCTTTATAACATGAAACAAAATTTAAACTGGGCAAAAATAAACCTATACTCTGCTCAGTTTTGGGAGCTTGTCTTACAGTAGCTATAGAAACTCACTGTAAGTAAAGAAGTGAGGAAAAACTACAACAGACTCCCTCCAAAACCTAGTTAAAACTTTGCAAAAACTATTGGATGAAGAAAGAAGTAAGGTCAATCTGTTGCGAGCAGCCCTCCATGATAAAAATTTAAAAATGCTGACTTGCTAAAAGAAACAAGAGAGGGAAACCCCTCTCATTAATCAAATTTACCCTCAAAAAGAGCTAACTTGGAGAAAATTGTGAAGAACACTGCTGTCCTAGTTTGAAACCTCTAATTAAAACAGAATATACGTATATCAATGATAAGGATCTTGATCCACACATAACCACTAAAAATAGAAGAAAATAAAAAAAAAAAGAAAAAAACCAACAAAACAAAACAAAAGGGAGTATGGGCATCTCCCTCATGAGTCAGAGACAGAATACGTATTCCTAGTGTCTCACTGGAGGTGATCAAATTCAGTTGAGAAAACAGTAATCCAGTGGGCACTCTGGACATGAGGTCTTAACAGCAAGAGACACACATAACCCATGGTCCCTAACTCAGCACGCAGTTTATTGGGCAGAGGGGCTTAAGCCCTTGGAAAGGGGGGACTCCATTGCTATAGTTTGTTCCCCTGACCAACTAATGGAAAACATTCACAATGCTGCCTGCTTGCAAATGATACACAAAAAAAAGTTTATTGCTGGTTATGAATCACCAACGTTGTTACCTGTGAAAACTGAAATTATGACCCCTTTAATTCAAGGCCTTCCAGAATCACTTAAACCTACAGCAGTTTTCCTCCAAAAACATAGCAGCTATAACCCCTGTGGATACACTAGATAGATTTCTTGGAAATCCGACTGATTGACCGGGTTCCACTGATCCTGGGTTTACTCCCTTCACCACCCCCTCTCAGCCGACAGATTCAAAATTGCATTCTCCTGCTAGGTCCCATAAAATTTGGACACAGAGCAAAGTTGCAAAAGAGCTAATTAATTACAGTAGAAATTATAGACCTGTAAAAATTGCAGAAGAAAAATCAGAGAAAGCAAAGGGTGTTAGATACATTAGTTCTCTTAATGAAAACCCAGAAAAGAGAAAACAAATCTCTAACTGCCAGTATTAGTGGTCACTAGAGATAAAGAAAGGGGTCTCCAAACACATAATGGGTGGCTTATCACTTAAAAGTTGAGTAAAGTAGTCTCTAATTGGCACTGTCACAGGTTCACTGTATCGAATACCCCATTGTATAACCCAGCACACTTCCACAGGCTCTGAGCTGTGAGCCAAAGCAGTCTTCTTCTCAGCTTCTAGGAGTGGAGCCCAAACAGCCTGAGAATCAGGGAAACTGGTAAGTGCCTCTCATGGGTGAGCAGAGAGGTGGAAGTTAGTTGTATTTAAAATGCTCACTAGAAATAACAAAACTAGAGACATACTGATTATAGCAATAGTGGGTCCTAAACGTGCACCTATTACTTGCGTAGTTATCACTAGAGCCCAAATTTCTGTGTTAACCAATACAGACTAGTACAGGATTTGAGAGCAATAAATATAATAACTAAAGATATTTACCCAGTGGTAGCTAATGTTGGAGTCTGAGATACAGACTGTGTGCCCTTGTTTTTAATATTTAGTTCTAAGATTCAAGGAAACACTGAATTTCATATAATATGAAATTCATGAGCATGTTTTCATGGTGATACATGAAAACAAATGCTAAAGTTAGATAAGAAAGGTAGGTGTGTAGATTAGAAAGTTTCTTAAATCACTGAGTGAAAAAGTAGTTTAGAGAACAGGAGACAAGATAGAAGATTTAAGGTGTTGTCCCTTGTCCCTTCTTCTTTCTTCTTCATGTTCTTCTCCTAGAGGTTTTTGGGTAATAGTAAGTGATTGGATAGAAAATGCCGCAGTGCATCACAGAGGTGATAGGTCATTGGGTCATTAAGAAAAATAATATACATGTCTATTGTTAATTGAGTAAAAATAAGTATAAAGAAAAAAGAACTGCGTAGTTTGGAGCCATTTTGTGCGTCAGACACAAAGTGTGCCACAAGGCCTTGTTTGTACCATCAGAAGAAAGAAATGTACCAGATTGCAAAGATTAACCTTGTAACCAGCCTGGAGAGACCTGTTAAGTTTTGTAAAGATCCTTCAATAAACACAAGAAACAATAATCTAACGAGCTCAGGAGTTTTCTTTGAATAATAAGGACTGAGATAAGTGGAACTCCCCACGAGGGAGGATCCCAGAAGAATTCAGCCCAAAGGAGGCTGAGAGACTAGAGAAAAGTTATATCCACAGAGAATTGAGCCCAAAGGAGGCAAAGAGAGAGAAATTACAGCTAAGCCTTGCACACTGTTAACATCCATAAAAGAGAAATATAAATGGCTTAATGTAATTGATTTAAAAGATGCCTTCCTCTGCACACCCCTTGACAAAGAAAGTAGGAAACTGTTTGCCTTTGAATGGGAAAATCCAGAAAATGGAAGGAAAACCAGCTCACCTGGACACAACTCCCACAAGGATACAAGAACAGTCCAACCCTATTTGGAAACCAGCTGTCAAAGGAGCTGGAGATTTGGACCGAGAATGAGCAAGTTCTGAGAAAACAATACCTGTTGTTACAGTATGTTGATGATAAACTGACAGCTACAGAGGAAAAGACAACCTGCATAAAGGTAACAACTGAAATTTTGTATCAGTTGGGAATGGGAGGATATAAGGTGTCTAAAGAAAAGGTACAAATTGCCTGACAAACTGTGATTTACCTGGGATGTGAAATCTCACAAGGGCAATGTAAGCTGGGTACTAATCGTATTCAAGCTATTTGTGCCATTCCAGAACCCCAGAACCTACATGAGCTACAAGATTTCCTTGAGATGACAGAGTGGTGCCACCTGTGGATCATGGACTACAGACTAATTGCAAAACCCCTGTATGAGGCCCAGAAGACGCAGCCGTTTACCTGGGGCAAACCACAGAAGGAGACCTTCCTCAAACTGAAGGAGGCATTGACAACGGCTCCGGCACTAGGATTGCCAGATTTGTCCAAAGATTTTCAGCTCTTTGTGCATGAAAGATCACACCTAGCTCTGGGAGTGCTGACCCAACCTTTGGGAAGCTGGAAAAGGCCGGTAGGCTACTTCACCAAACAACTTGACAAGGTGAGTGCTGGATGGCCTTCATGCCTGCGGGCAGTTGCAGCCACTGTGATGCTGATACAAGAAGCCAGGAAACTCATGATGGGTAGACACAGATGTCTACATGCCACATATAGTAACCACTGTTGTAGAACAAAAGGGGGGCCATTGGCTATCTCCAAGCAGGATGATGAAATTCCAGGTAATCCCGACTGCGCAGGATGATGTCACACTAAAGACAACTGACGTCTTGAATCCAGCTTTGTTCCTAGGTACCACAACTGAAGAAGGCCCACTAGAGCATGACTGTGTAGAGGTAATAGAGTACACCTTTCGGCAAGAGAAGACCTGAAAGACATCCCACTAGAGCAACCAGAGTGAGAGCAATTCACAGATGGAAGCAGCTTTGTGGAGAACGGGACCAGATACGCTGGATATGCGGTAACAACAGTCAGTACAGTAGTGGAGGCAAAAGCATTATCAGCAAATACATCTGCCCAGAGGGCAGAACTGGTTGCCTTAAGCAGAGCACTAGAATTGAGTAAAGGGAAAAGGGTAAACATATGGACTGGCTCAAAGTATGCTTTTGGAGCGGTGCATGTACACGGAGCACTGTAAAAAGAAAGAAGACTACTGTCTTCTCAAGGTACACACATTAAACATCAAGATGCAGTCCTGCAATTGATAAAAGCAACACAAAAACCTGAACAAGTAGCAATTATACACTGTAAAGCACACCAATCAACAAACTCCAAAATTTACAAGGGGAATCGAAAAGCAGACTGGACAGCTCAACAGATTACTCGAGAAGTGCAAACAACAATGACATTAATACCTTTAAAAGTTAATGTATCTCAATTTAATTTGCCTCCAAAACCAAAACACTCAATAGAAGATGAGAAACTGGGGCATTTGCTAAATGCATAAAAGGATTCAGAAGGGTGGTATGTAACTGCACAAAGACAAATAGTGTTAACCCCCTTGATAATGAAAGAAGTTCTACAAATTAAACATAACAAATGTCATTGGGGTGCAAAGACATTGGTAAAATTGCTAAAACAAAAATTAATCTCGGTACAGATGCTAACAGTGGCAAAATCAACTCAGTGGCTAGACACAGACATAGCTAGGAAAGATTAGGATAAGAATAGAATCAGGATGACACTTGGCAAGAACCCTCTAGTAGAGTGAAATTTTGGTAGGGCCTGGAGTCTTTGCTCAGTCCTATAGCAAACTATCAGAATAAAGAAATGTACAAACTTACAGGTCAGGTAGATAAATTAGCAAGAGTGACCTGGGAAAGATTTAAAGAACTAAATGTACAATTACAATTTGTTACTCCTGAAAGAGCATGGAGTGTGTGAGTTTTTTTTAAAGGGACAGATTGATCATTGCTGCATCCACATCCCAAATGTAACTGCAGATGCAGAATATGTCATCAATCAGTTGCAACAAATAAAACATGAAGCACAGGAAGAGCAAAAGCTCGTGAGATTTTGAGGAGATTTAAATAATTTTGTGGGGGGTTTTTTGGCATTTTTTTTTATTTTTGTGGAATTTTGTAGGATTTTGAAAAGATTTGGGGAACTCAGAGAGATTTTTGTGGAATTTTGTGCGATTCATCTGGATTTTCGTCAAAATCTGAGAAAATTTAAATAATTTTGTGGGGTTTTTGAGAAATTTTGTAGGATTTTGAAGGGATTTAACAACTTTTGTGAGTTTTTAATGGAATTTTGTGGTATTTTTGGGAAATTTTGAGGAAATTTATGGGATTTTGAGGAATTTTTGTGGAATCTTGTGGAAATTTTGAGGAATTTTGTGGGATTTTGAGTCAGTTTAAATAATTTAGTAAGATTTTAGTGGAATTTTCTGGTATTTTTTTGTGATTTTGAAAGGATTAGGTGAATTTTGAAGGATTTCTGTGGTTTTTTTGTGGGATTTCTGTGTAATTTTGTGGGATTTCTGTGTAATTTTGTGGGATTTCTGAGGAATTTTGTGGGATTTTGTGGGATTCATCTGGAATTTTGCAGGAATTTGAGAAAAAATAAATATTTTTGTGGGTCTTTGGTGGAATTTTGTGGGATTATTTTAGGAGATTTGGCAAATTGTGAAGGATTTTTGTGGAATTTTGTGGGATTTTTGTGTGCTTTTGAAGAGATTTATGGAATTTTGTAGAAATTTTGTGGGATTTTATGGGACTCATCTTGAATTTCGCAGGAATTTGAGAAACTAAATAATTTTGTAGAGATATTTGTGTAATTTCATGTGATTTTGAAAAAAATTGGGTAATTTTTTGGGATTTTTGTGGAATTTTCTGAGAATTTTGTGGAATTTTAAATAATTTTGGGAAACTTTTGTGGAATTTTGTGGGATTCATCAGGAATTTTGTAGGAATTTGAGAAAATTTTAATAATACTGTGGGATTTTGAGAAGATTTGTGGAATTTTGTGGGATTTTTGTGGCATTTTCTGGGATTTTTTTGGAATTTTGTGGGATCTTTAGGAGATATAAATAATTTTCTGGAATTTCTGTGGAAATTTGTGGGATTTTTGTGAAATTTTGTAAGATGTTTCTGGAATTTTGTTGTATTTTGATGAGATTTTGTGGGGGCTGAGGAACCTGGTGATTGAGAAATCCTGGCCCTCAGTTGGAGGCAAGATACTTTTTTCTAAGAGTGAGCAAAGTATCACTCCCAGCAATCTTTGAGTTAGTTATGTTAAACTGTTACACTCCATTGCTGTTCTCCCCTGCCATCCCACCGCAATACCTGTATCCCAGTTTCCCCCAGCCCCTCTCCTCCCCTATAAATACCCCAGTTTATCCCCTGTTCCAGAGAGCTGCTGTCACTGGCTCCCTTGGCCGAGGGCCCGGCTGTAATAAAGGCCAGTTCTCTGCGGAACGCCACACAGCGCTCTGCTCTCTCCCTCCGTGTCGCCTGCACGCTGCCGCTGAGCTGAGCTGAGCTGAAATCACTCGCCGGGCAGAGGACGTGTCTGTGCCCCGGGCAGCCCAACCGCGGACCGCTTTTCCGGGAGTCGCGGCACCCCTGCCGCCTCCACCGCCGCGGCAACCTATGAGAAAGCACAGCTGGGTTCTGCTCAGGCCATTTCAAACTACCTGGGGTGTTTGGGACTTGCCCTTGCAAAGGCAGCATCTCAGGAAAAGTCCAAGTTTCTCTTCATGGACTCCCAGGATGTCTTGCCTTGGAAGGGACCTTAAAGCTCCTCTTGTTCCAACTCTCAGCACACTCACGACACCTTCCCCTAGACCAGCTTGCTCCAAGCCCCATCCAACCTGGCCTTCAACCCTTCCAAGGGTCAGACAATCACAGCTTCTCTGCAACCTGGTCTATTCCTCCCACATCTAAAATCATACCAAACTTAGCAGCCTCAGAGATAGATTTCTATTCAATAGCTACATTTTTCTAGGAAAGAAATATGGCTAAACTTGTTTGCATCTGACTTTGCAAAATCAACACGAGCTCTTCAGAAAGGGCTGCCGCCCACCCACTTTGCTTATTTTTGCCCATTTGGTGGAACATTTGCATTCTGTTGTTGTTTGGAGCAGTATTTTAATGTATCTGGCTGAGGCTGCTTCAAATAGTCCAGCGAGATACCAGGGTGTGAGGGGTGGAAAACTGAGCTCTTACACATCCAGTACTTCTCTTGTTGGAAGTCTTCAATCCCACCTCTCTGCTGGGATGAAATAGGTGCTACTCATCCAATTTCTAAAGTATCATGCATCAAGCTGACACTATTTTAAGACTAAAAAATAAAAAAGCCAATTGAAACAAACCTCTCCTCCTTTCCATTTTCTCTGTTCCACAGTTTAGGACAGAAGAGAGGAGAGAAAGATTGTTTTGGCAACAATGTTTTCAGGACTCTAAAAAGAATATCAAAACCGCTCTGCCACACTCTCAGCTCTTGAGGTGCCAAAAAGCACTGGCTGGCTTTGCTCACAGACTCACAATTGTGGTGGCATTTCTAGCACACCACAGGACAGCGATTTCTTTGTTTTTCTCCCGGAAATACCTACAGTACTTTTGGGTAGCAAGGCAAACATGAGCCTCTTTTAGTGGCCCTTGAAATTGGACATGTGAAATGAGGTACACAAAGCCACAGGCCAGCTGAACCTGGGATCTCTGAATGGGTCTTCACATTCTTCCCAGGAAGATGAATGGCAGTCACTATTTTGGCAGGGAAATTGCATCAGCTGGCAATTTGGTGTAGAAAATGGGCTTTCTGCTCCTCTCAGAGCCAAAACTCCTACCCATTTCTTGCAAGTCCTTCTTAGATAAGGACCATGTTCAACTGAGCGACAGTGAAGCCAAATGGAAATCCAGGAATCAATTGTCCTGTACACAATCTCCTCCATCCACGTGGAAGGTTACTCAGGGGCACACAGGAGGAAGGAAGTAAGAAACCCAAATGCATCATTGGACATAAAGTCAGATGTGTTGAGGGATGAAGAAATCTTGCAGAGCTATGGAAAGCTCCCCTGAAAAGCCAGTTCAGGAAGAGCCTGAGCTGTTTTGTGCTTCTAGGCCTGAAGATGCTCAGGATCTTTCCCAGATGCTCAGCAGGCAGCAGGATTGTGCCTGAATCTGCCTCTGGAAATGCCAGTGCCTCAACTGAGAGCTGTGGCAATGATTTCCATTGCATGGAGAGGGGCCACAGTCCTGCAAGAGTCTTTCAGCAGAGCAAACAGCAGCCTGGAGGGTGGGCAATGCTGCATCTGTACCACTGCATCCTCATCCTTCACCGTAATGCACAGCTGCCCCCAAAGCTGCCATGGATCACTTTTTAGATTTCTCCTGTGAGATATATTTTGGAGAAGTTGTTCTAGGTGGCTTTGGATGGAGATCCTGTAGGAAGCAGCCATTCGCCTGCTGTGATATCCTTACAACTAATCCTAACTTCTCATTGCCTTTGGTTTTATTTGGGGTTTTTTATCCATTTGTTTGATTGGTTTCTTTGGGTTTGTTTCTTTGTGTTTTTGTCTCTTTTGCTTTGAGTTTTTTTTCTTTTTTATAAATGACTGGTGAAGTTGGCACAGCCAAACTCCAGAAAACGTAAACCAGGCTTGACTTTCCAGAAATTACTTTTGGCTGGCTTTAGCTGCATTCCCCAGGATCAGGATCACCAGGAGATATTTGCAAATTTTGCTCTGCATCATCAGCTTGCCCTGACTTTGCTCAGTGTTTCACCAATGGAAAAGACAATGGATATTTTGCCAAACCTCCTTTCAAACAACAAAACTTGGGGCAGCACGACAGAAAAGAAGAAAAGAAAATCTTTGCCACTTAGAACAGAGCCAGAGTCCCACCATTTTCCCCTCCACTTTTCTTGATTTTCTACATTTAGAGGCAAAGCTTCCATCTCCAAAAGCTTCCATCTCTCACTTCCTGATGCTCTTTGCTACCCTTTAGCCTTCACCCCCAGGCATCGGACTGCTGTCCATGTGGGGCTGGGGATGCTCAGCCTGGAAAGAGAAGGTGCTGGGGAGGCCTCCCTGCAGCTCTAGGAAAGATGGGCACAGAGAGGAGAAGCCTTTCAACTGCAGGAGTGAGATTGAAGTTGCATCTAATGAAGCTGCTCTTTTCCACTCAGGCTGCTGGGGCACTGGCCCAGGCTGTGCACACAGGCTGGGGATGCTCCATCCTTGGCAACATCCAAGGCCAGCTGGGAGCAGGGCTCTGAGCAACATATTCTGGGGGAAGATTGCTTCGCTTGGAACAAGATGGTCTTTAGGGTCCCTTCCAAGCCCAGCCACCCAGGGATTCCATCATTCTATGGTCTCCGTTGTCCACTTCAGCCTGGGCCTGGGCTCCTGGCAGTGATGTCACAGTGCACGCTCCAGCTAGAACTTCCAGCATCCAGCAACGGCCACAACACAACCCTTGGCTCCTTGTGTCAGCACGCTCTTCACCCTGCTCCACAGCTACCCCTGTCACCTTGTTTATCACCTGTTCCCTGATACCCCCATCAGTCCTGAAAGCTCCACATTGCTTAGATTTTGATATCCATCCCTGCAGGATGTCTATATTTATTCCAAAGAAGGTATGGTACTATTCCATGGATTTGGACACCCCTCAGCTGCCTGGGTGGGCTGTAGCTGTGTGGGACAGTGGCGGAAAGGGACCCCACTCTGAGATTTTGCTACCTCTGCAGGCTGTCACAGACAGAGAGGAGGAGATAGAGGTGGATGCACAGATTGATAGAGAGGAGGACATGGAAGTGGACAGAGAGGAGACCGGAGAGGAGGAGATGGAGGTGGAAATGGAGGACTACATTGAAGAGATGGATATCAATGTAAAAGACGAGGAGGAGGACATGGTCTTGGGATGAAGACCAATGCCAGCAGCAGAACAGGCAGGTGCTCCCCACGGGCAGAGTGGGTCCCCTGCTGCCAGGCTGGGGCTGGGCTGGGCACTCCCTGCTCAGGGGCATGGTAGCCCATGCACTGGATTCTGGTGGCCATCCCTGGCCTGGCCTGGCCTTGCTTTGGGCCACACAAGCCCTGTTCCAGTGCCTGGGCCACAGCCCCCAGCCCCAGCCAGGCTCACTTCTGGCAGCAGAGTCCCCCTGTGCCAGTGTCCCAGCCCGGGAGCACATGGAACACCCCTCCATGCCTGACTGCACTGACGGTGCTACTTGTTTTTCTTCCAGGACTGAGGCACATCCCGGACCGAGATGCCACCCTGCTGTATATAGGTTTTAGAGATGTTGTCTTCACCATAGATGTTTTAGGGCTTGCTTAAGTTTTCTGTAAATATGTTTCACATAGTTTTGTTAGATAAGTTCTTAGGTAAATAGGTTCTATCTATACCAATATTCTGACAATGTAAATATGTTGTGTAGTTCATTCTTGTTCCTTTTCTTCTGCAAATAAACATTCTTTGTTTTTCACACCCCAGTTCTCTTTGCATTTGCTTCAGGCACATTTGCAAAGTTGTGCTTTCCACTCGCTCCAGGTTCCCAGGGCTGGATGTCCCGGAGGGAGCTGGCACAGCCACCCCAGCAGTGGCTCCCTGTGCACAGGGGGTCCCACTGACAGAGCTCACCCTCTCCTTGCAGTTTCTCTGGACACACTTGGGAGCTGGAGGGGCAAATCCCAGTGGGCCCTGTCCCATGGCATCCCACCTGGGAGCAGGGCTCAGCCTCATCCATGGCTCTTCCCTGGCTAGCCCCAGGGCTAAGGAGGCTGCACTGGGCTGCGGGCAGCCTGCTTCCTGGGCACCCTGAGGGGCTGGAGCCAGCCTGGAGGGAGCCTCAGCACAGGGGCCTCTGGCCTACATGCACCAACATTTCCTTTGCAAACCCCCTCTGTCACCACACTCTGCTACAAGCACAACATCAATTGTTCCTCCTACTTCAAGGGGAGACTTTAATTGGCACAAATTTGTCCCTTGGACTTTCTAGCACAGCAAATGTCAGTGCTTGCAATCCCTCTTCTGCACTCCCTGCTCGGGCACCAAAACATTGGAACCTGCCAGAACATCTTGAATTAGCACCAACTTGCAGAGAGCTACAGGGGGAGAACCTACCCCCAACCACACAGGGACATTGATGGGCTGGGGCAGAGCTGAAACTAAAGTATTTTAATGCTAAGAGACAGGATTTTTTATTGCTGAATTCATTCTCCCACAACAAGAATGAAAGCTTTCAGTCTCCTCACCTGCCACACATGTCTATTGCCAAGGTTTGCTTCTGGGTTATGACTGATTTTTATTCATCTCTACACAACTCTGATGCTCTTCCTCCCTAAGGTGCAGAGATGATATTTCAGAGCCAGATGAGCTCAGCACAGCTTGTGCAACACGCAGGATTTCCAGACCCAGAGATTCAGGCCGTGCAAACTGATACTTTTTCGTCTGTGTGCAAAGATCACTGGAAGGATGTTGGTGATGTACCACACACTTCTCAGAGCTGTCCTTTCTATCCAGCTCTCCCCAGTCACTTCACACACTTCACTCCAAGCAGGTTCTGATAGAGTTCAGTAGCACATGGGATTTTATGTGGATGTTGAACAGAAGCAGGCCAAAGGAGTTCTAGTGCAAGAACACTAGGGGCGGTTCTTGAAGACCCATGGCCCCTTTTTCTAATACGTTACACGATTTGGCGAGAGGTCATTGTTTGCAAACTTGTGCAGCCACAGCTTTAATGGTAAGATAGGAGAGTAGGAGGCTCTCTAATCCTTAAAGCCTCACAGCA
This sequence comes from Poecile atricapillus, assembly GCF_030490865.1. NCBI lineage: Eukaryota > Metazoa > Chordata > Aves > Passeriformes > Paridae > Poecile > Poecile atricapillus. Next base: position 160,674 of record NC_081279.1, read on the forward strand.
AGTTAAGGCTGTGGCAACCAAAAGAGTCTCTCATGGAACGGGAGGATCCAGATTTAAGAAGTGGGAAAGAGTTTAACTCCACTATCTTTTAAGTTGTCTCGAGCGTGGAGACCTGAAGGAAACTCATGACTGCATTCAGGTAATAGATCTCCAGATGCCAAGGAGATATTAAATTATCCTCCTTGGAATTAAAGTTGGGAATTTTTCTTTCTCTGGAGCAGTAAATTAGGATGTTGATGGAGGTTTCTGGTTCTGTTCCCAACAGGGCAGCCATTTGGCACAGCCCATGAACACGGCATTGCAGTCCATGTGGCTGTAGGACAGGTCCTTGTGTTCCGCTTCTTTCCGCTCCCACTCCCCACTGCCACCAGCTCCCCCCGCGCAATGAGGGGGTTCCCGGCTGAGCGAGGGCAGCGCAAACGTGCAGCAGCTCAAGGATCCACTCCCTGCCCACTTGCCGGGATAGGGCTGCCCTGGGCCTTGCCATGGACAGAGGCTTCCCCTTCTTTGCTTGCTCTGACCCTCCTGCCCCAGCCTCGCTCACTTCCATTCACGTTCCTCCTGTTAGGGACACTCTCCACACACATCACGGCTCTGATTCCTTGGATCCTCAGCACTGTTTTTCCTGGATTTTAGCCAGGGTTTCCCCTGGGTTTGGGGCTGGACTATGCAGGCTGCAGTGTGTGGAGCTTTGCCCAGCCACCGTTCGGGGTGTGTGTTTCCCTTTTCCCCAGCAATTCCCTTCTGTCTTCTCCTTCCCGACCTTTCCCCTCAGCAGGGCTGAGCCTTTTCCCGCCCTTTTCCCCTCAGCGCTGGCCCCGCCCCCTGCTCAGGCCTCCCCCCCTCGGCTCGGAGCGGCTCCCCGCCATCCCCTCCCTAATGAACGCCGTTCCCTTCTCCCTCATTAAAACCCCGCTAATTAACGTCCTGGCGGGCAGGAGCAGGGCTTTGCAGGAGCTCTGTGGGACAGCCTGGTTGCGTGGGGCAGGGCAGAGATGTCTGCTCTAGGCCCTCTCCTTTCAGGGCAGGGATCCAGGGCACCGGGAGCTCCCCCAGAAAAATGCTCCGTCCCGGCCCACAGCTACACGAAAGGGAGAGGAGGAAAGCAGGGTGCCAGAGACACAGCAGCTCTCAAGAGTTCCTCAGCTGTGTGTTCTGCCCCCGCCCCACCTCTTCCAGCTCCATGCCATGCTGACAAGAGCTCAGAAAGAGCAGGAAAACAGAAACCAGCTCCACAGTGAATTCCTGGAAGAAAAATCCATCGATGGCCAGGAGGCTGCTGTGGCTCCTTCCTGAAAATCGGGGCTGTTGGGAACATGGCACAGGGTGTCCCAGGACTTAGAGCTGGACACTGAACCCTCCTGGATCTCCTTGGCACCCATCACACACCAGGACTGTCCTGGATATCCTCCTGGATCTGCCCCAGGATGGTCCCCGCTCCCTGGGACAGGACGGGACGGGTAGAGGACAAGGAATGAAGGTCAGGAGAAGAACACAGAGATGCTTCTTGCCACTGTAGCAAGAAATTCGGTGCAGTGAAAGCTCAGCTGGAGATGAAGATGGCCAAAACTGTGAGGCAAAATAAAAAAAGAATTGTTAAATGCATTAATAAAAAAAAAATCATAGAAATTACATCATCCTCTTCCAGGATGTGGATGGTGACCTGACAAACACGGACAGAGACACACTGCAGGTTTTCTAATGCATTCTTTGCATTTCTCTTCGCATCTCATCCATCCCCTCCCAATGGAAAACATGCATTATACCAAGGGACACTGCAAAGTCCTTGAAAAGGGCAAACCCTGCTCAGCAGAAAACAAACCACCCCTGACTGAACCACAGCATTCCCATCTTGAATCCAAATGCAGCATGTGCCAGCTACTGGGAAGTGAGGAATCCTATGGCAGACAAAACCAGAGGAGTGGGACAAGCATGAGCACTCTTTGGAATATCCTGATTAATTGAGAACAGAGGCTCTGCAGAAGTTGTTGAGCTGCTAAGAAAAAACTCTTGCAGTCCTCACCAGCCATTTCAGGAGAGCTCCCCAGAGACAGAGGAAATTCACCTCCCTTTGTCTCTGGGGATCTTCTCTGGCACAGAGTAGAGGTTGTTTGAAGTTGGTGCCACTGCAGCGTCCTGGGAGCCGGGGGCTTGACACAGGTGGCAGCAGCACTCTTCCTGATGTGCTGCCACTTGCTCCAGGGAAGGATTCATTGCAAGGGGCTGAGCTGCGGTTCTTATTTCCAGGCTTTTCCCAGCCATGTTCATCTTCAGGGATGAGCCGGTTGTGTGATCCCTGAATGGGGTGGGGCCGTGATGTCACAAAGGAGCTGAGCGCTGGGGTGATGCAGGGCCGTGATGTCACACAGCTGTGCTGGCCACAGCACTGTGACATCACCGTGCCAGCCCTATATAAACAGGGCCAGCCCCCACAGCTGCCAGTGCAGTCGCCATGGGACGTGCCGTAGCCATGTGTGACGGTGGCATCCTGATGGCTGCACTTGTCCTGCTGCTGGCCGCTGTGGCTGCCTGGTGGGCCGTTGGCTACTGGCAACCATGGAGGTGGCAGATGAGGAAGCGCCCCAGGGTTAGGCCCAGAGGCCCATGGAGGAACCGAGCAGCTCCTGCGGCTCCCAGGTTCTCCAGGCCACGGGTGACCCCTCGCCAGCGGCCAGGTGCTCCCGCAAGCCCTCTGGAGAGCTCCTGCAGCTGCGGTCCCTGCATGGCAGTGAGGCTGGAGCTCAGCCCCCCTCTCTCCATGGCTTGCAGGTGGCCATCAAGCACGTGGCCCGGGACACGATCCTGCAGTGGGACGAGCTGGTGAGTGAGCAGGGCCAGCGGGACAGAGCGAGCTGTGGCAAGCAGGGATAAGGCTGGGGCCGAGAGTGGGACATGACTGGGGGCAGCGGGTGTGGGCTCAGCGTGCGAGGCTTAGCATGGCGGGCCCGGGGATGCCAAACAGCGGTGGTGGGTCCAGGCAGGGGCCACCTCCCAATCAGCCCCCGGGCAGGAGGAATGCCAAGCAGCAGGGAGGCTGCCCAAGGTGGCACTGGGGCATCCCAGGCAGGGGCACTGCAGCCACAGGGCAGCATCAGGCCCTGTGATGGAGGCATAGTCTTGTCCTCACAGCCCGATGGCACCTGTGTTCCGCTGGAGATCGTGCTGATGGAGAAGGTTGGCTCTGCCTGCTGCAGAATCACCCAGCTCCTCGACTGGTTCAAGCTGCCTGACAGCTTTGTGCTGGTGATGGAGCGTCCGGAGCAATCTCGGGATCTCTTGAACGTCCTGGTGGAGCAAGAGTTCCTGAGCGAGGAGGTGGCACGCTGGCTTTTCTGGCAGGTGCTGGAGGCCGTATGGCACTGCACCGCCTGTGGTGTCCTGCACTGGGACATCAAGCCAGAGAACCTCCTCGTGAACCCGGAGACTGGCGACCTGAAGCTCATCGACTTCGGGTGTGGCACCTTCCTCCAGGAGCGGGCCTTCACACAGTTTGCCGGTGAGCCCAGAGCGCGGGCCCTGCTCCCAGTGCCAGGCACTGCACGGCCCCATTCCCTCCTGGGCCGCGGGGTGCGGCATTCAGCCGGCTGCCAGCTATCCTGTGGCACGGGGCAGATGCTGTGCACCAGGAGCCGGCTGCTAGCTCTGCTGACAGCAAGGGGCTGCAAAAGCCAGCCCCCGGCTCCTCGGCTTGGCAGGCCTGCAAGGTCTTGGGCTGCTCCGCTGGCCTTGTCAGCCTTGCAGAATGGTTTCTTGGCTTTGGCCCATTGTCAGGGGGAGGCAGGCAGGCCTTGGGGGGAAGTTGTGGCCACGGCTGCAGCCCCTGCCTCTGGCAGGAGGCTGGTGCCAGGCTCTGGAAGCCAGCAGCCTGCGCCTGAGCAGCGCCGCCCGTCTCCCCTAGGAACACGCACGTACTGCCCGCCCGAGTGGATCAGCCTTCGCTGCTACCACGGCGATGGGGCGACCATCTGGTCCCTGGGGGTGCTGCTGTTTGAGATGGTGTGCGGGTACTTACCCTTCGAGAAGGAGCGAGACATCGTCTTGGGGCAGCTCTTCTTCCCGCAGGAGGCCTCTCCAGGTTGCTATGGGGCCTGAAGAAGGCAGGCTTTGGCAGGTGGCAGCGCGCAGCCCAGCCCGGCCCTCCCGCAGCTGCGCGGGACGTCCATGTGCCCTCAAGGGCCGGCTGCAGCAGGTGGCCCGTGGCAGGCTGGCTGTGGCACGCTTGGCTGAAGGAGGGGACGCTTGTCCTGCCGTGCCGCTCTCCCGCCAAGGCCAGCTCCCAGCACACGCAGCGTGGCCCGGCTTCTGCAGGCGCCGGCAGCAGCTGGGCAGGAGCCTTCTGCAAGTGAGTGCCGTTTTCTACCTTCTCTCCCCAGAGTGCCAACATCTGATCCGCTGCTGTTTGTCCAAGCACCCCATGGATCGGCCACTGCTGGAGCAGATCTTCTACCACCCTTGGGTGTTGGGCGGCCATTTCTGATGCCTTGCCGCAGCCTCTGCAGCACTCAGTTCCTGTGTCCCACGCAGGACTGAGGGCCCAGGAAATAAAAGAACCCGAAACCCGGTGCGGGCTGGCAAGTCTGGTCCTTGTTAGCAACTTCAGCTAAGGGAACCTCTTGGCAAAGGGGGTAATCAGAGCGTTCCCTTCAGCCTTGGTCAAGCTTTTCATGCTTTTCCTCCAGGTTGTCCCTCAAAATCAGAGAGGGGTAGAGCCTGCACCAGTCCCCCCCAAATTGGTGGGAGACAGAGACTACTCCCAGGCCCCTTGTCATAGAGTTCCTTTACCTTTAAGAAAGTTAAAAGTTGCTGGAGTCTCCTGGGAGTCTTTTCTCTTGACCAATTATCGGTCATTGCTGAGAATTGACAGCAGTTTTAGCCATTGAAAAGTAGAATCAACTTGTGAACCCCACCTTAAAGTGTACACCCAGAAGTCTGTAGGGCTTCTTTGTTTCCTGGCTGCGAAGAGTGGCGGAGCTCCGGCTGGCCTCCCGTTTTCTGCCCAGGCCATGCGGCCTGGGTGGGGAGCCGAGCTGAGCCTGCCGTTCTCCCGCCCGGGAGATGGGGGCCGGCGGGGGCTTGCCCCGGGCTGAGCCGGGCCAGGCCGGTTCCTGGCTTAGCTGCAGGTTTTGCTGTGATAGAATTTACCAGAAAACTGCCGAGTAAAGAAGAAAAGCTTTAGACCTGCGGCAGGCTGAGACAGCAACCACACTGCAGAGCAGCCATGAAGAATCTTCTATCAAAGACAGCTCTAGCTGCTGCTCCGGCAGAGATCACAGAACCATCTACAAAAGCCTGGGCAAGATTTTAACTCTTTCTTATCCAGATGAAACTTGCGGATTAATCTTTTCGTCCAGAAAGAGAAAAGGAGAGTGATCCACATGAAAAGAGACTTTATAAACTACTAGTGGTAAGAAAGAAAAGAAAACTTCAAGAAAGGTAGAGAATTAAGAAGATGCTTTAATTAAGCTGAAATATCTTTCTGTTAAAACTATGGAAATAGACAATGAAGTCCTGAAAAGAACTCTTTTAATTCATAATAGAGTATGGGGAGGAATAAAGTGTTCAAAGTGTAAATTTGAGTAAAAAGTGGAGTAATTGTGGTATAGTGAAGTGCTGGGAGATTTAAAGCCTTGAGAGGCAATGAAAAAACTGTTTTTCTAGTGAAGCTCACAGGAGCAGATGAAGAATACCTTTTTGCCTTTGACTCACTTATCCTTAAAAATACTATCCCCAAACTAATGACCTATAACATTTCAGAGTGATGTGGAATAGGAGGGGTGGGCTCTGATAATAACAGCTCTGAGCAGCTGATATCAGAAGAACGAGAAACTATAACAAAATAGTTTTCTTGTGAAAAACTCCATAAATTAACAGAAAGGAACTTCTGTTTCTCTACAGAAACTGAGGAAAAGACTATAAAAAGAAGTAGAACTGTTTAAACCATCAAAATTATAAAGTTTTTGTCTCTGTTGTCATGTGAACAAAAGAATAGTGAGCAGTAAGAAATGAAAAGGTTTTTCTAAAAGTTTATTCTGGTGTTCTTATTCTTGTAGTTTGTCAATAAACTTCTCTTTATTCCTTTTAAGTTTTATGCCTAGTTTGCTCTTATTTTAATCCATATCTCACAGCAGAAAAATAATAATTCTTTTTTCCCCCTTGTTTGTTAATTACTGGTTCAAAACCACGACACCCCTCAAAACTGGAGGAGGATGGAGACGATCCCTGGGCCCACAACTGAAGGGAGATAAATACCCGTCCTCCCAAAAATAAGAGATGGATGGAGCCCACAGCGGCCCCCAAGTCAGAGGGGGAATGGGAGACTGCCAGCCCCCGTAAAGAGGAGGGGAATTGTGCCTGTGCCAGCCCCACAAATTGCAAGGGGACAGAGAACAGCCCTGGGCCTGGCAAAGGGCAAAGAGCGGCCGGGGGCTGCCAGGATGGTGACAACACTGGCACCACCCAAATCAGAGTGGGACAAAGAGCCTGCACAGGCTTCCCAGGAGAAGAAAGGGGGCAGCAAATATCCCCTGTCCCCCTAAGTTGGAGGGGCACAGACACATCGCCCACCACCCCCATATCAGAGGGGGACAGACACAAAAGGGCACACAAAAAGAGCATGGGGAACCAAGAGCACTGCTGGCCCCACAAAGGTAAGGAGGATGGAGAAACTCCTCATCTGTCTTTGTTTTGGAAGACAAGTGTCTGCTAGGGAGGGCAGGGGCCTCCCCTGGAATGAAAATGTAGACCCCCTCCTTCTGAATCATTATAATTTGTAACTCAAGGGGCTCTCAGACAGAGATCTGGGGATAGGAATAACAGTTCTTTACTAGTGTGTATAACGAGGCACACAAACAACAATAACTACAGCGTTAACAACAAAACAGAGCCAGGGACCCTGTGACAGCCTTCTCGGCTGGGACAGGAAAGGATGGAGGAGAGGCTTTGCTTCACAAACCCCCTCGGGTTGGCAGTCAGTGCCAGTGCTCCTGCAGGGCTCTGAGGAACACTCAGCTGGAACAGCAGGGATGAGCTGAGATCCTGGGCCGGTGGCTGAGGTGGATCAGTAGCTCCGTGGTGGTGCCTGGCACTGCCACACGTCCCGGCAGGACAGGGGGTGTGAGGCCGCCAACGAAGAGGGAAGAAGGAGAAGGAGAAACAGCAGCTCCGTCTGGGTGATGGCAAATTCCCTTCTCTCCACAGGAACAGCTCCCAGCGAAGTGTCCTTCTCTGAAGCTGAAGAAGCTGCCAAACTGTGCCCACGCTCGCCTTTTCCTGCCCCCTTCAGCCCTGGGCCCAACCGAACTCTTTGTGTTTCTCAAGTACCACCCGCAGTCAGGTTTTCCCCCAACTAATGGGTAAAAATTCAACAGGTGAGCCAGACCTAAAAGAAGGAAACCTAACCCCCAACAGCTTCTCATCTCCATCTCTTTGCACTCCAAAAGCCAGGGGAAATGGATCTGTCACCTCAAAACCACTCAATCCCACTAAAAACAGCTCCATTTTACCCCAAAAGGGCTCAATCCCAACTCAAAAGGGCTTGTTCCACCTCAGAAAATCTCAATCCCACACCAAAATTACTCAGTTCTACAGCTGCCAAGTGAGATGGAGTGGGAATGTGTTCTGGTTTAGGGTAAATTTGGAAGAAAACCTCTGAATGGGGTCCCTGGAAAAAGCAAATTACAGTTGTTCCTCCCCTGACAGTTTCAATAAAAATATTTTCTTGGAGAAAAGTGGAAAAACGCAGCTTGCTTAACAATCAAAGTATGTACAAGCATGAGCAAGATGAATAATATTAAAGAATAAATCCTCTGGCTGTTTGAAGAGATGGCAAAGCCAGAAAAGTCCTTTCCATGGGGTGGAGCTCAGGTCGCTCAGTCTCTTATCAGTTCCTCCGATGCTGGAAAGGGCCCAGGCCCAGGCCCCCGTGGGCCACAGCCATGAGCTCCCGGGGTTTGTCTGGGTTCTCAGTCCAGAGCAGCTTTGAACAGATCCAAGGAAAAAGGCAAAAAACACTCTGGGGAACTCCTGTGCCTCAGCTAGCTAAAAACCAACTAAACTAAACTAAAAACTAACTAAAAAGGAAACTGAACTGAAGTGTTTAGAAGCAAAGGAGAGCTCTGTCCCACTGTCTGTCCCTGCTGCAGACAACACAGGCCAGGAAAGCATGCGGGGCAGTGAGTGCCATTTCTGCAAACAAACTGCAGCTTCTTCTTCCCCCCCTTGGCTCTCAGAGCCAGTCTTGAAGGTGCAGAACTTAATAGGCAGCAGAAACAGAACAGACACCTGGGGATCCAAGGATCACAAAGTCACCCCAGGCGAGAAAGAGGTTGGGAGAAGTAGGATCCACATTTGGAGCGGTGGGATGGGGATTGTGTGGGGCTGGCTGTCTGGGCTGTATTGGATAGGAAATCAAACTTTCAGAGTTCCTGATTTCTGTCCCATTCATTTTCAGTCAGGTGCAGCTCTGTTTGCAGAGGGTTGCTGTGGCACTCGAGACGGACACACGACGCAGTGAGGTTGGCACAGCAAGAGCGATCTTTATTGTTCAGAAGCTGCTTTTCCATGGTTGACTGCGGAGGCTGGGGAACTGCCTGATTCAGAGATCCTGGCCCTCCCTTGGAGGCAAGATACATTTTTCTAAGAGTGAGTAAAGTATCAGTCCCTGAAATCTTTGAGTAAGTTATGTTAAACTGTTACACTCCATTGCTGTTCTCCCCTGCCACCCCACCCCAATACCTGTATCCCAGTTTCCCCCAGCCCCTCTCCTCCCCTATAAATACCCCAGTTTATCCCCTGTTCCAGAGAGCTGCTGTCACTGGCTCCCTTGGCCGAGGGCCCGGCTGTAATAAAGGCCAGTTCTCTGCGGAACGCCACACAGCGCTCTGCTCTCTCCCTCCGTGTCGCCTGCACGCTGCGGTTGAGCTGAGCTGAGCTGAAATCACTCTCCGGGCAGAGGACGTGTCTGTGCCCCGGGCAGCCCAACCGCGGACCGCTTTTCCGGGAGTCGCGGCACCCCTGCCGCCTCCACCGCCGCGGCAACCTATGAGAAAGCACAGCTGGGTTCTGCTCAGGCCATTTCAAACTACCTGGGGTGTTTGGGACTTGCCCTTGCAAAGGCAGCATCTCAGGAAAAGTCCAAGTTTCTCTTCATGGACTCCCAGGATGTGTTGCCTTGGAAGGGACCTTAAAGCTCCTCTTGTTCCAACTCTCAGCACACTCACGACACCTTCCCCTAGACCAGCTTGCTCCAAGCCCCATCCAACCTGGCCTTCAACCCTTCCAAGGGTCAGACAATCACAGCTTCTCTGCAACCTGGTCTATTCCTGCCACATCGAAAATCATACCAAACTTAGCAGCCTCAGAGACAGATTTCTATCAAATATCTCCATTTTAATAGGGAAGAAATATGGCTAAACTTGTTTGCATCTGACTTTGCAAAATCAACACGAGCTCTTCAGAAAGGGCTGCCGCCCACCCACTTTGCTTATTTTTGCCCATTTGGTGGAACATTCGCATTCTGTTGTTGTTTGGAGCAGTATTTTAATGTATCTGGCTTAGGCTGCTTCAAATAGTCCAGCGAGATACCAGGGTGTGAGGGGTGGAAAACTGAGCTCTTACACATCCAGTACTTCTCTTGTTGGAAGTCTTCAATCCCACCTCTCTGCTGGGATGAAATAGGTGCAACTCATCCAATTTCTAAAGTATCGTGCATCAAGCTGACACTATTTGAAGACTTCAAAATAAAAAAGCCAATTGAAACAAACCTCTGCTCCTTTCCATTTTCTCTGTTCCACAGATTAGGACAGAAGAGAGGAGAGAAAGACTGTTTTGGCAACAATGTTTTCAGGACTCTAAAAAGAATATCAAAACCGCTCTGCCACACTCTCAGCTCTTGCAGTGCCAAAAAGCACTGGCTGGCTTTGCTCACAGAATTGACAATTGTGGTGGCATTTCTAGCACACCACAGGACAGCGATGTTTTTCCTTTTCTGGAAATACCTACAGCACTTCTGGCTAGCAAGGAAACATGAGCCTCTTTTAGTGGCCCTTGAAATTGGACATGTGAAATGAGGTACACAAAGCCACAGGCCAGCTGAACCTGGGATCTCTGAATGGGTCTTCACATTCTTCCCAGGAAGATGAATGGCAGTCACTATTTTGGCAGGGAAACTGCATCAGCTGGCAATTTGGTGTAGAAAATGGGCTTTCTGCTCCTCTCAGAGCCAAAACTCCTACCCATTTCTTGCAAGTCCTTCTTAGATAAGGACCATGTTCAACTGAGTGACAGTGAAGCCAAATGGCAATCCAGGAATCAATTGTCCTGTACACAATCTCCTCCATCCACGTGGAAGGTTACTCAGGGGCACACAGGAGGAAGGAAGTAAGAAACCCAAATGCATCATTGGACATAAAGTCAGATGTGTTGAGGGATGAAGAAATCTTGCAGAGCTATGGAAAGCTCCCCTGAAAAGCCAGTTCAGGAAGAGCCTGAGCTGTTTTGTGCTTCTAGGCCTGAAGATGCTCAGGATCTTTCCCAGATGCTCAGCAGGCAGCAGGATTGTGCCTGAATCTGGCTCTGGAAATGCCAGTGCCTCAACTGAGAGCTGTGGCAATGATTTCCATTGCATGGAGAGGGGCCACAGTCCTGCAAGAGTCTTTCAGCAGAGCAAACAGCAGCCTGGAGGGTGGGCAATGCTGCATCTGTACCACTGCATGCTCATCCTTCACTGTAATGCACAGCTGCCCCCAAAGCTGCCATGGATCACTTCTTAGATTTCTCCTGTGAGATATATTTTGGAGAAGTTGTTCTAGGTGGCTCTGGATGGTGATCCTGTAGGAAGCAGCCATTCACCTGCTGTGATATCCTTACAACTAATCCTAATTTCTCATTCCCTTTGGTTTTATTTGGGGTTTTTATCTATTTGTTTGATTGGTTTCTTTGGGTTTGTTTCTTTGTGTTTTTGTCTCTTTTGCTTTGAGTTGTTTTGCTTTTTTATAAATGACTGGTGAAGTTGACACAGCCAAACTCCAGAAAACGTAAACCAGGCTTGACTTTCCAGAAATTACTTTTGGCTGGCTTTAGCTGCATTCCCCAGGATCAGGATCACCAGTAGATATTTCAAGGTTTTGCTCTGCATCATCAGCTTGCTCTGACTTGGCTCAGTGTTTCACCAATGGAGAAGACAATGGATATTTTGCCAAACCTCCTTTCAAACAACAAAACTTGGGGCAGCACGACAGAAAAGAAGATAATAAAATATTCCAAAGTTAGAACAGAGCCAGAGTCCCACCATTTTTCCCTCCACTTTTATTGATTTTCTACATTTAGAGGCAAAGCTTCCATCTCCAAAAGCTTCCATCTCTCACTTCCTGATGCTCTTTGCTACCCTTTAGCCTTGACCCCCAGGCATCGGACTGCTGTCCATTTGGGGCTGGGGATGCTCAGCCTGGAAAGAGAAGGTGCTGGGGAGGCCTCCCTGCAGCTCTAGGAAAGATGGGCACCGAGAGGAGAAGCCTTTCAACTGCAGGAGTGAGATTGAAGTTGCATCTAATGAAGCTGCTCTTTTCCACTCAGGCTGCTGGGGCACTGGCCCAGGCTGTGCACACAGCCTGGGGATGCTCCATCCTTGGCAACATCCAAGGCCAGCTGGGAGCAGGGCTCTGAGCAACATATTCTGGGGGAAGATAGCTCCGCTTGGAACAAGATGGTCTTTAGGGTCCCTTCCAAGCCCAGCCACCCAGGGATTCCATCATTCTATGGTCTCCGTTGTCCACTTCAGCCTGGGCCTGGGCTCCTGGCAGTGATGTCACAGTGCACGCTCCAGCTAGAACTTCCAGCATCCAGCAACGGCCACAACACAACCCTTGGTTCCTTGTGTCAGCAAGCTCTTCACCCTGCTCCACAGCTACCCCTGTCACCTTGTTGCCACCTGCCCCCTGATTCCCCCAGCAGTCCCTGAAGCTCCCCATTACCTGGATTTTGCTGCCCATCCCTGCAGGATGTCTGCATTTGTTCCAAAGAAGGTATGGTACTATTCCATGGAGGTGGACACCCAGCAGCTGCCTTGCTTGGCTGGAGCTCTGTTCAATACCGTGGGAACGGGACCCCACTGTGAGATTTTGCTACCTCTGCAGGCTGTCCCAGACCGAGAGGAGGAGATGGAGGTTGACACAAAGATTGATAGAGAAGGGAAAATGGAAGTGGACGGGGAGGATACTGGGGAGGAAGAGATGGACGTGGATGTTGATGAGACAGAAGAAGAGATGGAGGTGGAGATGGAAGATGATATTGAGGACATGGAAATCGATCTAGAAGACAAGGAGGAGGACATGGTGTTGGGATGAAGACCGATGCCAGCAGCAGAACAGGCAGGTGCTCCCCACGGGCAGAGTGGGTCCGCTGCTGCCAGGCTGGGGCTGGGCTGGGCACTCCCTGCTCAGGGACACGCTAGCCCATGCACTGGATTCTGGTGGCCATCCCTGGCCTGGCCTGGGCTCTCTTTGGGCCACACAAGCCCTGTTCCAGTGCCTGGGCCACAGCCCCCAGCCCCAGCCAGGCTCACTTCTGGCAGCAGAGTCCCCCTGTGCCAGTGTCCCAGCCCGGGAGCACATGGAACACACCTCCATGCCTGACTGCACTGACCGTGCCACTTGTTTTTCTTCCAGGACTGAGGCACATCCCAGACAGAGATGACACCCTTCTGTATATACGTTTTACAGTTGTTGTCTTCACGATAGATGTTTTAGGGCTTCCTTAAGTTTTCTGTAAATATGTTTCATATAGTTCTGTTAGATAAGTTCTTAGGTTAATAAGTTCTATAGTTTGTTGTTGTTGTTGTTACAAATACTCTTACAATGTAAATATGTTGCGTAGTTCATTCTTGTTCCTTTTCTTCTACAAATAAACATTCTTTGTTTTTCACACCCCAGTTCTCTTTGCATTTGCTTTGGGCACATTTGCAAAGTTGTGGTTTCCACTCGCTCCAGGTTCCCAGGGCTGGATGTCCCGGAGGGAGCTGGCACAGCCACCCCAGCAGTGGCTCCCTGTGCACAGGGGGTCCCACTGACAGAGCTCACCCTCTCCTTGCAGTTTCTCTGGACACACTTGGGGGCTGGAGGGGCAAATCCCAGTGGGCCCTGTCCCATGGCATCCCACCTGGGAGCAGGGCTCAGCCTCATCCATGGCTCTTCCCTGGCTAGCCCCAGGGCTAAGGAGGCTGCACTGGGCTGCGGGCAGCCTGCTTCCTGGGCACCCTGAGGGGCTGGAGCCAGCCTGGAGGGAGCCTCAGCACAGGGGCCTCTGGCCTACATGCACCAACATTTCCTTTGCAAACCCCCTCTGTCACCACACTCTGCTACAAGCACAACATCAATTGTTCCTCCTACTTCAAGGGGAGACTTTAATTGGCACAAATTTGTCCCTTGGACTTTCTAGCACAGCAAATGTCAGCGCTTGCAATCCCTCTTCTGCACTCCCTGCTCGCGCACCAAAACACTGGAACCTGCCAGAACATCTTGAATTAGCACCAACCTGCAGAGAGCTACAGGGGGAGAACCTACCCCCAACCACACAGGGACATTGATGGGCTGGGGCAGAGCTGAAACTGAAGTATTTTAAGGCCAAGAGACAGGATTTTTTATTGCTGAATTCATTCTCCCACAACAAGAATGAAAGCTTTCAGTCTCCTCACCTGCCACACATGTCTATTGCCAAGGTTTGCTTCTGGGTTATGACTGATTTTTATTCATATCTTCACGACTCTGATGCTCTTCCTGCCTAAGGTGCAGAGATGATATTTCAGAGCCAGATGAGCTCAGCACAGCTTGTGCAACACACAGGATTTCCAGACCCAGAGATTCAGACCATGCAAACTGATACTTTTTCGTCTGTGTGCTAAGATCACTGGAAGGATGTTGGTGATGTACCACACACTTCTCAGAGCTGTCCTTTCTATCCAGCTCTCCCCAGTCACTTCACACACTTCACTCCAAGCAGGTTCTGATAGAGTTCAGGAACACATGGGATTTCATCCTGGCTTTTCTTCATTTTCTCCTGAGCTGACTCCAGACACAGTGTGTGGGCACTGCAGCAGCATGAACGGGGCACCTCCCTGACACTGAGATTCATGTCACAACTTTTCATCAAAAGCAGCAAAGAAATGATTCCCACTGGGTCCCACACGGCTCCCTGGCAACTTTGTGCTGCTGCAGCTCCAGCAGCAGGCCTGGTACACAGGAATTTCAGGAGGAGACACACCGAAGGAATCAACCATTCTCAGAGAAGAAACATCTGTTTGCATGACCCAAATCCCCACAACACTGCAGATTCTGGTGACCCACACTCTGCATTTGCACTTCAGCCTCTGTGCCTCACTTTTCCTCTCACTAAAGTCCCCCCAGTTTCCCTCATGCTCAGATTCCCAAGAGAATTCAAAGCAGCATTAGGAGCAGGGATAGGTGAGGGGAGCTGTCCCAAGGCTCGACCAAATTTCTCAGGCCTGACAATTCTAGCCAAGGACAGAGGAAAAAGCTGCATGAAGGAGGTGTGAAATCAAAGCAGGAATCAAATTTAGGTAGAATGAGAGAAGCTGAAGAGGTTTTCAGTGTTTGCAACAAGATTAGAAGCTCCAGGTCCAGGAGGGATGCGACATTTCTCCCACTCTAACAACTCTGTGATGCAAATTGCAGCTCAAATCCTTCTCCCCAGCTCTGGGACTTGTTCAGCCCCCAACATGGTGCTGAATTTTTCAAGCAAAGTGGAAGCTGGTCAGAGAGGTGGCTTGCAAATCAAAATCACAGCGGACAGCTTGGAAGCAGCAGCCAGAGCAAAGAGAGGCAGAGCCTGGCCCTGGGGTGCAGCACAGCCACACAACACATGCCTGAAACTCTAAGACATGAAAGAATTTGCCACGGGAGACACAGAAGGTACTTGATGGAATCCTGCCTCCTTCACGATGCATCAGCACGCAGGAGAGCACTAGGATGAAGATGACAGCGCCTTCTGCTGCTGCTTCCATCTCCTGTGTCAAATCTCCCCAAAATCTCTCACTATTGGCCATTCCCAAAGCCTCAGATTCCCTCAGTCCTTGCAGGATTTCAGTGCTGAGCAGCATGAAGGGAGATAAAGGCACTTGCAGAGACCAGAGATGCATTTTCTGCCTGAGGTGCATTCCACTGCCCAGCTTAGTTCCTCTAAAACCATTCCAATCAGATCCTTGGACAGCACCAAGCCAGCAGAACATCAGTGCCTGAAAATGCTTGGAAATGCCATTCTTTGAGATTTCTCTCCAGCTCTCCCATTTCATGGTGCCATTGCAGGGCTTTATCCCATCACTCAGCACTTGCAGCAAGTCTTGGCAACCAGCTTCAAACGGATTTGTAGTGCTGAGCAAATACGAGGCAATTTGACTTTGTCTCCAGTGAATGAAATTTCACCTCAATCAGACGAACTCTGTGTTCTGTCATTGGCCAGGCACTAACTACTGCCAGCTCCCCCCAAGCCTGGATGTCAAACTGCCTTCATATTGGAAAGTTAAATTGATTTGGTTTTATGTACAAGATTATTCTGTCTCCAAATCATTTGGAGCCATAGAATTGCATTTCCAAGGACTAAACTCAGAGCAGCCACAAAGAGCACAAGAGGCAGGAAAAAAAAGAAAAATAGAGATTTCTAAGGAGATGGAAATTGAATGCTGAGTTTTTTCCCATTCCAGGAAGTTCCATCAATTATCACCTGCCACCTCCTTGCCTTCACTTGTGTGGCCACCACTGAATACACTCCCAGAGAAGAAAATGTTGGTCCTACTGAAAACTGGGGCTAGAAGTAGAAAAAGGCTCAGAGATCTGACTTCAAAGACAACATCATGAAAAGAGCTGCCTTATAATAGCAAGATATGATGGGCAGCAGGAATGGCTGAAGCCAGCAGAGAGAAGTCCATGAACTATTGGTGCTACAAAGATTTCTGACAAAACCCCCAAGAAACCAAAAACAGCGTTTGGTCTGGCCCAGCTGATAGGAGCCCTGTGCATTTAATTCAGTCATTGGCAGCACATGGAGATTGGCTTTAAGCTTCTTTGGTCCACTACTATTTTATTTTATTTTATTTATTTTATTTTATTTTATTTTATTTTATTTTATTTTATTTTATTTTATTTTATTTTATTTTATTTTATTTTATTTTATTTTATTTTATTTTATGTTATTTTATTTTATATTTTATTTTATTTTATTTTATTTTATTTTTATTTTATTTTATTTTATTTTATTTTATTTTATTTTATTTTATTTTATTTTATTTTATTTTTATTTTATTTTAATTTTTCCACCCAGAAAATGTAATTGCTTCTACTCTTTGGGAAGAAATTACTGCTTTGAATGGTTCAAGGCAAAGAGTTTCTTCCCATACCCACTTGCAATCAGTCCCCAAGAGAAAAATTTCTCAAAAGGTCTCTTAAAAATTTTGGAGTTACTTCCAACATAAATAACTTGGTGATTTTGCTCCAAATGAGAAGGGAATTGAATTTGGCTCCCTCAGCTTAAAAAGAAGTCTTTCTTCCCAGCTCTTCACCAAGAGGAACAAAACACTTGGTTGCAGCAAAATGAAGGGAGGAAGAAGTTTCTTTCCCCCTGAGCTGCACAACAGGAGACAATTTTGTTGCCAAGAGGTGACAAAACCCAGCCAATTTCCAGTTCTTTCAGTTGAAGGGAAAAGCTCCAAGGATCATAGCTGGGGCAGACACAGAGTGGGAGGAGCAGGGGATCTGCTGGGGGGTTTTGGCCTGGGGCATAGATTAAAGAAATCTTCAAGTGAAACCCATCAGAGCTCAAGACTTCATCCCACAGAGAAGAAACTGGATTTGATCCAAATGCCATTCAAATCCAAAAAACATTGAGGCAGTTCCCCAAGCTTTGCTGAGCCATCAAGTACAACCCAAAGCACCCTGTGCGACCAGAGCAGCAGCTCCCTGGCATGGGGACTGGGATGCTCCCTTGGCAAGCCGCCTGCATCACCCATGGGATTTGCAAGATCTGTTTCTAAAGACCCCACCATCCAAAAAACTCCACATTCAAAGCCTTTCCTTTGTGGTTTCACTTCTCCATCTGTCTCTTGTCACTAGACAGCTGCTACACTTCAGCACCCTTCTGGATGGGGTCAAATTTTCTCCGAATTTCCAGCCTAAACAGGAATTTACTTCCATTCATTCTTCTGCAAGTACTGGCAGCTTGTAGCTGCTCTGCTCTTCCTCTCCTGCTGTGCATTTGTGCACATCAAGTGCCAAGAACATTTCCTTGTTTCAATGATGTCATTTTGCCTTATTATTTCCTTCCCATAGAGTTGCACAGATTTGGTGCTGGCTCAACACTCAGAACATTGACAGCACAAAGTCGAGTTTTCGCACCAACTTCTCCAACCTTGGCACCTGTTGCAATCCGCAACCTCAGGATCTCGGCCAGGGAAGCCGCAGGGTTCTGGGGACCAGCATGGAACACCAGTGAGACGAGCCTTTGTTCATGAAACCATTTCTTCAGCATGGGAACAAACTCAGATCCAGAACAGGGAGCCCCAAAGAGAGGCACAGCAGGGGTTTTTGAGGGACAGAACTCTTGAGGGTCTCCACCCTTGAGGCTGGAGTTCAGGGTCAGGGACAACTAGAAACACAGCAAGAGAGAAACCCCCCAGGGATTCAAACCCAATCTGAACCCCTGGGCCACCCTTCACAAGGGGTTTGGGGTGGGAAAATGGAACTCGTTGCCTCCCCTGAGGCACATCACAACATCTGCTCCTTTTTTTTTTTTTCCCCGTCAAATTTTAATTTGGAGCTTAAAAATGTTCCCAAAACTTAGAGCATAAAATCTTACCTCCTCCACAGAGCACCTGCTTTGCAGACGGCAGCAGACCCGCAGCACTCTGGATGTTCCCCGTCCCCTGCCTGCCTTCAGGAAAACAGGGGATGGGATGGCAGAAAGACACCGGGGTGACGGGGAGTCGGCAGTAACCCCGAGCCATCTTGGCATTTTTCACCCTTTGTCCTGCCCTTAGGAACAGAGGAGAGGGGAAGATACAGGGAGGTATACACCAAAAAAAAATGAGGGACTTCACAGAAGCCAAAAAACAGTCCACAGGAAGGGCCATACCATCCATAATCATCCATAATCGTCCATAATGTTAATCTCGTCCATAAAGGTCCTTCCCATCTATATAAAAAAACCAAAACCCTCCATAATACGTCTCGTTGGGTGATGTTAGATGTTTGTCCCAGTGTCTGGTCTCTCGGCTCCCCCACCTCCATAAGCCCTTTTCCCCCATGACCCTGAGGCACTCCCAACTTGGCCCTCCTGCCAGGTATTCTCGACTCCTCCTTTCTAAGGCGGGAGTCTCTCCGGCTCTCGAGCCATCAGCCGGGGATTTACGGAGTGTCCATGGAGCCGCTCCTGCTGTTCTCCTGGTGCCTCGCTGGATGCCGTGCATTCTCCACCATTTGTTGCAGTCCGCAACTGCAGGATCAGGTCCAGGGATGATATTTTCTGGAAACCGGCATGTACTACAATGAGAAGCGCCTCTGTTCATGAAACCATTTCTTCAGCATGGGAACAACTCAGATCCAGAACAGAGAGCCCCCAACAAAGGCAGGGCAGGGGTTTTTGAGGGACAGAACTCTTGAGGGTCTCCACCCTTGAGGGTAGAGTTCAGGGTCAGGGACCACTAGAAACACAACAAGGGAGAAACCCCCCAGGGACTGAAACCCAATCAGAACCCCTGGGCCACCCTTCACAAGGGGTTTGGGGTGGGACAACTTCATCCAGGGCTCCCACGCCCATCCCCCAAAGCAGGAGGTCAAAATTCACTAGCTTGGCTTACAGCCATGCCTCTCCTGTAACAATGCTTATCTGAAACTAACTCTTTGCCTCCCTGAAGCACCTCCCAACAGTTTATGCTGTCTCTTTCCATGTTGATCACTCTCTCTCTCTCTTCCCCTATCTCTGGAAAAAAGGATGAATTTGCAAGACTCACCTGAGTAGTGAGCAGGTTCAAGTCTTGCCCAGGCCTTGTGGATGGTCCCGGGATCTCTTGCGGAGCAGCGGCTGGAGCTGTCTGCGCTAGAAGATTTTTTCCCATGGCTGCTGTGGGGAGTGTGGCCATTATCTGAGCACGCTGCAAGCTCCTATCTTTCCCTGCATATCTTTAGTGGGCAGTGTGTGGTGAAACTGAGCAGCGGCAGCAAGTGCAGGCCAGGCAGGGAGCGGCCTGGCCCGGCAGCCCCGCTGTGCAAGGCCCAGCCAAGCCTCTGAGAAGGGGCTCCTGTCACTTGCCAGTCTCCATCCTCCCCGGGAAGCGCAGAGCTGCGGCCAGCCCCGCTCCCCTCCCGTGGCCTTGACTGGCCTGGGGGGAAGGAGGCTGAAGGGGAGCCCTGGTACCTCTTGAAAAGGCGGAAAGCAAAGAGCAAGGAATTGCCGGCCTTAGGTCTTCAAGTGGTGTTCCCAGGTTGATGTCACTTTTCAATGGTCCCAACTGCTGTCAGTTCTCAGCAATGGCCACTTGTTGGCCAGGAGAAAAACTTTGTGGCATTTTTAGGAGATCTGGGGAATTTTGAGGGATTTTTGTAGAAGTTTATAGGATCTTGAGCAGATTGAAATAATTTTGTGGGATTTTTGTGGATTTTTGTGGGTTTTTTGTGGAATCTGTAAAATATTTCTGGAATTTTGTGTGATATTGAGAAGATTTAAATAATTTTGTGGGATTTTTGTAGAATTTGTGGGATTTGTCTGGAATTTTGAGGGATTTTTCTTTAATTGTTGGAAATTTGTGGGGATTTTGTGGGATGTTTCTGGAATTTGGTAAGGTTTTGAGATTATTTAAAGAATTTGGTGGTATTTTTCTGGAATTTTGCGGATTTTTCTGCTATTCTGTGGTATTTTGAGGAGACTTGAAGAATTTTGAAGGATTTTTCTTAGATTTTGAGATTTGTGGAGATTTTGTGGGATGTTTCTTAAATTTGATAAGGTTTTGAAAAAATTTAGGGAATTTTGTGGGATTTCTCTGGAATTTTTGGTCTATTTTCAAGAATACTGAGGGTTTCAGAGGAGACCTGAAGAATTTTGAGGAATTTTTCTTAGATTTTATGGAAATTTGTGAGGATTTTGTGGGATTTTTGTGGAATTTTGTTGGATATTGAGGAGATTTAGGGATTTTGTTGGATTCTTCATAATGTGGTATTTTATGAATTTTTTTGGGATTTTGCGGAGACTTCAAGAAGTTTGAGGAATTTTTCTTAGATTTTGTGGAAACTTCTGGAGATTTTGAGAGATTATTTTTAATTTTTGTGGACATTTGTGGAGATTTTGTAGGATGCTACTGCAATTTTGTGGGATATTGAGGAGATTTAGGGAATGTTCTGGGATTTTTCCGTGATTTGGTGGGATAGAGAGGAGACTTGATGAATTTTGCGAGATTTTTCTTAGATTTTGTGGGAATTTGTGTAGATTTTGTGGGATGTTTCTGGAATTCAGTTGGGTTTTGAGAAGATTTAGGGAATTTTGTGGCATGTTCCTGCAATTTGGTATGGTTTTAAGGTGATTTAGGGAATTTTGAGGGATTTTAGTTGAATTTGATGGAAATTAGTGGGGATTTTGGGGGATATTCCTGGAATTTGGAAGGGTATTGAGGAGATTTAGGAAATTTTGTGGGATTTTTCTTGGATTTTGTGGAAATTTGTGAAGATTTTGTGGGATGTTTCTGCAATTTGGTAAGGGTTTGAGAATATTTTGTGAATTTGTGGGATTTTCCAGGGATTTTTGTGTATTTTTCCTGTGAATTGTGTGGGATTTTGAGGAGGCTTGAAGAATTTTGTGGAATTTTTCAAGGATTTTGTGGAAACTTGTGGAGATTTTGTGGAGATTTTTGTGGAATTTTGTGAGATTATGAGGCGGCTTGAAGAATTTTGAGGGATTTTTCTTGCATTTTGTGGGAATTTGTGGAGATTTTGTGGGATGTTTCTGAAATTCAGTTGGTTTTTGAGAAGATTTGAAGAATTTTGTGGGACTTCTCTGGAATTTTGTGGGGTTTTTCAGGAATTTTGTGGGAATTTCGGGAGATTTTGTAAGATTTTTGTGGAATTTGGTAGAGTTTTCAGAAGATTTAGGGATTTTTGAGCGATTTTTTTGAAATTTTGAGGGATTTTCAACAATTTTATGGGATTTAGAGGAGACTTGAAGAATTTTACGGGATTTTTCTTAGATTTTGTGGACATTTATGGGGATTTTCTGGGATGTTTCTGGATTTCAGTTGGGTTTTCAGAAGATTTAGGGAATTTTGTGGGATTTTTCTAGAATTTTGTGGGGTTTTTCAAGAATTTTGTGGGATTCTGAGGAGGCTTGAAGAATTTTGCGGGATTTTTCATGTATTTTGTGGGAATTTGTGGAGATTTTGTAAGGTGTGGAATTCAGTTCGGTTTCAGAAAATTTAGAGAATTTTGTTACATATTCCTGGAATTTGGTATGGTTTTACGGTGATTTAGAGAATTTTGAGGGATTTTCCTTGAATTTGATGGAAATTAGTGGGGATTTTGTGGGATGTTTCTGGAATTTTGTGTATTTTGAGAAGATTTTGTGAATTTTGTGGGATTTTCCCGGAATTTTGTGTATTTTTCCTGTGAATTGTGTGGGATTCTGAGGAGGCTTGAAGAATTTTGTGGAATTTTTCTTGGATTTTGTGGAAACTTGGGGAGGTTTTGTGGGATTTTTTTTTGAATTTTTGGGATATCGAGGAGATTTAAGGATTTTGAGGTTTTTTTCATGTATTTTGTGGGAAGTTGTGGAGATTTTGTGGGATGTTTCTGGAATTCAGTTGGGTTTTGAGAAGACTTAGGGAATTTTATGGGATTTTTCAGGAATTTTGTTGTATCCTGAGGAGATTTTGTGGGATGTTTCTGGAGTTTGTTGGGGTTTGAGAAGATTTAGGGAATTTTGTGGCATATTCCTGGAATTTGGTATGGTTTTAAGGTGATTTAGGGAATTTTGAGGGATTTTCCTTGAATTTGATGGAAATTTGTGTAGATTTTGTGGGATGTTTCTGGAATTTGGTAGGGTTTTGGAATGATTTAGGAAATTTTGTGGGATATTTCTGGAATTTTGTGGGGCTATTCAAGAATTTTGTGGTATTTTGAAAAGATTGAGCGAATTTTGTGGTGTTCTGCTTGAATTTTGTGGGAATTTGTGGAGATTTTATGGGACGTTTCTGGAATTTGGTAGAGTTTTCAGAAGATTTAGGGAATTTTGAGGGATTTTTGTGGGATTTTTGTGGGATTGGGTGGAGATTTTGTGGGACATTCCTGTGAATTGTTATGGTTTTGAAATGATTTAGGGAATTCTGTGGGACTTCTCTGGACTTTTGTGGGATTTTTCAAGAATTTTGTGGGATTCTGAGGAGACTTGAAGAATTTTGAGGGATTTTTCATGGATTTTGTGGGAAGTTGTGGAGATTTTGTGGGATTTTTCCTAGATTTTGTGAGATTTTGAGGCGGCTTGAAGAATTTTGAAAGATTTTTCATAGATTTTGTGGGAATTTGTGGAGATTTTGTAAGATGTTTCTGGAATTCAGTTGGGTTTTGAGAAAATTTAGAGAATTTTTTATGCATATTCTTGGAATTTGGTATGGTTTTAAGGTGATTTAGAGAATTTTGAGGGATTTTCCTTGAATTTGATGGAAATTAGTGGGGATTTTGTGGGATGTTTCTGGAACTTGGTAGGGTTTTGGAATGATTTAGGGAATTTTGAGGGATTTTTCAGGAATTTTGTGTATTTTTCCTGTGAATTGTGTGGGATTCTGAGGAGGCTTTAAGAATTTTGTGATATTTTTCTTAAATTTTGTGGGAACATTTGTGGGGAATTTGTGGGATTTTCCTGGAATTTTGTGGGATATTGAGGAGATTTTGGCATTTTGAGGGATTTTTCATGTATTTTGTGGAAATTTGTGGAGATTTTGTGGGATTTTTTTGGAATTCAGTTGTGTTTTGAGAAGATTGAGGGAATTTTGAGGGATTTTTCTTGAATTTTGGAGAAATTGGTGGGGATTTTGTGGGATTTTTCTGGAATTAGGTGGGATTTTTTTTGGAATTTTGTGGGATATTGAGGAGATTCAGAGATTTTTGTGGGATTTTTCTTTAATTTTGTGGACATTTGTGGAGATTTTGCGGGATGTTTGTAGAATTCCATCGGGTTTTGAGAAGATTTAGGGAATTTTGAGGGAATTTTGAGGGATTTTCCTTGAATTTTATGGAAATTTGTGGAGATTTTGTGGGATGCTTGTGGAATTTGGTAGGGTTTTGAGAAGATTTGGGGAATTTTGTGGGATTTTTCAGGAATTTTGCTGGTTTTTCTGGGATTCTGTGGGATTCTGAGGAAACCTGATGAATTTTGAGGAATTTTTCTTAGATTTTGTGGAAACTTGTGGAGGTTTTGTGGGATTTTTGTGGAATTTTGTGGGATATTGAGGAGATTTAGGGATTTTGGGGGATGTTTCTTGAATTTTGTGGGAATTTGTGGAGATTTTGTGGGATGTTTCTGGAATTCAGTTGGGTTTTGAGAAGATTTAGGGAATTTTGTGGCATGTTCCTGGAATTTCGTAAGGTTTTAAGGTGATTTAGGGAATTTTGAGGGATTTTCCTTGAATTTGATGGAAATTAGTGGGGACTTTGTGGGATATTCCTGGAATTTTGTGGGATATTGAGGAGATTTTGGCATTTTGAGGGATTTGTCATGTATTTTGTGGATATTTGTGGAGATTTTGTGGGATTTTTTTGGAAATTTGTGAGGCTTTACTGCAATTTTTTGGGCTGTTGAGAAAATGTCAAGAATTTACTGGGATTTTTATGGAATTTTGTGGAATTTTTTTGGAATGTTGTGGAATATCTTCTATTCTGTATAATTTTGAGGAGAACTGAAGAATTCCGAGGGATTTTTCTTAGATTTTGTGGGGATTTCTTCGGGTGTTCCTGGAATTTAGTAGGGTTTGGAGGAGATTTAGGGATTTTTGAGGGATTTCTCTTGAATTTTGTGGTAATTTGTGGGGATTTTGTGGGATGTTTCTGGAACTTTGAGGGACTTTTCTGGGATTTTGTGGGATTCTGCAGAGAATTGACGAATTTTGAGGAGTTTTTCTTAGATTTTGTGGAAATTTGTGGAGATTTTGTGGGATGTTTCTGGAATTCAGTTGGGTTTTGAGAAGATTTGGGGAATTTTGTGGGATTTTTCAGGAATTTTTTGAATTTTTCTGGGATTCTGTGGGATTCTGAGGAAACCTGATGAATTTTGAGGAATTTTTCTTAGATTTTGTGGAAACTTGTGGAGGTTTTGTGGGATTTTTGTGGAATTTTGTGGGATATTGAGGAGATTTAGGGATTTTGGGGGATGTTTCTTGAATTTTGTGGGAATTTGTGGAGATTTTGTGGGATGTTTCTGGAATTCAGTTGGGTTTTGAGAAGATTTAGGGAATTTTGTGGCATGTTCCTGGAATTTCGTAAGGTTTTAAGGTGATTTAGGGAATTTTGAGGGATTTTCCTTGAATTTGATGGAAATTAGTGGGGACTTTGTGGGATATTCCTGGAATTTTGTGGGATATTGAGGAGATTTTGGCATTTTGAGGGATTTGTCATGTATTTTGTGGATATTTGTGGAGATTTTGTGGGATTTTTTTGGAAATTTGTGAGGCTTTACTGCAATTTTTTGGGCTGTTGAGAAAATGTCAAGAATTTACTGGGATTTTTATGGAATTTTGTGGAATTTTTTTGGAATGTTGTGGAATATCTTCTATTCTGTATAATTTTGAGGAGAACTGAAGAATTCCGAGGGATTTTTCTTAGATTTTGTGGGGATTTCTTCGGGTGTTCCTGGAATTTAGTAGGGTTTGGAGGAGATTTAGGGATTTTTGAGGGATTTCTCTTGAATTTTGTGGTAATTTGTGGGGATTTTGTGGGATGTTTCTGGAACTTTGAGGGACTTTTCTGGGATTTTGTGGGATTCTGCAGAGAATTGACGAATTTTGAGGAGTTTTTCTTAGATTTTGTGGAAATTTGTGGAGATTTTGTGGGATGTTTCTGGAATTCAGTTGGGTTTTGAGAAGATTTGGGGAATTTTGTGGGATTTTTCAGGAATTTTTTGAATTTTTCCGGGATTCTGTGGGATTCTGAGGAAACCTGATGAATTTTGAGGAATTTTTCTTAGATTTTGTGGAAACTTGTGGAGGTTTTGTGGGATTTTTGTAAAATTTTGTGGGATATTGAGGAGATTTAGGGATTTTGAGGGAGGTTTCTTGAATTTTGTGGGAATTTGTGGATATTTTGTGGATGTTTCTGGAATTCAGTTGGGTTTTGAGAAGATTTAGGGAATTTTGTGGGATGTTCCTGGAATTTTGCTGGATATTGAGGAGATTTTGTGGGATATTTCTGGACTTTTGTGGGGCTTTTCAAGAATTTTGTGGTATTTGGAAAAGATTTAGCGAATTTGGTGGTGTTTTTCTTTAATTTTGTGGTTATTTGTGGAGATTTGATGGGGCGTTTCTGCAATTTGGTAGAGTTTTCAGGAGATTCAGGGAATGTTGAGGGATTTTTCTGGAATTTTGGAAGGCTTTTCAAGGATTTTGTGGGATTTAGAGGAGAGTAGATGAATTTTGTAGGATTTTTCTTAGATTTTGTGGACATTTGTGGAGATTTTGTGGGATGTTTCTGGAACTTGGTAGGGTTTTGTGAAGATTTAGGGAGTTTTGAGGGATTTTTCAGAAATTCTGTGGGCCTTTTCAAAGACTTTGTGTGGTTTAGAGGAGACTGGAAGAATTTTGAGGAATTTTTCTTAGATTTTGTGAAAATTTGTGGAGGTTTTGTGTGATTTTTGTGGAATTTTGTGGGATATTGAGGAGATTGAAGGGTTTTGAGGGATTTTTCATGTATTTTGTGGATATTTGTGGAGATTTTGTGGGATTTTTTTGGAAATTTGTGAGGCTTTACTGCAATTTTTTGGGCTGTTGCGAAAATGTCAAGAATTTACTGGGATTTTTATGGAATTTTGTGGAATTTTTTTTGGAATGTTGTGGAATATCTTCTATTCTGTATAATTTTGAGGAGAACTGAAGAATTCCGAGGGATTTTTCTTAGATTTTGTGGGGATTTCTTCGGGTGTTCCTGGAATTTAGTAGGGTTTGGAGGAGATTTAGGGATTTTTGAGGGATTTCTCTTGAATTTTGTGGTAATTTGTGGGGATTTTGTGGGATGTTTCTGGAACTTTGAGGGACTTTTCTGGGATTTTGTGGGATTCTGCAGAGAATTGAGAAATTATCAGGAATTTTTCTTGGATTTTGTGGAAATTTGTGGAGATTTTGTGGGATGTTTCTGGAATTCAGTTGGATTTTGAGAAGATTTGGGGAATTTTGTGGGATTTTTCAGGAATTTTGCTGGTTTTTCTGGGATTCTGTGGGATTCTGAGGAAACCTGATGAATTTTGAGGAATTTTTCTTAGATTTTGTGGAAACTTGTGGAGGTTTTGTGGGATTTTTGTGGAATTTTGTGGGATATTGAGGAGATTTAGGGATTTTGGGGGATGTTTCTTGAATTTTGTGGGAATTTGTGGAGATTTTGTGGGATGTTTCTGGAATTCAGTTGGGTTTTGAGAAGATTTAGGGAATTTTGTGGCATGTTCCTGGAATTTCGTAAGGTTTTAAGGTGATTTAGGGAATTTTGAGGGATTTTCCTTGAATTTGATGGAAATTAGTGGGGACTTTGTGGGATATTCCTGGAATTTTGTGGGATATTGAGGAGATTTTGGCATTTTGAGGGATTTGTCATGTATTTTGTGGATATTTGTGGAGATTTTGTGGGATTTTTTTGGAAATTTGTGAGGCTTTACTGCAATTTTTTGGGCTGTTGAGAAAATGTCAAGAATTTACTGGGATTTTTATGGAATTTTGTGGAATTTTTTTGGAATGTTGTGGAATATCTTCTATTCTGTATAATTTTGAGGAGAACTGAAGAATTCCGAGGGATTTTTCTTAGATTTTGTGGGGATTTCTTCGGGTGTTCCTGGAATTTAGTAGGGTTTGGAGGAGATTTAGGGATTTTTGAGGGATTTCTCTTGAATTTTGTGGTAATTTGTGGGGATTTTGTGGGATGTTTCTGGAACTTTGAGGGACTTTTCTGGGATTTTGTGGGATTCTGCAGAGAATTGACGAATTTTGAGGAGTTTTTCTTAGATTTTGTGGAAATTTGTGGAGATTTTGTGGGATGTTTCTGGAATTCAGTTGGGTTTTGAGAAGATTTGGGGAATTTTGTGGGATTTTTCAGGAATTTTTTGAATTTTTCCGGGATTCTGTGGGATTCTGAGGAAACCTGATGAATTTTGAGGAATTTTTCTTAGATTTTGTGGAAACTTGTGGAGGTTTTGTGGGATTTTTGTAAAATTTTGTGGGATATTGAGGAGATTTAGGGATTTTGAGGGAGGTTTCTTGAATTTTGTGGGAATTTGTGGATATTTTGTGGATGTTTCTGGAATTCAGTTGGGTTTTGAGAAGATTTAGGGAATTTTGTGGGATGTTCCTGGAATTTTGCTGGATATTGAGGAGATTTTGTGGGATATTTCTGGACTTTTGTGGGGCTTTTCAAGAATTTTGTGGTATTTGGAAAAGATTTAGCGAATTTGGTGGTGTTTTTCTTTAATTTTGTGGTTATTTGTGGAGATTTGATGGGGCGTTTCTGCAATTTGGTAGAGTTTTCAGGAGATTCAGGGAATGTTGAGGGATTTTTCTGGAATTTTGGAAGGCTTTTCAAGGATTTTGTGGGATTTAGAGGAGAGTAGATGAATTTTGTAGGATTTTTCTTAGATTTTGTGGACATTTGTGGAGATTTTGTGGGATGTTTCTGGAACTTGGTAGGGTTTTGTGAAGATTTAGGGAGTTTTGAGGGATTTTTCAGAAATTCTGTGGGCCTTTTCAAAGACTTTGTGTGGTTTAGAGGAGACTGGAAGAATTTTGAGGAATTTTTCTTAGATTTTGTGAAAATTTGTGGAGGTTTTGTGTGATTTTTGTGGAATTTTGTGGGATATTGAGGAGATTGAAGGGTTTTGAGGGATTTTTCATGTATTTTGTGGATATTTGTGGAGATTTTGTGGGATTTTTTTGGAAATTTGTGAGGCTTTACTGCAATTTTTTGGGCTGTTGCGAAAATGTCAAGAATTTACTGGGATTTTTATGGAATTTTGTGGAATTTTTTTTGGAATGTTGTGGAATATCTTCTATTCTGTATAATTTTGAGGAGAACTGAAGAATTCCGAGGGATTTTTCTTAGATTTTGTGGGGATTTCTTCGGGTGTTCCTGGAATTTAGTAGGGTTTGGAGGAGATTTAGGGATTTTTGAGGGATTTCTCTTGAATTTTGTGGTAATTTGTGGGGATTTTGTGGGATGTTTCTGGAACTTTGAGGGACTTTTCTGGGATTTTGTGGGATTCTGCAGAGAATTGAGAAATTATCAGGAATTTTTCTTGGATTTTGTGGAAATTTGTGGAGATTTTGTGGGATGTTTCTGGAATTCAGTTGGATTTTGAGAAGATTTGGGGAATTTTGTGGGATTTTTCAGGAATTTTGCTGGTTTTTCTGGGATTCTGTGGGATTCTGAGGAAACCTGATGAATTTTGAGGAATTTTTCTTAGATTTTGTGGAAACTTGTGGAGGTTTTGTGGGATTTTTGTGGAATTTTGTGGGATATTGAGGAGATTTAGGGATTTTGGGGGATGTTTCTTGAATTTTGTGGGAATTTGTGGAGATTTTGTGGGATGTTTCTGGAATTCAGTTGGGTTTTGAGAAGATTTAGGGAATTTTGTGGCATGTTCCTGGAATTTCGTAAGGTTTTAAGGTGATTTAGGGAATTTTGAGGGATTTTCCTTGAATTTGATGGAAATTAGTGGGGACTTTGTGGGATATTCCTGGAATTTTGTGGGATATTGAGGAGATTTTGGCATTTTGAGGGATTTGTCATGTATTTTGTGGATATTTGTGGAGATTTTGTGGGATTTTTTTGGAAATTTGTGAGGCTTTACTGCAATTTTTTGGGCTGTTGAGAAAATGTCAAGAATTTACTGGGATTTTTATGGAATTTTGTGGAATTTTTTTGGAATGTTGTGGAATATCTTCTATTCTGTATAATTTTGAGGAGAACTGAAGAATTCCGAGGGATTTTTCTTAGATTTTGTGGGGATTTCTTCGGGTGTTCCTGGAATTTAGTAGGGTTTGGAGGAGATTTAGGGATTTTTGAGGGATTTCTCTTGAATTTTGTGGTAATTTGTGGGGATTTTGTGGGATGTTTCTGGAACTTTGAGGGACTTTTCTGGGATTTTGTGGGATTCTGCAGAGAATTGACGAATTTTGAGGAGTTTTTCTTAGATTTTGTGGAAATTTGTGGAGATTTTGTGGGATGTTTCTGGAATTCAGTTGGGTTTTGAGAAGATTTGGGGAATTTTGTGGGATTTTTCAGGAATTTTACTGGTTTTTCTGGGATTCTGTGGGATTCTGAGGAAACCTGATGAATTTTGAGGAATTTTTCTTAGATTTTGTGGAAACTTGTGGAGGTTTTGTGTGATTTTTGTGGAATTTTGTGGGATATTGAGGAGATTTTGGCATTTTGAGGGATGTTTCTTGAATTTTGTGTGAATTTGTGGAGATTTTGTGGGATGTTTCTGGAATTCAGTTGGGTTTTGAGAAGATTGAGGGAATTTAGAGGGATTTTTCTTGAATTTTGGAGAAGTATGTGAGGATTTTGTGGGATTTTTCTAAAATTTGGTGGGATTTTTGTGGAATTTTGTGGGATATTGAGGAGATTCAGAGATTTTTGTGGAATTTTTCTTGAATTTTGTGGACATTTGTGGAGATTTTGTGGGATGCTTGTGGAATTTGGTAGCATTTTTAGAAGATTTAGGGAATTTTTAGGGAATTTTGAGGGACTTTCCTTGAATTTTATGGAAATTTGTGGAGATTTTGTGGGATGTTTCTGGAATTTGGTAGGGTTTTGAAAAGATTTTGTGAATTTTATGGGATTTTTCAGGAATTTTGTGAATTTTTCTGGGATTCTGTGGGATTCCGAGGAAACCTGAAGAATTTTGAGGAATTTTTCTTAGATTTTGTGAAAATTTGTGGAGGTTTTGTGTGATTTTTGTGGAATTTTGTGGGATATTGAGGAGATTTAAGGATTTTGAGGGATGTTTCTTAGATTTTGTGGGAATTTGTGTAGATTTTGTGGGATGTTTCTGGAATTCAGTTGGGTTTTGAGAAGATTTTGTGAATTTTGTGGTATTTTTCAGGAATTTTGTGCATTTTTCCTGTGAATTGTGTGGGATTCTGAGGAGGCTTGAAGAATTTTGTGATATTTTTCTTAAATTTGTTGGGAACACTTGTGGGGATTTTGTGGGATTTTCCTGGAATTTTGTGGGATTGTGAGGCAGCTTGAAGAATTTTGAGGGATTTTTCATGTATTTTGTGGGAATTTGTGGAGATTTTGTGGGATGTTTCTGAAATTCAGTTGGGTTTTGAGAAGATTTAGGGAATTTTGTGGGACTTCTCGGGAATTTTTTGGGGTTTTTCAGGAATTTTGTGTGATTTTGAGGTGACTTGAAGAATTTTGAGGAATTTTTCATAGATTTGTGGAAATGTGTGGAGATTCTGTAGGATTTTTCTGGAATTTTGTGGATATTTGTGGAGATTTTGTGGGATGTTTCTGGAATTCAGCTGGGTTTTGAGAAGATTTAGGGAATTTTGTGGCATGTTCCTGGAATTTGGAAAGGTTTTAAGGTGATTTAGGGAATTTTGAGGGATTTTCCTCGAATTTCATGGAAATTAGTGGGGACTTTGTGGGATATTCCTGGAATTTTGTGGGATATTGAGGAGATTTTGGCATTTTGAGGGATTTGTCATGTATTTTGTGGATATTTGTGGAGATTTTGTGGGATTTTTTTTTTGGAAATTTGTGGGGCTTTACTGCAATTTTTTGGGCTGTTGTGAAAATGTCAAAAATTTACTGGGATTTTTATGGAATTTTGTGGAATTTTTTTTGGAATGTTGTGGAATATCTTCTATTCTGTATAATTTTGAGGAGAACTGAAGAATTCCAAGGGATTTTTCTTAGATTTTGTGGGGATTTCTTCGGGTGTTCCTGGAATTTAGTAGGGTTTGGAGGACATTTATGGATTTTTGAGGGATTTCTCTTGAATTTTGTGGCAATTTGTGGGGATTTTGTGGGATGTTTCTGGAACTTTGAGGGACTTTTCTGGGATTTTGTGGGATTCTGCAGAGAATTGACGAATTTTGAAGAATTTTTCTTGGATTTTGTGGAAATTTGTGGAGATTTTGTGGGATGTTTCTGGAATTCAGTTGGGTTTTCAGAAGATTGAGGGAGTTTTGTGGGATGTTTCTTGAATTTTGCTGGATATTGAGGAGATTTTGTGGGATGTTTCTGGACTTTTGTGGGGCTTTTCAAGAATTTTGTGGTATTTGGAAAAGATTGTGCAAATTTGGTGGTGTTTTTCTTGGATTTGGTGGGAATTTGTGGAGATTTTATGGGGCGTTTCTGGAATTTGGTAGCGTTTTCGGGTAATTCAGGGAATGTTGAGGGATTTTTCTGGAATTTTGGAAGGCTTTTCAAGGATCTTGTGGGATTTAGAGGAGAGTAGATGAATTTTGTAGGATTTTTCTTAGATTTTGTGGACATTTGTGGAGATTTTGTGGGATGTTTCTGGAACTTGGTAGGGTTTTGTGAAGATTTAGGGAATTTTGAGGGATTTTTCAGGAATTCTGTGGGCCTTTTCAAAGACTTTGTGTGGTTTAGAGGAGACTTGAAAAATTTTGAGAAATTTTTCTCAGATTTTGTGGAAACTTGTGGAGGTTTTGTGTGATTTTTGTGGAATTTTGTGGGATAATGAGGAGATTTTGAAATTTTGAGGGATTTTTCATGTGTTTTGTGGGAATTTGTTGAGATGTTGTGGGATGTTTGTGGAATTCAGTTGGGTTTTGAGAAGATTTTGTGAATTTTGTGGGATTTTTCAGGAATTTTGTGTATTTTTCCTGTGAATTGTGTGGGATTCTGAGGAGGCTTTAAGAATTTTGTGATATTTTTCTTAAATTTTGTAGGGAACACTTGTGGGGATTTTGTGGGAGTTTTGTGGAATTTTGTGGGATATTGAGGAGATGTTGGCATTTTGATGGACTTTTCATGTATTTTGTGGGAATTTGTGGAGATTTTGTGGGATATTTCTGGAATTCAGTTGGGTTTTGAGAAGATTGAGGGAATTTAGAGGGATTTTTCTTGAATTTTGGAGAAATTGGTGGGGATTTTGTGGGATTTTTCTGGAATTAGGTGGGATTTTTTTTGGAATTTTGTGGGATATTGAGGAGATTTTGGAATTTCGAGGTATTTTTCATGAATTTTGTGGTTATTTGTGGAGATTTTGTGGGATTTTTGACGAGATTTTGTTGGATATTGAGGAGATTTAGGGATTTTGAGGGATTTTTCTTGAATTTTGTGTGAATTCGTGGAGATTTTGTGGGCTGTTTCTGGAATATGGTAGAGATGTCTGAATATTTAGGGAATTTTGAGGGATTTTTCTAGAACTTAGTGTATTTTTCTGGAATTTTGTGATATGTTGGGAAAATTTAAATAATTTTAAGGGATTTTTCATGAGTTTTGTGAAAATTGGTGGAGATTTTCTGGGATTTTTCTGGAATTTTGTGGGTCTTTTAAAGGATTTTGTTGGGTTCTGAGGGGACTTGAAGGCCCGTCTCCCCTAGGAACACGCACGTACTGCCCGCCCGAGTGGATCGGCCTTCGCTGCTACCACGGCGATGGGGCGACCATCTGGTCCCTGGGCGTGCTGCTGTTTGAGATGGTGTGCGGGTACTTACCCTTGGAGAAGGAGCCAGACATCGTCTTGGGGCAGCTCTTCTTCCCGCAGGAGGCCTCTCCAGGTTGCTATGGGGCCTGAAGAAGGCAGGCTTTGGCAGGTGGCAGCGCGCAGCCCAGCCCGGCCCTCCCGCAGCTGCGCGGGACGTCCATGTGCCCTCAAGGGCCGGCTGCAGCAGGTGGCCCGTGGCAGGCTGGCTGTGGCACGCTTGGCTGAAGGAGGGGACGCTTGTCCTGCCGTGCCGCTCTCCCGCCAAGGCCAGCTCCCAGCACACGCAGCGTGGCCCGGCTTCTGCAGGCGCCGGGAGCAGCTGGGCGGGAGCCTTCTGCAAGTGAGCGCCGCTTTCTGCCTTCTCTCCCCAGAGTGCCAACATCTGATCCGCTGCTGTTTGTCCAAGCACCCCATGGATCGGCCAGTGCTGGAGCAGATCTTCTACCACCCTTGGGTGTTGGGCGGCCATTTCTGATGCCTTGCCGCAGCCTCTGCAGCACCCAGTTCCCGTGTCCCACGCAGGACTGAGGGCCCAGGAAATAAAAGAACCCGAAACCCAGTGCGGGCTGGCAAGTCTGGTCCTTGTTAGCAACTTCAGCTAAGGGAACCTCTTGGCAAAAGGGGTAATCAGAGCATTCCCTTCAGCCTTTGTCAAGCTTTTGGTGCCTTTCCTCCAGGTTGTCCCTCAAAATCAGAGAGGGGTAGAGCCTGCACCAGACCCCCAAATCGGTGGGAGGCAGAGACTACTCCCAGGTCCCTCAAAACTGGAGGAGGATGGAGACAATCCCTGGGCCCACAACACTGAAGGGAGATAAATACCCGGCCCCCCTAAAATAAGAGATGGATGGAGCCCACAGCGGCCCCCAAGTCAGAGGGGGAAGGGGAGACTGCCAGCCCCCCTAAAGCTGAGGGGAATTGTGCCTGTGCCAGCCCCACAAATGGCAAGGGGACAGGGAACAGCCCTGGCCGGGCAAAGGGCAAAGAGCGTCTGGGGGCTGCCAGGATGGTGACAACACTGGCACCCCCCAAATCACAGAGGGACAAAGAGCCCGCACAGGCTTCCCAGGAGAAGAAAGGGAGCAGCAAATATCCCCTGTCCCCCTAAGTTGGAGGGGCACAGACACAACGCCCACCCCCCCTATAGTGGAGGGGGACAGACACGAAAGACCCCACGAAAAGTGCATGGGGAACCAGGCGCACTGCCGGCCCCACAAAGGTAAGGAGGGTGGAGAAACTCCCCATCTGTCCTTGTTTTGGAAGACAGGTGTCTGCTAGGGAGGACAGGAGCCTCCCCTGGAATGGAAACATAGACCCACTCCTTCTGAATCTTTATAATTTTTAACTCAAGGGGCTCTCAGACAGAGATCTGTGGGTAGGAATAGCGGTTCTTTACTGTATACACACTTTAGCGTGTATAACGAGGCACACAAACAACAATAACTACGACATTAACAACAAAACAGAACCAGGGACCCCGTGACAGCCTTCTTGGCCGGGACAGGAAAGGATGGAGGAGAGGCTTTGCTTCACAAACCCCCTCGGGTTGGCAGTCAGTGCCAGTGCTCCTGCAGGGCTCTGAGGAACACTCAGCTGGAACAGCAGGGATGAGCTGAGATCCCCGGCCGGTGGCTGAGGTGGATCAGTAGCTCAGTGGCGGTGCCTGGCACTGCCACACGTCCCGGCAGGACAGGGGGCGTGAGGCCACCAACGAAGAGGGAAGAAGGAGAAGGAGAAACAGCAGCTCCGTCTGGGTGATGGCAAATTCCCTTCTCTCCACAGGAACAGCTCCCAGCAAAGTGTCTTTCTCTGAAGCTGAAGAAGCTGCCAAACTCTGCCCACCCTCACCTTTTCCTGCCCCCTTCCCCCTGGGCCCAACTGAACTCTTTGTGTTTCTCAAGTACTACCCACAGTCAGGTTTTCCCCGCAACTAATGGGTAAAAATTCCACAGTTGAGCCAGAACTAAAAGAAGGACACCTAACCCCCAACAGCTTCTCATCTCCATCTCTTTGCACTCCAAAAGCCAGGAGGGATCAATCTGTCACCTCAAAACCACCCAATCCCACTGAAAACAGCTCCATTTTACCCCAAAAGGGCTCAATCCCAACTCAAAAGGGCTTGTTCCTCCTCAGAAAATCTCAATCCCACACCAAAATTACTCAGTTCCACCACCGCCAGGTGAGATGGAGTTGGAATGTGTTCTGGTTTAGGGCAAATTTGGAAGAAACCCTCTGAATGGAGTCCCTGTAAAAAGCAACTTAAAGTTGCCCCTCCCCCAAATATTTCAGGAAAATTATTTTATTGGAGAAAAGTGGAAAAACACAGTTTACTTAACAATCAAAGCATCTACAAGCATGAGAAAGATGAATAATATTAAAGAATAAATCCTCTGGCTGTTTGAAGAGATGGCAAAGCCAGAAAAGTCCTTTCCATGGGGTGTAGCTCAGCTCGCTCAGTCTCTTATCAGTTCCTCCGGCGCTGGAAAGGGCCCAGGCCCAGGCCCCCGTGGGCCACAGCCGTGAGCTCCCGGGGTTTGTCTGGGTTCTCAGTCCAGAGCAGCTTTGAACAGATCCAAGGAAAAAGGCAAAAAACACTCTGGGGAACTCCTGTGCCTCAGCTAGCTAAAAACCAACTAAACTAAACTAAAAACTAACTAAAAAGGAAACTGAACTAAAGTGCCTAGAAGCAAAGGAGAGCTCTGTCCCACTGTCTGTCCCTGCTGCAGACAACACAGGCCAGGGAAGCGTGCGGGGCAGTGAGTGCCATTTCTGCAAACAAACTGCAGCTTCTTCTTCCCCCCCTTGGCTCTCAGAGCCAGTCTTGAAGGTACAGAACTTAATAGGCAGCAGAAACAGAACAGACGCCTGGGGATCCAAGGATCACAAAGTCACCCCAGGCGAGAAAGAGTTTGGGAGAAGTGGGATCCACATTTGGAGCGGTGGGATGGGGATTGTGTGGGGCTGGCTGGGCTGTATTTGATAGGAAATCAAACTTTCAGAGTTCCTGATTTGTGTCCCATTCATTTTCAGTCAGGTGCAGCTCTGTTTACAGAGTGTCGCTGTGGCGCTCGAGATGGACACACGACGCAGCGAGGTTGGCACGGCAAGAGCAATCTTTATTGTTCAGAAGCTGCTTTTCCATGCTTGACTGCGGGGGCTGGGGAACTGCCTGATTCAGAGAAACTGGCCCTCCCTTGGAGGCAAGATACTTTTTTCTAAGAGTGAGTAAAGTATCAGTCTCAGAAATCTTTGAGTTAGTTAATGTTAAACTGTTACACTCCATTGCTGTTCTCCCCTGCCACCCCACCCCAATACCTGTATCCCAGTTTCCCCCAGCCCCTCTCCTCCCCTATAAATACCCCAGTTTATCCCCTGTTCCACAGAGCTGCTGTCACTGGCTCCCTTGGCCCAGGGCCCGGCTGTAATAAAGGCCAGTTCTCTGCGGAACGCCACACAGCGCTCTGCTCTCTCCCTCCGTGTCGCCTGCACGCTGCCGCTGAGCTGAGCTGAGCTGAAATCACTCGCCGGGCAGAGGACGTGTCTGTGCCCCGGGCAGCCCAACCGCGGACCGCTTTTCCGGGAGTCGCGGCACCCCTGCCGCCTCCACCGCCGCGGCAACCTATGAGAATGCACAGCTGGGTTCTGCTCAGGCCATTTCAAACTACCTGGGGTGTTTGGGACTTGCCCTTGCAAAGGCAGCATCTCAGGAAAAGTCCAAGTTTCTCTTCATGGACTCCCAGGATGTCTTGCCTTGGAAGGGACCTTAAAGCTCCTCTTGTTCCAACTCTCAGCACACTCAGGACACCTTCCCCTAGACCAGCTTGCTCCAAGCCCCATCCAACCTGGCCTTCAACCCTTCCAAGGGTCAGACAATCACAGCTTCTCTGCAACCTGGTCTATTCCTCCCACATCGAAAATCATACCAAACATAGCAGCCTCAGAGATCGATTTCTATTCAATAGCTACATTTATCTAGGAAAGAAATATGGCAAAACTTGTCTGTCTCTGACTTTGCAAAATCATCAACAGCTCTTCAGAAAGGGCTGCCGCCCACCCACTTTGCTTATTTTTCCCCATTTGGTGGAACATTGTCATTCTGTTGTTGTTTGGAGCAGTATTTTAATGTATCTGGCTGAGGCTGCTTCAAATAGTCCAGCGAGATACCAGGGGGTGAGGGGTGGAAAACTGAGCTCTTACACATCCAGTACTTCTCTTGTTGGAAGTCTTCAACCCCACCTCTCTGCTGGGATGAAATAGGTGCAACTCATCCAATTTCTAAAGTATCGTGCATCAAGCTGACACTATTTGAAGACTTCAAAATAGAAAAGCCACTTGAAACAAACCTCTGCTCCTTTCCATTTTCTCTGTTCCACAGTTTATGACAGAAGACAGGAGAGAAAGATTGTTTTGGGAACAATGTTTTCAGGACTCTAAAAAGAATATCAAAACCGCTCTGCCGCACTCTCAGCTCTTGCAGTGCCAAAAAGCACTGGCTGGCTTTGCTCACAGAGTCACAATTGTGGTGGCATTTCTAGCACACCACAGGACAGCGAAGTTTTTCCTTTTCTCCTGGAAATACCTACAGCACTTCTGGCTAGCAAGGCAAACATGAGCCTCTTTTAGTGGCCCTTGAAATTGGACATGTGAAATGAGGTCCACAAAGCCACAGGCCAGCTCAACCTGGGATCTCTGAATGGGTCTTCACCTTCTTCCCAGGAAGATGAATGGCAATCACTATTTTGGCAGGGAAACTGCATCAGCTGGCAATTTGGTGTAGGAAATGTGCTTTCTGCTCCTCTCAGAGCCAAAACTCCTACCCATTTCTTGCAAGTCCTTCTTAGATAAGGACCACGTTCAACTGAGCGACAGTGAAGCCAAATGGCAATCCAGGAATCAATTGTCCTGTACACAATCTCCTCCATCCACGTGGAAGGTTACTCAGGGGCACACAGGAGGAAGGAAGGAACCCAAATGCATCATTGGACATAAAGTCAGACGTGTTGAGGGATGAAGAAATCTTGCAGAGCTATGGAAACCTGCCCTGAAAACCCAGTTCAGGAAGAGCCTGAGCAGTTTTGTGCTTCTAGGCCTGAAGATGCTCAGGATCTTTTCCAGATGCTCAGCAGGCAGCAGGATTGTGCCTGAATCTGGCTCTGGAAATGCCAGTGCCTCAACTGAGAGCTGTGGCAATGATTTCCATTGCATGGAGAGGGGCCACAGTCCTGCAAGAGTCTTTCAGCAGAGCAAACAGCAGCCTGGAGGGTGGGCAATGCTGCATCTGTACCACTGCATGCTCATCCTTCACCGTAATGCAGAGCTGCCCCCAAAGCTGCCATGGATCACTTTTTAGATTTCTCCTGTTGGATATATTTTGGAGAAGTTGCTCTAGGTGGCTTTGGATGGTGATCCTGTAGGAAGCAGCCGTTCGCCTGCTGTGATATCCTTACAACTAATCCTAACTTCTCATTCCCTTGGGTTTTATTTGGGGTTTTTTATCTGTTTGTTTGATTGGTTTGTTTGGGGTTGTTTCTTTGTGTTTTTGTCTCTTTTGGTTTGAGATTTTTGCTTTTTTATAAATGACTGGTGAAGTTTGCACAGTCAAATTCCAGAAAACGTAAACCAGGCTTGACTTTCCAGAAATTGCTTTTGGCTGGCTTTAGCTGCATTCCCCAGGATCAGGATCCCCAGGAGATATTTGCAGGTTTTGCTCTGCATCATCAGCTTGCCCTGACTTTGCTCAGTGTTTCACCAATGGAAAAGACAATGGATATTTTGCCAAACCTCCTTTCAAACAACAAAACTTGGGGCAGCGTGACAGAAAAGGAGAAAAGAAAATCTTTGCCACTTAGAACAGAGCCAGAGTGCCACCATTTTCCCCTCCACTTTTCTTGATTTTCTACATTTAGAAGCAAACCTTCCATCTCTAAAAGCTTCCATCTCTCACTTCCTGATGCTATTTGCTACCCTTTAGCCTTCACCCCCCACGCATCGGACTGCTGTCCATGTGGGGCTGGGGATGCTCAGCCTGGAAAGAGAAGGTGCTGGGGAGGCCTCCCTGCAGCTCTAGGAAAGATGGGCACAGAGAGGAGAAGCCTTTCAACTGCAGGAGTGAGATTGAAGTTGCATCTAATGAAGCTGCTCTTTTCCACTCAGGCTGCTGGGGCACTGGCCCAGGCTGTGCACACAGTCTGGGGATGCTCCATCCTTGGCAACATCCAAGGCCAGCTGGGAGCAGGGCTCTGAGCAACATATTCTGGGGGAAGATTGCTCAGCTTGGAACAAGATGGTCTTTAGGGTCCCTTCCAAGCCCAGCCACCCAGGGATTCCATCATTCTATGGTCTCCGTTGTCCTCTTCAGCCTGGGCCTGGGCTCCTGGCAGTGATGTCACAGTGCACGCTCCAGCTAGAACTTCCAGCATCCAGCAACAGCCACAACACAACCCTTGGCCTCTTGTGTCAGGACGCTCTTCTCCGTGCTCCAAGGCTACCCCTGTCACCGTGTTTGTCACCAGCTCCCTGATACCGTCCACAGTCCTGAAAGCTCCCCATTCCTTGGATTTTGCTGCCCATCCCTGCAGGATGTCTGCATTTGTTCCAAAGAAGGTATGGTACTATTCCATGGAGGTGGACACCCCGCAACTGCCTGGGTGGGCCGGAGCTGTGTGGGACAGTGTGGGAACGGGACCCCACTCTGAGATTTTGCTACCTCTGCAGGCTGTCATGGACAGAGAGGAGGAGATGGAGGTTGACACAGAAATCAATACAGAAGAGGACATGGAAGTCGATGGAGAGGAGATAGGAGAGGAAGAGATGGAGGTGGAAATGGAAGAGACAGTAGAGGAGATGGAGGTGCAAACGGAAGATCACATTGAGCAGATGGATATTGATGTAAGAGAGGAGGAGGAGAAGATGGTGTTGGGATGAAGACCGATGCCAGCAGCAGAACAGGCAGGTGCTCCCCACGGGCAGAGCGGGTCCCCTGCTGCCAGGCTGGGGCTGGGCTGGGCACTCCCTGCTCAGGGACACGCTAGCCCATGCACTGGATTTAGGTGGCCATCCCTGGCCTGGCCTGGCCTTGCTTTGGGCCACACAAGCCATGTTCCAGTGCCTGGGCCACAGCCCCCAGCCCCAGCCAGGCTCACTTCTGGCAGCAGAGTCCCCCTGTGCCAGTGTCCCAGCCCGGGAGCACATGGAACACCC
Organism: Poecile atricapillus; assembly: GCF_030490865.1. Classification (NCBI taxonomy): domain Eukaryota; kingdom Metazoa; phylum Chordata; class Aves; order Passeriformes; family Paridae; genus Poecile; species Poecile atricapillus. The sequence goes on from NC_081279.1 coordinate 200,781, forward strand.
CTCCATGCCTGACTGCACTGACCGTGCTACTTGTTTTTTTTCCAGGACTGAGGCACATCCCGGACAGAGATGCCACCCATCTGTATATACGTTTTGGAGTTGTTGTGTTCAGGATAGATGTTTTAGGGTTTGTTTAAGTGTCCTGTAAATACGTTTCATATAGTTTTGTTCGATAAGTTCTTAGGTTAATAGGCTCTATAGTTTGTTGTTGTTGTTTTTGTTACCAATATTCTGACAATGTAAATATGTTGTGTAGTTCATTCTTGTTCCTTTTCTTCTACAAATAAACATTCTTTGTTTTTCACACCCCAGTTCTCTTTGCATTTTCTTCGGGCACATTTGCAAAGTTGTGGTTTCCACTCGCTCCAGGTTCCCAGGGCTGGATGTCCCGGAGGGAGCTGGCACAGCCACCCCAGCAGTGGCTCCCTGTGCACAGGGGGTCCCACTGACAGAGCTCACCCTCTCCTTGCAGTTTCTCTGGACACACTTGGGAGCTGGAGGGGCAAATCCCAGTGGGCCCTGTCCCATGGCATCCCACATGGGAGCAGGGCTCAGCCTCATCCATGGCTCTTCCCTGGCTAGCCCCAGGGCTAAGGAGGCTGCACTGGGCTGCGGGCAGCCTGCTTCCTGGGCACCCTGAGGGGCTGGAGCCAGCCTGGAGGGAGCCTCAGCACAGGGGCCTCTGGCCTACATGCACCAACATTTCCTTTGGAAACCCCCTCTGTCACCACACTCTGCTACAAGCACAACATCAATTGTTCCTCCTACTTCAAGGGGAGACATTAATTGGCACAAATTTGTCCCTTGGACTTTCTAGCACAGCAAATGTCACAGTTTGGAATCCCTGTTCTGCACTCCCTGCTCGCACACCAAAACACTGGAACCTGCCAGAACATCTTGAATTAGCACCAACCTGCAGAGAGCTACAGGGGGAGAACCTACCCCCAACCACACAGGGACATTGATGGGCTGGGGCAGAGCTGAAACTGAAGTATTTTAAGGCCAAGAGACAGGATTTTTTATTGCTGAATTCATTCTCCCACAACAAGAATGAAAGCTTTCAGTCTCCTCACCTGCCACACATGTCTATTGCCAAGGTTTGCTTCTGGGTTACCACTGATTTTTATTCATCTTTTCACAACTCTGATGCTCTTCCTGCCTAAGGTGCAGAGATGATATTTCAGAGCCAGATGAGCTCAGCACAGCTTGTGAAACACGCAGGATTTCCAGACCCAGAGATTCAGGCCATGCAAACTGATACTTTTTCGTCTGTGTGCAAAGATCACTGGAAGGATGTCAGTGATGTACCACACACTTCTCAGAGCTGTCCCTTCTATCCAGCTCTCCCCAGTCACTTCACACACTTCACTCCAAGCAGGTTCTGATCGAGTTCAGTAGCACATGGGATTTCATCCTGGCTTTTCTTCATTTTCTCCTGAGCTGTCTCCAGACACAGTGTGTGGGCACTGCAGCAGCATTAACGGGGCACCTCCCTGACACTGAGATTCATGTCACAACTTTTCATCAAAAGCAGCAAAGAAATGATTCCCACTGGGTCCCACACGGCTCCCTGGCAACTTTGTGCTGCTGCAGCTCCAGCACCAGGCCTGGTGCACAGGAATTTCAGGAGGAGACACACCGAAGGAATCAACCATTCCCAGAGAAGAAACATCTGTTTGCATGGCCCAAATCCCCACAACACTGCAGACTCTGGTGACCCACACTCTGCATTTGCACTTCAGCCTCTGTGCCTCACTTTTCCTCTCACTAAAGTCCCCCCAGTTTCCCTCATGCTCAGATTCCCAAGAGAATTCAAAGCAGCATCAGGAGCAGGGATAGGTGATGGGAGCTGTCCCAAGGCTCGACCAAATTTCTCAGGCCTGACAATTCTAGCCAAGGACAGAGGAAAAACCTGCATGAAAGAGGTGTGAAATGAAAGCAGGAATCAAATTTAGGTAGAATGAGAGAAGCTGAAGAGCTGTTCAATGTTTGCAACAAGATTAGAAGCTCCAGGCACAGGAGGGATGCAACATTTTCCCCACTCTAACAACTCTGTGATGCAAATTGATGCTCAAATCCTTCTCCCCAGCTCTGGGACTTGTTCAGCCCCCAACATGGTGCTGAATTTTTCAAGCAAAGTGGAAGCTGGTCAGAGAGGTGGCTTGCAAATCAAAATCACAGCGGACAGCTTGGAAGCAGCAGCCAGAGCAAAGAGAGGCAGAGCCTGGCCCTGGGGTGCAGCACAGCCACACAACACATGCCTGAAACTCTAAGACATGAAAGAATTTGCCACGGGAGACACAGAAGGTACTTGATGGAATCCTGCCTCCTTCACGATGCATCAGCACGCAGGAGAGCACTAGGATGAAGATGACAGCACCTTCTGCTGCTGCTTCCATCTCCTGAGTCAAATCTCCCCAATATCTCTCACTATTGGCCATTCCCAAAGCCTCAGATTCCCTCAGTCCTTGCAGGATTTCAGTGCTGAGCAGCATGAAGGGAGATAAAGGCACTTGCAGAGACCAGAGATGCATTTTCTGCCTGAGGTGCATTCCACTGCCCAGCTTAGTTCCTCTAAAACCATTCCAATCAGCCCCTTGGACAGCACCAAGCCAGCAGCAGAACATCAGCACCTGAAAATGCTTGGAAATGCCATTCTTTGAGATTTCTCTCCAGCTCTCCCATTTCATGGTGCCATTGCAGGGCTTTATCCCATCACTCAGCACTTGCAGCAAGTCTTGGCAACCAGCTTCAAACGGATTTGTAGTGCTGAGCAAATACGAGGCAATTTGACTTTGTCTCCAGTGAATGAAATTTCACCTCAATCAGACGAACTCTGTGTTCTGTCATTGGCCAGGCACTAACTACTGCCAGCACCCCCCAAGCCTGGATGTCAAACTGCCTTTATATTGGAAAGTTAAATTGATTTGGTTTTATGTACAAGATTATTCTGTCTCCAAATCATTTGGAGCCATAGAATTGCATTTCCAAGGACTAAACTCAGAGCAGCCACAAAGAGCACAAGAGGCAGGAAAAGAAAGAAAAATACAGATTTCTAAGGAGTTGGAAATTGAATGCGGAGTTTTTCCCATTACAGGCAGTTTCATCAATTATCACCTGCCACCTCCTTGCCTTCACTTGTGTGGCCACCACTGAATACACTCCCAGAGAAGAAAATGTTGGTCCTACTGAAAACTGGGGCTAGAAGTAGAAAAAGGCTCAGAGATCTGACTTCAAAGACAACATCATGCAAAGAGCTGCCTTATAATAGCAAGATATGATGGGCAGCAGGAATGGCTGAAGCCAGCAGAGAGAAGTCCATGAACTATTGGTGCTACAAAGATTTCTGACAAAACCCCCAAGAAGCCAAAAACAGCGTTTGGTCTGGCCCAGCTGATAGGAGCCCTGTGCATTTAATTCAGTCATTGGCAGCACATGGAGATTGGCTTTAAGCTCCTTTGGTCCACTACAATTTTATTTTATTTTATTTTATTTTATTTTATTTTATTTTATTTTATTTTATTTTATTTTATTTTATTTTATTTTATTTTATTTTATTTTATTTTATTTTATTTTATTTTATTTTATTTCATTTCATTTCATTTCATTTCATTTCATTTCATTTTTTCCACCCAGAAAATGTAATTGCTTCTCCTCTTCGGGAAGAAATTACTGCTTTGAATGGTTTAAGGCAGAGTTTCTTCCAACACCCACTTGCAATCAGTCACCAAGAGAAAAATTTTCTCAAAAGATCTCTTAAAAATTTTGGAGTTACTTTCAACATAAATAACTGGGTGATTTTGCTCCAAATGAGAAGGGAATTGAATTTGGCTCCCTCAGCTTAAAAAGAAGTCTTTCTTCCCAGCTCTTCACCAAGAGGAACAAAACACTTGGTTGCAGCAAAATGAAGGGAGGAAGAAGTTCCTTTCCCCCTGAGCTGCACAACAGGAGACAATTTTGTTGCCAAGAGGTGACAAAACCCAGCCAATTTCCAGTTCTTTCAGTTGAAGGGAAAAGCTCCAAGGATCATAGCTGGGGCAGACACAGAGTGGGAGGAGCAGGGGATCTGCTGGGGGGTTTTGGCCTGGGGCATAGATCAAAGAAATCTTCAAGTGAAACCCATCAGAGCTCAAGACTTCATCCCGCAGAGGAGAAATTGGATTTGACCCAAATGCCATTCAAATCCAAAAAACATTGAGGCATTTCCCCAAGCTCTGCTGAGCCATCAGGTACAACCCAAAGCACCCTGTGCGACCAGAGCAGCAGCTCCCTGGCATGGGGACAGGGATGCTCCCTTGGCAAGCCGCCTGCATCACCCATGGGATTTGCAAGATCTGTTTCTAAAGACCCCAACATCCAAAAAACTCCACATTCAAAACCTTTCCTTTGGGGTTTCACTTCTCCATCTGTCTCTTGTCACTAGACAGCTGCTTCACTTCAGCACCCTTCTGGATGGGGTCAAATTTTCTCCGAATTTCCAGCCTAAACAGGAAGTTACTTCCATTCATTCTTCTGCAAGTACTGGCAGCTTGTAGCTGCTCTGCTCTTCCTCTCCTGCGGTGCATTTGTGCACATCAAGTGCCAAGAGCATTTCCTTGTTTCAATGCCGCAGCGATGGAAAGCCCGGAGCACCGCGACTTCTCTAGATATTCAGCCCTGATAAGGGCTGGGCCGAGGCGCGTGAGCAGCTTCGAGCAGGCGAGTGATTCAGCTCAGGCTCAGCGGTAGTTGAGTGATTTCAGCTCAGCTTAGCTCGGCTCGGCAGCAGCGGCAGGCAGGCAACACAGGAAGCAGGGACGGGAATGCTGGTCCAGCGTTCCACCAAGGCAAAACCTTTTATTCAGGCAGAGCTTCGGCGAAGGGTGCTGGCAACAGCGAATCCATCGAACAGGGGAAAAGCTGGGATATTTATGGGGAAGGAGAGGGGCGGGGGGAAGCCCGAGATACCTGTATTGGGATGGGACAGCAGGCGGGAACACCAATGGGACACAACAGTTTAACATATCTAACTCAAAGACCCCTGGGAGCGACACATTGTCTCTCTCTTACAGAGAAGTATCTTGTCTCCAGGGTAGAGCCAGAATCTCAGGCCCAGCCGGCTCCTCCTTAGCCACAACTCCCCCTTCTTTACTTATTAAAAAGGCATCTCCTAGAGAGTTAGCTAATAGATTCTTAAAACCTGAAAACATACTTGGGAAGATAATAACAATTAGGAAAACCCAAAAAACTTTTTTCAGGAGGGAGGAACCCATCCTTTGAGCCCTTAGCTCCCAAAATGGTCCTCAAGCCACTGGGGCTCCTTTTCAGTCTGGAGTTCCTGGACCGGACCGCGTGTTGGGGTCTCTGGATGAGGGTGTGGATGCCTTCTCTGGGGCTGGGGAGGTCAAAGCAGCACAGTCCGTTAAATTCTTCGCAGCCGTGTCCATGGGCCAGGAGCAAAAAGTCTAGAGGCTTGGTGGCACTGCCCGTGGACAAGCACATGTGGTCTTGTTTGAGTGTCTTTGCCAGGGTGATCCACATGTTCTCTTGGGGCTGTGCTACTAGCCAGGCATCCACAGCTGATGTTTTCAGGAGCATCCAGATAATCAGGAACATCCGGAACTCAAGGATGGTTTTGCTCTCCATTTTCTACAACAGGACATAAAAGATTAGCTCTGATTTTTGGAGCGGGGGGGGGGGAGCTATTTTCTTTTTCCCTTTCCTCTCCCATCTCCCCCCTCTTTTAAAAAAAACAAACAAAAAAACAAACAATTACAAGCAAGGTTATTCTGTGTATTGGGGACACATGAGCTGACACCAGCAGCAGCACAGAGGTGCATTTTGGTGTAAACTGGCAATTTGGGCTGGGCAACGAGGGCAAGAAGGGGAAGGGGGAGGGACTTAAGAAGACTTGCGTACTGTCACGGTGTCAGGCGTGACGTTGGCAGTCGTCTCGTTGCAGCTCTGGTAGCAGGATGGTTTGGCCTCTGTCTGGTTGTTGGTCTGGTGGCAGGTCGGTTCTGTGGACTCCGATGACGTCTCCGTTTCCAGGCTGCAGTGGGCTGCTGTTTTTCTGGACCTGTGTGGGTCTCAGGAGACTTTGAAAGTTCTGAATTTGGTGCAGGGTTTGTAGGGCCTAAATAAGGTTTTACATTTTTCCCTGGGAGCCACTTAGGTCCTGATGGCGTGGACACACGCATACCCTCTCCCCCAGGTAATCAATGGGAAAGGTCCTGATACCACTTGTGATTCAGGATCCTTGATCAGCACTGGTGGCTTCTCTGTGAGTTTGGCATGAGTTGAGTTAGAGAAGTGCCGAATTACAGGGGGGTCAGGCTCTGTAGCTGAGCAATTTAGAAAGTTCATGACATATAGAGCCTTACAGAGCCTCTCAATGGGAGGAATGATCTCTGTTCCTCCCCGCTGGTGATCAAGAACTCTTTTCAGGTTTTGGTGGGTCCTTTCTACTATTGATTGCCCTGTAGGGGAATGAGGAATGCCCGTGGTGTGTTTCACCCCCCACTCATTGAAAAAGTCTCTTAGTTTGTGAGAGGTGTAAGCAGGTCTGTTGTCTGTTTTAATTTGTTCTGGGACTCCCAGGGTAGCAAAAGCAAGGAGAAAATGTCGGATGGTGTGCTTGGCATTTTCTCCTGCATGGGCTGAGGCAAACACTGCGCCAGAGAAGGTGTCTACGGAGACATGTACATATTTGACTCTCCCGAGGGACGGGACGTGAGTGACATCGGTTTGCCATATCTGGCAGCTGTTAAGTCCTCGGGGGTTAACCCCGGAGTTAACGACTGGTATTTGGAACGATTGGCAATTAGGACAGGTGGCAACTATTGCCCTAGCCTGGTCTCTGGGTAGTCTGAACATTCTCATCAGTGCAGGCACGTTTTGGTGGAAGAACTGGTGGGACAATTTCATTTGTGCGAAAATGTCAGGGACATTGGCTGCCCCAGCAGGCATGGCTAAGGCGTCTGCCCTCCTGTTTCCTTCAGCAATGGCACCTGGGAAGTTGGTGTGTGCCCTCACATGCATGACATAGTAAGGTTGCTTTCTGTGGGAGATAAGGTACACTAATTCAGAAAGCAATTGGTATCAATTTGGGTTAGAGACCTCTTTCAGAAATGCATGTTCTGCTCTCATAGCTATTCCAGCCACATAAGCCGAATCAGTCACCAGATTGAAAGGTTCTTGGAATTTTTCAAAAGCTCTGACAACGGCTGCTAATTCAGCAATTTGTGGTGATCCCTCGACCACTTGGACATCAGACTCCCATTTCTGTGTCCTGGGGTCCTTCCAAGTCATGACTGACTTGTGGGATTTCCCTGAGCCATCTGTGAAAACCGTCAGGGCCTGGAGTGGTGTTTTGCTCTGTAATGATTTGGGGACCAAATTAAATGTGGTTTTGAAAAGTTTGTGGCCAGGTGGGTGTATAGAAATTTGGCCTGAATAGCTATTGAGAGCGAACTGAAGGCTCTCATTGGTTTGGAGCAAAGGCTCCAAACTTCCAGTTGCCAATGGGAGGAAAATGCATGTGAACTCACAGGCTGCAAGAGTACGGAGACAGACTCTAGCTCTTTTAATGAGTTCCACCATGATTTCCTGTGGAGTGGTGATAGTCTTAGTGGGCTGGTTATGTGTGAAAATCCACTCGATGATAAGGAGTGGATCCTTCAATGCCATGTCCCATTGAAAAATGAGCGCGTGTAAGTGCAGGGCCTTACCCAGGATAACCAGCTGGAAGGGCAGGCTGGGTTCATAACGGTGGGCTTGCCGTGAAGACAGGGCCTCCTGGACCTTGGTGATGGATTCCCGGGCCTCCAGCGTGAGGGAGTGTGGTGAATCGAGGGCTTCGCTGCCACGGAGCAGGTTGAATAGGGGCGCAAGGACTTCTGTTGTTACCCCAAGCAGAGGGCGTATCCAGTTGATGGACCCGCAGAGCTGATGTAGGTCCCGCAGGGTCTTGGGGTCATCTTTGATGCTCAGCTGCTGGGGCACGATGGTCCGTTCACGGATCCGGAGTCCCAGGTAGGTCCAAGGGCAGGTATGCTGGATCTTGTCCTCACGGATCTCAAATCCAGTGTCCTCGATTGTCTGGATGGTTTTTTGTAAAGTCTGGTGCAGATAGTCATTGTCAGCAGCACTAACCAGGATGTCATCCATGTAGTGGAGGATGATGGCATCCAGGAACAGGGTCCTCACAGATGACAGGATGCGGGCCACGTACCATTGGCAGATGGTAGGAGAATTTTTCATCCCCTGAGGAAGGACTAGCCAATGGTATCTCTTTAAAGGTGCTTGTCTGTTTGGAGAGGGAACCGAGAATGCAAATCTGGGGGCGTCCCGGGGATGGAGGGCTATGTTGAAAAAACAGTCCTTGATGTCAATGACAGCCAGTTTCCAATCCCGGGGAGCATTGAAGGGGAGGGCATGCCAGGCTGGAGGGGTCCCATGTCTTCAATGACATCATTGATTTTCCTGAGGTCATGAAGGAGTCTCCACCTGTCCTTGCCTGGTTTGCGTAGGACAAAGACAGGGGAGTTCCAAGGGCTATTGGTCTCTGTAATGTGGCCCTTGGCAAGCTGCTCTTCTATGAGGGCTTCCAGTGCATGCAGTTTGGTCTCAGATAGGGGCCACTGATCAACCCACACTGGATGGTGCTGTTTCCAGGTGAGTTGGGGGATGGTAGGCGTGGCACGCTTCTCAGTGACCCCCACTAAAAATCCCTGCTGGGAATCCGCAGAGAAGCTTCCTATTGAGACAGGAGATCCCGTCCCTGGAGGGTGATTGGTGCTCTCACCACAAATGGCCTGATGGTTGCCATTTGACCCTCAGGTCCTTCGATGATAATATTCCATTTGCTCCTCATGGAAGCTGTCATCCCTCCAATTCCTGAAATCATGCCTGCTACAGGTTGTAATTCCCAATTGTCTGGCCACTTGGAGCGGGCGATGATGGTAACATCTGCTCCAGTGTCTAGCATTCCTGGATGCTGAATCCTTTCCCCATAACAAAACAGGCTGCAGTCCACAATGGGTTTGCAGAAGCCCACAACCTGAGTCCACATAGCGCTGGGGTTGAGGGGAACCTGTTGCGGGCAGTCACTGGGAAGTAAAAAGGCCTGTGCCACAGGAGTCTGTTCCTTTAAATAATAAGGAGGGTCTATGCAGGTCAGGGAGATGGAAATTTCATCTCCAGGGTATATGGTCTGAACCTCAGGAACAGTATGCATTTGTTCTGGACAGTTGGTAGGGTCCCCAAGTATTAAGATGTTGGAGGGACCGCCTGGTGGTCCACGTTTCCCTGTGGGGATTTTGTAAACACAGTCACCCTTCATCTGTAAAGAGAGTCTAGTTACCAGTTGACGGCGGGTTCCCATCTGGAGCGCTCCACCTGCTGGGTTTGATATCGGGGTCCCCGTGGAGGCAGGATGGTGGGTTTGGCAGGAGGGGTGGAGCGGTGCGGCATTTGATTTGATGTCGAAGCGCGGAGCCGTTCCGTGCTCTGCCTGAAGTTTCCAGAACGCCAGTTCTGTCTGGGGAACTGTTGGTGGGCAGGTGGTTGTATGGAATGTCTCTCTGGACAGTCTTTGAAACAAGGTCCAGGCTTGCCGCAGTTAAAACAGCAATTTGTGTTGGGGTCTGCAGCATAAGCTCCAGATATCCCCTCTGCCACTCCCTTAGCCACTGCAAGTGCCACTGTATTCTCACTTGAGGCAGAGGAGTGTTTGGCGCAGGCTTCAACCATCTGATCTATGGTTGGTTCGGGGTCCAGAGGGAGGGCTTGCAAAACTGCTTTGCACTCCTGATTAGCATTGGCCATTGCTATTTTCACTATTAATTCTTTTTGCGCTTGAGGGCTTTCTATCTGCTTTTCAATGGCTACTTTTAGCTTATCAATATACTTAATAAAAGACTCAGTTGCCCCTTGCTTAATATTGGTGAAGCACTGTGTTGGCACTTTATCATCAGGGGTGGTAAAAAGAGGTATCTTGGCAGCATTAGCTATATCCTGTAAGGCTGCTTCAGGCAGATCCCTGGCCTGATCTCGGGGCTTTTGGAAATCTCCTCCTCCTGCTAATTGCTCCAAAGTAAAATTGGGTCTGTTAGCATCTTTTGCATAAGCGTCTGCTAACTGCTTTAAATGTTTCTTCCACTGCCTCTCCCACAGCATGTATTCTGCTGGAGAGAGCAGGCAGTTCATAATATTCTTGATGTCATGTGGAACCATGACGTGGGCAGAGAAGGAAGCTTCTAGTAAGTGTTTAAAAAAATGTGAACCCCTGCCGTGTTCCTCGGCAGCTTTGCAAAGTTCCTGCAGTTCCCTATAATGAAGGGACTCCCATGCAGCAACCTGTGCCCCTGTCCTGTCTCTCTTCATTATTACCAGAAAGGCAAGTATTTTCTGGGACAGAGCAGAGTTCCCCGCCCGTGTGGCTTCCCTCTGCACCTCAGCCCAGTGATCTCCATATTCAGAATCTGAAGAAGAAGATTCACTGCTCTCATCTCCTAGTGGAGATGGGGGAGGCGCTTGCTGGCAGCGCGGGGCCGGCTCGGGTGTCTAGAGCTGGCCCTTTTGTGGCCGGGTGGGGAAGCCGAGATGGCCCCGCTCTGGCTGGAGCCGTCCCGGCCTCCGGGGCACAGGGACCCTGGAGCGGGAGCGCCGCTGGGGACGGGGCCCTGGCACAAAGGGACAGGACCGGGGTCCGCGATGGGGAGGGGTTTCCCCATGGATGGGGGAGGGCCCGACGCGGTTACACCCAACGACGCAGTGGGGGGGGAGGAGCCGCAGGACGCGGCAGGAAGAGAAGGGGTGAAGGCGGGAAAGTGGCCATTTTGGGCATCGAGGGCGGGAAAACCGGGGTGGGAGTGGGACAAAATGGCGGGGCTGGCCACGCTGCTGGCGCCATCTGTGCTAACGCTAGGAACTGGGAGGGACACAACCGGGTGTGAGGGCATAGGAGAGAGGGTAGAGGAAAGACCCAGAGTGGCATGGCCATTGCCACCCTGGTACGGGTAGAGAGACAGTGGGAAGGTGTCAGGGAGTCGGCAGCAGCTCTGTGCCTGGGGGCAACGTCCACCCGCCGACCGGCTCTCAGATAGGGAAAGGTGTTCGGGGGCACTTGGAGAGGTGGACGGGGTTGGGGGGTTTAACTGGGGACCCAAAACTCCCTCTTTTTTTCCCTCTTTTTCCAATGAGAAAATAATATTTTGAAACACAGGAAAAAACTTTGCAACAGAAAAATCCCCTTTAGCTTGAACAGTATATAACTTTCTTCCCACATTATCCCAAAAAATTCCTGATTTAGCAGAGTCCGAATTAATCTTAAAATGTTTAAAAACCCAATGAATAAATCTTTTTAAATCCCCTTTAGAAAACTTAAAAGTTCCCGATTTTAGGGTATTTGCAATTTGGATATAAAAGTCCCTCTCAGGTGGGGTCAGTCTCTGTACAGAGGACTGGTTTCCCATCCTTTTTCACTCCCCACCCAGCAGTAAAACAGGAAAGAAAAAGAATAAAAAGCCCGGGGAAAAAAAACCTTCGACTTGCAATTTCTCTTCAGCAGATGCCGGCGGGTGAAAAAAAAGCTGCTGGGTAGGTGGTCACCTGGCGGCCGGTCCTCAGGGGCTCTTCCTTGCCCCAGATGGTCAGACGAGGGTCCCGGTCGCAGCCTCTGGGATCACCTCTTGCTAGAACGCAAGAAAGGCTTCCTCGAGGGGCGGCGGCTCAAACAGCGGCTCGTCTCGCAGGTAAACTGCGGGCAGATGCTTCTTCAGGGCTCCTTCGAAGGCCCCGCATTTGGGACGCCAGTTGCTGCAGCGACGAAAAGCCCGGAGCACCGCGACTTCTCTAGATATTCAGCCCTGATAAGGGCTGGGCCGAGGCGCGTGAGCAGCTTCGAGCAGGCGAGTGATTCAGCTCAGGCTCAGCGGTAGTTGAGTGATTTCAGCTCAGCTTAGCTCGGCTCGGCAGCAGCGGCAGGCAGGCAACACAGGAAGCAGGGACGGGAATGCTGGTCCAGCGTTCCACCAAGGCAAAACCTTTTATTCAGGCAGAGCTTCGGCGAAGGGTGCCGGCAACAGCGAATCCGTCGAACACAGGAAAAGCCGGGATATTTATGGGGAAGGAGAGGGGCAGGGGGAAGCCCGAGATACCTGTATCGGGATGGGACAGCAGGCGGGAACACCAATGGGACACAACAGTTTAACATATCTAACTCAAAGACCCCTGGGAGCGACACATTGTCTCTCTCTTACAGAGAAGTATCTTGTCTCCAGGGTAGAGCCAGAATCTCAGGCCCAGAGGGCTCCTCCGTACCCACATTTCAATGATGTCATTTTGCCTTATTATTTCCTTCCCATAGAGTTGCACAGATTTGGTGCTGGCTCAGCACTCAGAACATTGACAGCACAAAGTCGAGTTTTCACACCAACTTCTCCAACCTTGGCACCTGTTGCAGTCCGCAACCTCAGGATCTCGTCCAGGGAAGCCGCAGGGTTCTGGGGACCAGCATGGAACACCAGCGAGATGAGCCTTTGTTCATGAAACCATTTCTTCAGCATGGGAACAAACTCAGATCCAGAACAGAGAGCCCCAAACAGAGGCAGGGCAGGGGGTTTTTGAGGGACAGAACTCTTGAGGGTCTCCACCCTTGAGGCTGGAGCTCAGGGTAAGGGACCACTAGAAACACAACAAGGGAGAAACCCCCCAGGGACTGAAACCCAATCTGAACCCCTGGGCTGTCCTTCACAAGGGGTTTGGAGTGGGACAATGGAATTCGTTTCCTCCCCCAAGGCACATCACAACATCTGCTCCTTGTTTTTTTTCCCCATCAAATTTTAATTTGGAGCTTAAAACTGTTTCCAAAACTTACAGCATAAAATCTTACCTCCTCCACAGAGCACTCACTTTGCTCTGTGGGACACTAAAAACTCAATAACAAAACACGTTAAGCAAACAAACAAACAGAAAAAAATAAAATTAAAAACAAACACTTAAATTAAACAATGATGGTACTTAATACAAACGTAACGCTTTTTTAGTTCAGTTTCTTCCGGTTCTGGAGTTTCTTTCAGGAAGGGCGCAGCTCTTAGATCTCCTCTCACGAGGGGCAGAGTTCTTAGATCTCCAGCTTCGGCTCTGGTCTCGTAGGTGTGGGCGTTGCCACTTGAGATGTTCTTGGTGAAACGCTGGCTTTCAGAGCTCAGTTCCAGTTTTGATTTCCCCAGAGGGGGTGTTGCCCACCATGGAAAAGGCACAGCCCCCAGGGGTGGAGCAGCCAAAGAAAGGGCTGGGAGCGAGGCAGGAGTTACTGGGGGAAGGGAAGGTTGGGGGCCAGAAAAGAAGGAGCAAGGCGGGAAAAAAGGAATCCCAGACCGCGTGGGCAGTGCCATCTTGGGAAGAGGGCAGGGTCCGGGATGGACTTTCCCGGCCAGGGAACGGGAATATGGAAAGACAGGGGTGAAGGAGGACACGGAACGGCGGGCAGACGGCAGCAGACCCGCAGCACTCTGGATGTTCCCCGTCCCTTGCCTGCCTTCAGGAAAACAGGGGATGGGATGGCAGAAAGACACCGGGGTGACGGGGAGTCGGCAGCAACCCCGAGCCATCTTGGCATTTTTCACCCCTTTGTCCTGCTTTTAGGAACAGAGGAGAGGGGAAGATACAGGGAGGTATACACCAAAAAAAATGAGGGACTTCACAGAAACCAAAAAACAGTCCACAGGAAGGGCCATACCATCCATAATCATCCATAATCGTCCATAATGTTAATCTCGTCCATAAAGGTCCTTCCCATGTATATAAAAAAAACCAAAACCCTCCATAATACGTCTCGTTGGGTGATGTTAGATGTTTGTCCCAGTGTCTGGTCTCTCGGCTCCCCCACCTCCATAAGCCCTTTTCCCCCATGACCCTGAGGCACTCCCAACTTGGCCCTCCTGCCAGGTATTCTCGACTCCTCCTTTCTAAGGCGAGAGTCTCTCCGGCTCTCGAGCCATCAGCCGGGGATTTACGGAGTGTCCATGGAGCCGCTCCTGCTGTTCTCCTGGTGCCTCGCTGGATGCCGTGCATTCTCCACCATTTGTTGCAGTCCGCAACTGCAGGATCAGGTCCAGGGATGATATTTTCTGGAAACCGGCATGTACTACAACGAGAAGCGCCTCTGTTCATGAAACCATTTCTTCAGCACGGGAACAACTCAGATCCAGAACAGAGAGCCCCCAACAAAGGCAGGGCAGGGGTTTTGAGGGACAGAACTCTTGAGGGTCTCCACGTTTGAGGGTAGAGTTCAGGGTCAGGGACCACTAGAAACACAGCAAGGGAGAAACCCCCAGGGACTGAAACCCAATCAGAACCCCTGGGCCACCCTTCACAAGGGGTTTGGAGTGGGACAACTTCATCCAGGGCTCCCACGCCCATCTCCCAAAGCAGGAGGTCAAAATTCACTAGCTTGGCTTACAGCCATGCCTCTCCTGTAACAATGCTTATCTGAAACTAACTCTTTGCCTCCCTGAAGCACCTCCCAACAGTTTATGCTGTCTCTTTCCATGTTGATCACTCTCTCTCTCTTCCCCTATCTCTGGAAAAAAGGATGAATTTGCAAGACTCACCTGAGTAGTGAGCAGGTTCAACTCTTGCCCAGGCCTTGTGGATGGTCCCGGGATCTCTGCCGGAGCAGCTCTGGAGCTGTCTGCGCTAGAAGATTTTTTCCCATGGCTGCTGTGGGGAGTGTGGCCATTATCTGAGCACGCTGCAAGCTCCTATCTTTCCCTGCATATCTTTAGTGGGCAGTGTGTGGTGAAACTGAGCAGTGGCAGCAAGTGCAGGCCAGGCAGGGAGCGGCCTGGCCCGGCAGCCCCGCTGTGCAAGGCCCAGCCAAGCCTCTGAGAAGGGGCTCCTGTCACTTGCCAGTCTCCATGCTCCCCGGGAAGCGCAGAGCTGCGGCCAGCCCCGCTCCCCTCCCGTGGCCTTGGCTGGCCTGGGGGGAAGGAGGCTGAAGGGGAGCCCTGGTACCTCTTGAAAAGGCGGAAAGCAAAGAGAGCAAGGAATTGCCGGCCTTAGGACTTCAAGTGGTGTTCCCAGGTTGATGTCACTTTTCAATGGTCCCAACTGCTGTCAGTTCTCAGCAATGGCCACTTGTTGGCCAGGAGAAAAACTTTGTGGCATTTTGAAGAGATTTGGGGAATTTTGATGGATTTTTGTAGAAGTTTCTAGGATCTTGAGCAGATTGAAATAATTTTGTAGGATTTTTGTGGATTTTTGTGGGTTTTTTGTGGAATCTGTAAAATATTTATGGGATTTTGTGTGATATTGAGAAGATTTAAATAATTTTGTGGGATTTTTGTGGAATTTGTGGGATTTGTCTGGAATTTTGAGGGATTTTTCTTTAATTGTTGGAAATTTGTGGGGATTTTGTGGGATGTTTCTGGAATTTGGTAAGGTTTTGAGATTATTTAAAGAATTTTGTGGTATTTTTCTCGAATTTTGCAGATTTTTCTGGTATTCTGTGGTATTTTGGGGAGACTTGAAGAATTTTGAAGGATTTTTCTTAGATTTTGATATTTGTGGAGATTTTGTGGGATGTTTCTTAAATTTGATGGGGTTTTGAAAAAATTGAAGGAATTTTGTGGGATTTCTCTGGAATTTTTGGGCTTTTTTCAAGAATTCTGAGAGTTTCAGAGGAGACCTGAAGAATTTGGAGGAATTTTTCTTAGATTTTATGGAAATTTGTGGGATTTTGTGGGATTTTTGTGGAATTTTGTTGGATATTGAGGAGAGGTAGGGATTTTGTTGGATTCTTCATAACGTGGTATTTTCTGGATTTTTTTTGGGATTTTGCGGAGACTTCAAGAAGTTTGAGGAAATTTTCTTAGATTTTGTGGAAAGTTCTGGAGATTTTGAGAGAATTTTTTTAATTTTTGTGGACATTTGTGGAGATTTTGTGGGATGCTACTGCAATTTTGTGGGATATTGTGGAGATTTAGGGAATGTTCTGGGATTTTTCCGGAATTTGGTAGGATATAGAGGAGACTTGATGAATTTTGCTGGATTTTTCTTAGATTTTGTGGTTTTTTGTGGAGATTTGGTGGGATGTTTCTGGAACTGTGTAGGGTTTTGTGGAGATTTAAGGAATTTTGAGGTATTTTTCTGGAATTTTGTGGGCCTTTTCAAGGGCTTTGTGTGGTTTTGAGGACAGTTGAAGAATTTTGAGGAATTTTTCATAGATTTTGTGGAAACCTGGGGAGGTTTTGAGGGATTTTTTGTGGAATTTTGTGGGATATAGAGAGGATTTGGGTATTTTGAGGGATTTTTCATGTATTTTGAGAGAATTTGTGGAGATTTTGTGGAATGTTTCTGAAATTCAGTTGGGTTTTGAGAAGAATTGGGGAATTTTGTGGGACTTCTCTGGAATTTTGTGTATTTTTCTGGAATTCTGTGGGATTCTGCGGAGACTTGAACAATTTTGAAGATTTTTTTTTTAGATTTTATGAGAATTTGTGGAGATTCTGTGGGATTTTTCTGGAATTTTCTGGGCCTTTTCAAGGACTTTGTGGGATTTTGAGCAAACTAGAAGAATTTTGAGGACTTTTTCTTAGACTTCGTGGAAACTTGTTGAGGTTTCGTGTGATGTTTGTGGAATTTTGTGGGATATTGAGGAGATTTAGGGATTTTGAGGGATTTTTCATGTATTTTGTGGGAATTTTTGGAGATTTTGCGAGATGATTCTGGAATTCAGTTGGGTTTTGAGAAGTTTTAGGCAATTTTGTGGGATTTTTCAGGAATTTTGTTGGATATTGAGGAGATTTTGTGGGATGTTTCTGGAATTTGGTAGGGTTTTGGAATGATTTAAGAAATTTTGTGGGAT
Organism: Poecile atricapillus; assembly: GCF_030490865.1. NCBI lineage: Eukaryota > Metazoa > Chordata > Aves > Passeriformes > Paridae > Poecile > Poecile atricapillus. The sequence goes on from NC_081279.1 coordinate 217,633, forward strand.
ATTTCTGTAATTTTGTGGGGCTATTCAAGAATTTTGTGGTATTTTGAAAAGATTGAGCGAATTTTGAGGTGTCCTTCTTGAATTTTCTGGGAATTTGTGGAGATTTTATGGGGCGTTTTTGGAATTTGTTAGAGTTTTCAGAAGATTTAGGGAATTTTGAGGGATTTTTGTGGGATTGTGTGGGAATCGGTAGAGATTTTGTGGGACATTCCTGCGAATTGGTATGGTTTTGAAATGATTTAGGGAATTTTGTGGGACTTCTCTGGAATTTTGTGGGATTTTTCAAGAATTTTGTGGGATTCTGAGGCGACTTGAAGAATTTTGAGGGATTTTTCATGTATTTTGTGGGTATTTGTGGAGATTTTGTAAGATGTTTCAGGAATTCAATTGGCTTTTGAGAAAATTCAGAGAATTTTGTGGCGCATTCCTGGAATTTGGTATGGTTTTAAAGTGATTTAGAGAATTTTGTGTGATTTTCCTTGAATTTGATGGAAATTAGTGGGGAATTTGTGGGATGTTTCTGGAATTTGGTAGGATTTTGAGAAGATTTTGTGAATTTTGTAGGATTTTCCAGGAATTTTGTGTATTTTCTTGTGAATTTTGTGGGATTCTGAGGAGGCTTGAAGAATTTTGTGGAATTTTTCTTGGATTTTGGGTACATTTGTGGAGATTTTGTGGGATTTTTTCTTAGATTTTGTGAGATTGTGAGGTGGCTTGAAGAATTTTGAGGTTTTTTTCATGTATTTTGTGGGAATTTGTGGAGATTTTGTGGGATGTTTCTGAAATTCAGTTGGGTTTTGAGAAGATTTGGGGAATTTTGTGGGTCTTCTCTGGAATTTTGTGGAGTTTTTCAGGAATTTTGTGGGAATTTGTGGAGATTTTGTGGGATTTTTGTGGAATTTGGTAGAGTTTTCAGAAGATTTAGGGAATTTTGAGTGATTTTTTTGAAATTTTGTAAGGCTTTTCAAGGATTTTGTGGGATTTAGAGGAGATGATGAATTTTGCAGGATTCTTCTTAGATTTTGTGGAGATTTGTGGAGATTTTGTGGGATGTTTCTGGAATTTTGTGGGATTCTGCAGAGAATTGACGAATTTTGAGCAATTTTTCTTAGATTTTGTGAACATTTCTGGAGATTTTTGTGAGATTTTTGTTGAATTTTGTGAGATTCTGAGGCGACTTGAAGAATTTTGAGGGATTTTTCATGGATTTTGTGGGAATTTGTGAAGATTTTGTGGGATGTTTCTGCAATTTGGTAAGGGTTTGAGAAGATTTTGTGAATTTTGGGGATTTTTCAGGGATTTTGTGTATTTTTCCTGTGAATTGTGTGGGATTTTGAGGAGGCTTGAAGAATTTTGTGGAATTTTTCTTGGATTTTGTGGCAACTTGTGGAGGTTTTGTGTGATTTTTGCGGGACTTTGTGGGATATTGAGGAGATGTAGGGATTTTGCGGGATTTTCCATGTATTCTGTGGGAATTTGTGTAGATTTTGTGGGATGTTTCTGGAATTCAGTTGGGTTTTGAGAAGATTTAGGGAATTTAGTGGGATTACTCTTAAATTTGATGGAAATTAGTGGGGATTTTGTGGGATGTTTCTGGAATTTGGTGGGGTTTTGTGATAATTTAGGGAATTTTGAGGGATTTTCCCGGAATTTTGTGTATTTTTCCTGTGAATTGTGTGGGATTCTGAGGAGGCATGAAGAATTTTGTGGAATTTTTCTTGGATTTTTTGGCAACTTGTGGAGGTTTTGTGTGATTCTTGTGGAATTTTGTGGGATATTGAGGAGATTGAAGGATTTTGAGGTTTTTTTCATGTATTTTGTGGGAATTTGTGGAGATTTTGTGGGATGTTTCTGGAATTCAGTTGGGTTTTAAGAAAACTTAGGGAATTTTGTAGGATTTTTCAGGAATTTTGTTGGCTATTGAGGAGATTTTGTGGGATGTTTCTGGAGTTTGTTGGGATTTGAGAAGATTTAGGGAATTTTGTGGCATATTCCTGGAATTTGGTATGGTTTTAAGGTGATTTAGGGAATTTTGAGGGATTTTCCTTGAATTTGATGGAAATTTGTGTAGATTTTGTGGGATGTTTCTGGAATTTGGTAGGGTTTTGAATGATTTAGGAAATTTTGTGGGATATTTCTGGAATTTTGTGGGGCTATTCAAGAATTTTGTGGGGCTATTCAAGAATTTTGTGGTATTTTGAAAACATTGAGCAAATTTTGTGGTGTTCTTGAATTTTCTGGGAATTTGTGGAGATTTTATGGGGCATTTCTGGAATTTGGTAGAGTTTTCAGAAGATTTGGGGAATTTGGAGGGATTTTTGTGGGATTTTGTGGGAATGGGTGGAGATTTTGTGGGACATTGCTGTGAATTGGTATGGTTTTGAAATGATTTAGGGAATTTTGTGGGACTTCTCTGGAATTTTGTGGGATTTTTCAAGAATTTTGTGGGATTCTGAGGAGACTTGAAGAATTTTGAGGGATTTTTCAAGGATTTTGTGGGTATTTGTGGAGATTTTGTAAGTTGTTTCTGGAATTCAGTTGGCTTTTGAGAAAATTTAGATAATTTTGTGGCGTATTCCTGGAATTTGGTATGGTTTTACGGTGATTTAGGGAATTTTGAGGGATTTTCCTTGAATTTGATGGAAATTTGTGTAGATTTTGTGGGATGTTTCTGGAATTTGGTAGGGTTTTGGAATGATTTAGGAAATTTTGTGGGATATTTCTGGAATTTTGTGGGATATTGAGGAGATTTTGGCATTTTGAGAGATTTTTCATGTATTTTGTGGGAATTTTTGGAGATTTTGCGAGATGATTCTGGAATTCAGTTGGGTTTTGAGAAGTTTTAGGGAATTTTGTGGGATTTTTCAGGAATTTTGTTGGATATTGAGGAGATTTTGTGGGATGTTTCTGGAATTTGGTAGCGTTTTGGAATGATTTCGGAAATTTTGTGGGATATTTCTGGAATTTTGTGGGGCTTTTCAAGAATTGTGTGATATTTTGAAAAGATTGAGCGAGTTTTGTGGTGTTCATCTTGAATTTTGTGGGAATTAGTGGAGATTTTATGGGGCGTTTCTGGAATTTGGTAGAGTTTTCAGAAGATTTAGGGAATTTGGAGGGATTTTTGTGGGATTTTGTGAGAATGGGTGGAGATTTTTTGGGACATTCTTGTGAATTGGTATGGTTTTGAAATGATTTAGGGAATTTTGTGGAACTTCTCTGGAATTTTGTGGGATTTTTCAAGAATTTTGTGGGATTCTGAAGAGACCTGAAGAATTTTGAGGGATTTTTCATGGATTTTGTGGGAATTTGTGGAGATTTTGTGAGATGTTTCTGGAATTCAGTTGGGTTTTGAGAAAATTTAGGGAATTTTGTGGAAGTTTTCTTGAATTTTGTGGATTTTTCTTGAATTTTGTGGGATTTTCAGGAGACTTGAAGCATTTTGAAATTTTTTTCTTGAATTTTGTGGCAATTTGTGTGTGCTGTTTCTTGAATATGGTGGGGTTATGAGGTTTAGGGAATTCTGTAAATATCTCTGGAATTTTGTGGGGTTTTTCAAGAATTTTGAGGCATTCTGAGGAGATTTTTAAAAATTTTCCAAAATTTTTCTCAGATTTTGTGGGATTTTTGTGGAATTTTGTTGGTTATTTATGAGATTTAGGGATTTTGAGGGATTTTTCTTGAATTTTGTGGGAAGTTGTGGAGATTTTGTGGGATGTTTCTGGAATTTGGTATAATTTTCTGAATATTTAGGGAATTTTGTTGGATTTCTCCAGAATTTTATAATATTTTGGGAAAATTTAAATAATTTTAAGGGATTTTTCATGAGTTTTATGGAAATTGTTGGAGATTATGTGGGATTTTTCTGGAATTTTGTGGGTCTTTTCAAGGATTTTGTTGGATTCTGAGGGGACTTGAAGGCCCGTCTCCCCTAGGAACACGCACGTGCTGCCCGTCCGAGTGGATCGGCCTTCGCTGCTACCACGGCGATGGGGCGACCATCTGGTCCCTGGGCGTGCTGCTGTTTGAGATGGTGTGCGGGTACTTACCCTTGGAGAAGGAGCGAGACATCGTCTTGGGGCAGCTCTTCTTCCCGCAGGAGGCCTCTCCAGGTTGCTATGGGGCCTGAAGAAGGCAGGCTTTGGCAGGTGGCAGCGCGCAGCCCAGCCCGGCCCTCCCGCAGCTGCGCGGGACGTCCATGTGCCCTCAAGGGCCGGCTGCAGCAGGTGGCCCGTGGCAGGCTGGCTGTGGCACGCTTGGCTGAAGGAGGGGACGCTTGTCCTGCCGTGCCGCTCTCCCGCCAAGGCCAGCTCCCAGCACACGCAGCGTGGCCCGGCTTCTGCAGGCGCCGGGAGCAGCTGGGCAGGAGCCTTCTGCAAGTGAGCGCCGCTTTCTGCCTTCTCTCCCCAGAGTGCCAACATCTGATCCGCTGCTGTTTGTCCAAGCACCCCATGGATCGGCCAGTGCTGGAGCAGATCTTCTACTACCCTTGGGTGTAGGGCGGCCATTTCTGATGCCTTGCCGCAGCCTCTGCAGCACCCAGTTCCCGTGTCCCACGCAGGACTGAGGGCCCAGGAAATAAAAGAACCCGAAACCCAGTGCAGGCCGGCAAGTCTGGTCCTTGTTAGCAACTTCAGCTAAGGGAACCTCTTGGCAAAAGGGGTAATCAGAGCGTTCCCTTCAGCCTTTCTCAAGCTTTTGGTGCCTTTCCTTCAGGTTGTCCCTCAAAATCAGAGAGGGGTTGGAGCCTGCACCAGTCCCCCCAAATCGGTGGGAGGCAGAGACTACTCCCAGGCCCCTCAAAACTGGAGGAGGATGGAGACAATCCCTGGTCCCACAACACTGAAGGGAGATAAATACCCGGCCCCCCCAAAATAAGAGATGGATGGAGCCCACAGAGGCCCCCAAGTCAGAGGGGGAAGGGGAGACTGCCAGCCCCCCTAAAGAGGAGGGGAATTGTGCCTGTGCCAGCCCCACAAATTGCAAGGGGACAGGGAACAGCCCTGGCCTGGCAAAGGGCAAAGAGCAGCCGGGGGCTGCCAGGATGGTGACAACACTGGCACCCCCCAAATCAGAGAGGGACAAAGAGCCCGCACAGGCTTCCCAGGAGAAGAAAGGGGGCAGCAAATATCCCCTGTCCCCCTAAGTTGGAGGGGCACAGACACAACGCCCACCCCCCCTATAGTGGAGGGGGACAGACACAAAAGACCCCACAAAAAGAGCATGGGGAACCAAGAGCACTGCCGGCCCCACAAAGGTAAGGAGGGTGGAGAAACTCCCCATCTGTCTTTGTTTTGGAAGACAGGTTTCTGTTAGGGAGGGCAGCGGCCTCCTCTGGAATGAAAATGTAGATCCCCTCCTTCTGAATCATTATAATTTTGAAATCAAGGGGCTCTCAGACAGAGATCTGTGGATAGGAATAGCAGTTCTTTACTGTATACACACTTTAGCGTGTATAACGAGGCGCACAAACAACAATAACTACAGCATTAACAACAAAACAGAACCAGGGACCCTGTGACAGCCTTCTCGGCCGGGACGGGAAAGGATGGAGGAGAGGCTTTGCTTCACAAACCCCCTCGGGTTGGCAGTCAGTGCCGGTGCTCCTGCAGGGCTCTGAGGAACACTCAGCTGGAACAGCAGGGATGAGCTGAGATCCTGGGCCGGTGGCTGAGGTGGATCAGTAGCTCCGTGGCGGTGCCTGGCACTGCCACATGTCCCGGCAGGACAGGGGGCGTGAGGCCACCAACGAAGAGGGAAGAAGGAGAAGGAGAAACAGCAGCTCCGTCTGGGTGATGGCAAATTCCCTTCTCTCTGCAGCAACAGCTCCCAGCAAAGTGTCCTTCTCTGAAGCTGAAGAAGCTGCTAAACTGTGCCCACCCTCCCGTTTTCCTGCGCCCTTTCCCCCTGGACCCAACCAAACTCTTTGTGTTTCTCAAGTACCACCTGCAGTCAGGTTTTCCCCGCAACTAATGGGTAAAAATTCAACAGATGAGCCAGAACTAAAAGAAGGACACCTAACCCCCAACAGCTTCTCATCTCCATCTCTTTGCACTCCAAAAGCCAAAAGGGATCGATCTGTCACCTCAAAACCACTCAATCTCACTGAAAACAGCTCCATTTTACCCCAAAAGGGCTCAATCCCAACTCAAAAGGGCTTGTTCCTCCTCAGAAAATCTCAATCCCACACCAAAATTACTCAGTTCCACCACCGCCAGGTGAGATGGAGGTGGAAGACGTTCTGGTTTAGGGCAAATTTGGAAGAAACCCTCTAAATGGGGTCCCTGTAAAAAACAAATTAAAGTTGTCCCTCTCCCGAATATTTCAGGAACACATTTTCTTGGAGAAAAGTGGAAAAACACAGTTTACTTAACAATCCAAGTATCTACAAGCATGAGCAAGATGAATAATATTAAAGAATAAATCCTCTGGCTGTTTGAAGAGATGGCAAAGCCAGAAAAGTCCTTTCCATGCGGTGTAGCTCAGCTCGCTCAGTCTCTTATCAGTTCCTCCGGCGCTGGAAAGGGCCCAGGCCCCCGTGGGCCAGAGCCGTGAGCTCCCGGGGTTTGTCTGGGTTCTCAGTCCAGAGCAGCTTTGAACAGATCCAAGGAAAAAGGCAAAAAACACTCTGGGGAACTTCTGTGCCTCAGCTAGCTAAAAACCAACTAAACTAAACTAAAAACTAACTAAAAAGGAAGCTGAACTAAAGTGCCTAGAAGCACAGGAGAGCTCTGTCCCACTGTCTGTCCCTGCTGCAGACAACACAGGCCAGGGAAGCGTGCGGGGCACTGAGTGCCATTTCTGCAAACAAACTGCAGCTTCTTCTTCCCCCCCTTGGCTCTCAGAGCCAGTCTTGAAGGTGCAGAACTTAATAGGCAGCAGAAACAGAACAGACACCTGGGGATCCAAGGATCACAAAGTCACCCCAGGCCAGAAGGAGGTTGAGAGAAGTGGGATCCACATTTGGAGCGGTGGGATGGGGATTGTGTGGGGCTGGCTGGCTGGGCTGTATTTGATAGGAAATCAAACTTTCAGAGTTCCTGATTTCTGTCCCATTCATTTTCAGTCAGGTGCAGCTCTGTTTGCAGAGGGTCGCTGTGGCGCTCGAGACGGACACACGACGCAGCGAGGTTGGCACGGCAAGAGCAATCTTTATTGTTCAGAAGCTGCTTTTCCTTGGTTGACGGTGGGGGCTGGGGAACCTGGTGATTCAGAGATCCTGGCCCTCCCTTGGAGGCAAGATACATTTTTCTCAGAGAGAAAAGTATCACTCCCAGAAATCTTTGAGTTAGTTATGTTAAACTGTTACACTCCATTGCTGTTCTCCCCTGCCACCCCACCCCAATACCTGTATCCCAGTTTCCCCCCAGCCCCTCTCCTCCCCTATAAATACCCCAGTTTATCCCCTGTTCCACAGAGCTGCTGTCACTGGCTCCCTTGGCCGAGGGCCCGGCTGTAATAAAGGCCAGTTCTCTGCGGAACGCCACACAGCGCTCTGCTCTCTCCCTCCGTGTCGCCTGCACGCTGCCGCTGAGCTGAGCTGAGCTGAAATCACTCGCCGGGCAGAGGACGTGTCTGTGCCCCGGGCAGCCCAACCGCGGACCGCTTTTCCGGGAGTCGCGGCACCCCTGCCACCTCCACCGCCGCTGGCTGAGGCTGCTTCAAATAGTCCAGCGAGATACCAGGGGGTGAGGGGTGGAAAACTGAGCTCTTACACATCCAGTACTTCTCTTGTTGGAAGTCTTCAATCCCACCTCTCTGCTGGGATGAAATAGGTGCTACTCATCCAATTTCTAAAGTATCATGCATCAAGCTGACACTGTTTGAAGACTTCAAAATAGAAAAGCCAATTGAAACAAACCTCTGCTCCTTTCCATTTTCTCTGTTCCACAGTTTAGGACAGAAGACAGGAGAGAAAGATTGCTTTGGGAACAATGTTTTCAAGACTCTAAAAAGATTATCGAAACCGCTCTGCCGCACTCTCAACTCTTGCATCCCCAAAAAGCACTGGCTGGCTTTGCTCACAGCTCACAATTGTGGTGGCATTTCTACCACACCACAGGACAGCGATGTTTTTCCTTTTCTCCTGGAAATACCTACAGCACTTCTGCGTAGCAAGGCAAACATGAGCCTCTTTTAGTGGCCCTTGAAACTGGACATGTGAAATGATGTACACAAAGCCAAAGGCCAGCTGAACCTGGGATCTCTGAATGGCTCTTCACATTCTTCCCAGGAAGATGAATGGCAATCACTATTTTGGCAGGGAAACTGCATCAGCTGGCAATTTGGTGTAGAAAATGTGCTTTCTGCTCCTCTCAGAGCCAAAACTCCTACCCATTTTTTGAAAGTCCTTCTTAGATAAGGACTACGTTCAACTGAGTGACAGTGAAGCCAAATGGCAATCCAGGAATCAATTGTCCTGTACACAATCTCCTCCATCCACGTGGAAGGTTACTCAGGGGCACACACGACGAAGGAAGAAACCCAAATGCATCATTGGACATAAAGTCAGACGTGTTGAGGGATGAAGAAATCTTGCAAAGCTATGGAAAGCTCCCCTGAAAAGCCAGTTCAGGAAGAGCCTGAGCTGTTTTGTGCTTCTAGGCCTGAAGATGCTCAGGATCTTTCCCAGATGCTCAGCAGGCAGTAGGATTGTGCCTGAATCTGGCTCTGGAAATGCCAGTGCCTCAACTGAGAGCTGTGGCAATGATTTCCATTGCATGGAGAGGGGCCACAGTCCTGCAAGAGTCTTTCAGCAGAGCAAACAGCAGCCTGGAGGGTGGGCAATGCTGCATCTGTACCACTGCATGCTCATCCTTCACCGTAATGCACAGCTGCCCCCAAAGCTGCCATGGATCACTTTTTAGATTTCTCCTGTTGGATATATTTTGGAGAAGTTGCTCTAGGTGGCTTTGGATGGTGATCCTGTAGGAAGCAGCCATTTGCCTGCTGTGATATCCTTACAACTAATCCTAACTTCTCATTGCCTTTGGTTTTATTTGGGGTTTTTTATCTATTGGTTTGATTGGTTGGTTTGGGTTTGTTTCTTTCTGTTTTTGTCTATTTTGGTTTAAGTTTTTTTGCTTTTTTATAAATGACTGGTGAAGTTTGCACAGCCAAACTCAAGAAAACGTAAACCAGGCTTGACTTTCCAGAAATGACTTTTGGCTGGCTTTAGCTGCATTCCCCAGGATCAGGATCCCCAGTAGATATTTCCAGGTTTTGCTCTGCATCATCAGCTTGCCCTGACTTTGCTCAGTGTTTCACCAATGGGGAAGACAATGGATATTTTGCCAAACCTCCTTTCAAACAACAAAACTTGGGGCAGCACGACAGAAAAGAAGATAATAAAATATTCCAAAGTTAGAACAGAGCCAGAGTCCCACCATTTTCCCCTCCACTTTTATTGATGTTCTACATTTAGAGGCCAAGCTTCCATCTCCAAAAGCTTCCATCTCTCACTTCCTGATGCTCTTTGCTACCCTTTAGCCTTGACCCCCACGCATCGGACTGCTGTCCATGTGGGGCTGGGGATGCTCAGCCTGGAAAGAGAAGGTGCTGGGGAGGCCTCCCTGCAGCTCTAGGAAAGATGGGCACAGAGAGGAGAAGCCTTTCAACTGCAGGAGTGAGATTGAAGTTGCATCTAATGAAGCTGCTCTTTTCCACTCAGGCTGCTGGGGCACTGGCCCAGGCTGTGCACACAGCCTGGGGATGCTCCATCCTTGGCAACATCCAAGGCCAGCTGGGAGCAGGGCTCTGAGCAACATATTCTGGGGGAAGATTGCTCCGCTTGGAACAAGATGCTCTTTAGGGTCCCTTCCAAGCCCAGCCACCCAGGGATTCCATCATTCTATGGTCTCCGTTGTCCTCTTCAGCCTGGGCCTGGGCTCCTGGCAGTGATGTCACAGTGCACGCTCCAGCTAGAACTTCCAGCATCCAGCAACGGCCACAACACAACCTGTGATTGCCTCGTTGTGTCAGGACGCTTTTCACGGTGCTCCAGGCGTATCCCAGTCACCTTGTTTCCACCTGCTCCCCGATTGCCCCAGCAGTCCCTAAAGCTCCCCATTGCCTGCATTTTGTTCTCCATCCTGCACCATGTCTGCCTTTGCTCCAAAGAAGGTATGGTACTGTTCCATGGAGGTGGACACCCCTCAGCTGCCTGGGTGGGCTGGAGCTCTGTGGGATAGTGCTGGAAAGGGACCCCACTCAGAGATTTTGCTACCTCTGCAGGCTGCCACAGAAACAGTGGAGGAGATGGAAGTTGATACACCACTTAACAGTGAAGAGAGAATGGAAGTGGACGAAGAGAACACCGGAGATGAAGAGATGGACATAGATGTGGACGAGATGGAAGAAGAAATGGAGGTGGAAATTCAAGACGACATTGAGGAGATGGAAATTGATATAGAAGACGAGGAGGAGGGCATGGTGTTGGGATGAAGACCAATGCCAGCAGTAGAACAGGCAGGTGCTCCCCACGGGCAGAGCGGGTCCTCTGCTGCCAGGCTGGGGCTGGGCAGGGCACTCCCTGCTCAGGGACACGCTAGCCCATGCACTGGATTCTGGTGGCCATCACTGGCCTGTCCTCTGCTTGCTTTGGGCCACACAAGCCCTGTTCCAGTGCCTGGGCCACAGCCCCCAGCCCCAGCCAGGCTCACTTCTGGCAGCAGAGTCCCCCTGTGCCAGTGTCCCAGCCCGGGAGCACATGGAACACCCCTCCATGCCTGACTGCACTGACCATGCTACTTGTTTTTCTTCCAGGACTGAGGCACATCCCAGACAGAAATGACATCGTTCTGTATATACGTTTTAGACATTTTGTTTTCAGAGAGATGTTTTAGGGTTTGATTAAGACTTCTGTAAATACGTTTCATATAGTTTTGTTAGATAAGTTCTTAGGTAAATAGGTTCTATAATTTGTTGTTGTTGTTACAAATATTCTGACAATGTAAATATGTTGTGTAGTTCATTCTTGTTCCTTTTCTTCTACAAATAAACATTCTTTGTTTTTCACACCACAATTCTCTTTGCATTTGCTTTGGGCACATTTGCAAAGTTGTGATCTCCACTCATTCCAGGTTCCCAGGGCTGGATGTCCCGGAGGGAGCTGGCACAGCCACCCCAGCAGTGGCTCCCTGTGCACAGGGGGTCCCACTGACAGAGCTCACCCTCTCCTTGCAGTTTCTCTGGACACACTTGGGAGCTGGAGGGGCAAATCCCAGTGGGCCCTGTCCCATGGCATCCCACATGGGAGCAGGGCTCAGCCTCATCCATGGCTCTTCCCTGGCTAGCCCCAGGGCTAAGGAGGCTGCACTGGGCTGCGGGCAGCCTGCTTCCTGGGCACCCTGAGGGGCTGGAGCCAGCCTGGAGGGAGCCTCAGCACAGGGGCCTCTGGCCTACATGCACCAACATTTCCTTTGGAAACCCCCTCTGTCACCACACTCTGCTACAAGCACAACATCAATTGTTCCTCCTACTTCAAGGGGAGACATTAATTGGCACAAATTTGTCCCTTGGACTTTCTAGCACAGCAAATGGCAGCGCTTGTAATCCCTGTTCTGCACTCCCAAAGCTGGTCACACTTCAGGCCCTTTGTACACCCATTTCCTGATGTGCATCTCACAGTGAGGTGAGATGTGAGCTCTCAGCACACTCAGGACACCTTCCCCTAGACCAGCTTGCTCCAAGCCCCATCCAACCTGGCCTTCAACCCTTCCAAGGGTCAGACAATCACAGACCTGTACTATTCCTCCCACATCGAAAATCATACCAAACTTAGCAGCCTCAGAGATAGATTTCTATTAAATATCTACATTTTTCTAGGAAAGAAATATGGCAAAACTTGTTTGCATCTGACTTTGCAAAATCAACACGAGCTCTTCAGAAAGGGGTGATGCCCACTTTTCTTATTTTTCCCCATTTGGTGGAACATTGTCATTCTGTTGTTGTTTGGAGCAGTATTTTAATGTATCTGGCTGAGGCTGCTTCAAATAGTCCAGCGAGATACCAGGGTGTGAGGGGTGGAGAACTGAGCTCTTACACATCCAGTACTTCTGTTGTTGGAAGTCTTCAATCCCACCTCTCTGCTGGGATGAAATAGGTGCTACTAATCCAACTTCTAAAGTATCATGCATCAAGCTGACACTATTTCAAGACTAAAAAATAAAAAAGCCAATTTAAACAAACCTCTGCTACTTTCCATGTTCTCTGTTCCACAGTTTATGACAGAAGACAGGAGAGAAAGATTGTTCAGGGAACAATGTTTTCAGGACTCTAAAAAGAACTGAAAATCCACTCTGCCACACTCTCAGCTGCTGCAGCCCCAAAAAGCACTGGCTCTCTTTGCTCACAGACTCACAATTGTGGTGGCATTTCTACCATGCCACAGGACAGCGATGTTTTTCTTTTTCTCCTGGAAATACCTACAGCACTTCTGGCTAGCAAGGCAAACATGAGCCTCTTTTAGTGGCCCTTGAAACTGGACATGTGAAATGATGTACACAAAGCCAAAGGCCAGCTGAACCTGGGATCTCTGAATGGGTCTTCACATTCTTCCCGGGAAGATGAATGAGAATCACTATTTTGGCAGGGAAACTGTATGAGCTGGCAATTTGGTGTAGAAAATGTGCTTTCTGCTCCTCTCAGAGCCAAAACTCCTACCCATTTCTTGCAAGTCCTTCTTAGATAAGGACCATGTTCAACTGAGTGACAGTGAAGCCAAATGGCAATCCAGGAATCAATTGTCCTGTACACAATCTCCTCCATCCACGTGGAAGGTTACTCATGGGCACACAGGAGGAAGGAAGAAACCCAAATGCATCATTGGACATAAAGTCAGACGTGTTGAGGGATGAAGAAATCTTGCAGAGCTATGGAAACCTGCCCTGAAAAGCCAGTTCAGGAAGAGCCTGAGCTGTTTTGTGCTTCTAGGCCTGAAGATGTTCAGGATCTTTCCCAGATGCTCAGCAGGCAGTAGGATTGTGCCTGAATCTGGCTCTGGAAATGCCAGTGCCTCAACTGAGAGCTGTGGCAATGATTTCCATTGCATGGAGAGGGGCCACAGTCCTGCAAGAGTCTTTCAGCAGAGCAAACAGCAGCCTGGAGGGTGGGCAGTGCTGCATCTGTACCACTGCATGCTCATCCTTCACTGTAATGTAGAGCTGCCCCCAAAGCTGCCATGGATCACTTTTTAGATTTCTCCTCTTGGATATATTTTGGAGAAGTTGTTCTAGGTGGCATTTGATGGAGATCCTGTAAGAAGCAGCCATTTGCCTGCTGTGATATCCTTACAACTAATCCTAACTTCTCATTGCCTTTGGTTTTATTTGGGGTTTTTTATCTATTGGTTTGATTGGTTGGTTTGGGTTTGTTTCTTTCTGTTTTTGTCTATTTTGGTTTAAGTTTTTTTGCTTTTTTATAAATGACTGGTGAAGTTTGCACAGCCAAACTCAAGAAAACGTAAACCAGGCTTGACTTTCCAGAAATGACTTTTGGCTGGCTTTAGCTGCATTCCCCAGGATCAGGATCACCAGTAGATATTTGCAGGTTTTGCTCTGCATCTTCAGCTTGCCCAGACTTTGCTCAGTGTTTCACCAATGGAGAAGACAATGGATATTTTGCCAAACCTCCTTTCAAACAACCAAACTTGTGGCAGCACGACAGAAAAGAAGAAAATATTCCCCAGTTAGAACAGAGCCAGAGTGCCACCATTTTCCCCTCCACTTTTATTGATTTTCTACATTTAGAGGCAAAGCTTTGTTACCACTGAAGATGAATAGATCACACGGACACAGGTCGAGGTGTGGTGAAAAGAAGAGCCGAGTTTATTTTCCCTCCCAGGATTTATAGGCTTTTGACCACGGCCAGGGATTGGATGGTCAGGATAACACTTTCTCACTGCACTGGCCATGAGAGATGCCCATCACAAGACGTGGAACAGAAAGAATGTACACATATCTATGTTTACAGTTCCTGTCTTGGGAAAGTCTTTAGAAAACTATGTTAGCAAGCTCAGAAGCTGAGTTTTCAGGGCGACAAAGCTTCCATCTCTCACTTCCTGATGCTCTTTGCTACCCTTTAGCCTTGACCCCCACGGATCTGACTGCTGTCCATGTGGGGCTGGGGATGCTCAGCCTGGAAAGAGAAGGTGCTGGGGAGGCCTCCCTGCAGCTCTAGGAAAGATGGGCACAGAGAGGAGAAGCCTTTCAACTGCAGGAGTGAGATTGAAGTTGCATCTAATGAAGCTGCTCTTTTCCACTCAGGCTGCTGGGGCACTGGCCCAGGCTGTGCACACAGCCTGGGGATGCTCCATCCTTGGCAACATCCAAGGCCAGCTGGGAGCAGGGCTCTGAGCTACATATTCTGGGGGAAGATTGCTCCACTTGGAACAAGATGGTCTTTAGGGTCCCTTCCAAGCCCAGCCACCCAGGGATTCCATCATTCTATGGTCTCCGTTGTCCTCTTCAGCCTGGGCCTGGGCTCCTGGCAGTGATGTCACAGTGCACGCTCCAGCTAGAACTTCCAGCATCCAGCAACGGCCACAACACAACCCTTGGCTCCTTGTGTCAGCACGCTCTTCAGAGTGCTCCAAGGCCACCCCTGTCACCTTGCTTGTTACCTGCTGCCTGATACCCCCCTCAGTCCTGAAAGCTCCCCATTGCTTAGATTTCGATATCCATCCCTGGAGGATGTCTGCATTTCTTCCAAAGAAGGTATGGTACTATACCACGGAGGTGGACACCCCGCAGCTGCCTGGGTGGGCTGGAGCTGTGTGGGATAGTGTGGGAAAGGGACCCCACTCTGAGATTTTTCTACCTCTGCAGGCTGGATTAGATAGAGAGGAGGAGATGGAGGTGGATACACTGATTGATTCTGAAGAAGACATGGAAGTGGATGGAGAGGAGATTGAAGAGGAAGAGATGGAGGTGGAAACGGAAGACTATATTGAAGAGATGGATATCGATGTAAAAGACGAGGAGGAGGACATGGTGTTGGGATGAAGACCAATGCCAGCAGTAGAACAGGCAGGTGCTCCCCACGGGCAGAGCGGGTCCTCTGCTGCCAGGCTGGGGCTGGGCTGGGCACTCCCTGCTCAGGGACACGCTAGCCCATGCACTGGATTCTGGTGGCCATCCCTGGCCTGGCCTCTGCTTGCTTTGGGCCACACAAGCCCTGTTCCAGTGCCTGGGCCGCAGCCCCCAGCCCCAGCCAGGCTCACTTCTGGCACCAGAGTCCCCCTGTGCCAGTGTCCCAGCCCGGGAGCACATGGAACACCCCTCCATGCCTGACTGCACTGACTGTGCTACTTGTTTTTCTTCCAGGACTGAGGGACATCCCAGACAGAGATGCCACCCTTCTGTATATACGTTTTGGAGTTGTTTTGTTCTCGATAGATGTTTTAGGGATTGTTAAAATTTTCTGTAAATATGTTTCATATCTTTTTCTTAGCTAAGTTCTTAGGTAAATAGGTTCTATAGTTTGTTGTTGTTGTTGTTACAAATATTCTGACATTGTAAATATGTTGTGTAGTTCATTCTTGTTCCTTTTCTTCTACAAATAAACATTCTTTGTTTTTCACACCCCAGTTCTCTTTGCATTTGCTTTGGGCACATTTGCAAAGTTGTGGTTTCCACTCGCTCCAGGTTCCCAGGGCTGGATGTCCTGGAGGGAGCTGGCACAGCCACCCCAGCAGTGGCTCCCTGTGCACAGGGGGTCCCACTGACAGAGCTCACCCTCTCCTTGCAGTTTCTCTGGACACACTTGGGAGCTGGAGGGGCAAATCCCAGTGGGCCCTGTCCCATGGCATCCCACATGGGAGCAGGGCTCAGCCTCATCCATGGCTCTTCCCTGGCTAGCCCCAGGGCTAAGGAGGCTGCACTGGGCTGCGGGCAGCCTGCTTCCTGGGCACCCTGAGGGGCTGGAGCCAGCCTGGAGGGAGCCTCAGCACAGGGGCCTCTGGCCTACATGCACCAACATTTCCTTTGCAAACCCCCTCTGTCACCACACTCTGCTACAAGCACAACATCAATTGTTCCTCCTACTTCAAGGGGAGACATTAATTGGCACAAATTTGTCCCTTGGACTTTCTAGCACAGCAAATGGCAGCGCTTGCAATCCCTCTTCTGCACTCCCTGCTCGCGCACCAAAATAATGGAACCTGCCAGAACATCTTGAATTAGCATCAACCTGCAGAGAGCTACAGGGGGAGAACTTACCCCCAACCACACAGGGACATTGATGGGGTGGGGCAGAGCTGAAACTAAAGTATTTTAATGCCAAGAGACAGGATTTTTTATTGCTGAATTCATTCTCCCACAACAAGAATGAAAGCTTTCAGTCTCCTCACCTGCCACACATGTCTATTGCCAAACTTTGCTTCTGGGTTACCACTGATTTTTATTCATCTCTTCACAACTCTGATGCTCTTCCTGCCTAAGGTGCAGAGATGATATTTCAGAGCCAGATGAGCTCAGCACAGCTTGTGCAACACGCAGGATTTCCAGACCCAGAGATTCAGGCCATGCAAACTGATACTTTTTCGTCTGTGTGCTAAGATCACTGGAAGGATGTCAGTGATGTACCACACACTTCTCAGAGCTGTCCCTTCTATCCAGCTCTCCCCAGTCACTTCACACACTTCACTCCAAGCACTTTCTGATAGAGTTCAGTAGCACATGGGATTTCATCCTGGCTTTTCTTCATTTTCTCCTGAGCTGTCTCCAGACACAGTGTGTGGGCACTGCAGCAGCATTAACGGGGCACCTCCCTGACACTGAGATTCATGTCACAACTTTTCATCAAAAGCAGCAAAGAAATGATTCCCACTGGGTCCCACACGGCTCCCTGGCAACTTTGTGCTGCTGCAGCTCCAGCACCAGGCCTGGTGCACAGGAATTTCAGGAGGAGACACACCGAAGGAATCAACCATTCCCAGAGAAGAAACATCTGTTTGCATGGCCCAAATCCCCACAACACTGCAGACTCTGGTGACCCACACTCTGCATTTGCACTTCAGCCTCTGTGCCTCACTTTTCCTCTCACTAAAGTCCCCCCAGTTTCCCTCATGCTCAGATTCCCAAGAGAATTCAAAGCAGCATTAGGAGCAGGGAGAGATGATGGGAGCTGTCCCAAGGCTCAACCAAATTTCTCAGGCCTGACAAATCTAGCCAAGGACAGAGGAAAAAGCTGCATGAAAGAGGTGTGAAATGAAAGCAGGAATCAAATTTAGGTAGAATGAGAGAAGCTGAAGAGGTTTTCAGTGTTTGCAACAAGATTAGAACCTCCAGGTCCAGGAGGGATGGGACATTTTCCCCACTCTAACAACTCTGTGATGCAAATTGCAGCTCAAATCCTTCTCCCCAGCTCTGGGACTTGTTCAGCCACCAACATGGTGCTGAATTTTTCAAGCAAAGTGGAAGCTGGTCAGAGAGGTGGCTTGCAAATCAAAATCACAGAGGACAGCTTGGAAGCAGCAGCCAGAGCAAAGAGAGGCAGAGCCCGGCCCTGGGGTGCAGCACAGCCACACAACACATGCCTGAAACTCTAAGACATGAAAGAATTTGCCACGGGAGACACAGAAGGTACTTGATGGAATCCTGCCTCCTTCACGATGCATCAGCACGCAGGATAACACAAGTATGAAGGTGACAACACCTTCTGCTGCTGCTTCCATCTCCTGAGTCAAATCTCCCCAATATCTCTCACTATTGGCCATTCCCAAAGCCTCAGATTCCCTCAGTCCTTGCAGGATTTCAGTGCTGAGCAGCATGAAGGGAGATAAAGGCACTTGCAGAGACCAGAGATGCATTTTCTGCCTGAGGTGCATTCCACTGCCCAGCTTAGTTCCTCTAAAACCATTCCAATCAGCCCCTTGGACAGCACCAAGCCAGCCGCAGAACATCAGCGCCTGAAAATGCTTGGAAATGCCATTCTTTGAGATTTCTCTCCAGCTCTCCCATTTCATGGTGCCATTGCAGGGCTTTATCCCATCACTCAGCACTTGCAGCAAATCATGGCAACCAGCTTCAAACGGATTTGTAGTGCTGAGCAAATACGAGGCAATTTGACTTTGTCTCCAGTGAATGAAATTTCACCTCAATCAGACGAACTCTGTGTTCTGTCATTGGCCAGGCACTAACTACTGCCAGCTCCCCCCAAGCCTGGATGTCAAACTGCCTTTATATTGGGAAGTTAAATTGATTTGGTTTTATGTACAAGATTATTCTGTCTCCAAATCATTTGGAGCCATAGAATTGCATTTCCAAGGACTAAACTCAGAGCAGCCACAAAGAGCACAAGAGGCAGGAAAAGAAAGAAAAATAGAGATTTCTAAGGAGATGGAAATTGAATGCTGAGTTTTTCCCATTCCAGGAAGTTCCATCAATTATCACCTGCCACCTCCTTGCCTTCACTTGTGTGGCCACCACTGAATACACTCCCAGAGAAGAAAATGTTGGTCCTACTGAAAACGGGGGCTAGAAGTAGAAAAAGGCTCAGAGATCTGACTTCAAAGACAACATCATGAAAAGAGCTGCCTTATAATAGCAAGATATGATGGGCAGCAGGAATGGCTGAAGCCAGCAGAGAGAAGTCCATGAACTATTGGTGCTACAAAGATTTTTGACAAAACCCCCAAGAAGCCAAAACCAGCGTTTGGTCTGGCCCAGCTGATAGGAGCCCTGTGCATTTAATTCAGTCATTGGCAGCACATGGAGATTGGCTTTAAGCTCCTTTGGTCCACTACAATTTTATTTTATTTTATTTTATTTTATTTTATTTTATTTTATTTTATTTTATTTTATTTTATTTTATTTTATTTTATTTTATTTTATTTTATTTTATTTTATTTTATTTTATTTTATTTTATTTTATTTTATTTTATTTTATTTCATTTCATTTCATTTCATTTCATTTCATTTCATTATTTCATTTCATTTCATTTTTTCCACCCAGAAAATGGAATTTCTTCTCCTCTTCGGGAAGAAATTACTGCTTTGAATGGTTCAAGCAGAGTTTCTTCCTACACCCACTTGTAATCAGTCACCAAGAGAAAAATTTTCTCAAAAGATCTCTTAAAAATTTTGGAGTTACTTTCAACATAAATAACTTGGTGATTTTGCTCCAGATGAGAAGGGAATTGAATTTGACTCCCTCAGCTTAAAAAGAAGTCTTTCTTCCCAGCTCTTCACCAAGAGGAACAAAACACTTGGTTGCAGCAAAATGAAGGGAGGAAGAAGTTTCTTTCCCCCTGAGCTGCACAACAGGAGACAATTTTGTTGCCAAGAGGTGACAAAACCCAGCCAATTTCCAGTTCTTTCAGTTGAAGGGAAAAGCTCCAAGGATCATAGCTGGGACAGACACAGAGTGGGAGGAGCAGGGAATCTGCTGGGGGGTTTTGGCCTGGGGCATAGATTAAAGAAATCTTCAAGTGAAACCCGTCAGAGCTCAAGACTTCATCCCACAGAGGAGAAATTGGATTTGACCCAAATGCCATTCAAATCCAAAAAACATTGAGGCATTTCCCCAAGCTCTGCTGAGCCATCAGGTACAACCCAAAGCACCCTGTGCGACCAGAGCAGCAGCTCCCTGGCATGGGGACAGGGATGCTCCCTTGGCAAGCCGCCTGCATCACCCATGGGATTTGCAAGATCTGTTTCTAAAGACCCCAATATCCAAAAGACTCCACATTCAAAGCCTTTCCTTTGTGGTTTCACTTCTCCATCTGTCTCTTGTCACTAGACAGCTGCTTCACTTCAACACCCTTCTGGATGGGGTCAAATTTTCTCCGAATTTCCAGCCTAAACAGGAAGTTACTTCCATTCATTCTTCTGCAAGTACTGGCAGCTTGTAGCTGCTCTGCTCTTCCTCTCCTGCTGTGCATTTGTGCACATCAAGTGCCAAGAGCATTTCCTTGTTTCAATGCCGCAGCGACGGAAAGCCCGGAGCACCGCGACTTCTCTAGATATTCAGCCCTGATAAGGGCTGGGCCGAGGCGCTTGAGCAGCTTCGAGCAGGCGAGTGATTCAGCTCAGGCTCAGCGGTAGTTGAGTGATTTCAGCTCAGCTTAGCTCGGCTCGGCAGCAGCGGCAGGCAGGCAACACAGGAAGCAGGGACGGGAATGCTGGTCCAGCGTTCCACCAAGGCAAAATCTTTTATTCAGGCAGAGCTTCGGCGAAGGGTGCTGGCAACAGCGAATCCATCGAACAGGGGAAAAGCCGGGGTATTTATGGGGAAGGAGAGGGGCGGGGGGAAGCCCGAGATACCTGTATTGGGATGGGACAGCAGGCGGGAACACCAATGGGACACAACAGTTTAACATATCTAACTCAAAGAACCCTGGGAGTGACACATTGTCTCTCTCTTACAGAGAAGTATCTTGTCTCCAGGGTAGAGCCAGAATCTCAGGCCCAGAGGGCTCCTCCGTACCCACATTTCAATGATGTCATTTTGCCTTATTATTTCCTTCCCATAGAGTTGCACAGATTTGGTGCTGGCTCAACACTCAGAACATTGACAGCACAAAGTCGAGTTTTCGCACCAACTTCTCCAACCTTGGCACCTGTTGCAGTCCGCAACCTCAAAATCTCAGCCAGGGAAACCGCAGGGTTCTGGGGACCAGCATGGAACACCAGCGAGACGGGCCTTTGTTCATGAAACCATTTCTTCAGCATGGGAACAAACTCAGATCCAGAACAGAGAGCCCCAAACAGAGGCACGGCAGGGGTTTTTGAGGGACAGAACTCTTGAGGGTCTCCACCCTTGAGGCTGGAGTTCAGGGTCAGGGACCACTACAAACACAACAAGGGAGAAGCCCCCCAGGGACTCCAACCCAATCTGAACCCCTGGGCCACCCTTCACAAGGGGTTTGGGGTGGGACAATGGAATTCGTTGCCTCCCCCGAGGCACATCACAACATCTGCTCCTTTTTTTTTTTTCCCCCTTCAAATTTTAATTTGGAGCTTAAAAATGTTTCCAAAACTTACAGCATAAAATCTTACCTCCTCCACAGAGCACCCACTTTGCTCTGTGGGACACTAAAAACTCAATAACAAAACACGTTAAGCAAACAAACAAACAGAAAAAAACAAAATTAAAAACAAACACTTAAATTGAACAGTGATGGTACTTAATACAAACGTAACGCTTTTTTAGTTCAGTCTCTTCCAGTTCTGGAGTTTCTTTCAGGAAGGGCGCAGCTCTTAGATCTCCTCTCACGAGGGGCAGAGTTCTTAGATCTCCAGCTTCGGCTCTGGTCTCGTAGGTGTGGGCGTTGCCACTTGAGATGTTCTTGGTGAAACGCTGGCTTTCAGAGCTCGGTTCCAGTTTTGATTTCCCCAGAGGGGGTGTTGCTCACCATGGAAAAGGCACAGCCCCCAGGGGTGGAGCAGCTGAAGAAAGGGCTGGGAGCGAAGCAGGAGTTACTGGGGGAAGGGAAGGTTGGGGGCCAGAAAAGAAGGAGCAAGGCAGAAAAAAGGAATCCCAGACCGCGTGGGCAGTGCCATCTTGGGAAGAGGGCAGGGTCCGGGATGGACTTTCCCGGCCAGGGAACGGGAATATGGAAAGACAGGGGGTGAAGAAGGACACGGAACGGCGGGCAGACGGCAGCAGACCCGCAGCACTCTGGATGTTCCCCGTCCCTTGCCTGCCTTCAGGAAAACAGGGGATGGGATGGCAGAAAGACACCGGGGTGACGGGGAGTCGGCAGCAACCCCGAGCCATCTTGGCATTTTTCACCCTTTGTCCTGCCCTTAGGAACAGAGGAGAGGGGAAGATACAGGGAGGTATACACCAAAAAAAAAAGAGGGACTTCACAGAAGCCAAAAAACAGTCCACAGGAAGGGCCATACCGTCCATAATCGTCCATAATCGTCCATAATGTTAATCTCGTCCATAAAGGTCCTTCCCATCTATATAAAAAAAACCCAAAACCCTCCATAATACGTCTCGTTGGGTGATGTTAGATGTTTGTCCCAGTGTCTGGTCTCTCGGCTCCCCCACCTCCATAAGCCCTTTTTCCCCATGGCCCTGAGGCACTCCCAACTTGGCCCTCCTGCCAGGTATTCTCGACTCCTCCTTTCTAAGGCGGGAGTCTCTCCGGCTCTCGAGCCATCAGCCGGGGATTTACGGAGTGTCCATGTTGCCGCTCCTGCTGTTCTCCTGGTGCCTCGCTGGATGCCGTGCATTCTCCACCATTTGTTGCAGTCCGCAACTGCAGGATCAGGTCCAGGGATGATATTTTCTGGAAACCGGCATGTACTACAACGAGAAGCGCCTCTGTTCATGAAACCATTTCTTCAGCACGGGAACAACTCAGATCCAGAACAGAGAGCCCCCAACAAAGGCAGGGCAGGGGTTTTTGAGGGACAGAACTCTTGAGGGTCTCCACCTTTGAGGGTGGAGTTCAGGGTCAGGGACCATTAGAAACACAACAAGGGAAAAACCCCCCAGGGACTGAAACCCAATCAGAACCCCTGGGCCACCCTTCACAAGGGGTTTGGGGTGGGACAACTTCATCCAGGGCTCCCACACCCATCTCCCAAAGCAGGAGGTCAAAATTCACTAGCTTGGCTTACAGCCATGCCTCTCCTGTAACAATGCTTATCTGAAACTAACTCTTTGCCTCCCTGAAGCACCTCCCAACAGTTTATGCTGTCTCTTTCCATGTTGATCACTCTCTCTCTCTTCCCCTATCTCTGGAAAAAAGGATGAATTTGCAAGACTCACCTGAGTAGTGAGCAGGTTCAACTCTTGCCCAGGCCTTGTGGATGGTCCTGGGATCTCTGCTGGAGCAGCGCCTGGAGCTGTCTGCGCTAGAAGATTTTTTCCCATGGCTGCTGTGGGGAGTGTGGCCATTATCTGAGCACGCTGCAAGCTCCTATCTTTCCCTGCATATCTTTAGTGGGCAGTGTGTGGTGAAACTGAGCAGTGGCAGCAAGTGCAGGCCAGGCAGGGAGCGGCCTGGCCCGGCAGCCCCGCTGTGCAAGGCCCAGCCAAGCCTCTGAGAAGGGGCTCCTGTCACTTGCCAGTCTCCATCCTCCCCGGGAAGCGCAGAGCTGCGGCCAGCCCCGCTCCCCTCCCGTGGCCTTGGCTGGCCTGGGGGGAAGGAGGCTGAAGGGGAGCCCTGGTACCTCTTGAAAAGGCGGAAAGCAAAGAGAGCAAGGAATTGCCGGCCTTAGGTCTTCAAGTGCTGTTTTCAGGTTGATGTCACTTCTCAATGGTCCCAACTGCTGTCAGTTCTCAGCATCGGCCACTTGTTGGCCAGGAGAAAAACTTGGTGGCATTTTGAAGAGATTTGGGGAATCTTGAGGGATTTCTGTAGAAGTTTCTAGGATCTTGAGCAGATTGAAATAATTTTGTGGGATTTTTGTGGATTTTTGTGGGATTTTTGTGCAATCTGTAAAATATTTCTGGAATTTTGTGTGATATTGAGAAGATTTAAATAATTTTGTGGGATTTTTGTGGAATTTATGGGATTTTTCTGGAATTTTGAGGGATTTTTCTGTAATTTTTGGAAATGAGTGGAGATTTTGAGGGATGTTTCTGGAATTTGCTAAGGTTTTGAGATTATTTAAAGAATTTTGTGGTATTTTTCTGGAATTTCGCGGATTTTTCTGGTATTCTGTGGTATTTTGAGGAGACTTGAAGAATTTTGAAGGTTTTTTCTTAGATTTTGAGATTTGTGGAGATTTTGTGGGATGCTTCCTGAATTTGGTGGGGTTTTGAAAAAATTTAGGGAAGTCTGTGGGATTTCTCTGGAATTTTTGGGCTTTTTTCAAGAATTCTGAGGGTTTCAGAGGAGACCTGAAGAATTTTGAGGAATTTTTCTTAGACTTTATGGAAATTCGTGGGGATTTTGTGGGATGTTACTGAAATTTTGTGGGATATTGAGGAGATTTAGGGAATGTTCTGGGATTTTTCCATCATTTGGTGGGATATAGAGGAGACATGATGAATTTTGCAGGATTTTTCTTAGATTTTGTGGACAATAATGGAGATTTGGTGGGACTATTCTGGAACTTGGTAGGGTTTTGTGAAGATTTAGGGAATTTTGAGGGATTTTTCTGTAATTTTGTGGGCCTTTTCAAACACTTTGTGTGGTTTTGAGGAGAGTTGAAGAATTTTAGGAATTTTTCTTAGATTTTGTAGAAACTTGTGGAGGTTTTGTGGGATTTTTTGTGGAATTTTGTGGGATATAGAGAATATTTTGGCATTTTGAGGGATTTTTCATGTATTTTGTGGGAAATTGTGGAGATTTTGTGGGATGTTTCTGGAATTCAGTTGGGTTTTGAGGAGAATTAGGGAATTTTGTGGGATTTTTGAGGAATTTTGTGAATTTTCCTGGAATCCTGTGGGATTCTGCTGATACTTGAACAATTTTGAGGATTTTTTTTTAGATTTTGTGAGAATTTGTGGAGATTCTGTAGGATTTTGCTGGAATTTTGTGGGTCTTTTCAAAGACTTCGTGGGATATTGAGGAGATTTTGGCATTTTGAGGGATTTTTCATGTAATTTGTGGGAATTTGTGGAGGTTTTATAAGATGTTTCTGGAATTCAGTTGGGTTTTGAGAAAATTTAGGGAATTATGTGGCATGTTCCTAGAATTTGGTATGGTTTTAAGGTGATTTAGGGAATTTTGTGGGATTTTCCTTGAATTTTAAGGAAATTAGTGGGGATTTTGTGGGATATTCCTGGAATTTGGTAGGGTATTGAGGAGATTTAGGGAATTTTGAGGGATTTTTCTTGAATTTTGTGGGAATTTGTGGAGATTTTGTGCGATGTTTCTGGAATTCAGTTGGGTTTTAAAAAAATTTAAGGAATTTTGTGGGATGTTTCTGGAATTTTGTAGGATATTGAGGAGATTTTGTGGGATGTTTCTGGAATTTTGTGGGGCTTTTCAAGAATTTTGTGGTATTTGGAAAAGATTTAGTGAATTTTGTGGTGGTTTTCCTGAATTTTGTGGTAATTTGTGGAGATTTTATGAGGCGTTTCTGGAATTTGGTAGAGTTTTCAGAAGATTCTGGGATTTTTGAGGGATTTTTCTGGAATTTTGGAAGGCTTTTCAAGGATTTTGTTGGATTTAGAGGAGACTTGATGAATTTTGCGGGATTTTTCTTAGATTTTGTGGACATTTGTGGAGATTTTGTGGGATGTTTCTGGGACTTGGTAGGGTTTTGTGAAGATTTAGGGAATTTTGAGTGATTTGTCTGGAATCTTGTGGGCCTTTTCAAAGACTTTGTGTGGTTTTGAGGAGACTTGAAGAATTTTGTGGAATTTTTCTTGGATTTTGTGGAAACTTGTGGAGGTTTTGTGTGATTTTTGTGGAATTTTGTGGGATATTGAGGAGATTTAGGGATTTTGAGGGATTTTTCATGTATTTTGTAGGAATTTGTGGAGATATTGTGGGATGTTTCTGGAATTTGTTGGGTTTTGAGGAGATTTAGGGAATTTTGAAAGGATTTTTGAGGAATTTTGTGGGTTCTTCTGGAATTCTTTGGGATTCTGGAGAGACTTGAAGAAATTTGAGAAATTTTTTTTAGATTTTATGGGAATTTGTGGAGATTCTGTAGGATTTTTCTGGAATTTTGTGGGCCTTTTGAAGGACTTTGGGATTTTGAGAAAAGTAGAAAAATTCTTAGGAATTTTTGATAGAGTTCGTGGAAACTTGTGGAGCTTTTGTGTGATGTTTGTGGAATTTTGTGGGATATTGAGGAGATTTTGGCATTTTGAAGGATTTTTACTGTATTTTGTGGAAATTTGTGGAGATATTGTGGGATGTTTCTGGAACTCAGTTGGGTTTTGAGGAGATATATGGAATTTTGTGGGATGTTTCTGCAATTTTGTTTGATATTGAGGAGATTTTGTGCGATGTTTCTGGAATTTTGTGGGGCTTTTCACGAATTTTGTGGGATTCTGAGGAGGCTTGAAGAATTTTGTGGAATTTTTATTCGATTTTATGGAAACTTGTGGAGGTTTTGTGTGATTTTAGTGCAATTTTGTGGGATATTGAAGAGGTTTTGGCATTTTGAGGGATTTTGTTCTTGAATTTTGTGGTTATTTGTGGAGATTTTGTAAGATGTTTCTGGAATTCAGTTGGGTTTTGAGAAGTTTTAGGGAATTTTGTGGCATATTCCTGGAATTTGCTATTTTTTTAAGGTGATTTAGGGAATTTTGTGGGATTACTCTTAAATTTTATGGAAATTAGTGGGGATTTTGTGGGATATTCCTGGAATTTGGTAGGGTATTGAGGAGATTTAGGGAATTTTGTGGGATTTTTCTTGGATTTTGTGGAATTTTGTGGAGATTTTGTGGGATGTTTCTGCAATTTGGTAGATGTTAGAGAAGATTTTGTGAATTTTTGGGATTTTTCAGGAATTTTGTGTATTCTTCCTGTGAATTGTGTGGGATTCTGAGGAGGCTTGAAGATTTTTGAGGAGTTTTTCCTAGAATTTGTGAACATGTGTGGAGATTTTGTGTGATTTTTGTGGAATTTTGTGAGATTGTGTGGCGGCTTGAAGAATTTTCAAAGATTTTTCATGTATTTTGTGGGAATTTGTGGAGATTTTGCAAGATGATTCTGGAATTCAGTTTGATTTTGAGAAGATTTAAGGAATTTTGTGGGATTTCTCTGGAATTTTGTGGGGTTTTTCAGGAATTTTGTGGGAATTTGTGGAGATTTTCTGGGATTTTTGTGGAATTTGTTAGAATTTTCAGAAGATTAAGGGAATTTTGAGTGATTTTTTTGAAATTTCGGAAGGCTTTTCAAGGATTTTGTGGGATTAAGAGGAGACGATGAATTTTTCGGGTTTTTTCTTAGATTTTGTGGATATTTGTGTAGATTTTGTAAGGTGTTTCTGGAATTCAGTAGGGTTTTGAGAAGTATTAGGGAATTTTGTAGGATTTTTCTAGAATTTTGTGGGGTTTTTTAAAGAATTTTGTGGGATTCGTAGGAGGCTTGAAGAATTTTGTGGAATTTTTCTTGGATTTTGTGGAAACTTGTGGAGGTTTTGTGTGATTTTTGTGGAATTTTGTGGGATATTGAAGAGATTTTGACATTATAAGTGATTTTTCTTGAATTTTGTTGGATATTGAGGAGATTTTGTGGGATGTTTCTGGACCTCTTAGGGACATTTCTGGAATTTTGTGGGATTCTGAAGAGAATTGACGAATTTTGACGAATTTTTCTTAGATTTTGTGAACATTTCTGGAGATTTTTGTAAGATTTTTTCTGGAATTTTGTGAGATTCTGAGGTGGCTTGAAGATTTTTGAGGGATTATTCATGAATTCTGTGGGAATTTGTGGAGATTTTATGGGGTGTTTCTGGAATTTGGTAGAGTTTTGAGAAGATTTAGGGAATTTTGAGGGATTTTTGTGGGAATGGGTGGAGATTTTGTGGGACATTCCTGTGAATTGGTATGGTTTTGAAATGATTTAGGGAATTTTGAGGGATTTTT
Organism: Poecile atricapillus; assembly: GCF_030490865.1. NCBI lineage: Eukaryota > Metazoa > Chordata > Aves > Passeriformes > Paridae > Poecile > Poecile atricapillus. Next base: position 245,083 of record NC_081279.1, read on the forward strand.
CTGTAATTTTGTGGGCCTTTTCAAACACTTTGTGTGGTTTTGAGGAGAGTTGAAGAATTTTAGGAATTTTTCTTAGATTTTGTAGAAACTTGTGGAGGTTTTGTGGGATTTTTTGTGGAATTTTGTGGGATATAGAGAATATTTTGGCATTTTGAGGGATTTTTCATGTATTTTGTGGGAAATTGTGGAGATTTTGTGGGATGTTTCTGGAATTCAGTTGGGTTTTGAGGAGAATTAGGGAATTTTGTGGGATTTTTGAGGAATTTTGTGAATTTTCCTGGAATCCTGTGGGATTCTGCTGATACTTGAACAATTTTGAGGATTTTTTTTTAGATTTTGTGAGAATTTGTGGAGATTCTGTAGGATTTTGCTGGAATTTTGTGGGTCTTTTCAAAGACTTCGTGGGATATTGAGGAGATTTTGGCATTTTGAGGGATTTTTCATGTAATTTGTGGGAATTTGTGGAGGTTTTATAAGATGTTTCTGGAATTCAGTTGGGTTTTGAGAAAATTTAGGGAATTATGTGGCATGTTCCTAGAATTTGGTATGGTTTTAAGGTGATTTAGGGAATTTTGTGGGATTTTCCTTGAATTTTAAGGAAATTAGTGGGGATTTTGTGGGATATTCCTGGAATTTGGTAGGGTATTGAGGAGATTTAGGGAATTTTGTGGGAGTTTTCTTGGATTTTGTGGGAATTTGTGGAGATTTTGTGGGATGTTTCTGCAATTTGGTAGGGTTTTGAGAACATTTAGGGAATTTTGTAGGATTTTTCAGGAATTTTGTGTATTTTTCCTGTGAACTGTGTGGGATTCTGAGGAGGCTTGAAGAATTTTGAGGAATTTTTCTTATATTTGGTAAACATTTCTGGATATTTTGTGTGATTTTTGTGGAATTTTGTGGGATATTGAGGAGATTTAGGGATTTTGAGGGATTTTTCTTGAATTTTGTGGGAATTTGTGGAGATTTTGTGCGATGTTTCTGGAATTCAGTTGGGTTTTAAAAAAATTTAAGGAATTTTGTGGGATGTTTCTGGAATTTTGTAGGATATTGAGGAGATTTTGTGGGATGTTTCTGGAATTTTGTGGGGCTTTTCAAGAATTTTGTGGTATTTGGAAAAGATTTAGTGAATTTTGTGGTGGTTTTCCTGAATTTTGTGGTAATTTGTGGAGATTTTATGAGGCGTTTCTGGAATTTGGTAGAGTTTTCAGAAGATTCTGGGATTTTTGAGGGATTTTTCTGGAATTTTGGAAGGCTTTTCAAGGATTTTGTTGGATTTAGAGGAGACTTGATGAATTTTGCGGGATTTTTCTTAGATTTTGTGGACATTTGTGGAGATTTTGTGGGATGTTTCTGGGACTTGGTAGGGTTTTGTGAAGATTTAGGGAATTTTGAGTGATTTGTCTGGAATCTTGTGGGCCTTTTCAAAGACTTTGTGTGGTTTTGAGGAGACTTGAAGAATTTTGTGGAATTTTTCTTGGATTTTGTGGAAACTTGTGGAGGTTTTGTGTGATTTTTGTGGAATTTTGTGGGATATTGAGGAGATTTAGGGATTTTGAGGGATTTTTCATGTATTTTGTAGGAATTTGTGGAGATATTGTGGGATGTTTCTGGAATTTGTTGGGTTTTGAGGAGATTTAGGGAATTTTGAAAGGATTTTTGAGGAATTTTGTGGGTTCTTCTGGAATTCTTTGGGATTCTGGAGAGACTTGAAGAAATTTGAGAAATTTTTTTTAGATTTTATGGGAATTTGTGGAGATTCTGTAGGATTTTTCTGGAATTTTGTGGGCCTTTTGAAGGACTTTGGGATTTTGAGAAAAGTAGAAAAATTCTTAGGAATTTTTGATAGAGTTCGTGGAAACTTGTGGAGCTTTTGTGTGATGTTTGTGGAATTTTGTGGGATATTGAGGAGATTTTGGCATTTTGAAGGATTTTTACTGTATTTTGTGGAAATTTGTGGAGATATTGTGGGATGTTTCTGGAACTCAGTTGGGTTTTGAGGAGATATATGGAATTTTGTGGGATGTTTCTGCAATTTTGTTTGATATTGAGGAGATTTTGTGCGATGTTTCTGGAATTTTGTGGGGCTTTTCACGAATTTTGTGGGATTCTGAGGAGGCTTGAAGAATTTTGTGGAATTTTTATTCGATTTTATGGAAACTTGTGGAGGTTTTGTGTGATTTTAGTGCAATTTTGTGGGATATTGAAGAGGTTTTGGCATTTTGAGGGATTTTGTTCTTGAATTTTGTGGTTATTTGTGGAGATTTTGTAAGATGTTTCTGGAATTCAGTTGGGTTTTGAGAAGTTTTAGGGAATTTTGTGGCATATTCCTGGAATTTGCTATTTTTTTAAGGTGATTTAGGGAATTTTGTGGGATTACTCTTAAATTTTATGGAAATTAGTGGGGATTTTGTGGGATATTCCTGGAATTTGGTAGGGTATTGAGGAGATTTAGGGAATTTTGTGGGATTTTTCTTGGATTTTGTGGAATTTTGTGGAGATTTTGTGGGATGTTTCTGCAATTTGGTAGATGTTAGAGAAGATTTTGTGAATTTTTGGGATTTTTCAGGAATTTTGTGTATTCTTCCTGTGAATTGTGTGGGATTCTGAGGAGGCTTGAAGATTTTTGAGGAGTTTTTCCTAGAATTTGTGAACATGTGTGGAGATTTTGTGTGATTTTTGTGGAATTTTGTGAGATTGTGTGGCGGCTTGAAGAATTTTCAAAGATTTTTCATGTATTTTGTGGGAATTTGTGGAGATTTTGCAAGATGATTCTGGAATTCAGTTTGATTTTGAGAAGATTTAAGGAATTTTGTGGGATTTCTCTGGAATTTTGTGGGGTTTTTCAGGAATTTTGTGGGAATTTGTGGAGATTTTCTGGGATTTTTGTGGAATTTGTTAGAATTTTCAGAAGATTAAGGGAATTTTGAGTGATTTTTTTGAAATTTCGGAAGGCTTTTCAAGGATTTTGTGGGATTAAGAGGAGACGATGAATTTTTCGGGTTTTTTCTTAGATTTTGTGGATATTTGTGTAGATTTTGTAAGGTGTTTCTGGAATTCAGTAGGGTTTTGAGAAGATTTTGTGAATTTTGTGGGATTTTCCCGGAATTTTGTGTATTTTTCCTGTGAATTGAGTGGGATTCTGAGGAGGCTTGAAGAATTTTGTGGAATTTTTCTTGGATTTTGTGGAAACTTGTGGAGGTTTTGTGTGATTTTTGTGGAATTTTGTGGGATATTGAAGAGATTTTGACATTATAAGTGATTTTTCTTGAATTTTGTTGGATATTGAGGAGATTTTGTGGGATGTTTCTGGACCTCTTAGGGACATTTCTGGAATTTTGTGGGATTCTGAAGAGAATTGACGAATTTTGACGAATTTTTCTTAGATTTTGTGAACATTTCTGGAGATTTTTGTAAGATTTTTTCTGGAATTTTGTGAGATTCTGAGGTGGCTTGAAGATTTTTGAGGGATTATTCATGAATTCTGTGGGAATTTGTGGAGATTTTATGGGGTGTTTCTGGAATTTGGTAGAGTTTTGAGAAGATTTAGGGAATTTTGAGGGATTTTTGTGGGAATGGGTGGAGATTTTGTGGGACATTCCTGTGAATTGGTATGGTTTTGAAATGATTTAGGGAATTTTGTGGGATTTTTCATGAATTGTGTGGGATTCTGAGGCGACTTGAAGAATTTTGTGGGATTTTTCAAGGATTTTGTGGGAATTAGTGGAGATTTTGTGGGATGTTTCTGCAATTTGGTAAGGGTTTGAGAAGATTTGGTGAATTTTGGGGATTTTTCAGGGATTTTGTGTATTTTTCCTGTGAATTGTGTGGGATTCTGAGGCGACTTGAAGAATTTTGTGGAATTTTTCTTGGATTTTGTGGAAACTTGTGAAGGTTTTGTGTGATTTTTGTGGAATTTTGTGGGATATTGAGGAGATTTAGGGATTTTGAGGCTTTTTTCATGTGTTTTGTGGGAATTTCTGAAGATTTTGTGGGATGTTTCTGGAATTCAGTTGGGTTTTGAGAAGTTTTAGGGAATTTTGTGGTATATTTCTGGAATTTTGTAGGATATTGAGGAGATTTTGTGAGATGTTTCTGGAATTTTGTGGGGCTTTTCAAGAATTTTGTGGTATTTTGAAAAGATTTAGTGAATTTTGTGGTGGTTTTCCTGAATTTTGTGGTAATTTGTGGAGATTTTATGAGGCGTTTCTGGAATTTGGTAGAGTTTTCAGAAGATTCTGGGATTTTTGAGGGATTTTTCTGGAATTTTGGAAGGCTTTTCAAGGATTTTGTTGGATTTAGAGGAGACTTGATGAGATTTGCGGGATTTTTCTTCGATTTTGTGGACATTTGTGGAGATTTTGTGGGATGTTTCTGGGACTTGGTAGGGTTTTGTGAAGATTTAGGGAATTTTGAGTGATTTGTCTGGAATCTTGTGGGCCTTTTCAAAGACTTTGTGTGGTTTTGAAGAGACTTGAAGAATTTTGTGGAATTTTTCTTGGATTTTGTGGAAACTTGTGGAGGTTTTGTGTGATTTTTGTGGAATTTTGTGGGATATTGAGGAGATTTAGGGATTTTGAGGGATTTTTCATGTATTTTGTAGGAATTTGTGGAGATATTGTGGGATGTTTCTGCAATTTGGTAAGGGTTTGAAAAGATTTAGGGAATTTTGTAGGATTTTCAGGGACTTTGTGTATTTTTCCTGTGAATTGTGTGGGATTTTGAGGAGGCTTGAAGAATTTTGTGGAATTTTTCTTGGATTTTGTGGAAAGTTGTGGAGGTTTTGTGGGATTTTTGTGGAATTTTGTGGGATATGGAGGAGATTTAGGGATTTTGAGGTTTTTTTCATGTGTTTTGTGGGAATTTGTGGAGATTTTGTGGGATTTTGTGGGAATGGGAGGAGATTTTGTGGGACATTCCTGTGAATTGGTATGGTTTTGAAATGATTTAGGGAATTTTGTGGGATTTTTCATGAATTGTGTGGGATTCTGAGGTGACTTGAAGAATTTTGAGGGATTTTTCATGGATTTTGTGGGAATTTGTGGAGATTTTGTGGGATGTTTCTGAAATTCAGTTGGGTTTTGAGAAGATTTGGGGAATTTTGTGGGTCTCCTCTGGAATTTTGTGGGGGTTTTCAGGAATTTTGTGGGAATTTGTGGAGATTTTGTGGGATTTTTGTGGAATTTGGTAGAGTTTTCAGAAGATTTAGGGAATTTTGAGTGATTTTTTAAAATTTTGTAAGGCTTTTCAAGGATTTTGTGGGATTTAGAGGAGACGATGAATTTTGCTGGATTTTTCTTAGATTTTGTGGAGATTTGTGGAGATTTTGTAGGATGTTTCTGGAATTTTGTGGGATTCTGCAGAGAATTGACGAATTTTGAGGAATTTTTCTTAGATGTTGTGAACATTTCTGGAGATTTTTGTGAGATTTTTGTGGAATTTTGTGAGATTCTGAGGCGACTTGAAGAATTTTGAGGGATTTTTCATGGATTTTGTGGGAATTTGTGGAGATTTTGTGGGATGTTTCTGGAATTTGGTAGGGTTTTGGAATGATTTAGGAAATTTGGTGGGATATTTCTGGAATTTTGTGGGGCTATTCAAGAATTTTGTGGTATTTTGAAAAGACTGAGCAAATTTTGTGGTGTTCTTGAATTTTGTGGGAATTTGTGGAGATTTTATGGGGCGTTTCTGGAATTTGGTAGGGTTTTCAGAAGATTTAGGGAATTTGGAGGGATTTTTGTGGGATTTTGTGGGAATGGGTGGAGATTTTGTGGGTCATTCCTGTGAATTGGTATGGTTTTGAAATGATTTAGGGAATTTTGTGGGACTTCTCTGGAATATTGTGGGGTTTTTCAAGAATGTTGTGGGAATTTGCAGAGATTTTCTGGGATTTTTGGGGAATTTGATAGAGTTTTCAGAAGATTAAGGGAGTTTGGAGTGATTTTTTTGAAATTTTGTGAGGCTTTTCAAGGATTTTGTGGGATTTAGAGAAAACTTGATGAATTTTGCTGGATTTTTCTTAGATTTTGTGGACATTTGTGGAGATTTTGTGGGGTATTTCTGGAATTTTGTGGGGCTATTCCAGAATTTTGTGGTATTTTGAAAAGATTGAGCGAATTTTGTGGTGTTCTGCTTGAATTTTGTGGGAATTTGTGGAGATTTTATAAGGTGTTTCTGGAATTGGGTAGAGTTTTCAGAAGATTTAGGGAATTTTGAGGGATTTTTGTGGGATTGTGTGGGAATGGGTGGAGATTTTGTGGGACATTCCTGTGAATTGGTATGGTTTTGAAATGATTTAGGGAATTTTGTGGGACTTCTCTGGAATTTTGTGGGATTTTTCAAGAATTTTGTGGGATTCTGAGGAGACTTGAAGAATTTTGAGGGATTTTTCATGTATTTTGTGGGAAATTTTGGAGATTTTGTGGGATGTTTCTGGAATTCAGTTGGGTTTTGAGAAGATTTGGGGAATTTTGTGGGACTTCTCTGGAATTTTGTGGGGGTTTTCAGGAATTTTATGGGAATTTGTGGAGATTTTGTGGGATGTTTCTGCAATTTGGTAGGGTTTGAAAAGATTTAGTGAATTTTGGGGATTTTTCAGGGATTTTGTGTATTTTTCCTGTAAATTATGTGGGATTCTGAGGAGGTTTGAAGAATTTTGTGGAATTTTTCTTGGATTTTGTGGAAACTTGTGGAGGTTTTGTGGGATTTTTGTGGAATTTTGTAGAGTTTTCAGAAGATTTAAGGAGTTTTGAGGGATTTTTTTGAAATTTTGTAAGGCTTTTCAAGGACTTTGTGGGATTTAGAGGAGACGATGAATTTTGCTGGATTTTTCTTAGATTTTGTGGACATTTGTGGAGATTTTGTGGGATGTTTCTGGAATTTTGTGGGATTCTGCAGAGAATTGACGAATTTTGAGGAATTTTTCTTAGATTTTGTGAACATTTCTGGAGATTTTTGTGGAATTTTGTGAGATTCTGAGGTGACTTGAAGAATTTTGAGGGATTTTTCATGGAATTTGTGGAAACTTGTGGAGGTTTTGTGGGATTTTTGTGGAATTTGGTAGAGTTTTCAGAAGATTCAGGGAATTTTGAGAGATTTTTCTGGATTTTTGGAAGGCCTTTTCAGGATTTTGTGGGATTTAGAGGTGACTTGATGAATTTTGCGGGATTTTTCAAGGATTTTGTGGACATCTGTGGAGATTTTGTGGGATGTTTCTCGAACTGGGTAGGGTTTTGTGAAGATTTAGGGAATTTTGAGGCATTTTTCAGGAATTTTGTGGGCCTTTTCAAAAACTTTGTGTGGTTTTGAGGAGACTTGATGAATTTTGAGGAATTTTTCTTAGATTTTGTGGAAACTTGTGGTGGTTTTGTTTGATTTCTGTGGAATTTTGTGGGATATTGAGGAGATTTTGGCATTTTGAGGGATTTTGCATGTATTTTGTGGTTATTTCTGGAGATTTTGTGGGAAATTTCTGGAATTTGTTGGGTTTTCAGAAGATTTAGGGAATTTCGTTGGATTTTTCTGGAATTTGGTATGGTTTTAAGGTGATTTCAGGAATTTTGAGGGATTTTCCATGAATTTGATGGAAATTAGTGGGGATTTTGTGGGATGTTTCTGGAATTTGGTAGGGTATTGAGGAGATTTTGTGAATTTTGTATGATTTTTCAGGAATTTTGTGGATTTTTCTGGAACTCAGTTGGAATCTGAGGAGACCTGAAGAATTTTGAGGAGTTTTTCTTATATTTTGTGGGAATTGCTGGAGATTCTGTGGGATTTTTCTTGAATTTTGTGGGCCTTTTCAAGGACTTCGTGTGGTTTCTGAGGAGACGGGCAGAATTCTGAGGATTTTTTCTTAGATTTTGTGGAAACTTGTGCAGGTTTTGTGTGATTTTTGTGGAATTTTGTGGGATATTGAGGAGATTGAAGGGTTTTGAGGGAATTTTCATGTATTTTGTGGTTATTTGTGGAGATTTTGTGGGATGTCTCTGGAATTCAGTTGGCTTTTGAGAAGATTTAGGGAATTTTGAGGCATGTTCCTGGAATTTGGTATGGTTTTAAGGTGATTTATGGAATTTTGAGGGATTTTCCTTGAATTTGATGGAAATTTGTGTAGATTTTGTGGGATGTTTCTGGAATTTTGTGGGATATTGAGGAGATTTTGGCATTTTGAGGGATTTTTCATGTATTTTGTGGATATTTGTGGAAATTTTGTGGGATTTTTTTGAAAATTTGTGAGGCTTTACTGCAATTTTTTGGGATGTTGTGAAAATGTCAAGAATTTATTGGGATTTTTAAGGAATTTTGTGGAATTTTTTTTGAATGTTGTGGAATATCTTCTATTTTGTATAATTTTGAGGAGAACTGAAGGATTCCGAGGGATTTTTCTTAGATTTTGTGGAGATTTCTTAGTATGTTCCTGAAATTCAGTAGGGATTGGAGGAGTTTTAGGGATTTTTGAGGGATTTCTCTTGAATTTTGTGGTAATTTGTGGGGATTTTGTGGGATGTTTCTGGAACTTTGCAGGATTTTCTGGGAATTTGTGGGATTCTGCAGAGAATTGACGAATTATCAGGGATTTTTCTTAGATTTTGTGGAAATTTGTGGAGATTTTGTGGGATGTTTCTGGAATTCAGTTGGGTTTTGAGAAGATTGAGGGAATTTAGAGGGATTTTTCTTGAATTTTGGAGAAATTGGTGGGGATTCTGTGGGATTTTTCTGGAATTTGGTGGGATTTTTGTGGTATTTTGTGGGATATTGAGGAGATTCAGAGATTTTTGTGGGATTTTTCTTGAATTTTGTGGACATTTGTGGAGATTTTGCGGGATGTTTCTGGAATTCAGTTGGGTTTTCAGAAGATTTAGGGAGTTTTGTAGGATGTTTCTGGAATTTTTCTGGATATTGAAGAGATTTTGTTGGATGTTTCTGGACTTCTGTGGGGCTTTTCAAGAATTTTGTGGTATTTGGAAAAGATTTAGCGAATTTTGTGGTGTTTTTCTTGAATTTTGTGGGAATTTGTGGAGATTTTATGGGGCGTTTCTGGAATTTTGTGGGGTTTTGAGAAGATTTTGTGAATTTTGTGGGATTTTTCAGGAATTTTGCGTATTTTTCCTGTGAATTGTGCGGGATTCTGAGGAGGCTTTAAGAATTTTGTGATATTTTTCTTAAATTTTGTGGGAACATTTGTGGGGATTTTGTGGGATTTTCCTGGTATTTTGTGGGATATTGAGGAGATTGCAGGGTTTTGAGGGATTTTTCATGTATTTTGTGGATATTTGTGGAGATTTTGTGGGATTTTTTTGAAAATTTGTGGGGCTTTACTGCAATTTTTTTGGGATGTTGTGAAAATGTCAAGAATTTACTGGGATTTTTATGGAATTTTGTTGAATTTTTTTGGAATGTTGTGGAATATCTTCTATTTTGTATCATTTTGAGGAGAACTGAAGAATTCCGAGGGATTTTTCTTAGATTTTGTGGAGATTTCTTAGGGTGTTCCTGGAATTTAGTAGAGTTTTGAGGAGATTTAGGGATTTTTGAGGGATTTCTCTTGAATTTTGTGGTAATTTGTGGGGATTTTGTGGGATGTTTCTGGAACTTTGCGGGACTTTTCTGGGATTATGTGGGATTCTGCAGAGAATTGACGAATTATCAGGGATTTTTCTTAGATTTTGTGGAAATTTGTGGAGATTTTGTGGGATGTTTCTGGAATTTGGTGGGATTTTTGTGGTATTTTGTGGGATATTGAGGAGATTCAGAGATTTTTGAGGGATTTTTCTTGAATTTCATGGACATTTGTGGAGATTTTGTGGGATGTTTGTGGAATTTCATCGGGTTTTGAAAAGATTTAGGGAATTTTGAGGGAATGTTGAGGGATTTTCCTTAAATTTTATGGAAATTTGTGGGGATTTTGTGGGATGTTTCTGCAATTTGGTAGGGTTTTGAGAAGATTTGGGGAATTCAGTTGGGATTATTGTGGAATTTTGTGAATTTTTCTGGGATTCTGTGGGATTCTGAGGAAACCTGAAGAATTTGGAGGAATTTTTCTTAGATTTTGTGGAAACTTGTGGAGGTTTTGTGGGATTTTTGTGGAATTTTGTGGGATATTGAGGAGATTTAGGGATTTTGAGGGATGTTTCTTGAATTTTGTGGGAATTTGTGGAGATTTTGTGGGATGTTTCTGGAATTCAGTTGGGTTTTGAGAAGATTTAGGGAGTTTTGTGGGATGTTTCTGGACTTTTGTGGGGCTTTTCAAGAATTTTGTGGTATTTGGAAAAGATTGTGTGAATTTGGTGGTGTTTTTCTTGAATTTTGTGGGAATTTGTGGAGATTTTATGGGGCGTTTCTGGAATTTGGTAGAGTTTTCAGAAGATTCAGGGATTTTGGAGGGATTTTTCTGGAATTTTGGAAGGCTTTTCAAGGATTTTGTGTGGTTTTGAGGAGGCTTGAAGAATTTTGTGATATTTTTCTTAGATTTTGTGGGAACATTTGTGAAGATTTTGTGGGATTTTCCTTGAAATTTGTGATTGTGATGCAGCTGGAAGAATTTTGAGGGATTTTTCATGTATTTTGTGGGAATTTGTGGAGATTTTGTGGGATGTTTCTGAAATTCAGTTGGGTTTTCAGAAGATTGAGGGAATTTTGTGGGACTTCTCTGGAATTGTGTGGGGTTTTTCAGAAATTTTGTGGGATTCTGAGGAGGCTTGAAGAATTTTGTGGAATTTTTCTTGGATTTTGTGGAACCTTGTGGAGGTTTTGTGTGATTTTTGTGGAATTCTGTGGGATATTGAGAAGATTGAAGAGTTTTGATATTTTTTTCATGTATTTTGTGGGAATTTGTGGAGATTTTGTGGGATGTTTCTGGAATTTGGTGGGGTTTTGATAAGATTTAGGGAATTTTGAGGCATATTGCTGGAATTTGGTATGGTTTTAAGGTGATTTAGGGAATTTTGAGAAAATTTTCCTTGACTTTGATGGAAATTTGTGTAGATTTTGTGGGATGTTTCTGGAATTTGGTAGGGTTTTGGAATGATTTTGTGGAAATTTTGTGGGATATTTCTGGAATTTTGTGGGATATTGAGGAGATTTTGGCATTTTGAGGGATTTTTCATGTATTTTGTGGGAATTTGTAGAGATTTTGTGGAATGTTTCTCGAATTCAGTTGGGTTTTGAGAAGATTTAGGGAATTTTGTGGGATTTTTCTGGAATTTGGTATGGTTTTAAGGTGATTTAGGGATTTTTCAGGGATTTTCCTTGAATTTTATGGAAATAAGTGGGGATTTTGTGGGATATTCCTGGAATTTGGAAGGGTATTGAGGAGATTTAGGGATTTTTGTGGGATTTTTTGGGAATTTTGTGTATTTTTCCTGTGAATTGTGTGGGATTCTGAGGAGGCTTGAAGAATTTTTAGCATTTTTTCTTAGATTTTGGGAAGATTTGTGGAGATTTTGTGGGATGTTTCTGCAATTTGGTAGGGTTTGAGAAGATTTTGTGAATTTTCTCGGATTTTGTGGAAACTTGTGGATATTTTGTGTGATTTTTGTGGAATTTTGTGGGATATTGAGGAGATTTTGGCATTTTGAGGAATTTTTCATGTATTTTGTGGTTATTTGTGGAGATTATGTGGGATGTTTCTGGAATTCAGTTGGGTTTTCAGAAGATTTAGGGAATTTTGTGGGACTTCTCTGGAATTTTGTGAGGCTTTTCACGAATTTTGTGGTATTTTTGAAAATATTTAGGGAATTTTGTGGAGCTTTTCTTGAATTTTGTAGGAAATCGTGGAGATTTTATGGGGCGTTTCTGGAATTTGGTAGAGTTTTCAGAAAATTCAGGGAATTTTGTGGGATTGTTGTGGGATTTTATGATATTTTTTGGGAATCGGTGGAGATTTAGTGGGACATTCCTTTGAATTGGTATGGTTTTGAAATGATTTAGGGACTTCTGTGGGACTTCTCTGGAATTTTGTGGGATTTTTCTAGAATTTTGTGAGATTCTTAGGAGACTTGAAGACTTTTGAAGAGTTTTTTTAGATTTTGTGGAAATATTTGGAGATTTTGTGGGATATTTGGGGAGATTTTGTTGGATATTAAAGAGATTTATGGATTTTGAAGGATTTTTCTTGAATTTTGTGGGAATTTGTATAGTTTTGTGGGATGATTCTGGAATTTGGGAGTGTTTTCTGAATATTTAGGGAATTTAGTGGGATTTTTCTGGAACTTCGTGTATTTTTCTGGAATTTTGTTATATTTTGGGAAAATTTAAATAAATTTGAGGGATTTTTCTTTAAATTTGTGGAAATCGGTGGAGATTTTCTGGGATTTTTCTGGAATTTTGTGGGTCTTTTAAAGGATTTTGTTGGGTTCTGAGGGGACTTGAAGGCCCGTCTCCCCTAGGAACACGCACGTGCTGCCCGTCCGAGTGGATCGGCCTTCGCTGCTACCACGGCGATGGGGCGACCATCTGGTCCCTGGGCGTGCTGCTGTTTGAGATGGTGTGCGGGTACTTACCCTTGGAGAAGGAGCGAGACATCGTCTTGGGGCAGCTCTTCTTCCCGCAGGAGGCCTCTCCAGGTTGCTATGGGGCCTGAAGAAGGCAGGCTTTGGCAGGTGGCAGCGCGCAGCCCAGCCCGGCCCTCCCGCAGCTGCGCGGGACGTCCATGTGCCCTCAAGGGCCGGCTGCAGCAGGTGGCCCGTGGCAGGCTGGCTGTGGCACGCTTGGCTGAAGGAGGGGACGCTTGTCCTGCCGTGCCGCTCTCCCGCCAAGGCCAGCTCCCAGCACACGCAGCGTGGCCCGGCTTCTGCAGGCGCCGGCAGCAGCTGGGCAGGAGCCTTCTGCAAGTGAGCGCCGCTTTCTGCCTTCTCTCCCCAGAGTGCCAACATCTGATCCGCTGCTGTTTGTCCAAGCACCCCATGGATCGGCCACTGCTGGAGCAGATCTTCTACCACCCTTGGGTGTAGGGCGGCCATTTCTGATGCCTTGCCGCAGCCTCTGCAGCACCCAGTTCCCGTGTCCCACGCAGGACTGAGGGCCCAGGAAATAAAAGAACCCGAAACCCAGTGCGGGCCGGCAAGTCTGGTCCTTGTTAGCAACTTCAGCTAAGGGAACCTCTTGGCAAAAGGGGTAATCAGAGCGTTCCCTTCAGCCTTTGTCAAGCTTTTGATGCCTTTCCTCCAGGTTGTCCCTCAAAATCAGAGAGGGGTAGAGCCTGCACCAGTCCCCCGAAATCGGTGGGAGGCAGAGACTACTCCCAGGTCCCTCAAAACTGGAGGAGGATGGAGACGATCCCTGGGCCCACAACACTGAAGGGAGATAAATACCCGGCCCCCCCAAAATAAGAGATGGATGGAGCCCACAGCGGCCCCCAAGTCAGAGGGGGAAGGGGAGACTGCCAGCCCCCCTAAAGAGGAGGGGAATTTTGCCTGTGCAAGCCCCACAAATGGGAAGGGGACAGGGAACAGCCCTGGCCTGGCAAAGGGAAAGAGTGGCCGGGGGCTGCCAGGATGGTGACAACACTGGCACCCCCCAAATCAGAGAGGGACAAAGAGCCTGCACAGGCTTCCCAGGAGAAGAAAGGGGGCAGCAAATATCCCCTGTCCCCCTAAGTTGGAGGGGCACAGACACAACGCCCACCCCCCTATAGTGGAGGGGGACAGACACAGAAGACCCCACAAAAAGAGCATGGGGAACCAAGAGCACTGCCGGCCCCACAAAGGAAGGAGGGTGGAGAAACTCCCCATCTGTCCTTGTTTTGGAAGACAGGTGTCTGCTAGGGAGGGCAGGGGCCTCCCCTGGAATGGAAATGTAGACCCCCTCCCTCCAAATCATTATAATTTTGAATTTAAGGGGCTCTCAGACAGAGATCTGTGGATACGAATAACAGTTCTTTACTAGTGTGTATAACGAGGCACATAAACAACAATAACTACGGTGTTAACAAGAAAACAGAACCAGGGACCCTGTGACAGCCTTCTCGGCCGGGACAGGAAAGGATGGAGGAGAGGCTTTGCTTCACAAACCCCCTCGGGTTGGCAGTCAGTGCCAGTGCTCCTTCAGGGCTCTGAGGAACACTCAGCTGGAACAGCAGGGATGAGCTGAGATCCCGGGCCGGTGGCTGAGGTGGATCAGTAGCTCAGTGGTGGTGCCTGGCACTGCCACACGTCCCGGCAGGACAGGGGGTGTGAGGCCACCAACGAAGAGGGAAGAAGGAGAAGGAGAAACAGCAGCTCCGTCTGGGTGATGGCAAATTCCCATCTCTCTGCAGCAACAGCTCCCAGCAAAGTGTCCTTCTCTGAAGCTGAAGAAGCCACCAAACTGTGCCCACCTTCCCCTTCTCCTGCCCCCTTCAGCCCTGGGCCCAACTGAACTCTTTGTGTTTCTCAAGTACCACCCACAGTCAGGTTTTCCCTGCAACTAATGGGTAAAAATTCCACAGATGAGCCAGAACTAAAAGAAGGACACCTAACCACCAACAGCTTCTCATCTCCATCTCTTTGCACTCCAAAAGCCAGGAGGGATCGATCTGTCACCTCAAAACCACTCAATCCCACTGAAAACAGCTCCATTTTACCCCAAAAGGGCTCAATCCCAACTCAAAAGGGCTTGTTCCTCCTCAGAAAATCTCAATCCCACACCAAAATTACTCAGTTCCACGGCTACCAAGTGAGATGGAGTGGGAAGGTGTTCTGGTTTAGGGCAAATTTGGAAGAAACCCTCTGAAAGGAGTCCCTGTAAAAAGCAAATTAAAGTTGTCCCTTGAATATGAATAATACGAATAATATGAATAATATTACAGAATAAATCCTCTGGCTGCTTGAAGAGATGGCAAAGCCAGAAAAGTCCTTTCAATGGGGTGTAGCTCAGCTCGCTCAGTCTCTTATCAGTTCCTCCAGCGCTGGAAAGGGCCCAGGCCCAGGCCCCCGTGGGCCAGAGCCGTGAGCTCCCGGGGTTTGTCTGGGTTCTCAGTCCAGAGCAGCTTTGAACAGATCCAAGGAAAAAGGCAAAAAATACGCCGGGGAACTCCTGTGCCTCAGCTAGCTAAAAACCAACTAAACTAAACTAAAAACTAACTAAAAAGGAAACTGAATTGAAGTGCCGAGAAGCAAAGGAGAGCTCTGTCCCACTGTCCGTCCCTGCAGCAGACAACACAGGCCAGGGAAGCGTGCGGGGCACTGAGTGCCATTTCTGCAAACAAACTGCAGCTTCTTCTTCCCCCCCTTGGCTCTCAGAGCCAGTCTTGAAGGTGCAGAACTTAATAGGCAGCAGAAACAGAACAGACACCTGGGGATCCAAGGATCACAAAGTCACCCCAGGCCAGAAGGAGGTTGGGAGAAGTGGGATCCACATTTGGAGCGGTGGGATGGGGATTGTGTGGGGCTGGCTGGCTGGGCTGTATTGGATAGGAAATCAAACTTTCAGAGTTCCTGATTTCTGTCCCATTCATTTTCAGTCAGGTGCAGCTCTGTTTGCAGAGTGTCACTGTGGCGCTTGAGACGGACACACGACGCAGCGAGGTTGGCACGGCAAGAGCAATCTTTATTGTTCAGAAGCTGCTTTTCCATGGTTGGCTGTGGGGGCTGGGGAACTGCCTGATTCAGAGATCCTGGCCCTTCCTTGGAGGCAAGATACTTTTTTCTAAGAGAGGGTAAAGTATCAGTCCCAGCAATCTTTGAGTTAGTTATGTTAAACTGTTACACTCCATTGCTGTTCTCCCCTGCCATCCCACCCCGATACCTGTATCCCAGTGTCATGGAGTTACTTTACCTTTAAGGAAAGTTGGAGTTGCTCGGGACTGTCTGGAGTCTTTTCTCCTGACCAATTATCGGTCATTGCTGAGAATTGACAGCAGTTTTAGCCATTGAAAAGGGGGATCAACTTATGAACCCTACCTTAAAGTGTAAAACCAGAGCTTTTTTGTGCTCTTTGTTTCCTGGCTGTGAAAGGTAACTGAGCTCCGGCCTCTCGCTCTCTGCCTGGACATGCGGCCGGGCGGGGGCTGGGCTGGGCCTGCCGTATCTCCCGGCTGGGAGATGGGGCCTGCGGGGGCTTACCCCGAGCCAAGCCGGGCCAGGCCGGTTCCTGGCTCGGCTGCAGGTTTTGCCGTGATGGAATTTACCAGAAACTGCTGAGTGAAGAAGGAGAGGGGCTCTGGGCCTGCAGCAAGCAGAGACACCGACTACACTCTCTAGAGCAGCTATGAAGAACTTTCCATCGCAGACAGCTCCAGCTCCTGTTCAGCAGAGATCACTGAAACATCTACAAAAGCTTGGGCAGGATTTTAACTCTTTCTCACCCAGATGAGACTGGCGGATTAATCTTTTTATCCAGAGAGAGATAAGGAGAGTGATCAACATGAAAAGAGACTTTATAAACTACCAGTGACAGGAAAGAAAAGAAGCTTCAAGAAAGGTAGAGAATTAAGAAGATGCTTTAATTAAGCTGAAATATCTTTCTGTTAAAAGTATGGGGATGGACAATGAAGTCTTGAAAAGAACTCCTTTAATTCATGACAGAGTATGAGGAGGAATAGAGTGTTCTAAGTAAAATTTGAGTAAAAAGTAGAGTGATTGTGGTATAGTGAAGTGCGAGAAACAGTAAAGCAAAAATTTGAAGCCTTGGGAGGGCAATGAGAAAAACTGTTTTCTGGTGAAGCTCACAGAAAACAGATGAAGAAAACTCTTGCTTTTGAATAACTTATCCTTAAAAATGCTATCCCCAAACTCATGACCCATAACACATTTCAGAGTGATGTGGAATGGGAGGGGTGAGCTCTGATAACAGCAGCTCTGGGCAGCTGATATCAGGGAAACGGAAAACTATAACAAAAATAGTTTTCTTGTGAGAAACTCCATAAATTAGCAGAAAGAAACTTCTGTTTCTCTACAGAGACTGGTGAAAAGACTGTAGAAAGAATTGGGACTGTTTAAACCATCAAAATTCTAAAGTTTTTGTCTCTGTTGTCATGTGAACAAAGGAATCGTGGGCAGTAAGAAATGAAAAGGTTTTTCTGGAAGTTTATTCTGGTGTTCTTATTATTGTAGTTTGTCAATAAACTTTCTTTATTCCTTTTAAGTTTTATGCCTGTTTTGCTCTTGTTTTAATCCATCTCTCACAGCAAGAAATAAGTAATTTTTTTTCCCCATTTTGATAATTACTGGTTTAAACCCACGACACCCAGTTTCCCCCCAGCCCCTCTCCTCCCCTATAAATACCCCAGTTTATCCCCTGTTCCAGAGAGCTGCTGTCACTGGCTCCCTTGGCCCAGGGCCCGGCTGTAATAAAGGCCAGTTCTCTGCGGAACGCCACACAGCGCTCTGCTCTCTCCCTCCGTGTCGCCTGCACGCTGCCGCTGAGCTGAGCTGAGCTGAAATCACTCGCCGGGCAGAGGACGTGTCTGTGCCCCGGGCAGCCCAACCGCGGACCGCTTTTCCGGGAGTCGCGGCACCCCTGCCGCCTCCACCGCCGCGGCAACCTATGAGAATGCACAGCTGGGTTCTGCTCAGGCCATTTCAAACTACCTGGGGTGTTTGGGACTTGCCCTTGCAAAGGCAGCATCTCAGGAAAAGTCCAAGTTTCTCTTCATGGACTCCCAGGATGTCTTGCCTTGGAAGGGACCTTAAAGCTCCTCTTGTTCCAACTCTCAGCACACTCACGACACCTTCCCCTAGACCAGCTTGCTCCAAGCCCCATCCAACCTGGCCTTCAACCCTTCCAAGGGTCAGACAATCACAGCTTCTCTGAACCTGGTCTATTCCTCCCACATCTAAAATCATACCAAACTTAACAGCCTCAGACATCGTTTTCTATCAAATATCTCCATTTTTCTAGGAAAGAAATATGGCAAAACTTGTTTGCATCTGACATTGCAAAATCAACATGATCTCTTCAGAAAGTTCTGCTGCCCGCCCACTTTTCTTATTTTTGCCCATTTGGTGGAACATTTGCATTCTGTTGTTGTTTGGAGCAGTATTTTAATGTATCTGGCGGAGGCTGCTTCAAATAGTCCAGTGAGATACCAGGGGGTGAGGGGTGGAAAACTGAGCTCTTACACATCCAGTACTTCTCTTGTTGGAAGTCTTCAATCCCACCTCTCTGCTGGGATGAAATAGGTGCTACTCATCCAAATTCTAAAGAATCGTGCATCAAGCTGACACTATTTGAAGACTTCAAAATAGAAAAGCCACTTGAAACAAACCTCTGCTCCTTTCCATTTTCTCTGTTCCAGAGTTTACGACAGAAGACAGAAGAGAAAGATTGTTTTGACAACAATGTTTTCAGGACTCTAAAAAGAATATCAAAACCGCTCTGCCACACTCTCAGCTCTTGCAGTGCCAAAAAGCACTGGCTCTCTTTGCTCACAGAGTCACAATTGTGGTGGCATTTCTAGCACACCACAGGACAGCGATGTTTTTCCTTTTCTCCTGGAAATACCTACAGCACTTCTGCGTAGCAAGGCAAACATGAGCCTCTTTTAGTGGCCCTTGAAATTGGACATGTGAAATGAGGTACACAAAGCCACAGGCCAGCTGAACCTGGGATCTCTGAATGGGTCTTCACATTCTTCCCAGGAAGATGAATGGCAACCACTATTTTGGGAGGGAAACTGCATCAGCTGGCAATTTGGTGTAGGAAATGTGCTTTCTGCTCCTCTCAGAGCCAAAACTCCTACCCATTTCTTGCAAGTCCTTCTTAGATAAGGACCATGTTCAACTGAGCGACAGTGAAGCCAAATGGCAATCCAGGAATCAATTGTCCTGTACACAATCTCCTCCATCCACGTGCAAGGTTACTCACGGGCACACAGGAGGAAGGAAGGAAGCCAAATGCATCATTGGACATAAAGTCAGACGTGTTGAGGGATGAAGAAATCTCGCAGAACTATGGAAACCTGCCCTGAAAAGCCAGTTCAGGAAGAGCCTGAGCTGTTTTGTGCTTCTAGGCCTGAAGATGCTCAGGATCTTTCCCAGATGCTCAGCAGGCAGCAGGATTGTGCCTGAATCTGCCTCTGGAAATGCCAGTGCCTCAACTGAGAGCTGTGGCAATGATTTCCATTGCATGGAGAGGGGCCACAGTCCTGCAAGAGTCTTTCAGCAGAGCAAACAGCAGCCTGGAGGGTGGGCAATGCTGCAACTGTACCACTGCATGCTCATCCTTCACCGTAATGCAGAGCTGCCCCCAAAGCTGCCATGGATCACTTTTTAGATTTCTCCTGTTGGATATATTTTGGAGAAGTTGTTCTAGGTGGCTTTGGATGGAGATCCTGTAGGAAGCAGCCATTTGCCTGCTGTGATATCCTTACAACTAATCCTAACTTCTCATTGCCTTTGGTTTTATTTGAGGTTTTTTATCTATTTGTTTGATTGGTTTCTTTGGGTTTGTTTCTTTGTGTTTTTGTCTCTTTTGGTTTGAGTTTTTTTCTTTTTTATAAATGACTGGTGAAGTTTGCAGAGCCAAACTCCAGAAAACATAAACCAGGTTTGACTTTCCAGAAATTGCTTTTGGCTGGCTTTAGCTGCATTCCCCAGGATGAGGATCCCCAGTAGATATTTGCAGGTTTTGTTCTGCATCATCAGCTTGCCCAGACTTTGCTCAGTGTTTCACCAATGGAGAAGACAATGGATATTTTGCCAAACCTCCTTTCAAACAACAAAACTTGGGGCAGCGTGACAGAAAAGAAGAAAAGAAAATCTTCGCCACTTAGAACAGAGCCAGAGTCCCACCATTTTCCCCTCCACTTTTCTTGATTTTCTACATTTAGAGGCAAAGCTTCCATCTCCAAAAGCTTCGATTTCTCACTTCCTGATGCTCTTTGCTACCCTTTAGCCTTGACCCCCACGCATCGGACTGCTGTCCATGTGGGGCTGGGGATGCTCAGCCTGGAAAGAGAAGGTGCTGGGGAGGCCTCCCTGCAGCTCTAGGAAAGATGGGCACCGAGAGGAGAAGGCTTTCAACTGCAGGAGTGAGATTGAAGTTGCATCTAATGAAGCTGCTCTTTTCCACTCAGGCTGCTGGGGCACTGGCCCAGGCTGTGCACACAGGCTGGGGATGCTCCATCCTTGGCAACATCCAAGGCCAGCTGGGAGCAGGGCTCTGAGCAACATATTCTGGGGGAAGATTGCTCAGCTTGGAACAAGATGGTCTTTAGGGTCCCTTCCAAGCCCAGCCACCCAGGGATTCCATCATTCTATGGTCTCCGTTGTCCTCTTCAGTCTGGGCCTGGGCTCCTGGCAGTGATGTCACAGTGCACGCTCCAGCTAGAACTTCCAGCATCCAGCAACGGCCACAACACAACCCTTGGCTCCTTGTGTCAGCACGCTCTTCAGAGTGCTCCAAGGCCACCCCTGTTACCTTGTTGCCACCTGCCCCCTGATTCCCCCAGCAGTCCCCAAAGCTCCCCATTTCTTGGATTTTGGTGCCCATCCCTGCAGGATGTCTGCATTTGTTCCAAAGAAGGTATGGTACTATTCCATGAAGGTGGACACCCCGCAGCTGCCTGGGTGGGCTGGAGCTGTGTAGGACAGTGTGGGAAAGGGACCCCACTCTGAGATTTTGCTACCTCTGCAGGCTGTCATGGACAGAGAGGAGGAGATGGAGGTGGATACACCAATTAATTGTGAAGAGAGTATGGAAGTGGATGGAGAGAACACTGGGGATGAAGAGATGGACATAGATCTGGATCAGACGGAAGAAGAAATGGAAGTGGAAATGCAAGATGATATTGAAGAGATGGAAATTGAGCTAGAAGACGAGGAGGAGGACATGGTGTTGGGATGAAGACCGATGCCAGCAGTAGAAGAGGCAGGTGCTCCCCACGGGCAGAGCGGGTCCCCTGCTGCCAGGCTGGGGCTGGGCTGGGCACTCCCTGCTCAGGGACACGCTAGCCCATGCACTGGATTCTGGTGGCCATCCCTGGCCTGGCCTGGCCTTGCTTTGGGCCACACAAGCCCTGTTCCAGTGCCTGGGCCACAGCCCCCAGCCCCAGCCAGGCTCACTTCTGGCAGCAGAGTCCCCCTGTGCCAGTGTCCCAGCCCGGGAGCACATGGAACACCCCTCCATGCCTGACTGCACTGACCGTGCTACTTGGTTTTCTTCCAGGACTGAGGCACATCCCAGACACAGATGGCACCCTTCTGTATATATGTTATAGAGTTGTTGTATTCAGGATAGATGTTTTAGGGTTTGTTTAAGTGTTCTGTAAATACGTTTCATATAGTTTAGTTAGATAAGTTCTTAGGTAAATAGGTTCTGTACTTTGTTGTTGTTGTTGTTACAAATATTCTGACAATGTAAATATGTTGTGTAGTTCATTCTTGTTCATTTTCTTCTACAAATAAACATTCTTTGTTTTTCACACCCCAGTTCTCTTTGCATTTTCTTCGGGCACATTTGCAAAGTTGTGCTTTCCACTCGCTCCAGGTTCCCAGGGCTGGATGTCCCGGAGGGAGCTGGCACAGCCACCCCAGCAGTGGCTCCCTGTGCACAGGGGGTCCCACTGACAGAGCTCACCCTCTCCTTGCAGTTTCTCTGGACCCACTTGGGAGCTGGAGGAGCAAATCCCAGTGGGCCCTGTCCCATGGCATCCCACATGGGAGCAGGGCTCAGCCTCATCCATGGCTCTTCCCTGGCTAGCCCCAGGGCTAAGGAGGCTACACTGGGCTGCGGGCAGCCTGCTTCCTGGGCACCCTGAGGGGCTGGAGCCAGCCTGGAGGGAGCCTCAGCACAGGGGCCTCTGGCCTACATGCACCAACATTTCCTTTGGAAACCCCCTCTGTCACCACACTCTGCTACAAGAACAACATCAATTGTTCCTCCTACTTCAAGGGGAGACCTTAATTGGCACAAATTTGTCCCTTGGACTTTCTAGCACAGCAAATGTCAGCGCTTGCAATCCCTGTTCTGTACTCCTTGCTCAGGCACCAAAACATTGGAACCTGCCAGAACATCTTGAATTAGCACCAACCTGCAGAGAGCTACAGGGGGAGAACCTACCCCCAACCACACAGGGACATTGATGGGCTGGGGCAGAGCTGAAACTAAAGTATTTTAATGCCAAGAGACAGGATTTTTTATTGCTGAATTCATTCTCCCACAACAAGAATGAAAGCTTTCAGTCTCCTCACCTGCCACACATGTCTATTGCCAAGGTTTGCTTCTGGGTTACCACTGATTTTTATTCATCTCTTCACAACTCTGATGCTCTTCCTGCCTAAGGTGCAGAGATGATATTTCAGAGCCTGATGAGCTCAGCACAGCTTGTGAAACACGCAGGATTTACACACCCAGAGATTCAGACCATGCAAACTGATACTTTTTCGTCTGTGTGCTAAGATCACTGGAAGGATGTCAGTGATGTACCACACACTTCTCAGAGCTGTCCCTTCTATCCAGCTCTCCCCAGTCACTTCACACACTTCACTCCAAGCAGGTTCTGATAGAGTTCAGGAGCACATGGGATTTCATCCTTGTCATGGGGTTAGTTTACCTTTAAGAAAGTTAAAGTTGCTGGGGTCTCCTGGGAGTCTTTTCTCCTGACCAATTATCGGTCATTGCTGAGAGTTGACAGCAGTTTTAGCCATTGAAAAGTAGAATCAACTTGTGAACCCCACCTTAAAGTGTACACCCAGAAGTCTGTAGTTGTTCTTTGTTTCCTGGCTGTGAAGGGTGGCGGAGCTCCAGGCCTCCCGTTCCCTGCCCAGGCCATGCGGCCTGGGTAGGGGGCCGGGCTGGGCTTGCCGTTCTCCCGGCCGGGAGATGGGGGCCGGCGGGGGCTTGCCCCGGGCTAAACCGGGCCAGGCCGGTTCCTGGCTTAGCTGCAGGTTTTGCTGTGATAGAATTTACCAGAAAACTGCCGAGTAAAGAAGAAGAAAAGCTCTAAGCCTGCTGCAAGCAGAGACAGTGACTATGCTTTCCAGAGCAACTATGAGGAACTTTCCATCGCAGACGGCTCCAGCTCCTGTTCAGCAGAGATCAGTGAAACATCTACAAAAGCTTGGGCAGGATTTTAACTCTTTCTTATCCAGATGAGACTTGCGGATTAATCTTTTCATCCAGAGAGAGAAAAGGAGAGTAATCAACATGAAAAGAGACTTTATAAACTACTAGTGGCAAGAAAGAAAAGAGACTTCAAGAAAAGTAGAGAATTAAGGAGATGCTTTAATTAAGCTGAAATATCTTTCTGTTAAAACTATGGAGATGGACAATGAAGTCCTGAAAAAACCCCCTTTAATTCATAATAGAGTATGGAGAGGAATAAGGTGTTCAAAGTGTAAATTTGAGTAAAAAGTGAAGTAATTGTGGTATAGTGAAGTGCTGAGAGATTTGAAGCCTTGAGAGGCAATGAGAAAACTGTTTCTTAGTGAAGCTCACAGAAGCAGATGAAGAATACTTTTTTGCCTTTGACTAACTTATCCTTAAGAATGCTATCTTCAAACTCATGACCCATAACACATTTCAGAGTGATGTGGAATGGGAGGGGTGGGCTTTAATAACAGTAGCTCTGAGCAGCTAATATCAGAGAAACGAGAAACTATAACAAAAATAGTTTTCTTGTGACAAACTCCATAAATTAACAGAAAGGAACTTCTGTTTCCCTACAGAAACTGAGGAAAAGACTATAAGAAAATTAGAACTGTTTAAACCATCAAAATTATAAAGTTTTTGTCTCTGTTGTCATGTAAATGAAAGAATAGTGAGCAGTGAGAAATGAAAAGGTTTTTCTAAAAGTTTATTCTGGTGTTCTTATTCTTGTAGTTTGTCAATAAACTTTTCTTTATTCCTTTTAAGTTTTATACCTGGTTTGCTCTTATTTTAATCCATATCTCACAGCAAGAAATAAATAATTCTTTTTTCCCCTTTTTGTTAATTACTAGTTCAAAACCACGACAATCCTGGCTTTTCTTCATTTTCTCCTGAGCTGTCTCCAGACGCAGTGTGTGGGCACTGCAGCAGCATTAACGGGGCACCTCCCTGACACTGAGATTCATGTCACAACTTTTCATCAAAAGCAGCAAAGAAATGATTCCCACTGGGTCCCACACGGCTCCCTGGTAACTTTGTGCTGCTGCAGCTCCAGCACCAGGCCTGGTGCACAGGAATTTCAGGTGGAGACACACCGAAGGAATCAACCATTCTCAGAGAAGAAACATCTGTTTGAGTGGCCCAAATCCCCACAACACTGCAGACTCTGGTGACCCACACTCTGCATTTGTACTTCAGCCTCTGTGCCTCACTTTTCCTCTCACTAAAGTCCCCCCAGTTTCCCTCATGCTCAGATTCCCAAGAGAATTCAAAGCAGCATTAGGAGCAGGGAGAGATGATGGGAGCTGTCCCAAAGCTCAACCAAATTTCTCTGGCCTGACAATTCTAGCCAAGGACAGAGGAAAAAGCTGCATGAAAGAGGTGTGAAATGAAAGCAGGAATCAAATTTAGGTAGAATGAGAGAAGCTGAAGAGGTTTTCATTGTTTGCAACAAGATTAGAAGCTCCAGGTCCAGGAGGGATGCAACATTTTCCCCACTCTAACAACTCTGTGATGCAAATTGCAGCTCAAATCCTTCTCCCCAGCTCTGGGACTTGTTCAGCCCCCAACATGGTGCTGAATTTTTCAAGCAAAGTGGAAGCTGGTCAGAGAGGTGGCTTGCAAATCAAAATCACAGCGGACAGCTTGGAAGCAGCAGCCAGAGCAAAGAGAGGCAGAGCCCGGCCCTGGGGTGCAGCACAGCCACACAACACATGCCTGAAACTCTAAGACATGAAAGAATTTGCCACGGGAGACACAGAAGGTACTTGATGGAATCCTGCCTCCTTCACGATGCATCAGCACGCAGGATAACACAAGTATGAAGGTGACAACACCTTCTGCTGCTGCTTCCATCTCCTGAGTCAAATCTCCCCAATATCTCTCACTATTGGCCATTCCCAAAGCCTCAGATTCCCTCAGTCCTTGCAGGATTTCAGTGCTGAGCAGCATGAAGGGAGATAAAGGCACTTGCAGAGACCAGAGATGCATTTTCTGCCTGAGGTGCATTCCACTGCCCAGCTTAGTTCCTCTAAAACCATTCCAATCAGCCCCTTGGACAGCACCAAGCCAGCCGCAGAACATCAGCGCCTGAAAATGCTTGGAAATGCCATTCTTTGAGATTTCTCTCCAGCTCTCCCATTTCATGGTGCCATTGCAGGGCTTTATCCCATCACTCAGCACTTGCAGCAAATCATGGCAACCAGCTTCAAACGGATTTGTAGTGCTGAGCAAATACGAGGCAATTTGACTTTGTCTCCAGTGAATGAAATTTCACCTCAATCAGACGAACTCTGTGTTCTGTCATTGGCCAGGCACTAACTACTGCCAGCTCCCCCCAAGCCTGGATGTCAAACTGCCTTTATATTGGGAAGTTAAATTGATTTGGTTTTATGTACAAGATTATTCTGTCTCCAAATCATTTGGAGCCATAGAATTGCATTTCCAAGGACTAAACTCAGAGCAGCCACAAAGAGCACAAGAGGCAGGAAAAGAAAGAAAAATAGAGATTTCTAAGGAGATGGAAATTGAATGCTGAGTTTTTCCCATTCCAGGAAGTTCCATCAATTATCACCTGCCAGCTCCTTGCCTTCACTTGTGTGGCCACCACTGAATACACTCCCAGAGAAGAAAATGTTGGTCCTACTGAAAACTGGGGTTAGAAGTAGAAAAAGGCTCAGAGATCTGACTTCAAAGACAACATCATGAAAAGAGCTGTCTTATAATAGCAAGATATGATGGGCAGCAGGAATGGCTGAAGCCAGCAGAGAGAAGTCCATGAACTATTGGTGCTACAAAGATTTCTGACAAAACCCCCAAGAAGCCAAAAACAGCGTTTGGTCTGGCCCAGCTGATAGGAGCCCTGTGCATTTAATTCAGTCATTGGCAGCACATGGAGATTGGCTTTAAGCTCCTTTGGTCCACTACAATTTTATTTTATTTTATTTTATTTTATTTTATTTTATTTTATTTTATTTTATTTTATTTTATTTTATTTTATTTTATTTTATTTTATTTTGTTTTGTTTTGTTTTGTTTTGTTTTGTTTTGTTTTGTTTTGTTTTATTTTATATTTTGCCACGCAGAAAATGTAATTGCTTCTACTCTTTGGGAAGAAATTACTGCTTTGAATGGTTCACGGCAAAAAGTTTCTTCCCATACCCACTTGCAATCGGTCACCAAGAGAAATATTTTCTCAAAAGAGCTCTTAAAAATTTTGGAGTTACTTTCAATATAAATATCTGGGTGATTTTCCTCCAAATGATAAAATAATTGAATTTGACTCCCTCAGCTTAAAAAGAAGTCTTTCTTCCCAGTTCTTCACCAAGAGGAACAAAACACTTGGTTGCAGCAAACTGAAGGGAGGAAGAAGTTTCCTTCCCCCTGAGCTGCACAACAGGAGACAATTTTGTTGCCAAGAGGTGACAAAACCCAGCCAATTTCCAGTTCTTTCAGTTGAAGGGAAAAGCTCCAAGGATCAGAGCTGGGGCAGACACAGAGTGGGAGGAGCAGGGGATCTGCTGGGGGGTTTTGGCCTGGGGCATAGATTAAAGAAATCTTCAAGTGAAACCCATCAGAGCTCAAGACTTCATCCCGCAGAGGAGAAATTGGATTTGACCCAAATGCCATTCAAATCCAAAAAACATTGAGACATTTCCCCAAGCTCTGCTGAGCCATCAGGTACAACCCAAAGCACCCTGTGGGACCAGAGCAGCAGCTCCCTGGCATGGGGACAGGGATGCTCCCTTGGCAAGCCGCCTGCATCACCCATGGGATTTGCAAGATCTGTTTCTGAAGACCCCACCATCCAAAAAACTCCACATTCAAAGCCTTTCCTTTGGGGTTTCACTTCTCCATCTGTCTCTTGTCACTAGACAGCTGCTTCACTTCAACACCCTTCTGGATGGGTCCAAATTTTCCCCGAATTTCCAGCCTAAACAGGAAGTTACTTCCATTCATTCTTCTGCAAGTACTGGCAGCTTGTAGCTGCTCTGCTCTTCCTCTCCTGCTGTGCATTTGTGCACATCAAGTGCCAAGAGCATTTCCTTGTTTCAATGCCGCAGCGACGGAAAGCCCGGAGCACCGCGACTTCTCTAGATATTCAGCCCTGATAAGGGCTGGGCCGAGGCGCGTGAGCAGCTTCGAGCAGGCGAGTGATTCAGCTCAGGCTCAGCGGTAGTTGAGTGATTTCAGCTCAGCTTAGCTCGGCTCAGCAGCAGCGGCAGGCAGGCAACACAGGAAGCAGGGACGGGAATGCTGGTCCAGCGTTCCACCAAGGCAAAACCTTTTATTCAGGCAGAGCTTCGGCGAAGGGTGCTGGCAACAGCGAATCCGTCGAACAGGGGAAAAGCCGGGATATTTATGGGGAAGGAGAGGGGCGGGGGGAAGCCCGAGATACCTGTATCGGGATGGGACAGCAGGCGGAAACACCAATGGGACACAACAGTTTAACATATCTAACTCAAAGACCCCAGGGAGCGACACATTGTCTCTCTCTTACAGAGAAGTATCTTGTCTCCAGGGTAGAGCCAGAATCTCAGGCCCAGCGAGCTCCTCCATACCCACATTTCAATGATGTTATTTTGCCTTATTATTTCCTTCCCATAGAGTTGCACAGATTTGGTGCTGGCTCAACACTCAGAACATTGACAGCACAAAGTCCAGTTTTCACACCAACTTCTCCAACCTTGGCACCTGTTGCAGTCCGCAACCTCAGGATCTCGGCCAGGGAAACCGCAGGGTTCTGGGGACCAGCATGGTAGACCAGCGAGACGGGCCTTTGTTCATGAAACCATTTCTTCAGCATGGGAACAAACTCAGATCCAGAACAGAGAGCCCCAAACAGAGGCACGGCAGGGGTTTTTGAGGGACAGAACTCTTGAGGGTCTCCACCCTTGAGGCTGGAGCTCAGGGTCAGGGACCACTAGAAACACAGCAAAGGAGAAACCCCCCAGGGATTCAAACCCAATCTGAACCCCTGGGCCGTCCTTCACAAGGGGTTTGGAGTGGGACAACTTCATCCAGGGCTCCCACGCCCATCTCCCAAAGCAGGAGGTCAAAATTCACTAGCTTGGCTTACAGCCATGCCTCTCCTGTAACAATGCTTATCTGAAACAAACTCTTTGCCTCCCTGAAGCACCTCCCAACAGTTTATGCTGTCTCTTTCCATGTTGATCACTCTCTCTCTCTTCCCCTATCTCTGGAAAAAAGGATGAATTTGCAAGACTCACCTGAGTAGGGAGCAGGTTCAAGTCTTGCCCAGGCCTTGTGGATGGTCCCGGGATCTCTTGCGGAGCAGCGGCTGGAGCTGTCTGCGCTAGAAGATTTTTTCCCATGGCTGCTGTGGGGAGTGTGGCCATTATCTGAGCACGCTGCAAGCTCCTATCTTTCCCTGCATATCTTTAGTGGGCAGTGTGTGGTGAAAGTGAGCAGCGGCAGCAAGTGCAGGCCAGGCAGGGAGCGGCCTGGCCTGGCAGCCCCGCTGTGCAAGGCCCAGCCAAGCCTCTGAGAAGGGGCTCCTGTCACTTGCCAGTCTCCATCCTCCCCGGGAAGCGCAGAGCTGCGGCCAGCCCCGTTCCCCTCCCGTGGCCTTGGCTGGCCTGGGGGGAAGGAGGCTGAAGGGGAGCCCTGGTACCTCTTGAAAAGGCGGAAAGCAAAGAGAGCAAGGAATTGCCGGCCTTAGGTCTTCAAGTGCTGTTCCCAGGTTGATGTCACTTTTCAATGGTCCCAGCTGCTGTCAGTTCTCAGCAATGGCCACTTGTTGGCCAGGAGAAAAACTTTGTGGCATTTTGAAGAGATTTGGGGAATCTTGAGGGATTTTGTTGAAGTTTATAAAATCTTGAGCAGATTGAAATAATTTTGTTTGAGATTTTTGTTGATTTTTTTGAGATTTTTGTGGAATCTGTAAGATATTTCTGGAATTTTGTGTGATATTGAGAAGATTTAAATATTTTTGGGGAATTTTTGTAGAATTAGTGGGATTTTTCTGGAATTTTGAAGGATTTTTCTGTAATTTCTGGAAATGAGTGGAGATTTTGTGGGATGTTTCTGGAATTTGGTAAGGTTTTGAGATTATTTAAAGAATTTTGTGGTATTTTTCTCGAATTTTGCAGATTTTTCTGGTATTCTGTGGTATTTTGGGGAGACTTGAAGAATTCTGAAGGATTTTTCTTAGATTTTGAGATTTGTGGAGATTTTCTGGGATGTTTCTTAAATTTGATGAGGTTTTAAAAAAATTTAGGGAATTTTGTGGGATTTCTCTGGAATTTTTGGTCTTTTTTCAAGAATTCTGAGGATTTCAGAGGAGACCTGAAGAATTTTGAGGATTTTTTCTTAGATTTTATGTAAATTTGTGAGGATTTTGAGGGATTTTTGTGGAATTTTGTTGGATATTGAGGAGATTTAGGGATTTTGTTGGATTCTTCATAATGTGGTATTTTCTAAAATTTTGTGGGATTTTGCGGCGACCTCAAGAATTTTGAGGAATCTTCTGGAGATTTTGAGGGATTTTTTTAATTTTTGAGGACATTTGTGGAGATTTTGTGGGATGTTACTGCAATTTTGTGGGATGTTGATTAGATTTAGGGAATGTTCTGGGATTTTTCTGGAATTTGGTAGGATATAGAGGAGACTTGATGAATTTTGCAGGATTTTTCTTAGATTTTGAGGACATTTGTGGAGATTTTGTGGGATGTTTCTGGAACTTTGTAGGGTTTTGTGAAGATTTAGGGAATTTTGAGGTATTTTTCTGTAATTTTGTGGGCCTTTACAAGGACTTTGTGTGGTTTTGAGGAGACTTGAAGAATTTTGAGGCATTTTTCTTAGATTTTGTGGAAACTTGTGGAGGTTTTGTGTGATGTTTGTGGAATTTTGTGGGATATAGAGAAGATTTAGGGATTTTGAGGGATTTTTCATGTATTTTGTGGGAATTTGTGGAGATTTTGTGGGATGTCTCTGGAATTCAGTTGGGTTTTAGAGAGATTTAGGGAATTTTGTGGGATTTTTGTGGAATTTTGTGGATTTTTCTGGAATTCTGTGGGATTCTGCGGAGACTTGAACAATTTTGAGGATTTTTTTTTTAGATTTTGTGAGAATTTGTGAAGATTTTTTGGTATTTTTCTGGAATTTTATGGGCCTTTTCAAGGACTTTGTGGGATTTTGAGAAATCTAGAAGAATTTTGAGGAATTTTTCTTAGACTTCGTAGAAACTTGTTGAACTTTTGTGTGATGTTTGTGGAATTTCGTGGGATATTGAGGAGATTTTGGCATTTTGAGGGATTATTCATGCATTTTGCGGGAATTTCTGGAGATTTTGTGGGATGTTTCTAGAATTCAGTTGGGTTTTGAGAAGATTTAGGGAATTTTGTGTCATGTTCCTAGAATTTGGTATGGTTTCACGGTGATCTAGGGAATTTTGTGGGATTTTCCTTGAATTTTAAGGAAATTAGGTGGGAAATTGTGGGATATTCCAGGAATTTGGTAGGGTATTGCGGAGATTTAGGGAATTTTGTGGGATTTTTTTTTGGATTTTGTGGAAATTTGTGTAGATTTTGTGGGATGTTTCTGCAATTTGGTAGGAGTTTGAGAAGATTTGGTGAATTTTGGGGATTTTTCAAGAATTTTGTGTATTTTTAATGTGAATTGTATGGGATTTTGAGGAGGCTTTAAAAATTTTGTGGAATTTTTCTTAGATTTTATGGACATTTGTAAAGATTTTGAGGGATTTTTGAGGAATTTTGTGAGATATTGAGGAGATTTTGGCATTTTTAGGGATTTTTCATGGATTTTGTGGGAATTTGTGGAGATTTTGTGGGATGTTTCTGGAATTAGGTGGGGTTTTAAGAAGATTTTGTGAATTTTTGGAATTTTTCAGGAATTTTGTGTATTTATCCAGTGAATTGTGTGGGATTCTGAGGAGACTTGAAGAATTTTGTGGAATTTTTCTTGGATTTTCTGGAAACTTGTGGAGGTTTTGTGGGATTTTTGTGGAATTTTGTGGGATATTGAGGAGATTTAGGGATTTTGAGGGATTTTTCAAGAATTTTGTGAGAATTTGTGGAGATTCTGTAAGATTTTTCTGGAATTTTGTGGGTCTTTTCAAAGACTTCGTGGGATATTGAGGAGATTTAAGGATTTTCAGGGATTTTTCATGTATTTTGTGGGAATTTGTGCAGGTTTTATAAGATGTTTCTGGAATTCAGTTGGGTTTTGAGAAGATTTAGGGAATTTTGTGGCATATTCCTGGAATTTGGTATTGTTTTAAGGTGATTTAGGGAATTTTGTGGGATTACTCTTAAATTTGATGGAAATTAGTGGGGATTTTGTGGGATGTTTCTGGAATTTGTTGGGGTTTTGAGAAGATTTTGTGAATTTTGTGGGATTTTCCCAGAATTTTGTGTATTTTTCCTGTGAATTGTGTGGGATTTTGAGGAAACTTGAAGAATTTTGTGGAATTTTTCTTGGATTTTGTGGAAACTTGTGGAGGTTTTGTGGGATTTTTGTGGAATTTTGTGGGATATTGAGGAGATTTAGGGAATTTTGAGGGATTTTTCAAGAATTTTGTGGGAATTTGTGGAGATTTTGTGGGATGTTTCTGGAATTCAATTGGGTTTAGAGAAGATTTAGGGAATTTTGTGGCATATTCCTGGAATTTGGTATTGTTTTAAGGTGATTTAGGGAATTTTGAGGGATTTTCCTTGAATTTGATGGAAATTAGTGGGGATTTTGTGGGATGTTTCTGGAATTTGGTAGGGTTTTGGAATGATTTAGGAAATTTTGTGGCATATTTCTGGAATTTTGTGGGGCTATTCAAGAATTTTGTGGTATTTTGAAAAGATTGAGCGAATTTTGTGGTGTTCTTCTTGAATTTTGTGGGAATTTGTGGAGATTTTATGGGGCGTTTCTGGAATTTGGTAGAGTTTTCAGAAGATTTAGGGAATTTTGAGGGATTTTTGTGGGATTTTGTGGGAATGGGTGGAGATTTTGTGGGACATTCCTGTGAACTGGTATGGTTTTGAAATGATTTAGGGAATTTTGTGGGATTTGTCAAGAATTTGGGGGGATTCTGAGGAGACTTGAAGAATTTTGAGGGATTTTTCATGTATTTTGTGGGAATTTGTGGAGATTTTGTAAGGTGTGGAATTCAGTTGGGTTTTGAGAAAATTTAGAGAATTTTGTGGCATATTCCTGGAATTTGGTATGGTTTTAAGGTGATTTAGAGAATTTTGAGGGATTTTCCTTGAATTTGATGGAAATTAGTGGGGATTTTGTGGGATGTTTCTAGAATTTGGTGGGGTTTTGAGAAGATTTTGAGAATTTTGTGGGATGTTCCCAGAATTTTGTGTATTTTTCCTGTTAATTGTGCGGGATTCTGAGGAGGCTTGAAGAATTTTGTGGAATTTTTCTTGGATTTTGTGGAAACTTGTGGAGGTTTTGTGGGAGATTTGTGGAATTTTGTGGGATATTGAGGAGATTTAAGGATTTTGAGGGATTTTTCATGTATTTTGTGGGAATTTGTGGAGATTTTGTGGGATGTTTCTGGAATTCAGTTGGCTTTTGAGAAGTTTTAGAGAATTTTGTGGCATATTCCTGGAATTTGGTATGGTTTTAAGGTGAGTTAGGGAATTTTGTGGGATTACTCTTAAATTTGATGGAAATTTGTGTAGATTTTGTGGGATGTTTCTGGAATTTGGTGGGGTTTTGAGAAGATTTTGTGAATTTTATGGGGTTTTCCTGGAATTTTGTGTATTTTTCCTGTGAATTGTGTGGGATTCTGAGGAGGCTTGAAGAATTTTGTGGAATTTTTCTTGGATTTTGTGGAAACTTGGGGAGGTTTTGTGTGATTTTTGTGGAATTTTGTGGGATATTGAGGAGATATAAGGATTTTGAGGTTTTTTCATGTATTTTGTGAAAAGTTGTGGAGATTTTGTGGGATGTTTCTGGAATTCAGTTGGGTTTTGAGCAGACTTAGGGAATTTTGTGGGATTTTTCAGGATTTTTTTTGGATATTGAGGAGATTTTGTGGGATGTTTCTAGAAGTTGTTGTGTTTTGAGAAGATTTCGGGAATTTTGTGGCATATTCCTGGAATTTGGTATGGTTTTAAGGTGATTTAGGGAATTTTGAGGGATTTTCCTTGAATTTGATGGAAGTTTGTGTAGATTTTGTGGGACGTTTCTGGAATTTGGTAGGGTTTTGGAATGATTTAGGAAATTTTGTGGGATATTTCTGGAATTTTGGGGGGCTATTCAAGAATTTTGTGGTATTTTGAAAAGATTGAGCGAATTTTGTGGTGTTCTTCTTGAATTTTGTGGGAATTTGTGGAGATTTTATGGGGCATTTCTGGAATTTGGTAGAGTTTTCAGAAGATTTAGGGAATTTTGAGGGATTTTTGTGGGATTTTGTGGGAATGGGTGGAGATTTTGTGGGACATTCCTGTGAACTGGTATGGTTTTGAAATGATTTAGGGAATTTTGTGGGACTTCTCTGGAATTTTGTGGGATTTTTTAAGAATTTGGTGGGATTCTGAGGAGACTTGAAGAATTTGGAGGGATTTTTCAAGGATTTTGTGGGAATTTGAGGAGATTTTGTAAGGTGTGGAATTCAGTTGGGTTTAGAGAAAATTTAGAGAATTTTGTGGCATATTCCTGGAATTTGGTATGGTTTTAAGGTGATTTAGAGAATTTTGAGGGATTTTCCTTGAATTTGATGGAAATTAGTGGGGATTTTGTGGGATGTTTCTGGAATTTGGTGGGGTTTTGTGAAGATTTTGAGAATTTTGTGGGATGTTCCCAGAATTTTGTGTATTTTTCCTGTGAATTGTGCGGGATTCTGAGGAGGCTTGAAGAATTTTGTGGAATTTTTCTTGGATTTTGTGGAAACTTGTGGAGGTTTTGTGGGAGATTTGTGGAATTTTGTGGGATATTGAAGAGATTTAAGGATTTTGAGGGATTTTTCATGTATTTTGTGGTATTTTGTGGAGATTTTGTGGGATGTTTCTGGAATTCAGTTGGCTTTTGAGAAGTTTTAGAGAATTTTGTGGCATATTCCTGGAATTTGGTATGGTTTTAAAGTGAGTTAGGGAATTTTGTGGGATTACTCTTAAATATGACGGAAATTTGTGGAGATTTTGTGGGATGTTTCTGGAATTCAGTTGGGTTTTGGGAAGATTTAGGGAATTTTGTGGGATATTCCTGGAATTTGGTAGGGTATTGTGGAGATTTAGGGATTTTGTGGGATTTTTTGGGAATTTTGTGTATTTTTCCTGTAAATTCTGTGGGATTCTGAGGAGGCTTGAAGAATTTTTAGCATTTTTTCTTAGATTTTTGTGGAGATTTGTGGAGATTTTCTTGGATGTTTCTGGAATTCAGTTGGGTTTTGAGAAGATTTAGGGAATTTTGTGGCATGTTCCTGGAATTTGGTATGGGTTTAACGAGATTTAGGAAATTTTTCTTGGATTTTGTGGAAATTTGTGTGGATTTTGTGGGATGCTTCTGCAATTTGGTAGGGTTTTAGAAGATTTTGTGAATTTTCTTGGATTTTTCAAGAATTTTGTGTATTTTTCCTGTGAATTGTGTGGGATTCTGAGTAGGATTTAAGATCTTTGAGGCATTTTTCTTAGATTTTGTGGAAAAGTGTGGATATTTTGTGTGATTTTTGTGGAATTTTGTGTCATATTGAGTAGATTTTGGCATTTTGAGGGATTTTTCATGTATTCTGTGGTTATTTGTGGAGATTATGTGGGATGTTTCTGGAATTCAGTTGTGTTTTCAGAAGATTTAGGGAATTTTGTGGGACTTCTCTGGAAATTTTGTGGGGCTTTTCAAGAATTTTGTGGTATTTTTGAAAATATTTTGGGAATTTTGTGGAGCTTTTATTGAATTTTGTGGGAATTTGTGGAGATTTTATGGGGCGTTTCTGGAATTTGGTAGAGTTTTCTGAAGATTCTGGGAATTTTGTGGGATTGTTGTGGGATTTTTGTGGAATTTTGTGGGAATCGGTGGAGATTTAGTGGGATATTCCTTTGAATTGGTATGGTTTTGAAATTATTTAGGGACTTCTGTGGGACTTCTCTGGAATTTTGTGGGATTTTTCTAGAATTTTGTGGGATTCTTAGGAGACATGAAGACTTTTGAGGAGTGTTTTTTAGATTTTGTGGAAATATTTGGAGATTTTGTGGGATATTTGAGGAGATTTTGTTGGATATTGAAGAGAGTTATGGATTTTGAGGGATTTTTCTTGAATTTTGTGGGAATTTGTATAGTTTTGTGGGATGATTCTGGAATTTGGTAGTGTTTTCTGAATATTTAGGGAATTTAGTGGGATTTTTCTGGAACTTCGTGTATTTTTCTGGAATTTTATTATATTTTGGGAAAATTTAAATAAATTTGAGGGATTTTTCTTGAAATACGAGGAAATTGGTGGAGATTTTGTGGGATTTTTCTGGAATTTTGTGGAGCTTTTAAAGGATTTTGTTGGATTCTGAGGGGACGTGAAGGCCCGTCTCCCCTAGGAACACGCACGCACTGCCCGCCCGAGTGGATCGGCCTTCGCTGCTACCACGGCGATGGGGCGACCATCTGGTCCCTGGGCGTGCTGCTGTTTGAGATGGTGTGCGGGTACTTACCCTTGGAGAAGGAGCGAGACATCGTCTTGGGGCAGCTCTTCTTCCCGCAGGAGGCCTCTCCAGGTTGCTATGGGGCCTGAAGAAGGCAGGCTTTGGCAGGTGGCAGCGCGCAGCCCAGCCCGGCCCTCCCGCAGCTGCGCGGGACGTCCATGTGCCCTCAAGGGCCGGCTGCAGCAGGTGGCCCGTGGCAGGCTGGCTGTGGCACGCTTGGCTGAAGGAGGGGACGCTTGTCCTGCCGTGCCGCTCTCCCGCCAAGGCCAGCTCCCAGCACACGCAGCGTGGCCCGGCTTCTGCAGGCGCCGGGAGCAGCTGGGCAGGAGCCTTCTGCAAGTGAGCACCGCTTTCTGCCTTCTCTCCCCAGAGTGCCAACATCTGATCCGCTGCTGTTTGTCCAAGCACCCCATGGATCGGCCACTGCTGGAGCAGATCTTCTACCACCCTTGGGTGTTGGGCGGCCATTTCTGATGCCTTGCCGCAGCCTCTGCAGCACCCAGTTCCCGTGTCCCACGCAGGACTGAGGGCCCAGGAAATAATAGAACCCGAAACCCGGTGCGGGCTGGCAAGTCTGGTCCTTGTTAGCAACTTCAGCTAAGGGAACCTCTTGGCAAAAGGGGTAATCAGAGCGTTCCCTTCATCCTTTGTCAAGCTTTTGATGCCTTTCCTCCAGGTTGTCCCTCAAAATCAGAGAGGGGTAGAGCCTGCACCAGTCCCCCCAAATCGGTGGGAGGCAGAGACTACTCCCAGGCCCCTCAAAACTGGAGGAGGATGGAGACGATCCCTGGGCCCACAACACTGAAGGGAGATAAATACCCGGCCCCCCCAAAATAAGAGATGGATGGAACCCACAGCGGCCCCCAAATCAGAGGGGGAAGGGGAGACTGCCAGCCCCCTAAAGAGAAGGGGAATTGTGCCTGTGCCAGCCCCACAAATTGCAAGCGGACAGGGAACAGCCCTGGCCTGACAAAGGGCAAAGAGCGGCCGGGGGCTGCCAGGATGGTGACAACACTGGCACCCCCCAAATCAGAGAGGGACAAAGAGCCCGCACAGGCTTCTCAGGAGAAGAAAGGGGGCAGCAAATATCCCCTGTCCCCCAAGTTGGTGGGGCACAGACACAACGCCCACCCCCCCTATAGTGGAGGCGGACAGACACAAAAGAACCCACAAAAAGAGCATGGGGAACCAAGAGCACTGCTGGCCCCACAAAGGTAGGGAGGATGGAGAAACTCCCCATCTGTCTTTGTTTTGGAAGACAGGTGTCTGCTAGGGAGGGCAGGGGCCTCCTCTGGAATGAAAATGTAGATCCCCTCCTTCTGAATCATTATAATTTTGAACTCAAGGGGCTCTCAGACAGAGATCTGTGGATAGGAATAGCAGTTCTTTACTGTATACACACTTTAGCGTGTATAACGTGGCACACAAACAACAATAACTACGGCATTAACAACAAAACAGAACCAGGGACCCCGTGACAGCCGTCCTGACTGGGACAGGAAAGGATGTAGGAGAGGCTTTGCTTCACAAACCCCCTCGGGTTGGCAGTCAGTCCCAGTGCTCCTGCAGGGCTCTGAGGAACACTCAGCTGGAACAGCAGGGATGAGCTGAGATCCCGGGCTGGTGGCTGAGGTAGATCAGCAGCTCCGTGGCAGTGCCTGGCACTGCCACACGTCCCGGCAGGACAGGGGGTGTGAGGCCACCAACGAAGACGGAAGAAGGAGAAGGAGAAACAGCAGCTCCGTCTGGGTGATGGCAAATTCCCTTCTCTCAGCAGGAACAGCTCCCAGCAAAGTGTCCTTCTCTGAAGCTGAAGAAGCTGCTAAACTGTGCCCACGCTCGCCTTTTCCTGCCCCCTTCAGCCCTGGGCCCAACCGAACTCTTTGTGTTTCTCTAGTATCACCTGCAGTCAGGTTTTCCCCGCAACTAATGGGTAAAAATTCAACAGGTGAGCCAGAACTAAAAGAAGGAAACCTAACCCCCAACAGCTTCTCATCTCCATCTCTTTGCACTCCAAAAGCCAGGAGGAATCGATCTGTCACCTCAAAACAACTCAATCCCACTGAAAACAGCTCCATTTTACCCCAAAAGGGCTCAATCCCAACTCAAAAGGGCTTGTTCCTCCTCAGAAAATCTCAATCCCACACTAAAATTACTCAGTTCCACCACCGCCAGGTGAGATGGAGGTGGAAGATGTTCTGGTTTAGGGCAAATTTGGAAGAAAACCTCTGAATGGGGTTCATCTAAAAAGCAAATTAAAGTTGCTCCTCATCCAAATATATCAGGAAAATTATTTTATAGGAGAAAAGTGGAAAAACACAGTTTACTTAACAATCAAAGCATCTACAAGCATGAGAAAGATGAATAATATTAAAGAATAAATCCTCTGGCTGTTTGAAGAGATGGCAAAGCCAGAAAAGTCCTTTCCATGCGGTGTAGCTCAGCTCGCTCAGTCTCTTATCAGTTCCTCCGGCGCTGGAAAGGGCTCAGGCCCAGGCCCCCGTGGGCCACAGCCGTGAGCTCCCGGGGTTTGTCTGGGTTCTCAGTCCAGAGCAGCTTTGAACAGATCCAAGGAAAAAGGCAAAAAACACTCTGGGGAACTCCTGTGCCTCAGCTAGCTAAAAACCAACTAAACTAAACTAAAAACTAACTAAAAAGGAAACTGAACTAAAGTGCCTAGAAGCAAAGGAGAGCTCTGTCCCACTGTCCGTCCCTGCAGCAGACAACACAGGCCAGGGAAGCGTGCGGGGCAGTGAGTGCCATTTCTGCAAACAAACTGCAGCTTCTTCTTCCCCCCCTTGGCTCTCAGAGCCAGTCTTGAAGGTGCAGAACTTAATAGGCAGCAGAAACAGAACAGACACCTGGGGATCCAAGGATCACAAAGTCACCCCAGGCCAGAAGGAGGTTGGGAGAAGTGGGATCCACATTTGGAGCGGTGGGATGGGGATTGTGTGGGGCTGGCTGGTTGGGCTATATTTGATAGGAAATCAAACTTTCAGAGTTCCTGATTTGTGTCCCATTCATTTTCAGTCAGGTGCAGCTCTGTTTGTAGAGTGTCGCTGTGGCGCTCGAGACGGACACACGACGCAGCGAGGTTGGCACGGCAAGAGCAATCTTTATTGTTCAGAAGCTGCTTTTCCATGGTTGACTGCGGCGGCTGGGGAACTGCCTGAATCAGAGATCCTGGCCCTCCCTTGGAGTCAAGATACATTTTTCTAAGAGTGTGCAAAGTATCAGTCCCAGAAATCTTTGAGTTAGTTATGTTAAACTGTTACACTCCATTGCTGTTCTCCTCTGCCACCCCACCCCAATACCTGTATCCCAGTTTCCCCCAGCCCCTCTCCTCCCCTATAAATACCCCAGTTTATCCCCTGTTCCAGAGAGCTGCTGTCACTGGCTCCCTTGGCCGAGGGCCCGGCTGTAATAAAGGCCAGTTCTCTGCGGAACGCCACACAGCGCTCTGCTCTCTCCCTCCGTGTCGCCTGCACGCTGCCGCTGAGCTGAGCTGAGCTGAAATCACTCGCCGGGCAGAGGACGTGTCTGTGCCCCGGGCAGCCCAACCGCGGACCGCTTTTCCGGGAGTCGCGGCACCCCTGCCACCTCCACCGCCGCGGCAACCTATGAGAAAGCACAGCTGGGTTCTGCTCAGGCCATTTCAAACTACCTGGGGTGTTTGGGACTTGCCCTTGCAAAGGCAGCATCTCAGGAAAAGTCCAAGTTTCTCTTCATGGACTCCCAGGATGTCTTGCCTTGGAAGGGACCTTAAAGATCCTCTTGTTCCAACTCTCAGCACACTCAGGACACCTTCCCCTAGACCAGCTTGCTCCAAGCCCCATCCAACCTGGCCTTCAACCCTTCCAAGGGTCAGACAATCACAGCTTCTCTGCAACCTGGTCTATTCCTCCCACATCGAAAATCAGACCAAACTTAGCATCCTCAGAGACAGATTTCTATCAAATATCTCCATTTTAATAGGGAAGAAATATGGCAAAACTTGTTTGCATCTGACTTTGCAAAATCAACACGAGCTCTTCAGAAAGGGCTGCCACCCACCCAGTTTGCTTATTTTTCCCCATTTGGTGGAACATTGTCATTCTGTTGTTGTTTGGAGCAGTATTTTAATGTATCTGGCTTAGGCTGCTTCAAATAGTCCAGTGAGATACCAAGGGGTGAGGGGTGGAAAACTGAGCTCTTACACATCCAGTACTTCTCTTGTTGGAAGTCTTCAATCCCACCTCTCTGCTGGGATGAAATAGGTGCAACTCATCCAATTTCTAAAGTATCATGCATCAAGCTGACACTATTTGAGGACTTCAAAATAAAAAAAGCCAATTGAAACAAACCTCTGCTCCTTTCCATTTTCTCAGTTCCACTGTTTAGGACAGAAGACAGGAAGGAAAGATTGTTTTGGCAACAATGTTTTCAGGACTCTAAAAAGAATATCAAAACCGCTCTGCCACACTCTCAACTCTTGCAGTGCCAAAAAGCACTGGCTGGCTTTGCTCACAGAATTGACAATTGTGGTGGGATCTCTACCACACCACAGGACAGTGATTTCTTTGTTTTTCTCCTGGAAATACCTACAGCACTTCTGGCTAGCAAGGCAAACATGAGCCTCTTTTAGTGGCCCTTGAAATTGGACATGTGAAATGAGGTACACAAAGCCAAAGGCCAGCTGAACCTGGGATCTCTGAATGGGTCTTCACATTCTTCCCAGGAAGATGAATGGCAATCACTATTTTGCAGGGAAACTGCATCAGCTGGCAATTTGGTGTAGAAAATGTGCTTTCTGCTCCTCTCAGAGCCAAAACTCCTACCCATTTCTTGCAAGCCCTTCTTAGATAAGGACCATGTTCAACTGAGTGACAGTGAAGCCAAATGGCAATCCAGGAATCAATTGTCCTGTACACAATCTCCTCCATCCATGTGGAATGTTACTCAGGGGCACACAGGAGGAAGGAAGAAACCCAAATGCATCATTGGACATAAAGTCAGACGTGTTGAGGGATGAAGAAATCTCGCAGAGCTATGGAAATCTGCCCTGAAAACCCAGTTCAGGAAGAGCCTGAGCTGTTTTGTGCTTCTAGGCCTGAAGATGCTCAGGATCTTGCCCAGATGCTCAGCAGGCAGTAGGATTGTGCCTGAATCTGGCTCTGGAAATGCCAGTGCCTCAGCTGAGAGCTGTGGCAATGATTTCCATTGCATGGAGAGGGGCCACAGTCCTGCAAGAGTCTTTCAGCAGAGCAAACAGCAGCCTGGAGGTCTTTAGGGTCCCTTCCAATCCCAGCACCCAGGGATTCCATCATTCTATGGTCTCCGTTGTCCTCTTCAGCCTGGGCCTGGGCTCCTGGCACTGATGTCACAGTGCACGCTCCAGCTAGAACTTCCAGCATCCAGCAACGGCCACAACACAACCCTTGGCTCCTTGTGTCAGCACGCTCTTCCCAGTGCTCCACAGCAATCCCTGTCACCTTGCTTATCATCTGCTCCCTGATACCCCCATCAGTCCCGAAAACTCCCCGTTCGTTGGATTTTGTTATCCATCCCTGCAGGATGTCTGCATTTGTTCCAAAGAAGGTATAGTGCTATTCCATGGATTTTGACACCCCGCAGCTGTCTGGGTGGGCTGGAGCTGTGTGGGACAGTGTGGGAAATGGACCACACTCTGAGATTTTGCTCCCTCTGCAGGCTGTCCCAGACCGAGAAGAGGAGATGGAGGTGGATGCCCAGATTGATAGAGAGGAGGACATGGAAGTGGACAGAGAGGATAATGGAGAGGAAGACATGGAGGTGGAAATGGAGGACTATATTGAAGAGATGGATATTGACGTAAAAGACGAGGAGGAGGACATGGTCTTGGGATGAAGACCGATGCCAGCAGCAGAGCAGGCAGGTGCTCCCCATGGGCAGAGCGGGTCCCCTGCTGCCGGGCTGGGGCTGGGCTGGGCACTCCCTGCTCAGGGACACGCTAGCCCATGCACTGGATTCTGGTGGCCATCCCTGGCCTGGCCTGGCCTTGCTTTGGGCCACACAAGCCCTGTTCCAGTGCCTGGGCCACAGCCCCCAGCCCCAGCCAGGCTCACTTCTGGCAGCAGAGTCCCCCTGTGCCAGTGTCCCAGCCTGGCAGCACATGGAACACCCCTCCATGCCTGACTGCACTGACCGTGCCACTTGTTTTTCTTCCAGGACTGAGGCACATCCCAGCCACCCTTCTGTAGATACAAGAGCTGCCACCCTTCTGTACATGCGTTTTGGAGTTGTTGTGTTCATGATAGATGTTTTAGGGTTTGTTTAAGATTTCTGTAAATACGTTTCATATAGTTTTGTTAGATAAGTTCTTAGGTAAATAGGTTCTATAGTTTGTTGTTGTTGTTGTTACAAATATTCTGACATTGTAAATATGTTGCGTAGTTCATTCTTGTTCCTTTTCTTCTACAAATAAACATTCTTTGTTTTTCACACCCCAGTTCTCTTTGCATTTGCTTCGGACACATTTGCAAAGTTGTGCTTTCCACTCGCTCCAGGTTCCCAGGGCTGGATGTCCCGGAGGGAGCTGGCACAGCCACCCCAGCAGTGGCTCCCTGTGCACAGGGGGTCCCACTGACAGAGCTCACCCTCTCCTTGCAGTTTCTCTGGACACACTTGGGAGCTGGAGGGGCAAATCCCAGTGGGCCCTGTCCCATGGCATCCCACATGGGAGCAGGGCTCAGCCTCATCCATGGCTCTTCCCTGGCTAGCCCCAGGGCTAAGGAGGCTGCACTGGGCTGCGGGCAGCCTGCTTCCTGGGCACCCTGAGGGGCTGGAGCCAGCCTGGAGGGAGCCTCAGCACAGGGGCCTCTGGCCTACATGCACCAACATTTCCTTTGGAAACCCCCTCTGTCACCACACTCTGCTACAAGCACAACATCAATTGTTCCTCCTACTTCAAGGGGAGACATTAATTGGCACAAATTTGTCCCTTGGACTTTCTAGCACAGCAAATGGCAGCACTTGCAATCCCTGCTCTGCACTCTCTGCTCGCGCACCAAAACATTGGAACCTGCCAGAACATCTTGAATTAGCATCAACCTGCAGAGAGCTACAGGGGGAGAACTTACCCCCAACCACACAGGGACATTGATGGGGTGGGGCAGAGCTGAAACTAAAGTATTTTAATGCCAAGAGACAGGATTTTTTATTGCTAAATTCATTCTCCCACAACAAGAATGAAAGCTTTCAGTCTCCTCACCTGCCACACATGTCTATTGCCAAGGTTTGCTTCTGGGTTACCACTGATTTTTATTCATCTCTTCACAACTCTGATGCTCTTCCTGCCTAAGGTGCAGAGATGATATTTCAGAGCCAGATGAGCTCAGCACAGCTTGTGAAACACGCAGGATTTCCAGACCCAGAGATTCAGGCCATGCAAACTGATACTTTTTCGTCTGTGTGCAAAGATCACTGGAAGGATGTCAGTGATGTACCACACACTTCTCAGAGCTGTCCCTTCTATCCAGCTCTCCCCAGTCACTTCACACACTTCACTCCAAGCAGGTTCTGATAGAGTTCAGGAGCACATGGGATTTCATCCTGGCTTTTCTTCATTTTCTCCTGAGCTGTCTCCAGACACAGTGTGTGGGCACTGCAGCAGCATTAACGGGGCACCTCCCTGACACTGAGATTCATGTCACAACTTTTCATCAAAAGCAGCAAAGAAATGATTCCCACTGGGTCCCACACGGCTCCCTGGCAACTTTGTGCTGCTGCAGCTCCCGCACCAGGCCTGGTGCACAGGAATTTCAGGTGGAGACACACCGAAGGAATCAACCATTCCCAGAGAAAAAACATCTGTTTGAGTGGCCCAAATCCCCACAACACTGCAGACTCTGGTGACCCACACTCTGCATTTGTACTTCAGCCTCTGTGCCTCACTTTTCCTCTCACTAAAGTCCCCCCAGTTTCCCTCATGCTCAGATTCCCAAGAGAATTCAAAGCAGCATTAGGAGCAGGGAGAGATGATGGGAGCTGTCCCAAAGCTAGACCAAATTTCTCAGGCCGGACAATTCTAGCCAAGGACAGAGGAAAAAGCTGCATGAAAGAGGTGTGAAATCAAAGCAGGAATCAAATTTAGGTAGAACGAGAGAAGCTGAAGAGGTTTTCAGTGTTTGCAACAAGATTAGAAGCTCCAGGTCCAGGAGGGATGCAACATTTTCCCCACTCTAACAACTCTGTGATGCAAATTGATGGTCAAATCCTTCTCCCCAGCTCTGGGACTTGTTCAGCCACCAACATGGTGCTGAATTTTTCAAGCAAAGTGGAAGCTGGTCAGAGAGGTGGCTTGCAAATCAAAATCACAGCGGACAGCTTGGAAGCAGCAGCCAGAGCAATGAGAGGCAGAGCCTGGCCCTGGGGTGCAGCACAGCCACACAACACATGCCTGAAACTCTAAGACATGAAAGAATTTGCCACGGGAGACACAGAAGGTACTTGATGGAATCCTGCCTCCTTCACGATGCATCAGCACGCAGGAGAGCACGAGGATGAAGATGACAGCACCTTCTGCTGCTGCTTCCATCTCCTGAGTCAAATCTCCCCAAAATCTCTCACTATTGGCCATTCCCAAAGCCTCAGATTCCCTCAGTCCTTGCAGGATTTCAGTGCTGAGCAGCATGAAGGGAGATAAAGGCACTTGCAGAGA
This sequence comes from Poecile atricapillus, assembly GCF_030490865.1. Lineage (NCBI taxonomy): Eukaryota > Metazoa > Chordata > Aves > Passeriformes > Paridae > Poecile > Poecile atricapillus. The sequence goes on from NC_081279.1 coordinate 289,374, forward strand.
CCAGAGATGCATTTTCTGCCTGAGGTGCATTCCACTTCCCAGTTTAGTTCCTCTAAAACCATTCCAATCAGCCCCTTGGACAGCACCAAGCCAGCAGCAGAACATCAGCGCCTGAAAATGCTTGGAAATGCCATTCTTTGAGATTTCTCTCCCGCTCTCCCATTTCATGGTGCCATTGCAGGGCTTTATCCCATCACTCAGCACTTGCAGCAAGTCTTGGCAACCAGCTTCAAACGGATTTGTAGTGCTGAGCAAATACGAGGCAATTTGACTTTGTCTCCAGTGAATGAAATTTCACCTCAATCAGACGAACTCTGTGTTCTGTCATTGGCCACGCACTAACTACTGCCAGCTCCCCCCAAGCCTGGATGTCAAACTGCCTTCATATTGGAAAGTTAAATTTAGTTGGTTTTATGTACAAGATTATTCTGTCTCCAAATCATTTGGAGCCATAGAATTGCATTTCCAAGGACTAAACTCAGAGCAGCCACAAAGAGCACAAGAGGCAGGAAAAGAAAGAAAAATAGAGATTTCTAAGGAGATGGACATTGAATGCTGAGTTTTTTCCCATTCCAGGAAGTTCCATCAATTATCACCTGCCACCTCCTTGCCTTCACTTGTGTGGCCACCACTGAATACACTCCCAGAGAAGAAAATGTTGGTCCTACTGAAAACTGGGGCTAGAAGTAGAAAAAGGCTCAGAGATCTGACTTCAAAGACAACATCATGCAAAGAGCTGCCTTATAATAGCAAGATATGATGGGCAGCAGGAATGGCTGAAGCCAGCAGAGAGAAGTCCATGAACTATTGGTGCTACAAAGATTTCTGACAAAAGCCCCAAGAAACCAAAAACAGCGTTTGGTCTGGCCCTACTGATAGGAGCCCTGTGCATTTAATTCAGTCCTTGGCAGCACATGGAGATTGGCTTTAAGCTCCTTTGGTCCACTACTATTTTATTTTATTTTATTTTATTTTATTTTATTTTATTTTATTTGATTTGATTTGATTTGATTTGATTTGATTTGATTTGATTTGATTTGATTTGATTTGATTTGATTTGATTTGATTTGATTTGATTTGATTTGATTTGATTTGATTTGATTTGATTTGATTTGATTTGATTTTTTCCACCCAGAAAATGTAATTGCTTCTTCTTTTTGGGAAGAAATTACTGCTTTGAATAGTTCAAGGCAAAGAGTTTCTTCCCATACCCACTTGCAATCAGTCACCAAGAGAAAAATTTTCTCAAAAGATCTCTTAAAAATTTTGGAGTTACTTTCAACATAAATAACTTGGTGATTTTGCTCCAAATGAGAAGGGAATTGAATTTGGCTCGCTCAGCTTAAAAAGAAGTCTTTCTTCCCAGCTCTTCACCAAGAGGAACAAAACACTTGGTTGCAGCAAACTGAAGGGAGGAAGAAGTTTCTTTCCCCCTGAGCTGCACAACAGGAGACAATTTTGTTGCCAAGAGGTGACAAAACCCAGCCAATTTCCAGTTCTTTCAGTTGAAGGGAAAAGCTCCAAGGATCAGAGCTGGGGCAGACACAGAGTGGGAGGAGCAGGGGATCTGCTGGGGGGTTTTGGCCTGGGGCATAGATTAAAGAAATCTTCAATTGAAACCCGTCAGAGCTCAAGACTTCATCCCGCAGAGGAGAAATTGGATTTGACCCAAATGCCATTCAAATCCAAAAAACATTGAGGCATTTCCCCAAGCTCTGCTGAGCCATCAGGTACAACCCAAAGCACCCTGTGGGACCAGAGCAGCAGCTCCCTGGCATGGGGACAGGGATGCTCCCTTGGCAAGCCGCCTGCATCACCCATGGGATTTGCAAGATCTGTTTCTAAAGACCCCAACATCCAAAAAACTCCACATTCACAGCCTTTCCTTTTGGGGTTTCACTTCTCCATCTGTCTCTTGTCACTAGACAGCTGCTTCACTTCAGCACCCTTCTGGATGGGGTCAAATTTTCTCCGAATTTCCAGCCTAAACAGGAAGTTACTTCCATTCATTCTTCTGCAAGTACTGGCAGCTTGTAGCTGCTCTGCTCTTCCTCTCCTGCTGTGCATTTGTGCACATCAAGTGCCAAGAGCATTTCCTTGTTTCAATGCCGCAGCGACGGAAAGCCCGGAGCACCGCGACTTCTCTAGATATTCAGCCCTGATAAGGGCTGGGCCGAGGCGCGTGAGCAGCTTCGAGCAGGCGAGTGATTCAGCTCAGGCTCAGCGGTAGTTGAGTGATTTCAGCTCAGCTTAGCTCGGCTCGGCAGCAGCGGCAGGCAGGCAACACAGGAAGCAGGGACGGGAATGCTGGTCCAGCGTTCCACCAAGGCAAAACCTTTTATTCAGGCAGAGCTTCGGCGAAGGGTGCCGGCAACAGCGAATCCGTCGAACAGGGGAAAAGCCGGGATATTTATGGGGAAGGAGAGGGGCGGGGGGAAGCCCGAGATACCTGTATCGGGATGGGACAGCAGGCGGGAACACCAATGGGACACAACAGTTTAACATATCTAACTCAAAGACCCCTGGGAGCGACACATTGTCTCTCTCTTACAGAGAAGTATCTTGTCTCCAGGGTAGAGCCAGAATCTCAGGCCCAGCTGGCTCCTCCTTAGCCACAACTCCCCCTTCTTTACTTATTAAAAAGGCATCTCCTAGAGAGTTAGCTAATAGATTCTTAAAACATGAAAACATACTTGGGAAGATAATAACAATTAGGAAAACCCAAAAAACTTTTTTCAGGAGGGAGGCAACCCATCCTTTGAGCCCTTAGCTCCCAAAATGGTCCTCAAGCCACTGGGGCTCCTTTTCAGTCTGGAGTTCCTGGACCGGACCGCGTGTTGGGGTCTCTGGATGAGGGCGTGGATGCCTTCACTGGGGCTGGGGAGGTCAAAGCAGCACAGTCCGTTAAATTCTTCGCAGCCGTGTCCATGGGCCAGGAGCAAAAAGTCTAGAGGGTTGGTGGCACTGCCCATGGACAAGCACATGTGGTCTTGTTTGAGCGTCTTTGCCAGGGTGATCCACATGGTCTCTTGGGGCTGTGCTACTAGCCAGGCATCCACAGCCGATGTTTTCAGGAGCATCCAGATAATGAGGAACATTCGGAACTCAAGGATGGTTTTGCTCTCCATTTTCTACAACAGGACATAAAAGATTAGCTCTGATTTTTGGAGGGGGGGGGAGCTATTTTCTTTTTCCCTTTCCTCTCCCATCTCCCCCCTCTTTTAAAAAAAACAAACAAAAAAACAAACAATTACAAGCAAGGTTATTCTGTGTATTGGGGACACATGAGCTGACACCAGCAGCAGCACAGAGGTGCATTTTGGTGTAAACTGGCAATTTGGGCTGAGCAACGAGGGCAAGAAGGGGAAGGGGGAGGGAGTTAAGAAGATTTGCGTACTGTCACGGTGTCAGGCGTGACGTTGGCAGTCGTCTCGTTGCAGCTCTGGTAGCAGGACGGTTTGGCCTCTGTCTGGTTGTTGGTCTGGTGGCAGGTCGGTTCTGTGGACTCCGATGACGTCTCCGTTTCCAGGCTGCAGTGGGCTGCTGTTTTTCTGGACCTGTGTGGGTCTCAGGAGACTTTGAAAGTTCTGAATTTGGTGCAGGGTTTGTAGGGCCTAAATAAGGTTTTACATTTTTCCCTGGGAGCCACTTAGGTCCTGATGGCGTGGACACACACGCATACCCTCTCCCCCAGGTAATCAATGGGAAAGGTCCTGATACCACTTGTGATTCAGGATCCTTGATCAGCACTGGTGGCTTCTCTGTGAGTTTGGCATGAGTTGAGTTAGAGAAGTGCTGAATTACAGGGGGGTCAGGCTCTGTAGCTGAGCAATTTAGAAAGTTCATGACATATAGAGCCTTACAGAGCCTCTCAATGGGAGGAATGATCTCTGTTCCTCCCCGCTGGTGATCAAGGACTCTTTTCAGGTTTTGGTGGGTCCTTTCTACTATTGATTGCCCTGTAGGGGAATGAGGAATGCCCGTGGTGTGTTTCACCCCCCACTCATTGAAAAAGTCTCTTAGTTTGTGAGAGGTGTAAGCAGGTCTGTTGTCTGTTTTAATTTGTTCTGGGACTCCCAGGGTAGCAAAAGCAAGGAGAAAATGTCGGATGGTGTGCTTGGCATTTTCTCCTGCATGGGCTGAGGCAAACACTGCGCCAGAGAAGGTGTCTACGGAGACATGTACATATTTGACTCTCCCGAGGGACGGGACGTGAGTGACATCGGTTTGCCATATCTGGCAGCTGTTAAGTCCTCGGGGGTTAACCCAGGAGTTAACAACTGGTATTTGGAACGATTGGCAATTAGGACAGGTGGCAACTATCGCACTAGCCTGGTCTCTGGGTAGTCTGAACATTCTCATCAGTGCAGGCACGTTTTGGTGGAAGAACTGGTGGGACAATTTCATTTGTGCGAAAATGTCAGGGACATTGGCTGCTCCAGCAGGCATGGCTAAGGCGTCTGCCCTCCTGTTTCCTTTGGCAATGGCACCTGGGAAGTTGGTGTGTGCCCTCACATGCATGACATAGTAAGGTTGCTTTCTGTGGGAGATAAGATACACTAATTCAGAAAGCAATTGGTATCAATTTGGGTTAGAGACCTCTTTCAGAAATGCATGTTCTGCTCTCATAGCTATTCCAGCCACATAAGCCGAATCAGTCACCAGATTGAAAGGTTCTTGGAATTTTTCAAAAGCTCTGACAACGGCTGCTAATTCAGCAATTTGTGGTGATCCCTCGACCACTTGGACATCAGACTCCCATTTCTGTGTCCTGGGGTCCTTCCAAGTCATGACTGACTTGTGGGATTTCCCTGAGCCATCTGTGAAAACCGTCAGGGCCTGGAGTGGTGTTTTGCTCTGTAATGATTTGGGGACCAAATTAAATGTGGTTTTGAAAAGTTTGTGGCCAGGTGGGTGTATAGAAATTTGGCCTGAATAGCTATTGAGAGCGAACTGAAGGCTCTCATTGGTTTGGAGCAAAGGCTCCAAACTTCCAGTTGCCAATGGGAGGAAGATGCAGGTGAACTCACAGGCTGCAAGAGTACGGAGACAGACTCTAGCTCTTTTAATGAGTTCCGCCATGATTTCCTGTGGAGTGGTGATAGTCTTAGTGGGCTGGTTATGTGTGAAAATCCACTCGATGATAAGGAGTGGATCCTTCAATGCCATGTCCCATTGAAAAATGAGCGCGTGTAAGTGCAGGGCCTTACCCAGGATAACCAGCTGGAAGGGCAGGCTGGGTTCATAACGGTGGGCTTGCCGTGAAGACAGGGCCTCCTGGACCTTGGTGATGGATTCCCGGGCCTCCGGCGTGAGGGAGTTGTTGGGGAAGGTGAAACAGGGAAAGCTTATGAATGTGATGGTTTAACAAAAGATTCTGGAAATATGAAGGCTAGAATCAAAGTAGAAATGAAAGCCTGCTTTGAGTCATAGGATACTGAGTACTGGTTAACCAAAGAACAATAGCTTAGCCAGCTAGAGGAGAATCCCTGTTGATAAAACAATGTCCTTCTGCTGATAAAGAATGCAAAGGTCAAGAAGCAAGGAAAGAACTTGTAAGGTTTTGTAGAATCTAAAATGCAACACTGTATGTTAATAGAGGGAAGCGCATAGGCTGAATGTAAATTCTTTAGTGGGTGTGTCTCATGGTGATTGGTTACTAAGAATTAGAATATTCACGACAGAAAAAGATATATTGGATTGTAACAAGAACTTCGCTCTCTTTACTCTTTACTCTTTACTCTGACCTCTTTACTCTTCTCTCTGACCCCTTACCCTTTCCCTCTTACCCCATTACCCCTCTCCCCCACTCCTAACTCTCAGCCCCCTCTCCCTGCTCCTACCCCTCTCGTCTTCCCTGCTCTCTCCCTCTACTTTTTCCCTCTTTCCCTCTGCTCTCTTACTCCCTCCCTCCCTCATCCAACCTCTCCTCCCCTGCTCAACCTGTTCTCTCTCTCTCCTCCCCCGGACCACGTGGACGCCGAGGCTGGTGGCGGACACGGGTCTCCCCTCCTTTTACCCTTATAATAAATTGCTTATACTTAAACAGCTTGACCCTGGAGAAGTCTCTCACCGCGAGCGAGAATTTATTTACACTGCAATAGGGAGTGGGGTGAATCGAGGGCTTCGCTGCCACGGAGCAGGTTGAATAGGGGCGCAAGGACTTCTGTTGTTACCCCAAGCAGAGGGCGTATCCAGTTGATGGACCCGCAGAGCTGATGTAGGTCCCGCAGGGTCTTGGGGTCATCTTTGATGGTCAGCTGCTGGGGCACGATGGTCCGTTCACGGATCCGGAGTCCCAGGTAGGTCCAAGGGCAGGTGTGCTGGATCTTGTCCTCACGGATCTCAGATCCAGTGTCCTCAATTGTCTGGATGGTTTTTTGTAAAGTCTGGTGCAGATAGTCATTGTCAGCAGCACTAACCAGGATGTCATCCATGTAGTGGAGGATGATGGCATCCAGGAACAGGGTCCTCACAGGTGACAGGATGCGGGCCACGTACCATTGGCAGATGGTAGGAGAATTTTTCATCCCCTGAGGAAGGACTAGCCAATGGTATCTCTTTAAAGGTGCTTGTCTGTTTGGAGAGGGAAGCGAGAATGCAAATCTGAAGGCATCCCGGGGATGGAGGGCTATGTTGAAAAAACAGTCCTTGATGTCAATGACAACCAGTTTCCAATCCCGGGGAGCATTGAAGGGGAAGGCATGCCAGGCTGGAGGGGTCCCATGTCTTCAATGACATCATTGATTTTCCTGAGGTCATGAAGGAGTCTCCACCTGTCCTTGCCTGGTTTGCGTAGGACAAAGACAGGGGAGTTCCAAGGGCTATTGGTCTCTGTAATGTGGCCCTTGGCAAGCTGCTCTTCTATGAGGGCTTCCAGTGCACGCAGTTTGGTCTCAGATAGGGGCCACTGATCAACCCACACTGGATGGTGCTGTTTCCAGGTGAGTTGGGGGATGGTAGGCGTGGCACGCTTCTCAGTGACCCCCACTAAAAATCCCTGCTGGGAATCTGCAGAGAAGCTTCCTATTGGGACAGGAGATCCCGTCCCCGGAGGGTGATTGGTGCTCTCACCACAAATGGCCTGATGGTTGCCATTTGACCCTCAGGTCCTTCGATGACAAATATTCCATTTGCTCCTCATGGAAGCTGTCATCCCTCCAATTCCTGAAATCATGCCTGCTACAGGTTGTAATTCCCAATTGTCTGGCCACTCGGAGCGGGCGATGATGGTAACATCTGCTCCAGTGTCTAGCATTCCTGGATGCTGAATCCTTTCCCCATAACAAAACAGGCTGCAGTCCACAATGGGTTTGCAGAAGCCCACAACCTGAGTCCACATAGCGCTGGGGTTGAGGGGAACCTGTTCCGGGCAGTCACTGGGAAGTAAAAAGGCCTGTGCCACAGGAGTCTGTTCCTTTAAATAATAAGGAGGGTCTATGCAGGTCAGGGAGATGGAAATTTCGTCTCCAGGGTATATGGTCTGAACCTCAGGAACAGTATGCATTTGTTCTGGACAGTTGGTAGGGTCCCCAAGTATTAAGATGTTGGAGGGACCGCCTGGTGGTCCACGTTTCCCTGTGGGGATTTTGTAAACACAGTCACCCTTCATCTGTAAAGAGAGTCTAGTTACCAGTTGACGGCGGGTTCCCATCTGGAGCGCTCCACCTGCTGGGTTTGATATCGGGGTCCCCGTGGAGGCAGGATGGTGGGTTTGGCAGGAGGGGTGGAGCGGTGCGGCATTTGATTTGATGTCGAAGCGCGGAGCCGTTCCGTGCTCTGCCTGAAGTTTCCCGAACGCCAGTTCTGTCTGGGGAACTGTTGGTGGGCAGGTGGTTGTATGGAATGTCTCTCTGGACAGTCTTAGAAAAAATGTCCAGGCTTGCCGCAGTTAAAACAGCGATTTGTGTTGGGGTCTGCAGCATAAGCTCCAGATATCCCCTCTGCCACTCCCTTAGCCACTGCAAGTGCCACTGTATTCTCACTTGAGGCAGAGGAGTGTTTGGTGCAGGCTTCAACCATCTGATCTATGGTTGGTTCGGGGTCCAGAGGGAGGGCTTGCAAAACTGCTTTGCACTCCTGATTAGCATTGGCCATTGCTATTTTCACTATTAATTCTTTTTGCGCTTGAGGGCTTTCTATCTGCTTTTCAATGGCTACTTTTAGCTTATCAATATACTTAATAAAAGACTCAGTTGCCCCTTGCTGAATATTGGTGAAGCACTGTGTTGGCACTTTATCATCAGGGGTGGTAAAAAGAGGTATCTTGGCAGCATTAGCTATATCCTGTAAGGCTGCTTCAGGCAGATCCCTGGCCTGATCTCGGGGCTTTTGGAAATCTCCTCCTCCTAATTGCTCCAAAGTAAAATTGGGTCTGTTAGCATCTTTTGCATAAACATCTGCTAACTGCTTTAAATGTTTCTTCCACTGCTTCTCCCACAGCATGTATTCTGCTGGAGAGAGCAGGCAGTTCAAAATATTCTTGATGTCATGTGGAACCATGACGTGGGCAGAGAAGGAAGCTTCTAGTAAGTGTTTAAAAAAATGTGAACCCCTGCCGTGTTCCTCGGCAGCTTTGCAAAGTTCCTGCAGTTCCCTATAATGAAGGGACTCCCATGCAGCAACCTGTGCCCCTGTCCTGTCTCTCTTCATTATTACCAGAAAGGCAAGTATTTTCTGGGACAGAGCAGAGTTCCCCGCCCGTGTGGCTTCCCTCTGCACCTCAGCCCAGTGATCTCCATATTCAGAATCTGAAGAAGAAGATTCACTGCTCTCATCTCCTAGTGGAGATGGGGGAGGCGCTTGCTGGCAGCGCGGGGCCGGCTCGGGTGTCTAGAGCTGGCCCTTTTGTGGCCGGGTGGGGAAGCCGAGATGGCCCCGCTCTGGCTGGAGCCGTCCCGGCCTCCGGGGCACAGGGACCCTGGAGCGGGAGCGCCGCTGGGGACGGGGCCCCGGCACAAAGGGACAGGAGCGGGGTCCGCGATGGGGAGGGGTTTCCCCATGGATGGGGGAGGGCCCGACGCGGTTACACCCAACGATGCAGTGGGGGGGGAGGAGCCGCAGGACGCGGCAGGAAGAGAAGGGGTGAAGGCGGGAAAGTGGCCATTTTGGGCATCGAGGGCGGGAAAACCGGGGTGGGAGTGGGACAAAATGGCGGGGCTGGCCACGCTGCCGGCGCCATCTGTGCTAACGCTAGGAACTGGGAGGGACACAACCGGGTGTGAGGGCATAGGAGAGAGGGTAGAGGAAAGACCCAGAGCAGCATGGCCATTGCCACCCTGGTACAGGTAGAGAGACAGTGGGAAGGTGTCAGGGAGTCGGCAGCAGCTCTGTGCCTGGGGGCAACGTCCACCCGCCGACCGGCTCTCAGATAGGGAAAGGTGTTCGGGGGCACTTGGAGAGGTGGACGGGGTTAGGGGGCTTAACTGGGGACCCAAAACTCCCTCTTCTTTTTTTCCCTCTTTTTCCAATGAGAAAATAATATTTTGAAACACAGGAAAAAACTTTGCAACAGAAAAATCCCCTTTAGCTTGAACAGTATATAACTTTCTTCCCACATTATCCCAAAAAATTCCCGATTTAGCAGAGTCCGAATTCATCTTAAAATGTTTAAAAACCCAATGAATAAATCTTTTTAAATCCCCTTTAGGAAACTTAAAAGTTCCCGATTTTAGGGCATTTGCAACTTGGATATAAAAGTCCCTCTCAGGTGGCGTCAGTCTCTGTACAGAGGACTGGTTTCCCATCCTTTTTCACTCCCCACCCAGCAGTAAAACAGGAAAGAAAAAGAATAAAAAGCCCAAGGAAAAAAAAAACTTCGACTTACAATTTCTCTTCAGCAGATGCCGGCGGGTGAAAAAAAAGCTGCTGGGTAGGTGGTCACCTGGCGGCCGGTCCTCAGGGACTCTTCCTTGCCCCAGATGGTCAGACGAGGGTCCCGGTCGCAGCCTCTGGGATCACCTCTTGCTAGAACGCAAGAAAGGCTTCCTCGAGGGGCGGCGGCTCAAACAGCGGCTCGTCTCGCAGGTAAACTGCGGGCAGACGCTTCTTCAGGGCTCCTTCGAAGGCCCCGCGTTTGGGACGCCAGTTGCCGCAGCGACGGAAAGCCCGGAGCACCGCGACTTCTCTAGATATTCAGCCCTGATAAGGGCTGGGCCGAGGCGCGTGAGCAGCTTCGAGCAGGCGAGTGATTCAGCTCAGGCTCAGCGGTAGTTGAGTGATTTCAGCTCAGCTTAGCTCGGCTCGGCAGCAGCGGCAGGCAGGCAACACAGGAAGCAGGGACGGGAATGCTGGTCCAGCGTTCCACCAAGGCAAAACCTTTTATTCAGGCAGAGCTTCGGCGAAGGGTGCCGGCAACAGCGAATCCATCGAACAGGGGAAAAGCTGGGATATTTATGGGGAAGGAGAGGGGCGGGGGGAAGCCCAAGATACCTGTATCGGGATGGGACAGCAGGCGGAAACACCAATGGGACACAACAGTTTAACATATCTAACTCAAAGACCCCTGGGAGCGACACATTGTCTCTCTCTTACAGAGAAGTATCTTGTCTCCAGGGTAGAGCCAGAATCTCAGGCCCAGAGGGCTCCTCCGTACCCACATTTCAATGATGTCATTTTGCCTTATTATTTCCTTCCCATAGAGTTGCACAGATTTGGTGCTGGCTCAACACTCAGAACATTGACAGCACAAAATCAAGTTTTCACACCAACTTCTCCAACCTTGGCACCTGTTGCAGTCCGCAACCTCAGGATCTCGGCCAGGGAAACCGCAGGGTTCTGGGGACCAGCATGGAACAGCAGCGAGACGGGCCTTTGTTCATGAAACCATTTCTTCAACATGGGAACAAACTCAGATCCAGAACAGAGAGCCCCAAACAGAGGCACGGCAGGGGTTTTTGAGGGACAGAACTCTTGAGGGTCTCCACCCTTGAGGCTGGAGTTCAGGGTCAGGGACCACTAGAAACACAGCAAGGGAGAAGCCCCCCAGGGATTCAAACCCAATCTGAACCCCTGGGCTGTCCTTCACAAGGGGTTTGGAGTGGGACAATGGAATTCGTTTCCTTCCCCGAGGCACATCACAACATCTGCTCCTTTTTTGTTTTTTCCCCTTCAAAGTTTAATTTGGAGCTTAAAAATGTTTCCAAAACTTACAGCATAAAATCTTACCTCCTCCACAGAGCACCCGCTTTGCTCTGTGGGATACTAAAAACTCAATAACAAAACACGTTAAGCAAGCAAACAAACGGAAAAAAACAAAATTAAAAACAAGCACTTAAATTAAACAGTGATGGTACTTAATACAAACGTAACGCTTTTTTAGTTCAGTCTCTTCCAGTTCTGGAGTTTCTTTCAGGAAGGGCGCAGCTCTTAGATCTCCTCTCACGAGGGGCAGAGTTCTTAGATCTCCAGCTTTGGCTCTGGTCTCGTAGGTGTGGGCATTGCCACTTGAGATGTTCTTGGTGAAACGCTGGCTTTCAGAGCTCGGTTCCAGTTTTGATTTCCCCAGAGGGGGTGTTGCCCACCATGGAAAAGGCACAGCCCCCAGGGGTGGAGCAGCCAAAGAAAGGGCTGGGAGCGAAGCAGGAGTTACTGGGGGAAGGGAAGGTTGGGGGCCAGAAAAGAAGGAGCAAGGCAGAAAAAAGGAATCCCAGACCACGTGGGCAGTGCCATCTTGGGAAGAGGGCAGGGTCCAGGATGGACTTTCCCGGCCAGGGAACGAGAATATGGAAAGACAGGGGGTGAAGGAGGACACGGAACGGCGGGCAGACGGCAGCAGACCCGCAGCACTCTGGATGTTCCCCGTCCCTTGCCTGCCTTCAGGAAAACAGGGGATGGGATGGCAGAAAGACACCGGAATGATGGGGAGTCGGCAGCAACCCCGAGCCATCTTGGCATTTTTCACCCTTTGTCCTGCCCTTAGGAACAGAGGAGAGGGGAAGATACAGGGAGGTATACACCAAAAAAAAATGAGGAACTTCACAGAAGCCAAAAAACAGTCCACAGGAAGGGCCATACCATCCATAATCGTCCATAATCGTCCATAATGTTAATCTCGTCCATAAAGGTCCTTCCCATCTATATAAAAAAAAAACAAAACCTTCCATAATACGTCTCGTTGGGTGATGTTAGATGTTTGTCCCAGTGTCTGGTCTCTCGGCTCCCCCACCTCCATAAGCCCTTTTCCCCCATGACCCTGAGGCACTCCCAACTTGGCCCTCCTGCCAGGTATTCTCGACTCCTCCTTTCTAAGGCGGGAGTCTCTCCGGCTCTCGAGCCATCAGCCGGGGATTTACGGAGTGTCCATGGAGCCGCTCCTGCTGTTCTCCTGGTGCCTCGCTGGATGCCGTGCATTCTCCACCATTTGTTGCAGTCCGCAACTGCAGGATCAGGTCCAGGGATGATATTTTCTGGAAACCGGCATGTACTACAACGAGAAGCGCCTCTGTTCATGAAACCATTTCTTCAGCATGGGAACAACTCAGATCCAGAACAGAGAGCCCCAAACAAGGGCAGGGCAGGGGTTTTTGAGGGACAGAACTCTTGAGGGTCTCCACCTTTGAGGGTGGAGTTCAGGGTCCGGGACCATTAGAAACACAACAAGGGAGAAACCCCCCAGGGACTGAAACCCAATCAGAACCCCTGGGCCACCCTTCACAAGGGGTTTGGGGTGGGACAACTTCATCCAGGGCTCCCACGCCCATCCCTCAAAGCAGGAGGTCAAAATTCACTAGCTTGGCTTACAGCCATGCCTCTCCTGTAACAATGCTTATCTGAAACAAACTCTTTGCCTCCCTGAAGCACCTCCCAACAGTTTATGCTGTCTCTTTCCATGTTGATCACTCTCTCTCTCTTCCCCTATCTCTGGAAAAAAGGATGAATTTGCAAGACTCACCTGAGTAGGGAGCAGGTTCAAGTCTTGCCCAGGCCTTGTGGATGGTCCCGGGATCTCTGCCGGAGCAGCGCTGGAGCTGTCTGCGCTAGAAGATTTTTTCCCATGGCTGCTGTGGGGAGTGTGGCCATTATCTGAGCACGCTGCAAGCTCCTATCTTTCCCTGCATATCTTTAGTGGGCAGTGTGTGGTGAAACTGAGCAGCGGCAGCAAGTGCAGGCCAGGCAGGGAGCGGCCTGGCCCGGCAGCCCCGCTGTGCAAGGCCCAGCCAAGCCTCTGAGAAGGGGCTCCTGTCACTTGCCAGTCTCCATCCTCCCCAGGAAGCGCAGAGCTGCGGCCAGCCCCGCTCCCCTCCCGTGGCCTTGGCTGGCCTGGGGGGAAGGAGGCTGAAGGGGAGCCCTGGTACCTCTTGAAAAGGCGGAAAGCAAAGAGAGCAAGGAATTGCCGGCCTTAGGTCTTCAAGTGCTGTTCCCAGGTTGATGTCACTTTTCAATGGTCCCAACTGCTGTCAGTTCTCAGCAACGGCCACTTGTTGGCCAGGAGAAAAACTTTGTGGCCTTTTCAGGAGATTTGGGGAATTTTGATGGATTTTTGTAGAAGTTTCTAGGATCTTGAGCAGATTGAAATAATTTTGTAGGATTTTTTTGGATTTTTGTGGGATTTTTGTGGAATCTGTAAAATATTTATAGAATTTTGTGTGATATTGAGAAGACTTAAATAATTTTGTGTGATTTTTGTGGAATTTGTGGGATTTTTCTGGAATTTTGAGGGATTTTTCTTAGAGTTTCTGGAATTTTGTGAGGATATTGCGGGATGTTTCTGGAATTTGTTGGGGTTTTGAGAAGATTCAGGGATTTTTGTGGGATTTTTCAGAAATTTTGTGGATTTTTCTGGAATTCTGTGAAATTCTGAGGAGCTTGAAGAATTTTCAGGAATTTTTTTTAGATTTTGTGGAAATTTGTGGAGATTCTGTGGGATTTTTCTGGAATTTTGTGGGCCTTTTTAAGGACTTTGTGTGGTTTTGAGGAAACCTGAAGAATTTTGATGAATTTTTCTTAGATTTTGCGGTAACTTGAGGAGCTTTTGTGTGACTTTTGTAAAATTTTGTGGGATATTGATGAGATTTAGGGATTTTGAGGGATTTTTCATGGATTTTGTGGAAATTAGTGGAGATTTTGTGGAATGTTTCTGGAATTTGGTAAGGTTTTGAGATTATTTAAGGAATTTTGTGGTATTTTTCTGGAATTTTGTGGATTTTTCTGGTATTCTCTAAGATTTTGAGGAGACTTGAAGAATTTTGAAAGATTTTTCTTAGATTTTGAGATTTGTGGAGATTTTGTGGGATGTTTTTTAAATTTGATGGGGTGTTGAAAAAATGTAGGGAATTTTTTGGGATTTCTCTGGAATTTTTGGTCTATTTTCAAGAATACTGAGGGTTTCAGAGGAGACCTGAAGAATTTTGAGGATTTTTTCTTAGATTTTATGTAAATTTGTGAGGATTTTTTGGGATTTTTGTGGAATTTTGTTGGATATTGAGGGGAGGTAGGGATTTTGTTGGATTCTTCATAATGTGGTATTTTCTGGATTTTTTTTGGGATTTTGAGGAGACTTCAAGAAGTTTGAGGAATTTTTCTTAGATTTTGTGGAAACTTCTGGAGATTTTGAGGGATTTTCTTTAATTTTTGTGGACATTTGTGGAGATTTTGTGGGATGCTACTGCAATTTTGTGGGATATTGTGGAGATTTAGGGAATGTTCTGGGATTTTTCCGTGATTTGGTGGAATAGAGAGGAGACTTGTTGAATTTTGCTGGATTTTTCTTAGATTTTGCAGGAATTTGTGTAGATTTTGTGGGATGTTTCCGCAATTCAGTTGGGTTTTGAGAAGATTTAGGGAATTTTGTGGCATGTTCCTGGAATTTGGTATGGTTTTAAGGTGATTTAGGGAATTTTGAAGGATTTTCCTTGAATTTTAAGGAAATTAGTGGGGATTTTGGGGGATATTCCTGGAATTTGGTAGGGTATTGAGGAGATTTAGGGAATTTTGTGGGATTTTTCTTGGATTTTGAGGGAATTTGTGAAGATTTTGTGGGATGTTTCTGCAATTTGGTAGGGGTTTGAGAAGATTTTGTGAATTTGTGGGATTTTCCAGGGATTTTGTGTATTTTTCCTGTGAATTGTGTGGGATTCTGAGGAGGCTTGAAGAATTTTGTGGAATTTTTCTTGGATTTTGTGGAAACTTGTGGAGATTTTTGTGGAATTTTGTGAGATTATGAGGTGGCTTGAAGAATTTTGAGGGATTTTTCTTGCATTTTGTGGGAATTTGTGGAGATTTTGTGGGATGTTTCTGAAATTCAGTTGGGTTTTGAGAAGATTTGAAGAATTTTGTGGGACTTCTCTGGAATTTTGTGGGGTTTTTCAGGAATTTTGTGGGAATTTCGGGAGATTTTGTAAGATTTTTGTGGAATTTCGTAGAGTTTTCAGAAGATTTAGGGATTTTTGAGTGATTTTTTTGAAATTTTGAGGGTTTTTCAACAATTTTTTGGGATTTAGAGGAGACTTGAAGAATTTTACGGGATTTTTCTTAGATTTTGTGGAAATTTGTGGAGATTTTCTAGGATGTTTCTGGATTTCAGTAGGGTTTTCAGAAGATTTAGGGAATTTTGTGTGATTTTTCTAGAATTTTGTGGGGTTTTTCAAGAATTCTGTGGGATTCTGAGGAGACTTGAAGAATTTTGAGGGATTTTTCATGTATTTTGTGGGAATTTGTGGAGATTTTGTAAGAGGTTTCTGGAATTCAGTTGGGTTTAGAGAAAATTTAGAGAATTTTGTGGCATATTCCTGGAATTTGGTATGGTTTTACGGTGATTTAGAGAATTTTGAGGGATTTTCCTTGAATTTGATGGAAATTAGTGGGGATTTTGTGGGATGTTTCTGGAATTTGGTAGGGTTATGTGAAGATTTTGTGAATTTTGTGGGATTTTCCAGGAATTTTGTGTATTTTTCCTGTGAATTGTGTGGGATTCTGAGGAGGCTTGAAGAATTTTGTGGAATTTTTCTTGGATTTTGTGGAAACTTGTGGAGGTTTTGTGGGATTTTTGTGGAATTTTGTGGGATATTGAGGAGATTTAAGGATTTTGAGGGATTTTTCATGTATTTTGTGGAAATTTGTGGAGATTTTGTGGAATGTTTCTGGAATTCAGTTGGGTTTTGAGAAAATTTAGATAATTTTGTGGCATATTCCTGGAATTTGGTGTGGTTTTAAGGTGATTTAGGGAATTTTGTGGGATTACTCTTAAATTTGATGGAAATTAGTGGGGATTTTGTGGGATATTCCTGAAATTTGGTAGGGTATTTAGGAGATTTAGGGAGATTTTGTGGGATTCTTCTTGGATTTTGTGGAATTTGGTGTAGATTTTGTGGGATGTTTCTGGAATTTGGTGGGGTTTTTAGAAAATTTTGTGAATTTTGTGGGATTTTCCAGGAATTTTGTGTATTTTTCCTGTGAATTGTGTGGGATTCTGAGGAGGCTTGAAGAATTTTGTGGAATTTTTCTTAGATTTTGGGTACATTTGTGGAGATTTTGTGGGATTTTTCTTAGATTTTGTGAGATTGTGAGGTGGCTTGAAGAATTTTGATGGATTTTTCAGGAATTTTGTGGGAATTTGTGGAGATTTTGTGGGATGTTTCTGAAATTCAGTTGGGTTTTGAGGACTTAGGGAATTTTGTGGAATATTCCTGGAATTTGATATGGTTTTAAGGTGATTTAGGGAATTTTGTGGAATATTCCTGGAATTTGATATGGTTTTAAGGCGATTTAGGGAATTTTGAGGGATTTTCCTTGAATTTGATGGAAATTTGTGTAGATTTTGTGGGATGTTTCTGGAATTTGGTAGGGTTTTGGAATGATTTAGGAAATTTTGTGGGATATTTCTGGAATTTTGTGGGGCTATTCAAGAATTCTGTGGTATTTTGAAAAGATTGAGCGAATTTTGTGGTGTTCTTGAATTTTGTGGGAATTTGTGGAGATTTTGTGGGATGTTTCTGGAATTTGGTAGAGTTTTCAGAAGATTTAGGGAATTTTGAGGGATTTTTGTGGGATTTTGTGGGAATGGGTGGAGATTTTGTAAGGTGTGGAATTCAGTTGGGTTTAGAGAAAATTTAGAGAATTTTGTGGCATATTCCTGGAATTTGGTATGGTTTTACGGTAATTTAGAGAATTTTGTGGGATTTTCCTTGAATTTGGTAGGGTATTGAGGAGATTTAGGGAATTTTGTGAGAGTTTTCTTGGATTTTGTGGGAATTTGTGGAGATTTTGTGGGATGTTTCTGGAATTTGGTAGGGTTATGTGAAGATTTTGTGAATTTTGTGGGATTTTCCAGGAATTTTGTGTATTTTTCCTGTGAATTGTGTGGGATTCTGAGGAGGCTTGAAGAATTTTGTGGAATTTTTCTTGGATTTTGTGTAAACTTGGGGAGGTTTTGTGGGAGTTTTGTGGAATTTTGTGGGATATTGAGGAGATTTAAGGATTTTGAGGGATTTTTCAGGAATTTTGTGGGAAGTTGTGGAGATCTTGTGGGATGTTTTTGGAATTTGTTGGGTTTTGAGAAAATTTAGAGTATTTTGTGGCATATTCCTGGAATTTGGTATTATTTTAAGGTGATTTAGGGAATTGTGTGGGATTACTCTTAAATTTGATGGAAATTGGTGGGGATTTTGTGGGATGTTTCTGGAATTTGGTGAGGTTTTGAGAAGATTTTGTGAATTTTATGGGGTTTTCCTGGAATTTTGAGTATTTTTCCTGTGAATTGTGCGGGATTCTGAGGAGGCTTGAAGAATTTTGTGGAATTTTTCTTGGATTTTGTGGAAACTTTGGGAGGTTTTGTGTGATTTTTGTGGAATTTTGTGGGATATCGAGGAGATTTAAGGATTTTGATGTTTTTTTCATGTATTTTGTGGGAAGTTGTGGAGATTTTGTGGGATGTTTCTGGAATTCAGTTGGCTTTTGAGAAAACTTAGGGAATTTTGTGGGATTTTTCAGGAATTTTGTGGGAAGTTGTGGAGATTTTGTGGGATGTTTCTGGAATTTGTTGGGTTTTGAGAAGATTTAGGGAATTTTGTGGCATATTCCTGGAATTTGGTATGGTTTTAAGGTGATTTAGGGAATTTTGAGGGATTTTCCTTGAATTTGATGGAAATTTGTGTAGATTTTGTGGGATGTTTCTGGAATTTGGTAGGGTTTTGGAATGATTTAGGAAATTTGGTGGGATATTTCTGGAATTTTGTGGGGCTATTCAAGAATTCTGTGGTATTTTGAAAAGATTGAGTGAATTTTGTGGTGTTCTTGAATTTTGTGGGAATTTGTGGAGATTTTATGGGGCGTTTCTGGAATCTGGTAGAGTTTTCAGAAGATTTAGGGAATTTTGAAGGATTTTTGTGGGATTTTGTGGGAATGGGTGGAGATTTTGTGGGACATTGCTGTGAATTGGTATGGTTTTGAAATGATTTAGGGAATTTTGTAGGACTTGTCTGGAATTTTGCAGATTTATCTGCTATTATGTGGTATGTTGAGGAGACTTGAAGAATTTTGAAGGATTTTTCTTAGATTTTGAGATTTGTGGAGATTTTGTGGGATGTTTCTTAAATTTGATGGGGTTTTGAAAAAATTTAGGGAATTTTGTGGGAATTTCTCTGGAATTTTTGGGCATTTTTCAAGAATTCTAAGGGTTTCAAAGGAGACTTGAAGAATTTTGAGGAAGTTTTCTTAGATTTTATAAAAATTTGTGGGGATTTTGTATAATTTTGTGGAATTTTGTTGGATATTGAGGAGATTTAAGGATTTTTTTGGATTTTTTGTAATGTGATATTTTCTGGAATTTTGTGGGATTTTGAGGAGACTTCAAGAAGTTTGAGGGATTTTTCTTGATTTTTGTGGAAATTTCTGGAGATTTTGAGCTTTTTTTATTTTTGTGTACATTTGTGGAGATTTTGTGGGATGTTACTGCAATTTTGTGGGATATTGATGAGATTTAGGGAATGTTGTGGGATTTTTCCCTAATTTGGTGGGATATAGGGGAGTTTTAGGGAATTTTGATGTATTTTTCTTGAGTTTTGTGGAAATTGGTGGAGATTTTGTGTGATGTTTCTGGAATTTGGTAGGGTTTTGAGCAAATTTAGAGAATTTTGTCAAATTTTACTGGAATTTCGTGGGATTTTTCTGGAATTTTGTGGAATTTTGAGGAGACTTGAAGAATTTTGAGGGATTTTTCTTGAATTTTTTGGAAATTTGTGGAGATTTTGAGGGATTTTTCTGCAATTTGGTAGGGTTTTGAGGAGACTTGAAGAATTTTGAGGAATTTTTCTTGAATTTTGTGGGATACTGGATAGATTTTGTGGGGTTTCTCTGGAATTTGGTGGGGCTTTTCAAGAATTTTGTGAGATTCTGAGGTAACTTGAAGAATTTTGAAGAATTTTTCTTAGATTTTGTGGAAACTTGTGGAGATTTTGTGGGATTTTTGTGGAATTTTGGGGGGTATTTAGGAGATTTTGTGGGTTGTTTCTGGAATTTGTTGGGTTTTGGAATGGTTTAGGAAACTGGAATATTTCTGGAATTTTGTGGGACTTTTCATGAATTTGGTGGCATTTTGAAAAGATTTATGGAATTTTATGGTGTTTTTCTTGAATTTTGTGGACATTTGTGGAAAATTTTATGGGGCGTTTCTGGAATTTGGTAGAGTTTTCAGGAGATTCAGGGAATTTTGAGGGATTTTTGTCGGATTGGGTAGAGTTTTCTGTATATTTAAGGAATTTTGTGGGAGTACTTTGGAATTTTGTTGTATTTTTCTGGAATTTTCTGATATTTTGGGAAAATTTAAATAATTTTGAAGGATTTTTCTTGAGTTTTGTGGAAATTGGTGGAGATTTTGTGGGAATTTTGTGGGGCTTTTGAAGAATTTTGCAGGATTTTTCTGGATTTTTGTGGGATATTGAAGAGATTTTTTAAGATATTGAGGAGATTTTGTGGGATGTTTCTAGAATCTGGTAGGGTTTTGAGAAGATTTAGGGAATGCGGTGGGTATTTTCTGGAACTTTGTAGATTTTTCTGGAATCGTGTAGGATTCTGAGGAGGCTTGAAGAATTTTGAGGAATTTTCCTTAGATTTTGTGGAAATTCCTGGAGATTTTGTAAGATTTTTTTGGAAGTTTGTGGGGCTTTAATGCAATTTTGTGAAATGTTGAGAAAACTTTAATAATTTTCTGGGATATTTATGGAATTTTGTGGAATTTTTTTGGAGTGTTGTGGAATTTCTTAGATTTTGTATAATTTTGAGGAGATTTGAAGAATTGCGAGGGATTTTATTTGGATTTGGTGGGGATTTCATGGAATGTTCCTGGAATTTGGTAGGGTTTTGAGGAGATTTAGGGAAGTTTGAGGGATTTTTCTTGAATTTTGGGGAATTTTGTGGGGATTTTGTGGGATGCTTCTGGAATTTGGTGGAGCTTTTCAAGAATTTTGAGGGATTCTAAAGATAGTTGAAGAATTTTGAGGAATTTTTCACGTATTTTGTGGGAATTTGTGGGGATTTTGAGGGATTTTTCTGCAATTTGGTGGGATTTTTGTGGAATTTTGTAGGATATTGAAAAGATTTAAGGATTATGTGGGATTTTGCTTGGATTTTGAGGACATTTGTGGAGATTTCGTGGGATGTTTGTGGAATTTTGTAGAGTTTTCAGAAGATTTGGGGAATTTTGTGGGATTTTTATGGAATTTTGTAACTCTTTTCAAGGATTTTGTGGGGTTTTGAGAAGACTTGAAGAATTTCCAGGAATTTTTCTAAGATTCTGTGGAAATTTATGGAGATTTTGTGGGATTTTTGTGGAATTTGGTAGAGTTTTCAGAAGACTTGGGGAAATTTGTGGGATTTTTCTGACATTATGTGTGGCTTTTGAAAAATTTTGTGGGAGTTTTGAGGAATTTTGTGGAACTTTACTGCAATATCATGGGATCCTGAGAAAATTTCAAGAATTTTGTGGGACTTTTATGGAATTTTGTGGAATTTGTGGAGATTTTGTGAGATATTTCTGAAATTTGGTAGGGTTTTGAAAAGATTTTTTGGGAATTTTGTGGGATGATTCTGGAACTTTGAGGGACTTTTCTGGAGTTTTGTGGGATTCTGCAGAGACTTGACGAATTATCAGGAATTTTTTTTGGATTTTGTGGAAATTTGTGTAGATTTTGTGGAATGTTTCTGGAATTTGGATGGTTTTTGAGAATATTTGTGGAGATTTTGTGAAAGTTTTTTGGAATGTTGTGGCATTTCTTAGATTTTGTATAATTTTGAGAAGAATTGAAGAATTGCGAGAAATTTTTCTTAAATATTGTGGATATTTGTGGAGATTTTGTGGGATGTTCCTGGAATTTGGTAGAGTTTTCAGGATATTTAGGGAATTTTGAGGGATTTGTCTTGAATTTTGGGGAAATTTGTGGAGATTTTGTGGGATGTACCTGGAATTTGGTAAGGTTTTGAGAAGATTTTAGGATTTTTGTGGGATTTTTCATGAATTTTGTAGATTTTTCTGGAATTCTGTGGGATTCTTAGGAGACTTGAAGAAATTTGACAATTTTTTTTAGATTTTGTGGAAATGTGTGGAGATTCTGTGGGATTTTTCTGGAATTTTGTGGGCCTTTTCAAGACTTTGTGTGATTTTGAGAAGACTTGAAGAATTTTGAGGAATTTTTCTTAGATGTAGTGGAAACTTGTGGAGGTTTTGTGTGATTTTTGTGGAATTTTGTGGGATATTGAGGATATTTAGGGATTTTAAGGGATTTTTTTTTAGATTTTGTGGGAATTTGTGGAGATTTTGTGCGATGTTTCTGGGATTTGGTAGAGTTTTCTGAATATTTAGGGAATTTTGTGTGATTTTTCTGGAATTCAGTAGGCTTTTGAAGAGATTTAGGGAATTTAGAGGGATTTTTTCTTAGATTTTGGAGAAATTTGTTGGTGATTTGGTGGGATTTTTGTGGAATTTGGTGGGATATTGAGGAGATTTAGGGATTTTGTGGGATTTTTCTTGAATTTTGTGGGATTTTTCTGGATTTCTGTGGGATTTTGAGGAGACTTGAAGATATTTGAGAGCTTTTCCTTGAATCTTGTGGAAACCTGAGGAGGTTTTGTGTGGTTTTTGCGGTGTATTGTATCATTTTAAGGAGATTTATTGGATTTTGTGGGATTTTTCCATAATATTGTGGACATTTGTGGAGATTTTGTGGGATGTTCCTGGAATTTGGTAGGGTTTTGAGGAGATTTAGGGAATTTTGAGGGATTTTTCTTGAATTTTGCGGATATTTGTGGGGATTTTATGGGATTTTTCTAGAATTTGGTAGGGTTTTGAGGAGACTTGAAGAATTATGAAGCATTTTTTTTTTAATTTTTGAATATTGAAGAGATTTTGTGGAACTTCTCTGGAATTTTGTGGGCTTTTTCAAGAATTTTGTGGGATTCTGAGGAGACTTGAAGAATTTGAAGGAATTTTTATTAGATTTTGTAGAAATTCGTGTATGTTTTGTGGGATGTTTCTGGAATTTGGAAGGTTTTTGAGAATATTTAGGGAATTTTGAGGGATTTTTCTTAGAGTTTCTGGAATTTTGTGAGGATATTGCGGGATGTTTCTGGAATTTGTTGGGGTTTTGAGAAGATTCAGGGATTTTTGTGGGATTTTTCAGAAATTTTGTGGATTTTTCTGGAATTCTGTGAAATTCTGAGGAGCTTGAAGAATTTTCAGGAATTTTTTTTAGATTTTGTGGAAATCTGTGGAGATTCTGTGGGATTTTTCTGGAATTTTGTGGGCCTTTTTAAGGACTTTGTGTGGTTTTGAGGAAACCTGAAGAATTTTGATGAATTTTTCTTAGATTTTGCGGTAACTTGAGGAGCTTTTGTGTGACTTTTGTAAAATTTTGTGGGATATTGATGAGATTTAGGGATTTTGAGGGATTTTTCATGGATTTTGTGGGAATTTGTGGAGATTGTGTGGGATGTTTCTGGAATTTGGTAGGGTTTTGAGAAGATTTAGGGAATTTTGAGGGATTTTTATGGAATTTTGTGGGAAATTGTGGAGATTTTATGGGGCGTTTCTGGTCTTTGGTAGAATTTTCAGAAGATTTAGGGAATTTTGTGGGAGTTTTGTGGGATTTTTGTGGGATTTTGTGGGAATCAGTGGGGATTTTGTGGGACATTCCTGTGAATTGGTATGGTTTTGAAATAATTTAGGGAATTTTGTGGGACTTCCCTGGAATTTTGTGAGGCTTTTCAAGGATTTTGTTATATTCTGAGGGGACTTGAAGGCCCGTCTCCCCTAGGAACACGCACGCACTGCCCGCCCGAGTGGATCGGCCTTCGCTGCTACCACGGCGATGGGGCGACCATCTGGTCCCTGGGCGTGCTGCTGTTTGAGATGGTGTGCGGGTACTTACCCTTGGAGAAGGAGCGAGACATCGTCTTGGGGCAGCTCTTCTTCCCGCAGGAGGCCTCTCCAGGTTGCTATGGGGCCTGAAGAAGGCAGGCTTTGGCAGGTGGCAGCGCGCAGCCCAGCCCGGCCCTCCCGCAGCTGCGCGGGACGTCCATGTGCCCTCAAGGGCCGGCTGCAGCAGGTGGCCCGTGGCAGGCTGGCTGTGGCACGCTTGGCTGAAGGAGGGGACGCTTGTCCTGCCGTGCCGCTCTCCCGCCAAGGCCAGCTCCCAGCACACGCAGCGTGGCCCGGCTTCTGCAGGCGCCGGGAGCAGCTGGGCAGGAGCCTTCTGCAAGTGAGCACCGCTTTCTGCCTTCTCTCCCCAGAGTGCCAACATCTGATCCGCTGCTGTTTGTCCAAGCACCCCATGGATCGGCCACTGCTGGAGCAGATCTTCTACCACCCTTGGGTGTAGGGCGGCCATTTCTGATGCCTTGCCGCAGCCTCTGCAGCACCCAGTTCCCGTGTCCCACGCAGGACTGAGGGCCCAGGAAATAAAAGAACCCGAAACCCAGTGCGGTCTGGCAAGTCTGGTCCTTGTTAGCAACTTCAGCTAAGGGAACCTCTTGGCAAAAGGGGTAATCAGAGCGTTCCCTTCAGCCTTTGTCAAGTTTTTGGTGCCTTTCCTCCAGGTTGTCCCTCAAAATCAGAGAGGGGTAGAGCCTGCACCAGTCGCCTCAAATCGGTGGGAGGCAGAGACTACTCCCAGGCCCCTCAAAACTGGAGGAGGATGGAGACGATCCCTGGGCCCCAACACTAAAGGGAGATAAATACCCGGCCCCCCCCAAAATAAGAGATGGATGGAGCCCACAGAGGCCCCCAAGTCAGAGGGGGAAGGGGAGACTGCCAGCCCCCCTAAAGAGGAGGGGAATTGTGCCTGTGCCAGCCCCACAAATTGCAAGGGGACAGAGAACAGCCCTGGCCTGGCAAAGGGCAAAGAGCACCCGGGGCCTGCCAGGATGGTGACAACACTGGCACCCCCCAAATCAGAGTGGGACAAAGAGCCTGCACAGGCTTCCCAGGAGAAGAAAGGGGGCAGCAAATATCCCCTGTCCCCCTAAGTTGGAGGGGCACAGACACAACGCCCACCCCCCTATAGTGGAGGGGGACAGACACAAAAGGCCCTACAAAAAGAGCATGGGGAACCAAGAGCACTGCTGGCTCCACAAAGGTAAGGAGGATGGAGAAACTCCCCATCTGTCCTTGTTTTGGAAGACAGGTTTCTGTTAGGGAGGGCAGGGGCCTCCCCTGGAATGAAAATGTAGACCCCCTCCCTCTGAATCATTATAATTTTGAACTCAAGGGGCTCTCAGACAGAGATGTGGGGATAGGAATAGCAGTTCTTTATGAGTGTGTATAACGAGGCACATAAACAACAACAACTACAGCATTAACAACAAAACAGAACCAGGGACCCCGTGACAGCCTTCTCGGCCAACATGGGAAAGGATGGAGGAGAGGCTTTGCTTCACAAACCCCCTCGGGTTGGCAGTCAGTGCCAGTGCTCCTGCAGGGCTCTGAGGAACACTCAGCTGGAACAGCAGGGATGAGCTGAGATCCCGGGCCGGTGGCTGAGGTGGATCAGTAGCTCCGTGGCGGTGCCTGGCACTGCCACACGTCCCGGCAGGACAGGGGGTGTGAGGCCACCAACGAAGAGGGAAGAAGGAGAAGAAGAAGCAGCAGCTCCGTCTGGGTGATGGCAAATTCCCTTTTCTCCTCAGCAACAGCTCCCAGCAAAGTGTCCTTCTCTGAAGCTGAAGAAGCCGCCAAACTCTGCCCACCTTCCCCTTCTCCTGCCCCCTTCATCCCTGGGCCCAACCGAACTCTTTGTGTTTCTCTAGTATCACCCGCAGTCAGGTTTTTCCCCGCAACTAATGGGTAAAAATTCAACAGGTGAGCCAGAACTAAAAGAAGGAAACCTAACCTCCAACAGCTTCTCATCTCCATGTCTTTGCACTCCAAAAGCCAGAAGGGATCGATCTGTCACCTCAAAACAACTCAATCCCACTGAAAACAGCTCCATTTTACCCCAAAAGGGCTCAATCCCAACTCAAAAGGGCTTGTTCCTCCTCAGAAAATCTCAATCCCACACTAAAATTACTCAGTTCCACTGCCGCCAGGTGAGATGGAGTTGGAAGGTGTTCTGGTTTAGGGCAAATTTGGAAGAAACCCTCTGAATGGGGTCAATCTAAAAAGCAAATTAAAGTTGCCCCTCATCCGAATATTTCAGGAAAATTATTTTCTTGGAGAAAAGTGGAAAAACGCAGTTTACTTAACAATCCAAGAATCTACAAGCATGAGCAAGATGAATAATATTAAAGAATAAATCCTCTGGCTGCTTGAAGAGATGGCAAAGCCAGAAAAGTCCTTTCCATGGGGTGTAGCTCAGCTCGCTCAGTCTCTTATCAGTTCCTCCAGCGCTGGAAAGGGCCCAGGCCCCGTGGGCCAGAGCCGTGAGCTCCCGGGGTTTGTCTGGGTTCTCAGTCCACAGCAGCTTTGAACAGATCCAAGGAAAAAGGCAAAAAACACTCTGGGGAACTTCTGTGCCTCAGCTAGCTAAAAACCAACTAAACTAAACTAAAAACTAACTAAAAAGGAAACTGAACTGGAGTGCCTAGAAGCACAGGAGAGCTCTGTCCCACTGTCCGTCCCTGCTGCAGACAACACAGGCCAGGGAAGCGTGCGGGGCACTGAGTGCCATTTCTGCAAACAAACTGCAGCTTCTTCTTCCCCCCCTTGGCTCTCAGAGCCAGTCTTGAAGGTGCAGAACTTAATAGGCAGCAGAAACAGAACAGACACCTGGGGATCCAAGGATCACAAAGTCACTCTAGGCCAGAAGGAGGTTGGGAGAAGTGGGATCCACATTTGGAGCGGTGGGATGGGGATTGTGTGGGGCTGGCTGGCTGGGCTATATTTGAAAGGAAATCAAACTTTCAGAGTTCCTGATTTCTGTCCCATTCATTTTCAGTCAGGTGCAGCTCTGTTTGCAGAGGGTCGCTGTGGCGCTCGAGACGAACACACGACACAGCAAGGTTGGCACGGCAAGAGCAATCTTTATTGTTCAGAAGCTGCTTTTCGATTGTTGACTGTGGGGTCTGTGGAACTTGCTGATTCAGAGATCCTGGCCCTCCATTGGAGTCAAGATACTTTTTTCTAAGACTGAGTAAAGTATCACTCCCAGCAATCTTTGAGTTAGTTATGTTAAACTGTTACACTCCATTGCTGTCCTCTCCTGCCACCCCACCCCAATACCTGTATCCCAGTTTCCCCCAGCCCCTCTCCTCCCCTATAAATACCCCAGTTTATCACCTGTTCCACAGAGCTGCTGTCACTGGCTCCCTTGGCCGAGGGCCCGGCTGTAATAAAGGCCAGTTCTCTGCGGAACGCCACACAGCGCTCTGCTCTCTCCCTCCGTGTCGCCTGCACGCTGCCGCTGAGCTGAGCTGAGCTGAAATCACTCGCCGGGCAGAGGACGTGTCTGTGCCCCGGGCAGCCCAACCGCGGACCGCTTTTCCGGGAGTCGCGGCACCCCTGCCACCTCCACCGCCGCGGCAACCTATGAGAAAGCACAGCTGGGTTCTGCTCAGGCCATTTCAAACTACCTGGGCTATTTGGGACTTGCCCTTGCAAAGGCAGCATCTCAGGAAAAGTCCAAGTTTCTCTTCATGGACTCCCAGGATGTCTTGCCTTGGAAGGGACCTTAAAGATCCTCTTGTTCCAACTCTCAGCACACTCAGGACACCTTCCCCTAGACCAGCTTGCTCCAAGCCCCATCCAACCTGGCCTTCAACCCTTCCAAGGGTCAGACAATCACAGCTTCTCTGCAACCTGGTCTATTCCTCCCACATCGAAAATCAGACCAAACTTAGCAGCCTCAGAGATCGATTTCTATCAAATATCTCCGTTTTTCTAGGAAAGAAATATGGCAAAATTTGTTTGCGTCTGCCTTTGCAAAATCAACACGAGCTCTTCAGAAAGAGCTGCCGCCCGCTCACTTTGCTTATTTTTGCCCATTTGGTGGAACATTTGCATTCTGTTGTGGTTTGGAGCAGTATTTTAATGTATCTGGCGGAGGCTGCTTAAAATAGTACAGCGAGATACCAGGGTGTGAGAGGTGGAAAACTGAGCTCTTACACATCCAGTACTTCTCTTGTTGGAAGTCTTCAATCCCACCTCTCTGCTGGGATGAAATAGGTGCTACTAATCCAATTTCTAA
Source organism: Poecile atricapillus (assembly GCF_030490865.1). Classification (NCBI taxonomy): domain Eukaryota; kingdom Metazoa; phylum Chordata; class Aves; order Passeriformes; family Paridae; genus Poecile; species Poecile atricapillus. The sequence continues at coordinate 316,982 of NC_081279.1, forward strand.
AGTATCGTGCATCAAGCTGACACTATTTGAAGACTTCAAAATAAAAAAGCCAATTGAAACAAACCTCTCCTCCTTTCCATTTTTTCTGTTCCACAGTTTAGGACAGAAGACAGGAGAGAAAGATTGTTTTGGCAACAATGTTTTCAGGACTCTAAAAGGAATATCAAAACTGCATTGCCACACTCTCAGCTCTTGCAATGCCAAAAAGCACTGGCTCTCTTTGCTCACATAATCACAATTGTGGTGCCATTTCTAGCACACCACAGGACAGTGATTTTTTTTTGGTTTTCTCCTGGAAATACCTACAGCACTTCTGCGTAGCAAGGCAAACATGAGCCTCTTTTAGTGGCCCATGAAATTGGACATGTGAAATGAGGTCCACAAAGCCAAAGGCCAGCTGAACCTGGGATCTCTGAATGGCTCTTCACATTCTTCCCAGGAAGATGAATGGCAATCACTATTTTGGCAGGGAAACTGCATCAGCTGGCAATTTGGTGTAGAAAATGTGCTGTCTGTTCCTCTCAGAGCCAAAACTCATACCCATTTCTTGAAAGTCCTTCTTAGATAAGGACCATGTTCAACTGAGTGACAGTGAAGCCAAATGGCAATCCAGGAATCAATTGTCCTGTACACAATCTCCTCCATCCACGTGCAAGGTAACTCAGGGGCACACAGGAGGAAGGAAGAAACCCAAATGCATCATTGGACATAAAGTCAGACGTGTTGAGGGATGAAGAAATCTTGCAGAGATATGGAAAGCTCTCCTGAAAACCCAGTTCAGGAAAAGCCTGAGTTGTTTTGTGCTTCTAGGCCTGAAGATGCTCAGGATCTTTCCCAGATGCTCAGCAGGCAGTAGGATTGTGCCTGAATCTGGCTCTGGAAATGCCAGTGCCTCAACTGAGAGCTGTGGCAATGATTTCCATTGCATGGAGAGGGGCCACAGTCCTGCAAGAGTCTTTCAGCAGAGCAAACAGCAGCCTGGAGGTCTTTAGGGTCCCTTCCAAGCCCAGCACCCAGGGATTCCATCATTCTATGGTCTCTGTTGTCCTCTTCAGTCTGGGCCTGGGCTCCTGGCAGTGATGTCACAGTGCACGCTCCAGCTAGAACTTCCAGCATCCAGCAACGGCCACAACACAACCCTTGGCTCCTTGTGTCAGCACGCTCTTCAGAGTGCTCTAGAGCTATCCCTGTCACCTTGCTAAACATCTGCTCCCTGATACCCCCATCAGTCCCGAAAATTCCCCGTTCCTTGGATTTTGTTCTCCATCCCTGCACGATGTCTGCATTTGTTCCAAAGAAGGTATAGTGCTATTCCATGGATTTTGACACCCCGCAGCTGCCTGGGTGGGCTGGAGCTGTGTGGGACAGTGTGGGAAATGGACCGCACTCTGAGATTTTGCTACCTCTGCAGGCTGTCCCAGACCAAGAGGAGGAGATGGAGGTGGATTCCCAGATTGATAGAGAGGAGGACATGGAAGTAGATGGAGAGGATACTGGAGAGGAAGACATGGAGGTGGAAATGGAGGACTATATTGAAGAGATGGATATTGACGTGAAAGACGAGGAGGAGGACATGGTGTTGGGATGAAGACCGATGCCAGCAGCAGAACAGGCAGGTGCTCCCCACGGGCAGAGCGGGTCCCCTGCTGCCAGGCTGGGCCTGGGCTGGGCACTCCCTGCTCAGGGACACGCTAGCCCATGCACTGGATTCTGGTGGCCTTCCCTGGCCTTTCCTCTGCTTGCTTTGGGCCACACAAGCCCTGTTCCAGTGCCTGGGCCACAGCCCCCAGCCCCAGCCAGGCTCACTTCTGGCAGCAGAGTCCCCCTGTGCCAGTGTCCCAGCCCGGGAGCACATGGAACACCCCTCCATGCCTGACTGCACTGACCGTGCCACTTGTTTTTCTTCCAGGACTGAGACACATCCCGGGCAGAGATGCACCCTTCTGTATATATGTTTTGGAGTTGTTGCGTTCAGATAGACATTTCAGAGTTTGTTTTAGTGTTCTGTAAATATGTTCCATGTAGTTTAGTTAGATATGTTCTTAGGTAAATAGGTTCTATAGTTTGTTGTTGTTGTTGTTACAAATATTCTTACCATGTAAATATGTTGTGTAGTTCATTCTTGTTCCTTTTCTTCTACAAATAAACATTCTTTGTTTTTCACACCCCAGTTCTCTTTGCATTTGCTTCGGGCACATTTGCAAAGTTGTGCTTTCCACTCGCTCCAGGTTCCCAGGGCTGGATGTCCCGGAGGGAGCTGGCACAGCCACCCCAGCAGTGGCTCCCTGTGCACAGGGGGTCCCACTGACAGAGCTCACCCTCTCCTTGCAGTTTCTCTGGACACACTTGGGAGCTGGAGGGGCAAATCCCAGTGGGCCCTGTCCCATGGCATCCCACATGGGAGCAGGGCTCAGCCTCATCCATGGCTCTTCCCTGGCTAGCCCCAGGGCTAAGGAGGCTGCACTGGGCTGCGGGCAGCCTGCTTCCTGGGCACCCTGAGGGGCTGGAGCCAGCCTGGAGGGAGCCTCAGCACAGGGGCCTCTGGCCTACATGCACCAACATTTCCTTTGGAAACCCCCTCTGTCACCACACTGTGCTACAAGAACAACATCAATTGTTCCTCCTACTTCAAGGGGAGACCTTAATTGGCACAAATTTGTCCCTTGGACTTTCTAGCACAGCAAATGGCAGCGCTTGCAATCCCTCATCTGCACTCCCTGCTCAGGCACCAAAACACTGCAACCTGCCAGAACATCTTGAATTAGCACCAACCTGCAGAGAGCTACAGGGGGAGAACCTACCCCCAACCACACAGGGACATTGATGGGCTGGGGCAGAGCTGAAACTAAAGTATTTTAATGCCAAGAGACAGGATTTTTTTTATTGCTGAATTCATTCTCCCACAACAAGAATGAAAGCTTTCAGTCTCCTCACCTGCCACACATGTCTATTGCCAAAGTTTGCTTCTGGGTTACCACTGATTTTTATTCATCTCTTCACAACTCTGATGCTCTTCCTGCCTAAGGTGCAGAGATGATATTTCAGAGCCAGATGAGCTCAGCACAGCTTGTGAAACACGCAGGATTTCCAGACCCAGAGATTCAGGCCATGCAAACTGATACTTTTTCGTCTGTGTGCTAAGATCACTGGAAGGATGTCAGTGATGTACCACACACTTCTCAGAGCTGTCCCTTCTATCCAGCTCTCCCCAGTCACTTCACACACTTCACTCCAAGCACTTTCTGATAGAGTTCAGTAGCACATGGGATTTCATCCTGGCTTTTCTTCATTTTCTCCTGAGCTGTCTCCAGACACAGTGTGTGGGCACTGCAGCAGCATTAACGGGGCACCTCCCTGACACTGAGATTCATGTCACAACTTTTCATCAAAAGCAGCAAAGAAATGATTCCCACTGGGTCCCACACGGCTCCCTGGCAACTTTGTGCTGCTGCAGCTCCAGCACCAGCCCTGGTGCACAGGAATTTCAGGAGGAGACACACCGAAGGAATCAACCATTCTCAGACAAGAAACATCTGTTTGCATGGCCCAAATCCCCACAACACTGCAGACTCTGGTGACCCACACCCTGCACTTGCACTTCAGCCTCTGTGCCTCACTTTTCCTCTCACTAAAGTTCCCCCAGCTTCCCTCATGCTCAGATTCCCAAGAGAATTCAAAGCAGCATTAGGAGCAGGGAGAGATGATGGGAACTGTCCCAAGGCTCAACCAAATTTCTCAGGCCTGACAATTCTAGCCAAGGACAGAGGAAAAAGCTGCATGAAAGAGATGTGAAATCAAAGCAGGAATCAAATTTAGGTAGAATGAAAGAAGCTGAAGAGGTTTTCAGTGTTTGCAACAAGATTAGAAGCTCCAGGTCCAGGAGGGATGCAACATTTCCCCACTCTAACAACTCTGTGATGCAAATTGATGCTCAAATCCTTCTCCCCAGCTCTGGGACTTGTTCAGCCACCAACATGGTGCTGAATTTTTCAAGCAAAGTGGAAGCTGGTCAGAGAGGTGGCTTGCAAATCAAAATCACAGCGGACAGCTTGGAAGCAGCAGCCAGAGCAATGAGAGGCAGAGCCGGGCCCTGGGGTGCCGCACAGCCACACAACACATACCTGAAACTCTAAGACATGAAAGAATTTGCCACGGGAGACACAGAAGGTACTTGATGGAATCCTGCCTCCTTCACGATGCATCAGCACGCAGGAGAGCACTAGGATGAAGATGACAGCACCTTCTGCTGCTGCTTCCATCTCCTGAGTCAAATCTCCCCAATATCTCTCACTATTGGCCATTCCCAAAGCCTCAGATTCCCTCAGTCCTTGCAGGATTTCAGTGCTGAGGAGCATGAAGGGAGATAAAGGCACTTGCAGAGACCAGAGATGCATTTTCTGCCTGAGGTGCATTTCACTGCCCAGCTTAGTTCCTCTAAAACCATTCCAATCAGCCCCTTGGACAGCACCAAGCCAGCAGCAGAACATCAGTGCCTGAAAATGCTTGGAAATGCCATTCTTTGAGATTTCTCTCCAGCTCTCCCATTTCATGGTGCCATTGCAGGGCTTTATCCCATCACTCAGCACTTGCAGCAAGTCTTGGCAACCAGCTTCAAACGGATTTGTAGTGTTGAGCAAATACGAGGCAATTTGACTTTGTCTCCAGTGAATGAAATTTCACCTCAATCAGACGAACTCTGTGTTCTGTCATTGGCCAGGCACTAACTACTGCCAGCTCCCCCCAAGCCTGGTTGTCAAACTGCCTTCATATTGGAAAGTTAAATTTAGTTGGTTTTATGTACAAGATTATTCTGTCTCCAAATCATTTGGAGCCATAGAATTGCATTTCCAAGGACTAAACTCAGAGCAGCCACAAAGAGCACAAGAGGCAGGAAAAGAATGAAAAATAGAGATTTCTAAGGAGTTGGAAATTGAATGCGGAGTTTTTCTCATTACAGGAAGTTTCATCAATTATCACCTGCCACCTCCTTGCCTTCACTTGTGTGGCCACCACTGTATAAACTCCCAGACAAGAAAATGTTGGTCCTACTGAAAACTGGGGCTAGAAGTAGAAAAAGGCTCAGAGATCTGACTTCAAAGACAACATCATGAAAAGAGCTGCCTTATAATAGCAAGATATGATGGGCAGCAGGAATGGCTGAAGCCAGCAGAGAGAAGTCCATGAACTATTGGTGCTACAAAGATTTCTGACAAAACCCCCAAGAAGCCAAAAACAGCGTTTGGTCTGGCCCAGCTGATAGGAGCCCTGTGCATTTAATTCAGTCATTGACAGCACATGGAGATTGGCTTTAAGCTCCTTTGGTCCACTACTACTATATATTATTTTATTTTATTTTATTTTATTTTATTTTATTTTATTTTATTTTATTTTATTTTATTTTATTTTATTTTATTTTATTTTATTTTATTTTATTTTATTTTATTTTATTTTATTTTATTTTATTTTATTTTATTTCATTTCATTTCATTTCATTTCATTTCATTTCATTTTTTCCACCCAGAAAATGTAATCACTTCTCCTCTTTGGGAAGAAATTACTGCTTTGAATGGTTCAAGGCAAAGAGTTTCTTCCTACACCCACTTGTAATCAGTCACCAAGAGAAAAATTTTCTCAAAAGATCTCTTAAAAATTTTGGAGTTACTTTCAATGTAAATAACTTGGTGATTTTGCTCCAGATGAGAAGGGAATTGAATTTGGCTCCCTCAACTTAAAAAGAAGTCTTTCTTCCCAGCTCTTCACCAAGAGGAACAAAACACTTGGTTGCAGCAAACTGAAGGGAGGAAGAAGTTCCTTTCCCCCTGAGCTGCACAACAGGAGACAATTTTGTTGCCAAGAGGTGACAAAACCCAGCCAATTTCCAGTTCTTTCAGTTGAAGGGAAAAGCTCCAAGGATCATAGCTGGGGCAGACACAGAGTGGGAGGAGCAGGGGATCTGCTGGGGGGTTTTGGCCTGGGGCATAGATTAAAGAAATCTTCAAGTGAAACCCGTCAGAGCTCAAGACTTCATCCCGCAGAGGAGAAATTGGATTTGACCCAAATGCCATTCAAATCCAAAAAACATTGAGGCATTTCCCCAAGCTCTGCTGAGCCATCAGATACAACCCAAAGCACCCTGTGCGACCAGAGCAGCAGCTCCCTGGCATGGGGACAGGGATGCTCCCTTGGCAAGCCGCCTGCATCACCCATGGGATTCGCAAGATCTGTTTCTAAAGACCCCAACATCCAAAAAACTCCACATTCAAAGCCTTTCCTTTGGGGTTTCACTTCTCCATCTGTCTCTTGTCACTAGACAGCTGCTTCACTTCAGCACCCTTCTGGATGGGGTCAAATTTTCTCCGAATTCCCAGCCTAAACAGGAAGTTACTTCCATTCATTCTTCTGCAAGTACTGGCAGCTTGTAGCTGCTCTGCTCTTCCTCTCCTGCTGTGCATTTGTGCACATCAAGTGCCAAGAGCATTTCCTTGTTTCGATGATGTCATTTTGCCTTATTATTTCCTTCCCATAGAGTTGCACAGAGTTGGTGCTGGCTCAACACTCAGAACATTGACAGCACAAAGTCGAGTTTTCCCACCAACTTCTCCAACCTTGGCACCTGTTGCAGTCCGCAACCTCAGGATCTCGGCCAGGGAAACCGCAGGGTTCTGGGGACCAGCATGGAACACCAGCGAGACGGGCCTTTGTTCATTAAATCATTTCTTCAGCATGGGAACAAACTCAGATCCAGAACAGAGAGCCCCCAACAAAGGCAGGGCAGGGGTTTTTGAGGGACAGAACTCTTGAGGGTCTCCACCCTTGAGGCTGGAGCTCAGGGTCAGGGACCACTAGAAACACAGCAAGGGAGAAACCCCCCAGGGATTCAAAGCCAATCTGAACCCCTGGGCCGTCCTTCACAAGGGGTTTGGGGTGGGAAAATGGAATTCAATGCCTCCCCCGAGGCACATCACAACATCTGCTCCTTTTTTTTTTTTTCCCCTTCAAAGTTTAATTTGGAGCTTAAAAATGTTTCTAAAACTCACAGCATAAAATCTTAGCTTTTCCACAGAGCACCCACTTTGCTCTGTGGGACACTAAAAACTCAAGAAAATAACACCTTAAGCAAACAAACAAACAGAAAAAACAAAAATTAAAAACAAACACTTAAATTAAACAGTGATGGTACTTAATACAAACGTAATGGTTTTTTAGTTCAGTCTCTTCCAGTTCTGGAGTTTCTTTCAGGAAGGGCGCAGCTCTTAGATCTCCTCTCACGAGGGGCAGAGTTCTTAGATCTCCAGCTTCGGCTCTGGTCTCGTAGGTGTGGGCGTTGCCACTTGAGATGTTCTTGGTGAAATGCTGGCTTTCAGAGCTCGCTTCCAGTTTTGATTTCCCCAGAGGAGGTGTTGCCCACCATGGAAAAGGCACAGCCCCCAGGGGTGGAGCAGCTGAAGAAAGGGCTGGGAGCGAAGCAGGAGTTACTGGGGGAAGGGACGGTTGGGGGCCAGAAAAGAAGGAGCAAGGCGGGAGAAAAGGAATCCCAGACCGCGTGGGCAGTGCCATCTTGGGAAGAGGGCAGGGTCCGGGATGGACTTTCCCTGCCAGGGAACGAGAATATGGAAAGACAGGGGGTGAAGGAGGACACGGAACGGCGGGCAGACGGCAGCAGACCCGCAGCACTCTGGATGTTCCCCGTCCCTTGCCTGCCTTCAGGAAAACAGGGGATGGGATGGCAGAAAGACACCGGGCTGACGGGGAGTCGGCAGCAACCCCGAGCCATCTTGGCATTTTTCACCCTTTGTCCTGCCCTTAGGAACAGAGGAGAGGGGAAGATACAGGGAGGTATACACCAAAAAAAATGAGGGACTTCACAGAAGCCAAAAAACAGTCCACAGGAAGGGCCATACCGTCCATAATCGTCCATAATCGTCCATAATGTTAATATCGTGCATAAAGGTCTTTCCCGTGTATATAAAAAAAACCAAAACCCTCCATAATACGTCTCGTTGGGTGATGTTAGATGTTTGTCCCAGTGTCTGGTCTCTCGGCTCCCCCACCTCCATAAGCCCTTTTCCCCCATGACCCTGAGGCACTCCCAACTTGGCCCTCCTGCCAGGTATTCTCGAGTCCTCCTTTCTAAGGCGGGAGTCTCTCCGGCTCTCGAGCCATCAGCCGGGGATTTACGGAGTGTCCATGTTGCCGCTCCTGCTGTTCTCCTGGTGCCTCGCTGGATGCCTTGCATTCTCCACCATTTGTTGCAGTCCGCAACTGCAGGATCAGGTCCAGGGATGATATTTTCTGGAAACCGGCATGTACTACAATGAGAAGCGCCTCTGTTCATGAAACCATTTCTTCAGCATGGGAACAACTCAGATCCAGAACAGAGAGCCCCCAACAAAGGCAGGGCAGGGGTTTTTGAGGGACAGAACTCTTGAGGGTCTCCACCCTTCAGGGTGGAGTTCAGGGTCAGGGACCACTAGAAACACAACAAGGGAGAAACCCCCCAGGGACTGAAACCCAATCAGAACCCCTGGGCCACCCTTCACAAGGGGTTTGGGGTGGGACAACTTCATCCAGGGCTCACATGCCCACCCCCCAAAGCAGGAGGTCAAAATTCACTAGCTTGGCTTACAGCCATGCCTCTCCTGTAACAATGCTTATTTGAAACTAACTCTTTGCCTCCCTGAAGCACCTCCCAACAGTTTATGCTGTCTCTTTCCATGTTGATCACTCTCTCTCTCTCTTCCCCTATCTCTGGAAAAAAGGATGAATTTGCAAGACTCACCTGAGTAGGGAGCAGGTTCAACTCTTGCCCAGGCCTTGTGGATGGTCCCGGGATCTCTTGCGGAGCAGCGGCTGGAGCTGTCTGCGCTAGAAGATTTTTTCCCATGGCTGCTGTGGGGAGTGTGGCCATTATCTGAGCACGCTGCAAGCTCCTATCTTTCCCTGCATATCTTTAGTGGGCAGTGTGTGGTGAAACTGAGCAGCGGCAGCAAGTGCAGGCCAGGCAGGGAGCGGCCTGGCCCGGCAGCCCCGCTGTGCAAGGCCCAGCCAAGCCTCTGAGAAGGGGCTCCTGTCACTTGCCAGTCTCCATCCTCCCCGGGAAGCGCAGAGCTGCGGCCAGCCCCGCTCCCCTCCCGTGGCCTTGGCTGGCCTGGGGGGAAGGAGGCTGAAGGGGAGCCCTGGTACCTCTTGAAAAGGCGGAAAGCAAAGAGAGCAAGGAATTGCCGGCCTTAGGTCTTCAAGTGGTGTTCCCAGGTTGATGTCACTTTTCAATGGTCCCAACTGCTGTCAGTTCTCAGCAATGGCCACTTGTTGGACAGGAGAAAAACTTTGTGGCATTTTGAGGAGATTTGGGGAATTTTGAGGGATTTTTGTAGAAGTTTCTAGGATCTTGAGCAGATTGAAATAATTTTGTGGGATTTTTGTGGATTTTTGTGGGATTTTTGTGCAATCTGTAAAATATTTAGTGGAATTTTGTGTGATATTGAGAAGATTTAAATAATTTTGTGGGATTTTTGTAGAATTTATGGGATTTTTCTGGAATTTTGAGGGATTTTTCTGTAATTTTTGGAAATGAGTGGAGATTTTGAGGGATGTTTCTGGAATTTGCTAAGGTTTTGAGATTATTTAAAGAATTTTGTGGTATTTTTCTGGAATTTCGCGGATTTTTCTGGTATTCTGTGGTATTTTGAGGAGACTTGAAGAATTTTGAAGGTTTTTTCTTAGATTTTGAGATTTGTGGAGATTTTGTGGGATGCTTCCTGAATTTGGTGGGGTTTTGAAAAAATTTAGGGAAGTCTGTGGGATTTCTCTGGAATTTTTGGGCTTTTTTCAAGAATTCTGAGAGTTTCAGAGGAGACCTGAAGAATTTTGAGGAATTTTTCTTAGACTTTATGGAAATTCGTGAAGCTTTTGTGGGATGTTACTGAAATTTTGTGGGATATTGAGGAGATTTAGGGAATGTTCTGGGATTTTTCAGTAATTTGGTGGGATATAGAGGAGACGATGAATTTTGCGGGATTTTTCTTAGATTTTGTGGACAATAATGGAGATTTGGTGGGATGTTTCTGGAACTGGGTAGGGTTTTGTGAAGATTTAGGGAATTTTGAGGGATTTTTCTGTAATTTTGTGGGCCTTTTCAAAGACTTTGTGTGGTTTTGAGGAGAGTTGAAGAATTTTGAGGAATTTTTCTTAGATTTTGTAGAAACTTGTGGAGGTTTTGTGGGATTTTTTGTGGAATTTTGTGGGATATAGAGAATATTTTGGCATTTTGAGGGATTTTTCTTGAATTTTGTGGGAATTTGTTGAGATTTTGTGGGATGTTTCTGGAATTCAGTTGGGTTTTGAAAAAATTTAAGGAATTTTGTTGGATGTTTCTGGAATTTTGTAGGATATTGAGGAGATTTTGTGGGATGTTTCTGGGATTTTGTGGGGCTTTTCAAGAATTTTGTGGTATTTTGAAAAGATTTAGTGAATTTTGTGGTGGTTTTCCTGAATTTTGTGGTAATTTGTGGAGATTTTATGAGGCGTTTCTGGAATTTGGTAGAGTTTTCAGAAGATTCTGGGATTTTTGAGGGATTTTTCTGGAATTTTGGAAGGCTTTTCAAGGATTTTGTTGGATTTAGAGGAGACTTGATGAATTTTGCGGGATTTTTCTTAGATTTTGTGGACATTTGTGGAGATTTTGTGGGATGTTTCTGGGACTTGGTAGGGTTTTGTGAAGATTTAGGGAATTTTGAGTGATTTGTCTGGAATCTTGTGGGCCTTTTCAAAGACTTTGTGTGGTTTTGAGGAGACTTGAAGAATTTTGTGGAATTTTTCTTGGATTTTGTGGAAACTTGTGGAGGTTTTGTGTGATTTTAGTGGAATTTTGTGGGATATTGAGGAGATTTAGGGATTTTGAGGGATTTTTCATGTATTTTGTGGGAATTTGTGGAGATATTGTGGGATGTTTCTAGAATTCAGTTGGGTTTTGAGGAGATTTAAGGAATTTTGAAAGGATTTTTGAGGAATTTTGTGGGTTCTTCTGGAATTCTTTGGGATTCTGGAGATACTTGAAGAAATGTGAGAATTTTTTTTTAGTTTTTTTGGGAATTTGTGGAGATTCTGTAGGATTTTTCTGGAATTTTGTGGGCCTTTTGAAGGACTTTGTGGGATTTTGAGAAAAGTAGAAGAATTCTTAGGAATTTTTGATAGAGTTCGTGGAAACTTGTAGAGCTTTTGTGTGATGTTTGTGGAATTTTGTGGGATATTGAGGAGATTTTGGCATTTTGAGGGATTTTTACTGTATTTTGTGGAAATTTGTGGAGATATTGTGGGATGTTTCTGGAACTAAGTTGGGTTTTGAGGAGATATATGGAATTTTGTGGGATGTTTCTGGAATTTTGTTGGATATTGAGGAGATTTTGTGCGATGTTTCTGGAATTTTGTGGGGCTTTTCACAAATTTTGTGGGATTCTGAGGAGGCTTGAAGAATTTTGTGGAATTTTTATTCGATTTTGTGGAAACTTGTGGAGGTTTTGTGTGGTTTTAGTGGAATTTTGTGGGATATTGATGAGGTTTTGGCATTTTGAGGGATTTTGTTCTTGAATTTTGTGGTTATTTGTGGAGATTTTGTAAGATGTTTCTGGAATTCAGGTGGATTTTGAGAAGTTTTAGGGAATTTTGTGGCATATTCCTGGAATTTGCTATTTTTTTAAGGTGATTTAGGGAATTTTGTGGAATTACTCTTAAATTTTATGGAAATTAGTGGGGATTTTGTGGGATATTCCTGGAATTTGGTAGGGTATTGAGGAGATTTAGGGAATTTTGTGGGATTTTTCTTGGATTTTGTGGAAATTTGTGTAGATTTTGTGGGATGTTTCTGCAATTTGGTAGAAGTTAGAGAAGATTTTGTGAATTTTTGGGATTTTTCAGGAATTTTGCGTATTCTTCCTGTGAATTGTGTGGGATTCTGAGGAGGCTGGAAGATTTTTGAGGAGTTTTTCCTAGATTTTGTGAACATGTGTGAAGATTTTGTGTGATTTTTGTGGAATTTTGTGAGATTGTGTGGCGGCTTGAAGAATTTTCAAAGATTTTTCATGTATTTTGTGGGAATTTGTGGAGATTTTGCAAGATGATTCTGGAATTTAGTTGGATTTCGAGAAGATTTAAGGAATTTTGTGGGACTTCTCTGGAATTTTGTGGGGTTTTTCAGGAATTTTGTGGGAATTTGTGGAGATTTTCTGGGATTTTTGTGGAATTTGTTAGAATTTTCAGAAGATTAAGGGAATTTTGGGTGATTTTTTTGAAATTTCGGAAGGCTTTTCAAGGATTTTGTGGGATTGAGAGGAGATGATGAATTTTTCGGGATTTTTCTTAGATTTTGTGGATATTTGTGTAGATTTTGTAAGGTGTTTCTGGAATTCAGTAGGGTTTTGAGAAGTATTAGGGAATTTTGTAGGATTTTTCTAGAATTTTGTGGGGTTTTTCAAGAATTTTGTGGGATTCGTAGGAGGCTTGAAGAATGTTGTGGAATTTTTCTTGGATTTTGTGGAAACTTGTGGAGGTTTTGTGTGATTTTAGTGGAATTTTGTGGGATATTGAAGAGATTTTGGCATTATAAGTGATTTTTCTTGAATTTTGTTGGATATTGAGGAGATTTTGTGGGATGTTTCTGGACCTCTTAGGGACATTTCTGGAATTTTGTGGGATTCTGAAGAGAATTGACGAATTTTGAGGAATTTTTCTTGGATTTTGTGAACATTTCTGGAGATTTTTGAGAGATTTTTTCTGGAATTTTGTGAGATTCTGAGGTGGCTTGAAGATTTTTGAGGGATTATTCATGAATTCTGTGGGAATTTGTGGAGATTTTGTGGGATGTTTCTAGAATTTGGTAAGGGTTTGAGAAGATTTTGTGAATTTTGGGGATTTTTCAGGGATTTTGTGTATTTTTCCTGTGAATTGTGTGGGATTTTGAGGAGGCTTGAAGAATTTTGTGGAATTTTTCTTGGATTTTGTGGAAACTTGTGGAGGTTTTGTGTGATTTTTGTGGAATTTTGTGGGATATTGAAGAGATTTTGGCATTATAAGTGATTTTTCTTGAATTTTGTTGGATATTGAGGAGATTTTGTGGGATGTTTCTGGACCTCTTAGGGACATTTCTGGAATTTTGTGGGATTCTGAAGAGAATTGACGAATTTTGAGGAATTTTTCTTGGATTTTGTGAACATTTCTGGAGATTTTTGAGAGATTTTTCTGGAATTTTGTGAGATTCTGAGGTGGCTTGAAGATTTTTGAGGGATTATTCATGAATTCTGTGGAAACTTGTGGAGGTTTTGTGGGATTTTTGTGGAATTTTGTGGGATATTGAGGAGATTTAAGGATTTTGAGGTTTTTTTCATGTGTTTTGTGGGAATTTGTGGAGATTTTGTGGGATGTTTCTGGAATTCAGTTAGGTTTTGAGAAGATTTAGGGAATTTTGTGGCATATTCCTGGAATTTGGTATGGTTTTAAGGTGATTTAGGGAATTTTGAGGGATTTTCCTTGAATTTGATGGAAATTTGTGTAGATTTGGTGGGATGTTTCTGGAATATGGTAGGGTTTTGGAATGATTTAGGAAATTTTGTGGGATATTTCTGGAATTTTGTGGGGCTATTCAAGAATTTTGTGGTATTTTGAAAAGATTGAGCGAATTTTGTGGTGTTCTTCTTGAATTTTGTGGGAATTTGTGGAGATTTTATGGGGCGTTTCTGGAATTTGGTAGAGTTTTCAGAAGATTTAGGGAATTTGGAGGGATTTTTGTGGGATTTTGTGGGAATGGGTGGAGATTTTGTGGGTCATTCCTGTGAATTGGTATGGTTTTGAAATGATTTAGGGAATTTTGTGGGAGTTCTCTGGAATTTTGTGGGATTTTTCAAGAATTTTGTGGGATTCTGAGGAGGCTTGAAGAATTTTGTGGAATTTTTCTTAGATTTTGGGTACATTTGTGGAGATTTTGTGGGATTTTTCTTAGATTTTGTGAGATTGTAAGGTGGCTTGAAGAATTTTGAGGGATTTTTCAAGGATTTTGTGGGAATTTGTGGAGATTTTGTGGGATGTTTCTGAAATTCAGTTGGGTTTTGAGAAGATTTGGGGAATTTTGTGAGTGTTCTCTGGAATTTTGTGGGGCTTTTCAAAAATTTTGTGGGAATTTGTGGAGATTTTGTGAAATTTTTGTGGAATTTGGTAGAGTTTTCAGAAGATTTAGGGAATTTTGAGTGATTTTTTTGAAATTTTGTAAGGCTTCTCAAGGATTTTGTGGGATTGAGAGGAGACGATGAATTTTGCTGGATTTTTCTTAGATTTTGTGGAGATTCGTGGAGATTTTGTGGGATGTTTCTGGAATTTGGTGGGGTTTTGAGAAGATTTTGTGAATTTTGTGGGATTTTCCCGGAATTTTGTGTATTTTTCCTGTGAATTGAGTGGGATTCTGAGGAGGCTTGAAGAATTTTGTGGAATTTTTCTTGGATTTTGTGGAAACTTGGGGAGGTTTTGTGGGATTTTTGTGGAATTTTGTGGCATATCGAGGAGATTTAAGGATTTTGAGGGATTTTTCATGTATTTTGTGGGAATTTGTGGAGATTTTGTGGGATGTTTCTGGAATTCAGTTGGGTTTTGAGAAGATTAAGGGAATTTTGTGGGATTTTTCAGGAATTTTGTTGGATATTGAGGAGATTTTGTGCGATGTTTCTGGAGTTTGTTGGGTTTTGAGAAGATTTAGGGAATTTTGTGGCATATTCCTGGAATTTGGTATGGTTTTAAGGTGATTTAGGGAATTTTGAGGGACATTCCTTGAATTTGATGGAAATTTGTGTAGATTTTGTGGGATGTTTCTGGAATTTGGTAGGGTTTTGGAATGATTTAGGAAATTTTGTGGGATATTTCTGGAATTTTGTGGTATTTTGAAAAGATTGAGCGAATTTTGTGGTGTTCTTGAATTTTGTGGGGATTTGTGGAGATTTTATGGGGCGTTTCTGGAATTTGGTAGAGTTTTCAGAAGATTTAGGGTATTTTGAGGGATTTTTGTGGGATTTTTGTTGCGAATCAGTGGAGATTTTGTGGGACATTCCTGTGAATTGGTATGGTTTTGAAATGATTTAGGGAATTTTGTGGGACTTCTCAGGAATTTTGTGGGATTTTTCAAGAATTTGGTGGGATTCTGAGGAGACTTGAAGAATTTTGGGGGAATTTTTCATTTATTTGTGGGAATTTGTGGAGATTTTCTAAGGTGTGGAATTCAGTTGGGTTTTGAGAAAATGTAGAGAATTTTGTGGCATATTCCTGGAATTTGGTATGGTTTTAACGTCATTTAGAGAATTTTGAGGGATTTTCCTTGAATTTGATGGAAATTTGTGTAGATTTTGTGGGATGTTTCTCCAATTTGGTAGGGGTTTGAGAAGATTTTGTGAATTTTGTGGGATTTTCCCGGAATTTTGTGTATTTTTCCTGTGAATTGTGTGGGATTCTGAAAAGGCTTGAAGAATTTTGAGAAATTTTTCATAGATTTTGTGGAAACTTGTGGAGATTTTGTGGGATTTTTGTGTAATTTGGTAGAGTTTTCAGAAGATTTAGGGAATTTTGAGTGATTTTTTTGAAATTTTTTAAAGCTTTTCAAGGATTTTGTGGGATTTAAAGGAGACTTGATGAATTTTGCTGGATTTTTCTTAGATTTTGTGACCATTTCTGGGTATTTTTGTGAGATTTTTGTGGAATTTTGTCAGATTGTGAGGCGACTTGAAGAATTTTGTGGGATTTTTCATGTATTCTGTGGGAATTTGTGGAGATTTTGTGGGATGTTTCTGCAATTTGGTAAGGGTTTGATAAGATTTGGTGAATTTTGGGGATTTTTCAGGGATTTTGTGTATTTTTCCTGTGAATTGTGTGGGATTCTGAGGAGGCTTGAAGAATTTTGTGGAATTTTTCTTGGATTTTCTGCAGACCTGTGGAGGTTTTGTGAGATGTTTGCGGAATTTTGTGGGATATTGAGGAGATTTAGGGATTTTGAGGGATTTTTCTTGAATTCTGTAGGAATTTGTATAGATTTTGTGAGATGTTTCTGGAATTCAGTTGGGTTTTGAGAAGATTTAAAGAATTTTGTGGCATATTCCTGGAATTTTGTATAGTTTTAGGGTGATTTAGGGAATTTTGTGGGATTACTCTTAAATTTTATGGAAATTCGTAAGGATTTTGTGGGATGTTTCTGGAATTTGGTAGAGTTGTGGAATGATTCAGGAAATTTTGTGGGATTTTTCAGGAATTTTGTGTATTTTTCCTGTGAATTGTGTGGGATTCTGAGGAGGCTTGAAGAATTTTGTGGAATTTTACTTAGATTTTGGGTACATTTGTGGAGATTTTGTGTGATTTTTTGTGGAATTTTGTTGGATTCTGAGGAGGCTTGATGAATTTTGAGGGATTTTTTATGTATTTTGTGGGAATTTGCGGAAATTTTGTGGGATTTTTGTGGAATTTGTTAGAGTTTCCAGAAAATTTCGGGAATTTTGAGCAATTTTTTTGAAATTTTGTAAGGCTTTTCAAGGTTTTTGTGGGATTTAGAGGAGACTTGATGAATTTTGCTGGATTTTTCTTAGATTTTGTGGACATTTTTAGAGATTTTGTGGGATGTTTCTGGAATTTTGTGGGATTCTGCAGAGAACTGTCGAATTTTGAGGAATTTTTCTTAGATTCTGTGAACATATCTGGAGATTTTGTGAGATTTTTGTGGAATTTTGTCAGAATGTGAAACACTTGAAGAATTTTGCGGAATTTTTCTTCTATTTTGTGGAAATTTGTGGAGGTTTTGTGTGATTTTTGTAGAATTTTGTGGGTTCTTGAGGAGATTTTGGCATTTTGAGGGATTTATCTTGAATTTTGTGGGATTCTGCAGAAAATGGCAAAATTTGAGGAATTTTTCTTAGATTTTGTGAATATTTGTGGAGATTTTGTGAGATTTTTGTGGAATTTGGTCAGATTGTGAGGCAGCTTGAAGAATTTTTAGGGATTTTTCTTGGATTTTGTGGAAATTTGTGGAGATTTTGTGGGATGTTTCTGGAATTTGGTGGGGTTTTGAGAAGATTTTGTGAATTTTTGGGATTTTTCAGGGATTTTGTGTATTTTTCCTGTGAATTGTTTGGGATTCTGAGGAGGCTTGAATAATTTTGCAGAATTTTTCATAGATTTTGTGGGAATTTGTGAAGCTTTTGTGGAATGTTTCTGGAATTCAGTTGGGTTTTCAGAAGATTTAGGGAATTTTGTGGGATGTTCCTGGAATTTGGTATGGTTTTAAGGTGATTTATAGAATTTTGAGGGATTTTCCTTGAATTTGATGGAAATTTGTATAGATTTTGTGGGACGTTTCTGGAATTTGGTAGGGTTTTGGAATGATTTAGGAAATTTTGTGGGATATTTCTGGAATTTTGTTGGCTATTGATCAGATTTTGTGGGATGTTTCTGGAATTTTTTGGGTTCTAAAATTATTTAGGAAATTTTGTGGGATATTTCTGGAATTTTGTGGGGCTATTCAAGAATTTTGTGGTATTTTGAAAAGATTGAGCGAATTTTGTGGTGTTTTTGAATTTTGTGGGAATTTTGTGGGATTTTATGGGGCGTTGCTGGAATTTGGTAGAGTTTTCAGAAGATTTAGGGAATTTGGAGGGATTTTTGTGAGATTTTGTGGGAATGGGTGGAGATTTTGTGGGACATTCCTGTGAATTGTTATGGTTTTGAAATGATTTAGGGAATTCTGTGGGACTTCTCTGGAATTTTGTGGGGTTTCTCAAAATTTTGTGGGATTCTGAGGAGACTTGAAGAATTTTGAGGGATTTTTCATGTATTTTGTGGAAATTTGTGGAGATTTTGTAGGATGTTTCTGGAATTCAGTTGGGTTTTGAGTAAATTTAGAGAATTTTGTGGCATATTCCTGGAATTTGGTATGGTTTTAAGGTAATTTAGGGAATTTTGAGGGATTTTCCTTGAATTTGATGGAAATTAGTGGGATTTTGTGGGATGTTTCTGGAATTTGGTAGGGTTATGTGAAGATTTTGTGAATTTTGTGGGATTTTTCAGGAATTTTGTGTATTTTTCCTGTGAATTGTGTGGGATTCTGAGGAGGCTTGAAGAATTTTGTGGAATTTTTCATAGATTTTGTGGAAACTTGTGGAGGTTTTGTGTGATTTTTGAGGAATTTTGTGGGATATTGAGGAGATTTAAGGATTTTGAGGGATTTTTCATGTATTTTGTGGGAAGTTGTAGAGATTTTGTGGGATGTTTCTGGAATTCAGTTGGGTTTTGAGAAGACTTAGGGAATTTTGTGGGATTTTTCAGGAATTTTGTTAGATTTTGAGGAGATTTTGTGGGATGTTTCTGAAATTTGTTACGGGTTTTGAGAAGATTTAGGGAATTTTGTGGCATATTCCTGGAATTTGGTATGGTTTTAAGGTGATTTAGGGAATTTTGAGGGATTTTCCTTGAATTTGATGGAAATTTGTGTAGATTTTGTGGGATGTTTCTGGAATTTGGTAGCGTTTTGGAATGATTTAGGAAATTTTGTGGGATATTTCTGGAATTTTGTGGGGCTATTCAAGAATTGTGTGATATTTTGAAAAGATTGAGCGAATTTTGTGGTGTTCTTCTTGAATTTTGTGGGAATTTGTGGGGATTTTATGGGGCGTTTCTGGAATTTGGTTGAGTTTCCAGAAGATTTAGAGAATTTGGAGGGATTTTTGTGGGATTTTGTGGGAATGGGTGGAGATTTTGTGGGACATTCCTGTGAATTGTTATGGTTTTGAAATGATTTAGGGAATTTCGTGGGATTTCTCTTGAATTTTGTTGGAATTTGTGGAGATTTTGTGGGATGTTTCTGGAATTTTGTGGGATTTTTAGAAGATTTAGGGAATTTTGTGGTAGTTTTCTTGAATTTTGTGGTTTTTTCTGGAATTTTGTGGGATTTTGAAGAAACTTGTAGTATTTTGAATTATTTTTCTTGAATTTTGTAGCAATTTGTGCGTCCTGTTTCTTGAATAGGTTGGGGTTTTCAGAAGGTTTATGGCAATCTGTGAATATCTCTGGAATTTCGTGCTGTTTTTCAAGAATTTTGAGGCATTCTGAGAAGATTTTAAAAACTTTTCAGGAATTTTTCTCAGATTTGGTTGGATTTTGTGGAATTTTGTTGGTTATTTATGAGATTTAGGGATTTTGAGGGATTTTTATGGAATTTTGTGGGATGTTGTGGAGATTTTGTGGGATGTTTCTGGAATTTGGTATAATTTTCTGAATATTTAGGGAATTTTGTGGGATTTCTCTGGAAATTTATAATATTTTGGGAAAGTTTAAATAATTTTGATGGATTTTTCATGAGTTTTGTGGAAATTGTTGGAGATTTTGTGGGATTTTTCTGGAATTTTGTGGGGCTTTTAAAGATTTTGTTGGATTCTGAGGGGACTTGAAGGCCCATCTCCCCTAGGAACACGCACGTACTGCCCGCCCGAGTGGATCGGCCTTCGCTGCTACCACGGCGATGGGGCGACCATCTGGTCCCTGGGCGTGCTGCTGTTTGAGATGGTGTGCGGGTACTTACCCTTGGAGAAGGAGCGAGACATCGTCTTGGGGCAGCTCTTCTTCCCGCAGGAGGCCTCTCCAGGTTGCTATGGGGCCTGAAGAAGGCAGGCTTTGGCAGGTGGCAGCGCGCAACCCAGCCCGGCCCTCCCGCAGCTGCGCGGGACGTCCATGTGCCCTCAAGGGCCGGCTGCAGCAGGTGGCCCGTGGCAGGCTGGCTGTGGCACGCTTGGCTGAAGGAGGGGACGCTTGTCCTGCCGTGCCGCTCTCCCGCCAAGGCCAGCTCCCAGCACACGCAGCGTGGCCCAGCTTCTGCAGGCGCCGGGAGCAGCTGGGCAGGAGCCTTCTGCAAGTGAGCGCCGCTTTCTGCCTTCTCTCCCCAGAGTGCCAACATCTGATCCGCTGCTGTTTGTCCAAGCACCCCATGGATCGGCCACTGCTGGAGCAGATCTTCTACTACCCTTGGGTGTAGGGCGGCCATTTCTGATGCCTTGCCGCAGCCTCTGCAGCACCCAGTTCCCGTGTCCCACGCAGGACTGAGGGCCCAGGAAATAAAAGAACCCGAAACCCAGTGCGGGCTGGCAAGTCTGGTCCTTGTTAGCAACTTCAGTTAAGGGAACCTCTTGGCAAAAGGGGTAATCAGAGCGTTCCCTTCAGCCTTTGTCAAGCTTTTGATGCCTTTCCTCCAGGTTGTCCCTCAAAATCAGAGAGGGGTAGAGCCTGCACCAGTCCCCCCAAATCGGTGGGAGGCAGAGACTACTCCCAGGCCCCTCAAAACTGGAGGAGGATGGAGACGATCCCTGGGCCCACAACACTAAAGGGAGATAAATACCCGACCCCCCCAAAATAAGAGATGGATGGAGCCCACAGCGGCCCCCAAGTCAGAGGGGGAAGGGGAGACTGCCAGCCCCCCTAAAGAGGAGGGGAATTGTGCCTGTGCCAGCCCCACAAATTGCAAGCGGACAGGGAACACCCCTGGCCTGTCAAAGGGCAAAGAGCAGCCGGGGGCTGCCAGGATGGTGACAACACTGGCACCCCCCAAATCAGAGTGGGACAAAGAGCCTGCACAGGCTTCCAAAGAGAAGAAAGGGGGCAGCAAATATCCCCTGTCCCCCTAAGTTGGAGGGGCACAGACACAACGCCCACCCCCCTATAGTGGAGGGGGACAGACACAAAAGGCCCTACAAAAAGAGCATGGGGAACCAAGAGCACTGCTGGCCCCACAAAGGTAAGAAGGATGGAGAAACTCCCCATCTGTCCTTGTTTTGGAAGACAGGTTTCTGTTAGGGAGGGCAGGGGCCTCCCCTGGAATGGAAATGTAGACCCCCTCCCTCTGAATCATTATAATTTTGAACTCAAGGGGCTCTCAGACAGAGATCTGGGGATAGGAATAACAGTTCTTTACTAGTGTGTATAACGAGGCACACAAGCAACAACAACTACAGCGTTAACAACAAAACAGAACCAGGGACCCCGTGACAGCCTTCTCGGCCAAGACGGGAAAGGATGGAGGAGAGGCTTTGCTTCACAAACCCCCTCGGGTTGGCAGTCAGTCCCAGTGCTCCTGCAGGGCTCTGAGGAACACTCAGCTGGAACAGCAGGGATGAGCTGAGATCCCGGGCCGGTGGCTGAGGTAGATCAGTAGCTCAGTGGCGGTGCCTGGCACTGCCACATTTCCCGGCAGGACAGGGGGTGTGAGGCCACCAAGGAAGAAAGAAGAAGGAAGAAGGAGAAGCAGCAGCTCCGTCTGGGTGATGGCAAATTCCCTTCTCTCAGCAGCAACAGCTCCCAGCAAAGTGTCCTTCTCTGAAGCTGAAGAAGCTGCCAAACTCTGCCCACCATCCCCTTTTCCTGTTCCCTTCCCCCCTGGGCCCAGCCGAACTCTTCATGTTTCTCAAGTACCACCTGCAGTCAGGTTTTCCCTGCAACTAATGGGTAAAAATTCAACAGGTGAGCTAGAACTAAAAGAAGGTCACCTAACCCCCAACAGCTTCTCATCTCCATCTCTTTGCACTCCTAAAGCCAGGAGGGATCGATCTGTCACCTCAAAACCACTCAATCTCACTGAAAACAGCTCCATTTTACCCCAAAAGGGCTCAATCCCAACTCAAAAGGGCTTGTTCCTCCTCAGAAAATCTCAATCCCACACTAAAATTACTCAGTTCCACCGCCGCCAGGTGAGATGGAGTTGGAAGATGTTCTGGTTTAGGGCAAATTTGGAAGAAACCCTCTGAATGGGGTCCATCTAAAAAGCAAATTAAAGTTGCCCCTCCCCTGAATATTTCAGGAAAACATTTTCTTGGAGAAAAGTGGAAAAATGCAGTTTATTTAACAATCCAAGTATCTACAAGCATGAGCAAGATGAATAATATTAAAGAATAAATCCTCTGGCTGCTTGAAGAGATGGTAAAGCCAGAAAAGTCCTTTCCATGGGGTGTAGCTCAGCTCGCTCAGTCTCTTATCAGTTCCTCCGGCGCTGGAAAGGGCCCAGGCCCAGGCCCCCGTGGGCCACAGCCGTGAGCTCCCCGGGGTTTGTCTGGGTTCTCAGTCCAGAGCAGCTTTGAACAGATCCAAGGAAAAAGGCAAAAAACACTCTGGGGAACTCCTGTGCCTCAGCTAGCTAAAAACCAACTAAACTAAACTAAAAACTAACTAAAAAGGAAACTGAACTAAAGTGCCTAGAAGCAAAGGAGAGCTCTGTCCCGCTGTCTTTCCCTGCTGCAGACAACACAGGCCAGGGAAGCGTGCAGGGCACTGAGTGCCATTTCTGCAAACAAACTGCAGCTTCTTCTTCCCCCCCTTGGCTCTCAGAGCCAGTCTTGAAGGTGCAGAACTTAATAGGCAGCAGAAACAGAACAGACACCTGGGGATCCAAGGATCACAAAGTCACCCCAGGCCAGAAGGAGGTTGGGAGAAGTGGGATCCACATTTGGAGTGGTGGGATGGGGATTGTGTGGGGCTGGCTGGCTGGGCTGTATTGGATAGGAAATCAAACTTTCAGAGTTCCTGATTTCTGTCCCATTCATTTTCAGTCAGGTGCAGCTCTGTTTGCAGAGGGTCGCTGTGGCACTCGAGACGGACACACGACGCAGCGAGGTTGGCACAGCAAGAGCAATCTTTATTGTTCAGAAGTTGCTTTTCAATGATTCACAGTGGGGGCTGGGTAACCTGGTGATTCAGAGATCCTGGCCATCCTTTGGAAGCAAGATACTTTTTTCTAAGAGAGAGAAAAATACCACTCCCAGAAATCTTTGAGTTAGTTATGTTAAACTGTTACACTCCATTGCTGTTCTCCCCTGCCATCCCACCCCAATACCTGTATCCCAGTTTTCCCCCAGCCCCTCTCCTCCCCTATAAATACCCCAGTTTATCCCCTGTTCCAGAGAGCTGCTGTCACTGGCTCCCTTTGCCGAGGGCCCGGCTGTAATAAAGGCCAGTTCTCTGCGGAACGCCACACAGCGCTCTGCTCTCTCCCTCCGTGTCGCCTGCACGCTGCCGCTGAGCTGAGCTGAGCTGAAATCACTCGCCGGGCAGAGGACGTGTCTGTGCCCCGGGCAGCCCAACCGCGGACCGCTTTTCCGGGAGTCGCGGCACCCCTGCCACCTCCACCGCCGCGGCAACCTATGAGAAAGCACAGCTGGGTTCTGCTCAGGCCATTTCAAACTACCTGGGCTATTTGGGACTTGCCCTTGCAAAGGCAGCATCTCAGGAAAAGTCCAAGTTTCTCTTCATGGACTCCCAGGATGTCTTGCCTTGGAAGGGACCTTAAAGATCCTCTTGTTCCAACTCTCAGCACACTCAGGACACCTTCCCCTAGACCAGCTTGCTCCAAGCCCCATCCAACCTGGCCTTCAACCCTTCCAAGGGTCAGACAATCACAGCTTCTCTGCAACCTGGTCTATTCCTCCCACATCGAAAATCAGACCAAACTTAGCAGCCTCAGAGATCGATTTCTATTCAATAGCTACATTTATCTAGGAAAGAAATATGGCAAAACTTGTTTGCATCTGACTTTGCAAAATCAACACGAGCTCTTCAGAAAGGGCTGCCATCCACCCACTTTGCTTATTTTTGCCCATTTGGTGGAACATTTGCATTCTGTTGTTGTTTGGAGCAGTATTTTAATGTATCTGGCTGAGGCTGCTTCAAATAGTCCAGCGAGATACCAGGGGGTGAGGGGTGGAAAACTGAGCTCTTACACATCCAGTACTTCTGTTGTTGGAAGTCTTCAATCCCACCTCTCTGCTGGGATGAAATAGGTGCTACTCATCCAATTTCTAAAGTATCGTGCATCAAGCTGACATTATTTGAAGACTTCAAAATAAAAAAGGCAATTGAAACGAACCTCTGCTCCTTTCCATTTTCTCTGTTCCACAGTTTACGACAGAAGACAGAAGAGAAAGATTGTTTTGGGAACAATGTTTTCAGGACTCTAAAAAGAATATCAAAACCGCTCTGCCACACTCTCAACTCTTGCAGTGCCAAAAAGCACTGGCTGGCTTTGCTCACAGAGTCACAATTGTGGTGGCATTTCTACCACACCACAGGACAGCGATGTTTTTCCTTTTCTCCTGGAAATACCTGCAGCACTTCTGGCTAGCAAGGCAAACATGAGCCTCTTTTAGTGGCCCTTGAAACTGGACATGTGAAATGATGTACACAAACCACAGGCCAGCTGAACCTGGGATCTCTGAATGGGTCTTCACATTCTTCCCAGGAAGATGAATGAGAATCACTATTTTGGCAGGGAAACTGCATCAGCTGGCAATTTGGTGTAGGAAATGTGCTTTCTGCTCCTCTCAGAGCCAAAACTCCTACCCATTTCTTGCAAGTCCTTCTTAGATAAGGACCATGTTCAACTGAGTGACAGTGAAGCCAAATGGCAATCCAGGAATCAATTGTCCTGTACACAATCTCCTCCATCCACGTGCAAGGTTACTCACGGGCACACAGGAGGAAGGAAGAAACCCAAATGCGTCATTGGACATAAAGTCAGACGTGTTGAGGGATGAAGAAATCTTGCAGAGCTATGGAAAGCTCCCCTGAAAACCCAGTTCAGGAAGAGCCTGAGCTGTTTTGTGCTTCTAGGCCTGAAGATGCTCAGGATCTTTCCCAGATGCTCAGCAGGCAGCAGGATTATGCCTGAATCTGGCTCTGGAAATGCCAGTGCCTCAACTGAGAGCTGTGGCAATGATTTCCATTGCATGGAGAGGGGCCACAGTCCTGCAAGAGTCTTTCAGCAGAGCAAACAGCAGCCTGGAGGGTGGGCAGTGCTGCATCTGTACCACTGCATGCTCATCCTTCACCGTAATGCACAGCTGCCCCCAAAGCTGCCATGGATCACTTTTTAGATTTCTCCTCTTGGATATATTTTGGAGAAGTTGTTCTAGGTGGCATTTGATGGAGATCCTGTAAGAAGCAGCCATTCGCCTGCTGTGATATCCTTACAACTAATCCTAACTTCTCACTGCCTTTGGTTTTATTTGGGTTTTTTTATCCATTTGTTTGATTGGTTCGTTTGGGTTTGTTTGTTTGTGTTTTTGTCTCTTTTGGTTTGAGATTTTTTCCTTTTTTATAAAGGACTGGTGAAGTTGGCACAGCCCAACTCCAGAAGATGTAAACCGGGCTTGACTTTCCAGAAATGACTTTTGGCTGGCTTTAGCTGCATTCCCCAGGATCAGGATCACCAGTAGATATTTGCAGGTTTTGCTCTGCATCATCAGCTTGCCCTGACTTTGCTCAGTGTTTCACCAATGGAGAAGACAATGGATATTTTGCCAAACCTCCTTTCAAACAACCAAACTTGTGGCAGCACGACAGAAAAGAAGAAAATATTCCCCAGTTAGAACAGAGCCAGAGTGCCACCATTTTCCCCTCCACTTTTCTTGATTTTCTACATTTAGAGGTAAAGCTTTGTTACCACTGAAGATGAATAGATCACACGGACACAGGTCGAGTTGCAGTGAAAACAAGAGCCGAGTTTATTTTCCCTCCCAGGATTTATAGGCTTTTGACCACGGCCAGGGATTGGATGGTCAGGATAACACTTTCTCACTGCACTGGCCATGAGAGATGCCCATCACAAGACGTGTAACAGAAAGAATGTACACATATCTATGTTTACAGTTACTGTCTTGGGAAAGTCTCTAGAAAACTATGTTAGCAAGCTCAGAAGCTGAGTTTTCAGGGCGACAAAGCTTCCATCTCTCACTTCCTGATGCTCTTTGCTACCCTTTAGCCTTGACCCCCACGCATCGGACTGCTGTCCATGTGGGGCTGGGGATGCTCAGCCTGGAAAGAGAAGGTGCTGGGGAGGCCTCCCTGCAGCTCTAGGAAAGATGGGCACCGAGAGGAGAAGCCTTTCAACTGCAAGAGTGAGATTGAAGTTGCATCTAATGAAGCTGCTCTTTTCCACTCAGGCTGCTGGGGCACTGGCCCAGGCTGTGCACACAGTCTGGGGATGCTCCATCCTTGGCAACATCCAAGGCCAGCTGGGAGCAGGGCTCTGAGCAACATATTCTGGGGGAAGATTGCTCCGCTTGGAACAAGATGCTCTTTAGGGTCCCTTCCAAGCCCAGCCACCCAGGGATTCCATCATTCTATGGTCTCCGTTGTCCTCTTCAGCCTGGGCCTGGGCTCCTGGCACTGATGTCACAGTGCACGCTCCAGCTAGAACTTCCAGCATCCAGCAACGGCCACAACACAACCCTTGGCTTGTTGTGTCAGCACGCTCTTCAGAGTGCTCCAAGGCCACCCCTGTCACCTTGCTTGTCACCTGCTGCCTGATACCCCCCTCAGTCCTGAAAGCTCCCCGTTGCTTAGATTTCGATATCCATCCCTGGAGGATGTCTGCATTTCTTCCAAAGAAGGTATGGTACTATACCACGGAGGTGGACACCCCGCAGCTGCCTGGGTGGGCTGGAGCTGTGTGGGACAGTGTGGGAAAGGGACCCCACTCTGAGATTTTTCTACCTCTGCAGGCTGTCATGGACAGAGAGGAGGAGATGGAGGTGGATACACTGATTGATTCTGAAGAAGACATGGAAGTGGATGGAGAGGAGATTGAAGAGGAAGAGATGGAGGTGGAAACGGAAGACTATATTGAAGAGATGGATATCGATGTAAAAGACGAGGAGGAGGACATGGTGTTGGGATGAAGACTGATGCCAGCAGTAGAACAGGCAGGTGCTCCCCACGGACAGAGAGGGTCCTCTGCTGCCAGGCTGGGCCTGGGCTGGGCACTCCCTGCTCAGGGACACGCTAGCCCATGCACTGGATTCTGGTGGCCATCCCTGGCCTTTCCTCTGCTTGCTTTGGGCCACACAAGCCCTGTTCCAGTGCCTGGGCCACAGCCCCCAGCCCCAGCCAGGCTCACTTCTGGCACCAGAGTCCCCCTGTGCCAGTGTCCCAGCCCGGGAGCACATGGAACACCCCTCCATGCCTGACTGCACTGACCGTGCCACTTGTTTTTCTTCCAGGACTGAGGGACATCCCAGACAGAGACGCACCCTTCTGTATATACGTTTTGGAGTTGTTTTGTTCTCGATAGATGTTTTAGGGATTGTTAAAATTTTCTGTAAATATGTTTCATATCGTTTTCTTAGCTAAGTTCTTAGGTAAATAGGTTCTATAGTTTGTTGTTGTTGTTGTTACAAATATTCTGACATTGTAAATATGTTGTGTAGTTCATTCTTGTTCCTTTTCTTCTACAAATAAACATTCTTTGTTTTTCACACCCCAGTTCTCTTTGCATTTTCTTCGGGCACATTTGCAAAGTTGTGCTTTCCACTCGCTCCAGGTTCCCAGGGCTGGATGTCCCGGAGGGAGCTGGCACAGCCACCCCAGCAGTGGCTCCCTGTGCACAGGGGGTCCCACTGACAGAGCTCACCCTCTCCTTGCAGTTTCTCTGGACACACTTGGGAGCTGGAGGGGCAAATCCCAGTGGGCCCTGTCCCATGGCATCCCACATGGGAGCAGGGCTCAGCCTCATCCATGGCTCTTCCCTGGCTAGCCCCAGGGCTAAGGAGGCTGCACTGGGCTGCGGGCAGCCTGCTTCCTGGGCACCCTGAGGGGCTGGAGCCAGCCTGGAGGGAGCCTCAGCACAGGGGCCTCTGGCCTACATGCACCAACATTTCCTTTGCAAACCCCCTCTGTCACCACACTCTGCTACAAGCACAACATCAATTGTTCCTCCTACTTCAAGGGGAGACATTAATTGGCACAAATTTGTCCCTTGGACTTTCTAGCACAGCAAATGGCAGCGCTTGTAATCCCTGTTCTGCACTCCCAAAGCTGGTCACACTTCAGGCCCTTTGTACACCCATTTCCTGATGTGCATCTCACAGTGAGGTGAGATGTGAGCTCTCAGCACACTCAGGACACCTTCCCCTAGACCAGCTTGCTCCAAGCCCCATCCAACCTGGCCTTCAACCCTTCCAAGGGTCAGACAATCACAGACCTGTACTATTCCTCCCAGATCTAAAATCATACCAAACTTAGCAGCCTCAGAGATAGATTTCTATTAAATATCTACATTTTTCTAGGAAAGAAATATGGCAAAACTTGTTTGCATCTGACTTTGCAAAATCAACACGAGCTCTTCAGAAAGGGGTGATGCCCACTTTTCTTATTTTTCCCCATTTGGTGGAACATTGTCATTCTGTTGTTGTTTGGAGCAGTATTTTAATGTATCTGGCTGAGGCTGCTTCAAATAGTCCAGCGAGATACCAGGGTGTGAGGGGTGGAGAACTGAGCTCTTACACATCCAGTACTTCTGTTGTTGGAAGTCTTCAATCCCACCTCTCTGCTGGGATGAAATAGGTGCTACTAATCCAACTTCTAAAGTATCATGCATCAAGCTGACACTATTTCAAGACTAAAAAATAAAAAAGCCAATTTAAACAAACCTCTGCTACTTTCCATGTTCTCTGTTCCACAGTTTATGACAGAAGACAGGAGAGAAAGATTGTTCAGGGAACAATGTTTTCAGGACTCTAAAAAGAACTGAAAATCCACTCTGCCACACTCTCAGCTGCTGCAGCCCCAAAAAGCACTGGCTCTCTTTGCTCACAGACTCACAATTGTGGTGGCATTTCTACCATGCCACAGGACAGCGATGTTTTTCTTTTTCTCCTGGAAATACCTACAGCACTTCTGGCTAGCAAGGCAAACATGAGCCTCTTTTAGTGGCCCTTGAAACTGGACATGTGAAATGATGTACACAAAGCCAAAGGCCAGCTGAACCTGGGATCTCTGTATGGCTCTTCACATTCTTCCCAGGAAGATGAATGAGAATCACTATTTTGGCAGGGAAACTGCATCAGCTGGCAATTTGGTGTAGAAAATGTGCTTTCTGCTCCTCTCAGAGCCAAAACTCCGACCCATTTCTTGCAAGTCCTTCTTAGATATGGACCATGTTCAACTGAGTGACAGTGAAGCCAAATGGCAATCCAGGAATCAATTGTCCTGTACACAATCTCCTCCATCCACGTGGAAGGTTACTCATGGGCACACAGGAGGAAGGAAGAAACCCAAATGCATCATTGGACATAAAGTCAGACGTGTTGAGGGATGAAGAAATCTTGCAGAGCTATGGAAAGCTCCCCTGAAAAGCCAGTTCAGGAAGAGCCTGAGCTGTTTTGTGCTTCTAGGCCTGAAGATGCTCAGGATCTTTCCCAGATGCTCAGCAGGCAGCAGGATTGTGCCTGAATCTGCCTCTGGAAATGCCAGTGCCTCAACTGAGAGCTGTGGCAATGATTTCCATTGCATGGAGAGGGGCCACAGTCCTGCAAGAGTCTTTCAGCAGAGCAAACAGCAGCCTGGAGGGTGGGCAGTGCTGCATCTGTACCACTGCATGCTCATCCTTCACCGTAATGCACAGCTGCCCCCAAAGCTGCCATGGATCACGTTTTAGATTTCTCCTCTTGGATATATTTTGGAGAAGTTGCTCTAGGTGGCTTTGGATGGTGATCCTGTAAGAAGCAGCCATTCGCCTGCTGTGATATCCTTACAACTAATCCTAACTTCTCATTGCCTTTGGTTTTATTTGGGTTTTTTTATCTATTGGTTTGATTGGTTTCTTTGGGTTTGTTTGTTTGTGTTTTTGTCTGTTTTGATTTGAGTTTTTTTCCTTTTTTATAAGTGACTGATTTAGTTGGCACAGCCAAACTCCAGAAAACGTAAACCAGGGTTGACTTTCCAGAAATTGCTTTTGGCTGGCTTTAGCTGCATTCCCCAGGATCAGGATCACCAGGAGATATTTGCAGGTTTTACTCTGCATCATCAGCTTGTCCAGACTTTGCTCAGTGTTTCACCAATGGAGAAGACAATGGATATTTTGCCAAAGCTCCTTTCAAACAACAAAGCTTGGGGCAGCACGACACAAAAGAAGAAAAGAAAATATTCCCCAGTTAGAACAGAGCCAGAGTGCCACCATTTTCCCCTCCACTTTTATTGATTTTCTACATTTAGAAGCAAAGCTTCCATCTCCAAAAGCTTCCATCTCTCACTTCCTGATACTATTTGCTACCCTTTAGCCTTGACCCCCATGGATCTGACTGCTGTCCATGTGGGGCTGGGGATGCTCAGCCTGGAAAGAGAAGGTGCTGGGGAGGCCTCCCTGCAGCTCTAGGAAAGATGGGCACCGAGAGGAGAAGCCTTTCAACTGCAGGAGTGAGATTGAAGTTGGATCTAATGAAGCTGCTCTTTTCCACTCAGGCTGCTGGGGCACTGGCCCAGGCTGTGCACACAGCCTGGGGATGCTCCATCCTTGGCAACATCCAAGGCCAGCTGGGAGCAGGGCTCTGAGCAACATATTCTGGGGGAAGATTGCTCAGCTTGGAACAAGATGCTCTTTAGGGTCCCTTCCAAGCCCAGCCACCCAGGGATTCCATCATTCTATGGTCTCCGTTGTCCTCTTCAGCCTGGGCCTGGGCTCCTGGCAGTGATGTCACAGTGCACGCTCCAGCTAGAACTTCCAGCATCCAGCAACGGCCACAACACAACCCTTGGCTTGTTGTGTCAGCACGCTCTTCAGAGTGCTCCAAGGCTACCCCTGTCACCGTGTTTGTCACCAGCTCCCTGATACTGTCCTCAGTCCTGAAAGCTCCCCATTCCTTGGATTTTGCTGCCCATCCCTGCAGGATGTCTGCATTTATTCCAAAGAAGGTATGGTACTATTCCATGGAGGTGGACACCCCGCAGCTGCCTGGGTGGGCTGGAGCTGTGTGGGACAGTGTGGGAAAGGGACCTCACTCTGAGATTTTGCTACCTCTGCAGGCTGTCATGGACAGAGAGGAGGAGATGGAGGTTGACACAGAAATCAATACAGAAGAGGAAATGGAAGTCGATGGAGAGGAGATAGGAGAGGAAGAGATGGAGGTGGAAATGGAAGAGACACTAGAGGAGATGGAGGTGCAAACGGAAGATCACATTGAGCAGATGGATATTGATGTAAGAGAGGAGGAGGAGAAGATGGTGTTGGGATGAAGACCAATGCCAGCAGCAGAACAGGCAGGTGCTCCCCACGGGCAGAGCGGGTCCCCTGCTGCCAGGCTGGGGCTGGGCTGGGCACTCCCTGCTCAGGGACACGCTAGCCCATGCACTGGATTCTGGTGGCCATCCCTGGCCTGGCCTGGCCTTGCTTTGGGCCACACAAGCCCTGTTCCAGTGCCTGGGCCACAGCCCCCAGCCCCAGCCAGGCTCACTTCTGGCAGCAGAGTCCCCCTGTGCCAGTGTCCCAGCCCGGGAGCACATGGAACACCCCTCCATGCCTGACTGCACTGACCGTGCTACTTGTTTTTCTTCCAGGACTGAGGGACATCCCAGACAGAGATGCCACCGTTCTGTATATACGTTTTGGAGTTGTTGTGTTCAGGAAGATGTTTTAGAGTTTGCTGTAGTCTTCTGTAAATACGTTTCAAATTGTTTTGTTAGATAAGTTCTTAGGTAAATAGGTTCTATAATTTGTTGTTGTTGTTACAAATATTCTGACAATGTAAATATGTTGTGTAGTTCATTCTTGTTCCTTTTCTTCTACAAATAAACATTCTTTGTTTTTCACACCCCAGTTCTCTTTGCATTTTCTTCGGGCACATTTGCAAAGTTGTGCTTTCCACTCGCTCCAGGTTCCCAGGGCTGGATGTCCCGGAGGGAGCTGGCACAGCCACCCCAGCAGTGGCTCCCTGTGCACAGGGGGTCCCACTGACAGAGCTCACCCTCTCCTTGCAGTTTCTCTGGACACACTTGGGAGCTGGAGGGGCAAATCCCAGTGGGCCCTGTCCCATGGCATCCCACATGGGAGCAGGGCTCAGCCTCATCCATGGCTCTTCCCTGGCTAGCCCCAGGGCTAAGGAGGCTGCACTGGGCTGCGGGCAGCCTGCTTCCTGGGCACCCTGAGGGGCTGGAGCCAGCCTGGAGGGAGCCTCAGCACAGGGGCCTCTGGCCTACATGCACCAACATTTCCTTTGGAAACCCCCTCTGTCACCACACTCTGCTACAAGCACAACATCAATTGTTCCTCCTACTTCAAGGGGAGACCTTAATTGGCACAAATTTGTCCCTTGGACTTTCTAGCACAGGAAATGTCAGCGCTTGCAATCCCTCTTCCGCACTCCCTGCTCAGGCACCAAAACATTGGAACCTGCCAGAACATCTTGAATTAGCACCAACCTGCAGAGAGTTACAGGGGGAGAACCTACCCCCAACCACACAGGGACATTGATGGGCTGGGGCAGAGCTGAAACTAAAGTATTTTAATGCCAAGAGACAGGATGTTTTATTGCTGAATTCATTCTCCCACAACAAGAATGAAAGCTTTCAGTCTCCTCACCTGCCACACATGTCTATTGCCAAGGTTTGCTTCTGGGTTACCACTGATTTTTATTCATCTCTTCACAACTCTGATGCTCTTCCTGCCTAAGGTGCAGAGATGATATTTCAGAGCCTGATGAGCTCAGCACAGCTTGTGAAACACGCAGGATTTCCACACCCAGAGATTCAGGCCATGCAAACTGATACTTTTTCGTCTGTGTGCTAAGATCACTGGAAGGATGTCAGTGATGTACCACACACTTCTCAGAGCTGTCCCTTCTATCCAGCTCTCCCCAGTCACTTCACACACTTCACTCCAAGCAGGTTCTGATAGAGTTCAGTAGCACATGGGATTTCATCCTGGCTTTTCTTCATTTTCTCCTGAGCTGTCTGCAGACACAGTGTGTGGGCACTGCAGCAGCATTAACGGGGCACCTCCCTGACACTGAGATTCATGTCACAACTTTTCATCAAAAGCAACAAAGAAATGATTCCCACTGGGTCCCACACGGCTCCCTGGCAACTCTGTGCTGCTGCAGCTCCAGCACCAGGCCTGGTGCACATGAATTTCAGATGGAGACACACCAAAGGAATCAACCATTCTCAGAGAAGAAACATCTGTTTGCATGGCCCAAATCCCCACAACACTGCAGACTCTGGTGACCCACACTCTGCATTCGTACTTCAGCCTCTGTGCCTCACTTTTCCTCTCACTGAAGTCCCCCCAGTTTCCCTCATGCTCAGATTCCCAAGAGAATTCAAAGCAGCATTAGGAGCAGGGAGAGATGATGGGAGCTGTCCCAAGGCTCCACCAAATTTCTCAGGCCTGACAATTCTAGCCAAGGACAGAGGAAAAAGCTGCATGAAAGAGGTGTGAAATGAAAGCAGGAATCAAATTTAGGTAGAATGAGAGAAGCTGAAGAGCTTTTCAGTGTTTGCAACAAGATTAGAAGCTCCAGGCACAGGAGGGATGCAACATTTTCCCCACTCTAACAACTCTGTGATGCAAATTGCAGCTCAAATCCTTCTCCCCAGCTCTGGGACTTGTTCAGCCACCAACATGGTGCTGAATTTTTCAAGCAAAGTGGAAGCTGGTCAGAGAGGTGGCTTGCAAATCAAAATCACAGCGGACAGCTTGGAAGCAGCAGCCAGAGCAAAGAGAGGCAGAGCCTGGCCCTGGGGTGCAGCACAGCCACACAACACATGCCTGAAACTCTAAGACATGAAAGAATTTGCCACGGGAGACACAGAAGGTACTTGATGGAATCCTGCCTCCTTCACGATGCATCAGCATGCAGGAGAGCACTAGGATGAAGGTGACAGCACCTTCTGCTGCTGCTTCCATCTCCTGAGTCAAATCTCCCCAATATCTCTCACTATTGGCCATTCCCAAAGCCTCAGATTCCCTCAGTCCTTGCAGGATTTCAGTGCTGAGGAGCATGGAGGGAGATAAAGGCACTTGCCGAGACCAGAGATGCATTTTCTGCCTGAGGTGCATTCCACTGCCCAGCTTAGTTCCTCTAAAACCATTCCAATCAGCCCCTTGGACAGCACCAAGCCAGCAGCAGAACATCAGCGCCTGAAAATGCTTGGAAATGCCATTCTTTGAGATTTCTCTCCACTCTCCCATTTCATGGTGCCATTGCAGGGCTTTATCCCATCACTCAGCACTTGCAGCAAGTCTTGGCAACCAGCTTCAAACGGATTTGTAGTGCTGAGCAAATACAAGGCAATTTGACTTTGTCTGCAGTGAATGAAATTTCACCTCAATCAGACGAACTCTGTGTTCTGTCATTGGCCAGGCACTAACTACTGCCAGCTCCCCCCAAGCCTGGATGTCAAACTGCCTTCATATTGGAAAGTTAAATTGATTTGGTTTTATGTACAAGATTATTCTGTCTCCAAATCATTTGGAGCCATAGAATTGTATTTCCAAGGACTAAACTCAGAGCAGCCACAATGAGCACAAGAGGTAGGAAAAGAAAGAAAAATAGAGATTTCTAAGGAGTTGGAAATTGAATGCTGAGTTTTTCCCATTCCAGGAAGTTCCATCAATTATCACCTGCCACCTCCTTGCCTTCACTTGTGTGGCCACCACTGAATACACTCCCAGACAAGAAAATGTTGGTCCTACTGAAAACGGGCTAGAAGTAGAAAAAGGCTCAGAGATCTGACTTCAAAGACAACATCATGAAAAGAGCTGCCTTATAATAGCAAGATATGATGGGCAGCAGGAATGGCTGAAGCCAGCAGAGAGAAGTCCATGAACTATTGGTGCTACAAAGATTTCTGACAAAACCCCCAAGAAGCCAAAAACAGCGTTTGGTCTGGCCCAGCTGATAGGAGCCCTGTGCATTTAATTCAGTCATTGACAGCACATGGAGATTGGCTTTAAGCTCCTTTGGTCCACTACTACTATATATTATTTTATTTTATTTTATTTTATTTTATTTTATTTTATTTTATTTTATTTTATTTTATTTTATTTTATTTTATTTTATTTTATTTTATTTTATTTTATTTTATTTTATTTTATTTTATTTCATTTCATTTCATTTCATTTCATTTCATTTCATTTCATTTCATTTCATTTTTTCCACCCAGAAAATGTAATTGCTTCTCCTCTTTGGGAAGAAATTACTGCTTTGAATGGTTCAAGGCAGAGTTTCTTCCTACACCCACTTGTAATCAGTCACCAAGAGAAAAATTTTCTCAAAAGATCTCTTAAAAGTTTTGGAGTTACTTTCAACATAAATATCTGGGTGATTTTGCTCCAAATGAGAAGGGAATTGAATTTGGCTCCCTCAGCTTAAAAAGAAGTCTTTCTTCCCAGCTCTTCACCAAGAGGAACAAAACACTTGGTTGCAGCAAAATGAAGGGAGGAAGAAGTTTCTTTTCCCCTGAGCTGCACAGCAGGAGACAATTTTGTTGCCAAGAGGTGACAAAACCCAGCCAATTTCCAGTTCTTTCAGTTGAAGGGAAAAGCTCCGAGGATCATAGCTGGGGCAGACACAGAGTGGGAGGAGCAGGGGATCTGCTGGGGGGTTTTGGCCTGGGGCATAGATTAAAGAAATCTTCAAGTGAAACCCGTCAGAGCTCAAGACTTCATCCCGCAGAGGAGAAATTGGATTTGACCCAAATGCCATTCAAATCCAAAAAACATTGAGGCATCTCCCCAAGCTCTGCTGAGCCATCAGGTACAACCCAAAGCACCCTGTGCGACCAGAGCAGCAGCTCCCTGGCATGGGGACAGGGATGCTCCCTTGGCAAGCCGCCTGCATCACCCATGGGATTTGCAAGATCTGTTTCTAAAGACCCCAACATCCAAAAAACTCCACATTCAAAGCCTTTCCTTTGGGGTTTCACTTCTCCATCTGTCTCTTGTCACTAGACAGCTGCTTCACTTCAACACCCTTCTGGATGGGGTCAAATTTTCTCCGAATTCCCAGCCTAAACAGGAAGTTGCTTCCATTCATTCTTCTGCAAGTACTGCAGCTTGTAGCTGCTCTGCTCTTCCTCTCCTGCTGTGCATTTGTGCACATCAAGTGCCAAGAGCATTTCCTTGTTTCAATGCCGCAGCGACGGAAAGCCCGGAGCACCGCGACTTCTCTAGATATTCAGCCCTGATAAGGGCTGGGCCGAGGCGCGTGAGCAGCTTCGAGCAGGCGAGTGATTCAGCTCAGGCTCAGCGGTAGTTGAGTGATTTCAGCTCAGCTTAGCTCGGCTCGGCAGCAGCGGCAGGCAGGCAACACAGGAAGCAGGGACGGGAATGCTGGTCCAGCGTTCCACCAAGGCAAAACCTTTTATTCAGGCAGAGCTTCGGCGAAGGGTGCCGGCAACAGCGAATCCGTCGAACAGGGGAAAAGCCGGGGTATTTATGGGGAAGGAGAGGGGCGGGGGGAAGCCCGAGATACCTGTATCGGGATGGGACAGCAGGCGGGAACACCAATGGGACACAACAGTTTAACATATCTAACTCAAAGACCCCTGGGAGCGACACATTGTCTCTCTCTTACAGAGAAGTATCTTGTCTCCAGGGTAGAGCCAGAATCTCAGGCCCAGCGGGCTCCTCCTTAGCCACAACTCCCCCTTCTTTACTTATTAAAAAGGCATCTCCTAGAGAGTTAGCTAATAGATTCTTAAAACATGAAAACATACTTGGGAAGATAATAACAATTAGGAAAACCCAAAAAACTTTTTTCAGGAGGGAGGCAACCCATCCTTTGAGCCCTTAGCTCCCAAAATGGTCCTCAAGCCACTGGGGCTCCTTTTCAGTCTGGAGTTCCTGGACCGGACCGCGTGTTGGGGTCTCTGGATGAGGGCGTGGATGCCTTCACTGGGGCTGGGGAGGTCAAAGCAGCACAGTCCGTTAAATTCTTCGCAGCCGTGTCCATGGGCCAGGAGCAAAAA
Organism: Poecile atricapillus; assembly: GCF_030490865.1. NCBI lineage: Eukaryota > Metazoa > Chordata > Aves > Passeriformes > Paridae > Poecile > Poecile atricapillus. The sequence continues at coordinate 353,768 of NC_081279.1, forward strand.
GTCTAGAGGGTTGGTGGCACTGCCCATGGACAAGCACATGTGGTCTTGTTTGAGCGTCTTTGCCAGGGTGATCCACGTGTTCTCTTGGGGCTGTGCTACTAGCCAGGCATCCACAGCTGATGTTTTCAGGAGCATCCAGATAATCAGGAACATCCGGAACTCAAGGATGGTTTTGCTCTCCATTTTCTACAACAGGACATAAAAGATTAGCTCTGATTTTTGGAGGGGGGGGGAGCTATTTTCTTTTTCCCTTTCCTCTCCCATCTCCCCCCTCTTTTAAAAAAAACAAACAAAAAAACAAACAATTACAAGCAAGGTTATTCTGTGTATTGGGGACACATGAGCTGACACCAGCAGCAGCACAGAGGTGCATTTTGGTGTAAACTGGCAATTTGGGCTGGGCAACGAGGGCAAGAAGAGGAAGGGGGAGGGACTTAAGAAGACTTGCGTACTGTCACGGTGTCAGGCGTGACGTTGGCAGTCGTCTCGTTGCAGCTCTGGTAGCAGGATGGTTTGGCCTCTGTCTGGTTGTTGGTCTGGTGGCAGGTCGGTTCTGTGGACTCCGATGACGTCTCCGTTTCCAGGCTGCAGTGGGCTGCTGTTTTTCTGGACCTGTGTGGGTCTCAGGAGACTTTGAAAGTTCTGAATTTGGTGCAGGGTTTGTAGGGCCTAAATAAGGTTTTACATTTTTCCCTGGGAGCCACTTAGGTCCTGATGGCGTGGACACACACGCATACCCTCTCCCCCAGGTAATCAACGGGAAAGGTCCTGATACCAGTTGTGATTCAGGATCCTTGATCAGCACTGGTGGCTTCTCTGTGAGTTTGGCATGAGTTGAGTTAGAGAAGTGCCGAATTACAGGGGGGTCAGGCTCTGTAGCTGAGCAATTTAGAAAGTTCATGACATATAGAGCCTTACAGAGCCTCTCAATGGGAGGAATGATCTCTGTTCCTCCCCGCTGGTGATCAAGGACTCTTTTCAGGTTTTGGTGGGTCCTTTCTACTATTGATTGCCCTGTAGGGGAATGAGGAATGCCCGTGGTGTGTTTCACCCCCCACTCATTGAAAAAGTAGCTCTTAGTTTGTGAGAGGTGTAAGCAGGTCTGTTGTCTGTTTTAATTTGTTCTGGGACTCCCAGGGTAGCAAAAGCAAGGAGAAAATGTCGGATGGTGTGCTTGGCATTTTCTCCTGCATGGGCTGAGGCAAACACTGTGCCAGAGAAGGTGTCTACGGAGACATGTACATATTTGACTCTCCCGAGGGACGGGACGTGAGTGACATCGGTTTGCCATATCTGGCAGCTGTTAAGTCCTCGGGGGTTAACCCCGGAGTTAACGACTGGTATTTGGAACGATTGGCAATTAGGACAGGTGGCAACTATTGCCCTAGCCTGGTCTCTGGGTAGTCTGAACATTCTCATCAGTGCAGGCACGTTTTGGTGGAAGAACTGGTGGGACAATATCATTTGTGTGAAAATGTCAGGGACATTGGCTGCCCCAGCAGGCATGGCTAAGGCGTCTGCCCTCCTGTTTCCTTCAGCAATGGCACCTGGGAAGTTGGTGTGTGCCCTCACATGCATGACATAGTAAGGTTGCTTTCTGTGGGAGATAAGATACACTAATTCAGAAAGCAATTGGTATCAATTTGGGTTAGAGACCTCTTTCAGAAATGCATGTTCTGCTCTCATAGCTATTCCAGCCACATAAGCCGAATCAGTCACCAGATTGAAAGGTTCTTGGAATTTTTCAAAAGCTCTGACAACGGCTGCTAATTCAGCAATTTGTGGTGATCCCTCGACCACTTGGACATCAGACTCCCATTTCTGTGTCCTGGGGTCCTTCCAAGCCATGACTGACTTGTGGGATTTCCCTGAGCCATCTGTGAAAACCGTCAGGGCCTGGAGTGGTGTTTTGCTCTGTAATGATTTGGGGACCAAATTAAATGTGGTTTTGAAAAGTTTGTGGCCAGGTGGGTGTATAGAAATTTGGCCTGAATAGCTATTGAGAGCGAACTGAAGGCTCTCATTGGTTTGGAGCAAAGGCTCCAAACTTCCAGTTGCCAATGGGAGGAAAATGCATGTGAACTCACAGGCTGCAAGAGTGCGGAGACAGACTCTAGCTCTTTTAATGAGTTCCGCCATGATTTCCTGTGGAGTGGTGATAGTCTTAGTGGGCTGGTTATGTGTGAAAATCCACTCGATGATAAGGAGTGGATCCTTCAATGCCATGTCCCATTGAAAAATGAGCGCGTGTAAGTGCAGGGCCTTACCCAGGATAACCAGCTGGAAGGGCAGGCTGGGTTCATAACGGTGGGCTTGCCGTGAAGACAGGGCCTCCTGGACCTTGGTGATGGATTCCCAGGCCTCCGGCGTGAGGGAGTGTGGTGAATCGAGGGCTTCGCTGCCACGGAGCAGGTTGAATAGGGGCACAAGGACTTCTGTTGTTACCCCAAGCAGAGGGCGTATCCAGTTGATGGACCCGCAGAGCTGATGTAGGTCCCGCCGGGTCTTGGGGTCATCTTTGATGCTCAGCTGCTGGGGCACGATGGTCCGTTCACGGATCCGGAGTCCCAGGTAGGTCCAAGGGCAGGTGTGCTGGATCTTGTCCTCACGGATCTCAAATCCAGTGTCCTTGATTGTCTGGATGGTTTTTTGTAAAGTCTGGTGCAGATAGTCATTGTCAGCAGCACTAACCAGGATGTCATCCATGCAGTGGAGGATGATGGCATCCAGGAACAGGGTCCTCACAGGTGACAGGATGCGGGCCACGTACCACTGGCAGATGGTAGGAGAATTTTTCATCCCCTAAGGAAGGACTAGCCAATGGTATCTCTTTAAAGGTGCTTGTCTGTTTGGAGAGGGAAGCGAGAATGCAAATCTGGGGGCGTCCCGGGGATGGAGGGCTATGTTGAAAAAACAGTCCTTGATGTCAATGACAACCAGTTTCCAATCCCGGGGAGCATTGAAGGGGAAGGCATGCCAGGCTGGAGGGGTCCCATGTCTTCAATGACATCATTGATTTTCCTGAGGTCATGAAGGAGTCTCCACCTGTCCTTGCCTGGTTTGCGTAGGACAAAGACAGGGGAGTTCCAAGGGCTATTGGTCTCTGTAATGTGGCCCTTGGCAAGCTGCTCTTCTATGAGGGCTTCCAGTGCACGCAGTTTGGTCTCAGATAGGGGCCACTGATCAACCCACACTGGATGGTGCTGTTTCCAGGTGAGTTGGGGGATGGTAGGCGTGGCACGCTTCTCAGTGACCCCCACTAAAAATCCCTGCTGGGAATCTGCAGAGAAGCTTCCTATTGGGACAGGAGATCCCGTCCCCGGAGGGTGATTGGTGCTCTCACCACAAATGGCCTGATGGTTGCCATTTGACCCTCAGGTCCTTCGATGACAATATTCCGTTTGCTCCTCATGGAAGCTCTCATCCTTCCAATTCCTGAGATCATGCCTGCTACAGGTTGTAATTCCCAATTGTCTGGCCACTCGGAGCGGGCGATGATGGTAACATCTGCTCCAGTGTCTAGCATTCCTGGATGCTGAATCCTTTCCCCATAACCAAACAGGCTGCAGTCCACAATGGGTTTGCAGAAGCCCACAACCTGAGTCCACATAGCGCTGGGGTTGAGGGGAACCTGTTCCGGGCAGTCACTGGGAAGTAAAAAGGCCTGTGCCACAGAGTCTGTTCCTTTAAATAATAAGGAGGGTCTATGCAGGTCAGGGAGATGGAAATTTCATCTCCAGGGTATATGGTCTGAACCTCAGGAACAGTATGCATTTGTTCTGGACAGTTGGTAGGGTCCCCAAGTATTAAGATGTTGGAGGGACCACCTGGTGGTCCACGTTTCCCTGTGGGGATTTTGTAAACACAGTCATCCTTCATCTGTAAAGAGAGTCTAGTTACCAGTTGACGCCGGGTTCCCATCTGTAGCGCTCCACCTGCTGGGTTTGATATCGGGGTCCCCGTGGAGGCAGGATGGTGGGTTTGGCAGGAGGGGTGGAGCGGTGCGGCATTTGATTCGATGTCGAAGCGCGGAGCCGTTCCGCGCTCTGCCTGAAGTTTCCCGAACGCCAGTTCTGTCTGGGGAACTGTTGGTGGGCAGGTGGTTGTATGGAATGTCTCTCTGGACAGTCTTTGAAACAAGGTCCAGGCTTGCCGCAGTTAAAACAGCCATTTGTGTTGGGGTCTGCAGCATAAGCTCCAGATATCCCCTCTGCCACTCCCTTAGCCACTGCAAGTGCCACTGTATTCTCACTTGAGGCAGAGGAGTGTTTGGTGCAGGCTTCAACCATCTGATCTATGGTTGGTTCGGGGTCCAGAGGGAGGGCTTGCAAAGCTTCTTTGCACTCCTGATTAGCATTGGCCATTGCTATTTTCACTATTAATTCTTTTTGCGCTTGAGGGCTTTCTATTTGCTTTTCAATGGCCACTTTTAGCTTATCAATATACTTAATATAAGACTCAGTTGCCCCTTGCTTAATATTGGTGAAGCACTGTGTTGGCACTTTATCATCAGGGTTGGTAAAAAGAGATATCTTAGTAGCATTAGCTATATCCTGTAAGGCTGCTTCAGGCAGATCCCTGGCCTGATCTCGGGGCTTTTGGAAATCTCCTCCTCCTGCTAATTGCTCCAAAGTAAAATTGGGTCTGTTAGCATCTTTTGCATAAACGTCTGCTAACTGCTTTAAATGTTTCTTCCACTGCCTCTCCCACAGCATGTATTCTGCTGGAGAGAGCAGGCAGTTCATAATATTCTTGATGTCATGTGGAACCATGATGTGGGCAGAGAAGGAAGCTTCTAGTAAGTGTTTAAAAAAATGTGAACCCCTGCCGTGTTCCTCGGCAGCTTTGCAAAGTTCCTGCAGTTCCCTATAATGAAGGGACTCCCATGCAGCAACCTGTGCCCCTGTCCTGTCTCTCTTCATTATTACCAGAAAGGCAAGTATTTTCTGGGACAGAGCAGAGTTCCCCGCCCGTGTGGCTTCCCTCTGCACCTCAGCCCAGTGATCTCCATATTCAGAATCTGAAGAAGAAGATTCACTGCTCTCATCTCCTAGTGGAGATGGGGGGCGCTTGCTGGCAGCGCGGGGCCGGCTCGGGTGTCTAGAGCTGGCCCTTTTGTGGCCGGGTGGGGAAGCCGAGATGGCCCCGCTCTGGCTGGAGCCGTCCCGACCTCCGGGGCACAGGGACCCTGGAGCGGGAGTGCCGCTGGGGACGGGGCCCCGGCACAAAGGGACAGGACCGGGGTCCGCGATGGGGAGGGGTTTCCCCATGGATGGGGGAGGGCCCGACGCGGTTACACCCAACGACGCAGTGGGGGGGGAGGAGCCGCAGGACGCGGCAGGAAGAGAAGGGGTGAAGGCGGGAAAGTGGCCATTTTGGGCATCGAGGGCGGGAAAACCGGGGTGGGAGTGGGACAAAATGGCGGGGCTGGCCACGCTGCCGGCGCCATCTGTGCTAACGCTAGGAACTGGGAGGGACACAACCGGGTGTGAGGGCATAGGAGAGAGGGTAGAGGAAAGACCCAGAGCGGCACGGCCATTGCCACCCTGGTACAGGTAGAGAGACAGTGGGAAGGTGTCAGGGAGTCGGCAGCAGCTCTGTGCCTGGGGGCAACGTCCACCCGCAGACTGGCTCTCAGATAGGGAAAGGTGTTCGGGGGCACTTGGAGAGGTGGACGGGGTTGGGGGGTTTAACTGGGGACCCAAAACTCCCTCTTCTTTTTTTCCCTCTTTTTCCAATGAGAAAATAATATTTTGAAACACAGGAAAAAACTTTGCAACAGAAAAATCCCCTTTAGCTTGAACAGTATATAACTTTCTTCCCACATTATCCCAAAAAATTCCCGATTTAGCAGAGTCCGAATTCATCTTAAAATGTTTAAAAACCCAATGAATAAATCTTTTAAAATCCCCTTTAGAAAACTTAAAAGTTCCCGATTTTAGGGCATTTGCAACTTGGATATAAAAGTCCCTCTCAGGTGGGGTCAGTCTCTGTACAGAGGACTGGTTTCCCATCCTTTTTCACTCCCCACCCAGCAGTAAAACAGGAAAGAAAAAAAAAAAAAAGCCCGAGGAAAAAAAACCCTTCAACTTACAATTTCTCTTCAGCAGATGCCGGCGGGTGAAAAAAAAGCTGCTGGGTAGGTGGTCACCTGGCGGCCGGTCCTCAGGGACTCTTCCTTGCCCCAGATGGTCAGACGAGGGTCTCGGTCACAGCCTCTGGGATCGCCTCTTGCTAGAACGCAAGAAAGGCTTCCTCGAGGGGCGGCGGCTCAAACAGCGGCTCGTCTCGCAGGTAAACTGCGGGCAGACGCTTCTTCAAGGCTCCTTCGAAGGCCCCGCGTTTGGGACACCAGTTGCTGCAGCGACAGAAAGCCCGGAGCACCGCGACTTCTCTAGATATTCAGCCCTGATAAGGGCTGGGCCGAGGCGCGTGAGCAGCTTCGAGCAGGCGAGTGATTCAGCTCAGGCTCAGCGGTAGTTGAGTGATTTCAGCTCAGCTTAGCTCGGCTCGGCAGCAGCGGCAGGCAGGCAACACAGGAAGCAGGGACGGGAATGCTGGTCCAGCGTTCCACCAAGGCAAAACCTTTTATTCAGGCAGAGCTTCGGCGAAGGGTGCCGGCAACAGCGAATCCGTCGAACAGGGGAAAAGCCGGGGTATTTATGGGGAAGGAGAGGGGCGGGGGGAAGCCCGAGATACCTGTATCGGGATGGGACAGCAGGCGGGAACACCAATGGGACACAACAGTTTAACATATCTAACTCAAAGACCCCTGGGAGCGACACATTGTCTCTCTCTTACAGAGAAGTATTTGTCTCCAGGGTAGAGCCAGAATCTCAGGCCCAGAGGGCTCCTCCGTACCCACATTTCAATGATGTCATTTTGCCTTATTATTTCCTTCCCATAGAGTTGCACAGATTTGGTGCTGGCTCAACACTCAGAACATTGACAGCACAAAGTCGAGTTTTCGCACCAACTTCTCCAACCTTGGCACCTGTTGCAGTCCGCAACCTCAAAATCTCAGCCAGGGAAACCACAGGGTTCTGGGGACCAGCATGGAACACCAGCGAGACGGGCCTTTGTTCATGAAACCATTTCTTCAGCATGGGAACAAACTCAGATCCAGAACAGAGAGCCCCAAACAGAGGCACGGCAGGGGTTTTTGAGGGACAGAACTCTTGAGGGTCTCCACCCTTGAGGCTGGAGCTCAGGGTCAGGGACCACTAGAAACACAACAAGGGAGAAACCCCCCAGGGATTCAAACCCTATCTGAACCCCTGGGCCGTCCTTCACAAGGGGTTTGGGGTGGGACAATGGAGTTCGTTGCCTCCCCCAAGGCACATCACAACATCTGCTCCTTTTTTCTTTATTCCCCTTCAAATTTTAATTTGGAGCTTAAAAATGTTTCCAAAACTTACAGCATAAAATCTTACCTCCTCCACAGAGCACCCGCTTTGCTCTGTGGGACACTAAAAACTCAATAACAAAACATGTTAAGCAAACAAACAAAGAGAAAAAAACAAAATTAAAAACAAACACTTAAATTAAAAAATGATGGTACTTACGGTTTTTTAGTTCAGTCTCTTCCAGTTCTGGAGTTTCTTTCAGGAAGGGCGCAGCTCTTGGATCTCCTCTCACGAGGGGCAGAGTTCTTAGATCTCCAGCTTCGGCTCTGGTCTCGTAGGTGTTGCCGTTGCCACTTGAGATGTTCTTGGTGAAACGCTGGCTTTCAGAGCTCGGTTCCAGTTTTGATTTCCCCAGAGGGGGTGTTGCCCACCATGGAAAAGGCACAGCCCCCAGGGGTGGAGCAGCCAAAGAAAGGGCTGGGAGCGAAGCAGGAGTTACTGGGGGAAGGGAAGGTTGGGGAGCAGAAAAGAAGGAGCAAGGCGGGAAAAAAGGAATCCCAGACCGCGTGGGCAGTGCCATCTTGGGAAGAGGGCAGGGTCCGGGATGGACTTTCCCAGCCAGGGAACGGGAATATGGAAAGACAGGGGGTGAAGGAGAACACGGAACGGCGGGCAGACGGCAGCAGACCCGCAGCACTCTGGATGTTCCCCGTCCCTTGCCTGCCTTCAGGAAAACAGGGGATGGGATGGCAGAAAGACACCGGGCTGACGGGGAGTCGGCAGCAACCCCGAGCCATCTTGGCATTTTTCACCCTTTGTCCTGCCCTTAGGAACAGAGGAGAGGGGAAGATACAGGGAGGTATACACCAAAAAAAAATGAGGGACTTCACAGAAGCCAAAAAACAGTCCACAGGAAGGGCCATACCGTCCATAATCGTCCATAATCGTCCATAATGTTAATATCGTCCATAAAGGTCCTTCCCATCTATATAAAAAAAACCCAAACCCTCCATAATACGTCTCGTTGGGTGATGTTAGATGTTTGTCCCAGTGTCTGGTCTCTCGGCTCCCCCACCTCCATAAGCCCTTTTCCCCCACGGCCCTGAGGCACTCCCAACTTGGCCCTCCTGCCAGGTATTCTCGACTCCTCCTTTCTAAGGCGGGAGTCTCTCCGGCTCTTGAGCCATCAGCCGGGGATTTACGGAGTGTCCATGGAGCCGCTCCTGCTGTTCTCCTGGTGCCTCGCTGGATGCCGTGCATTCTCCACCATTTGTTGCAGTCCGCAACTGCAGGATCAGGACCAGGGATGATATTTTCTGGAAACCGGCATGTACTACAACGAGAAGCGCCTCTGTTCATGAAACCATTTCTTCAGCACAGGAACAACTCAGATCCAGAACAGAGAGCCCCCAACAAAGGCAGGGCAGGGGTTTTGAGGGACAGAACTCTTGAGGGTCTCCACCCTTGAGGGTGGAGTTCAGGGTCAGGGACCACTAGAAACACAGCAAGGGAGAAACCCCCCAGGGACTGAAACCCAATCAGAACCCCTGGGCCACCCTTCACAAGGGGTTTGGGGTGGGACAACTTCATCCAGGGCTCACATGCCCACCCCCCAAAGCAGGAGGTCAAAATTCACTAGCTTGGCTTACAGCCATGCCTCTCCTGTAACAATGCTTATTTGAAACTAACTCTTTGCCTCCCTGAAGCACCTCCCAACAGTTTATGCTGTCTCTTTCCATGTTGATCACTCTCTCTCTCTCTTCCCCTATCTCTGGAAAAAAGGATGAATTTGCAAGACTCACCTGAGTAGGGAGCAGGTTCAACTCTTGCCCAGGCCTTGTGGATGGTCCCGGGATCTCTTGCGGAGCAGCGGCTGGAGCTGTCTGCGCTAGAAGATTTTTTCCCATGGCTGCTGTGGGGAGTGTGGCCATTATCTGAGCACGCTGCAAGCTCCTATCTTTCCCTGCATATCTTTAGTGGGCAGTGTGTGGTGAAACTGAGCAGCGGCAGCAAGTGCAGGCCAGGCAGGGAGCGGCCTGGCCCGGCAGCCCCGCTGTGCAAGGCCCAGCCAAGCCTCTGAGAAGGGGCTCCTGTCACTTGCCAGTCTCCATCCTCCCCGGGAAGCGCAGAGCTGCGGCCAGCCCCGCTCCCCTCCCGTGGCCTTGGCTGGCCTGGGGGGAAGGAGGCTGAAGGGGAGCCCTGGTACCTCTTGAAAAGGCGGAAAGCAAAGAGAGCAAGGAATTGCCGGCCTTAGGACTTCAAGTGGTGTTCCCAGGTTGATGTCACTTTTCAATGGTCCCAACTGCTGTCAGTTCTCAGCATCGGCCACTTGTTGGCCAGGAGAAAAACTTTGTGGCATTTTGAAGAGATTTAGGGAATCTTGATGGATTTTTGTAGAAGTTTATAGGATCTTGAGCAGATTGAAATAATTTTGTGGGATTTTTGTGGATTTTTGTGAGATTTTTGTGGAATCTGTAAAATATTTATGGGATTTTGTGTGATATTGAGAAGATTTAAATAATTTTCTGTGATTTTTGTGGAATTTGTGGGATTTGTCTGGAATTTTGAGGGATTTTTCTTTAATTGTTGGAAATTTTTGGGGATTTTGTGGGATGTTTCTGGAATTTGGTAAGGTTTTGAGATTATTTAAAGAATTTTGTGGTATTTTTCCTGGAATTTTGGGAATTTTTCTGCTATTCTGTGGTATTTTGAGGAGACTTGAAGAATTTTGAAGGATTTTTCTTAGATTTTGAGATTTGTGGAGATTTTGTGGGATGTTTCTTATATTTGATGAGGTTTTGAAAAAATTGAAGGAATTTTGTGGGATTTATCTGGAATTTTTGCGCTTTTTTCAAGAATTCTGAGAGTTTCAGAGGAGACCTGAAGAATTTGGAGGAATTTTTCTTAGATTTTATGGAAATTTGTGGGATTTTGTGGGATTTTTGTGGAATTTTGTTGGATATTGAAGGGAGGTAGGGATTTTGTTGGATTCTTCATAATGTGGTATTTTCTGGATTTTTTTGGGGATTTTGCGGAGACTTCAAGAAGTTTGAGGAAATTTTCTTAGATTTTGTGGAAACTTCTGGAGATTTTGAGAGATTATTTTTAATTTTTGTGGACATTTGTGGAGATTTTTTGGGATGTTACTGCAATTTTGTGGGATATTGTGGAGATTTAGGGAATGTTCTGGGATTTTTCCGTAATTTGGTAGGATATAGAGGAGACTTGATGAATTTTGCGGGATTATTCTTAGATTTTGTGGACATTTGTGGAGATTTTGTAGGATGATTCTGGAACTGGGTAGGGTTTTGTGAAGATTTAAGGAATTTTGAGGTATTTTTCTGGAATTTTGTGAGACTTTTCAAGGGCTTTGTGTAATTTTGAGGAGAGTTGAAGAATTTTGAGGAATTTTTCTTAGATTTTGTGGAAACTTGTGGAGGTTTTGTGGGATTTTTTGTGGAATTCTGTGGGATATAGAGAAGATTTGGGTATTTTGAGGGATTTTTCATGTGTTTTGTGAGAATTTGTGGAGATTTTGTGGAATGTTTCTGAAAATTCAGTTGGGTTTTGAGAAGAATTGGGGAATTTTGTGGGACTTCTCTGGAATTTTGTGTATTTTTCTGGAATTCTGTGGGATTTAGCTAAGACTTGAATAATTTTGAATATTTTTTTTTTAGATTTTGTGAGAATTTGTGGAGATTCTATAGGATTTTTCTGGAATTTTCTGGGCCTTTTCAAGGACTTTGTGGGATTTTGAGCAAACTAGAAGAATTTTGAGGATTTTTTCTTAGACTTCGTGGAAGCTTGTTGAGGTTTCATGTGAAGTTTGTGGAATTTTGTGAGATATTGAGGAAATTTTGGTATTTTGAGGGATTTTTCATGTATTTTGTGGGAATTTCTGGAGATTTTAGGAAATTTTGTGGGATATTTCTGGAATTTTCTGGGGATTTTTGTGGGATTGTGTGGAAATCGGTGGAGATTTTGTGGGACATTGCTGTGAATTGTTATGGTATTAAAATGATTTAGGGAATTTTGTGGGACTTCTCTGGAATTTTGTGGGATTTTTCAAGAATTTTGTGGGATTCTGAGGCGACTTGAAGAATTTTGAGGGATTTTTCACGTATTTTCTGGGAATTTGTGGAGATTTTGTGGGATGTTTCTGCAATTTGGTAAGGGTTTGAAAAGATTTAGTGAATTTTGGGGATTTTTCAGGGATTTTGTGTATTTTCCTGTGAATTGTGTGGGATTTTGAGGAGGCTTGAAGAATTTTGTGGAATTTTTCTTGGATTTTGTGGCAACTTGTGGAGGTTTTGTGGGATTTTTGTGGAATTTTGTGGGATATTGAGGAGATTTTGGGATTTTGAGGTTTTTTTCATGTGTTTTGTGGGAATTTGTAGAGATTTTGTGGGATGTTTCTGGAATTCAGTTGGGTTTTGAGAAGATTTAGGGAATTTTGTGGCATATTCCTGGAATTTAGGATGGTTTTAAGGTGAATTAGGGAATTTTGAGGGATTTTCCTTGAATTTGATGGAAATTTGTGTAGATTTTGTGGGATGTTTCTGGAATTTGGTAGGGTTTTGGAATGATTTAGGACATTTTGTGGGATATTTCTGGAATTTTGTGGGGCTATTCAAGAATGTTGTGGTATTTTGAAATGACTGAGTGAATTTTCTGGTGTTCTTCTTGAATTTTGTGGGAATTTGTGGAGATTTTGTGGGATGTTTCTGGAATTTGGTATAATTTTCTGAAGATTTAGGGAATTTTGTTGGATTTCTCTGGAATTTTATAATATTTTGGGAAAATTTAAATAATTTTAAGGGATTTTTCATGAGTTTTGTGGAAATTGTTGGAGATTATGTGGGATTTTTCTGGAATTTTGTGGGTCTTTTAAAGGATTTTGTTGGGTTCTGAGGGGACTTGAAGGCCCGTCTCCCCTAGGAACACGCACGTACTGCCCGCCCGAGTGGATCGGCCTTCGCTGCTACCACGGCGATGGGGCGACCATCTGGTCCCTGGGCGTGCTGCTGTTTGAGATGGTGTGCGGGTACTTACCCTTGGAGAAGGAGCGAGACATCGTCTTGGGGCAGCTCTTCTTCCCGCAGGAGGCCTCTCCAGGTTGCTATGGGGCCTGAAGAAGGCAGGCTTTGGCAGGTGGCAGCGCGCAGCCCAGCCCGGCCCTCCCGCAGCTGCGCGGGACATCCATGTGCCCTCAAGGGCCGGCTGCAGCAGGTGGCCCGTGGCAGGCTGGCTGTGGCACGCTTGGCTGAAGGAGGGGACGCTTGTCCTGCCGTGCCGCTCTCCCGCCAAGGGCAGCTCCCAGCACACGCAGCATGGCCCGGCTTCTGCAGGCGCCGGGAGCAGCTGGGCAGGAGCCTTCTGCAAGTGAGCGCCGCTTTCTGCCTTCTCTCCCCAGAGTGCCAACATCTGATCCGCTGCTGTTTGTCCAAGCACCCCATGGATCGGCCACTGCTGGAGCAGATCTTCTACCACCCTTGGGTGTTGGGCGGCCATTTCTGATGCCTTGCCGCAGCCGCTGCAGCACCCAGTTCCCGTGTCCCACGCAGGACTGAGGGCCCAGGAAATAAAAGAACCCGAAACCCGGTGCGGGCTGGCAAGTCTGGTCCTTGTTAGCAACTTCAGCTAGGGGAACTTCTTGGCAAAAGGGGTAATCAGAGCGTTCCCTTCAGCCTTTGTCAAGTTTTTGGTGCCTTTCCTCCAGGTTGTCCCTCAAAATCAGAGAGGGGTTGGAACCTGCACCAGTCCCCCCAAATCTGTGGGAGGCAGAGACTACTCCCAGGCCCCACAAAACTGGAGGAGGATGGAGACGATCCCTGGGCCCACAACACTGAAGGGAGATAAATACCCGGCCCCCCCAAAATAAGAGATGGATGGAGCCCACAGCGGCCCCCAAGTAGGAGGGGGAAGGGGAGACTGCCAGCCCCCCTAAAGAGGAGGGGAATTGTGCCTGTGCCAGCCCCACAAATGGCAAGGGGACAGGGAACAGCCCTGGCCTGTCAAAGGGCAAAGAGCCGCCGGGGGCTGCCAGGATGGTGACAACACTGGCACCCCCCAAATCAGAGAGGGACAAAGAGCCCGCACAGGCTTCCCAGGAGAAGAAAGGGGGCAGCAAATATCCCCTGTCCCCCTAAGTTGGAGGGGCACAGACACAACGTCCACCCCCCCTATAGTGGAGGGGGACAGAAACAAAAGACCCCACAAAAAGAGCATGGGGAACCAAGAGCACTGCCGGCCCCACAAAGGTAAGGAGGATGGAGAAACTCCCCATCTGTCCTTGTTTGGAAAGACAGGTGTCTACTAGGGAGGGCAGGGGCCTCCCCTGGAATGGAAATGTAGACCCCCTCCCTCTGAATCATTATAATTTTGAACTCAAGGGGCTCTCAGACAGAGATCTGTGGATACGAATAACAGTTCTTTACTAGTGTGTATAACGAGGCACATAAACAACAATAACTACAGCGTTAACAAGAAAACAGAACCAGGGACCCCGTGACAGCCTTCTCGGCCAAGACGGGAAAGAATGGAGGAGAGGCTTTGCTTCACAAACCCCCTCGGGTTGGCAGTCAGTCCCAGTGCTCCTGCAGGGCTCTGAGGAACACTCAGCTGGAACAGCAGGGATGAGCTGAGATCCCGGGCCGGTGGCTGAGGTAGATCAGTAGCTCAGTGGTGGTGCCTGGCACTGCCACACGTCCTGGCAGGACAGGGGGTGTGAGGCCACCAACAAAGAGGGAAGAAGGAGAAGGAGAAACAGCAGCACCATCTGGGTGATGGCAAATTCCCATCTCTCTGCAGCAACAGCTCCCAGCAAAGTGTCCTTCTCTGAAGCTGAAGAAGCCGCCAAACTCTGCCCACCTTCCCCTTCTCCTGCCCCCTTCAGCCCTGGGCCCAACCGAACTCTTTGTGTTTCTCAAATACCACCCACAGTCAGGTTTTCCCTGCAACTAATTTGTAAAAATTCCACAGTTGAGCCAGAACTAAAAGAAGGACACCTAACCCCCAACAGCTTCTCATCTCCATCTCTTTGCACTCCAAAAACCAGGAGGGATCGATCTGTCACCTCAAAACCACTCAATCCCACTGAAAACAGCTCCATTTTACCCCAAAAGGGCCCAATCCCAACTCAAAAGGGCTTGTTCCTCCTCAGAAAATCTCAATCCCACACCAAAATTACTCAGTTCCACAGCTGCCAGGTGAGATGGAGTGGGAAGGTGTTCTGGTTTAGGGCAAATTTGGAAGAAACCCTCTGAAAGGAGTCCCTGTAAAAAGCAAATTAAAGTTGTCCCTTGAATATGAATAATATGAATAATATGAATAATATGAATAATATTAAAGAATAAATCCTCTGGCTGTTTGAAGAGATGGCAAAGCCAGAAAAGTCCTTTCCATGGGGTGTAGCTCAGCTCGCTCAGTCTCTTATCAGTTCCTCCAGCGCTGGAAAGGGCCCAGGCCCAGGCCCCCGTGGGCCACAGCCGTGAGCTCCCGGGGTTTGTCTGGGTTCTCAGTCCAGAGCAGCTTTGAACAGATCCAAGGAAAAAGGCAAAAAACACTCTGGGGAACTCCTGTGCCTCAGCTAGCTAAAAACCAACTAAACTAAACTAAAAACTAACTAAAAAGGAAACTGAACTGGAGTGCCTAGAAGCAATGGAGAGCTCTGTCCCACTGTCTGTCCCTGCTGCAGACGACACAGGCCAGGGAAGCGTGCGGGGCACTGAGTGCCATTTCTGCAAACAAACTGCAGCTTCTTCTTCCCCCCCTTGGCTCTCAGAGCCAGTCTTGAAGGTGCAGAACTTAATAGGCAGCAGAAACAGAACAGACGCCTGGGGATCCAAGGATCACAAAGTCACCCCAGGCCAGAAGGAGGTTGGGAGAAGTGGGATCCACATTTGGAGCGGTGGGATGGGGATTGTGTGGGGCTGGCTGGTTGGGCTGTATTGGATAGGAAATCAAACTTTCAGAGTTCCTGATTTCTGTCCCATTCATTTTCAGTCAGGTGCAGCTCTGTTTGCAGAGGGTCGCTGTGGCGCTCGAGACGGACACACGACGCAGCGAGGTTGGCATGGCAAGAGCAATCTTTATTGTTCAGAAGCTGCTTTTCCATGGTTGACTGCCGAGGCTGGGGAACTGCCTGATTCAGAGATCCTGGCCCTTCCTTGGAGGCAAGATACTTTTTTCTAAGAGAGAGTAAAGTATCAGTCCCAGCAATCTTTGAGTTAGTTATGTTAAACTGTTACACTCCATTGCTGTTCTCCCCTGCCATCCCACCCCCATACCTGTATCCCAGTGTCATGGAGTTACTTTACCTTTAAGGAAAGTTGGAGTTGCTCGGGACTGTCTGGAGTCTTTTCTCCTGACCAATTATCGGTCATTGCTGAGAATTGACAGCAGTTTTAGCCATTGAAAAGGGGGATCAACTTGTGAACCCTACCTTAAAGTGTAAAACCAGAGCTTTTTTGTGCTCTTTGTTTCCTGGCTGTGAAAGGTAACTGAGCTCCGGCCTCTCGCTCTCTGCCTGGCCATGCGGCCGGGCGGGGGCTGGGCTGGGCCTGCCGTATCTCCCGGCTGGGAGATGGGGCCTGCGGGGGCTTACCCCGGGCCAAGCCGGGCCAGGCCGGTTCCTGGCTCGGCTGCAGGTTTTGCCGTGATGGAATTTACCAGAAACTGCTGAGTGAAGAAGGAGAGGGGCTCTGGGCCTGCAGCAAGCAGAGACACCGACTACACTCTCTAGAGCAGCTATGAAGAACTTTCCATCGCAGACAGCTCCAGCTCCTGTTCAGCAGAGATCACTGAAACATCTACAAAAGCTTGGGCAGGATTTTAACTCTTTCTTACCCAGATGAGACTGGCGGATTAATCTTTTTATCCAGAGAGAGATAAGGAGAGTGATCAACATGAAAAGAGACTTTATAAACTACCAGTGACAGGAAAGAAAAGAAGCTTCAAGAAAGGTAGAGAATTAAGAAGATGCTTTAATTAAGCTGAAATATCTTTCTGTTAAAACTATGGTGATGGACAATGAAGTCCTGAAAAGAACTCCTTTAATTCATGACAGAGTATGGGGAGGAATAGAGTGTTCTAAGTAAAATTTGAGTAAAAAGTAGAGTGATTGTGGTATAGTGAAGTGATAGAAACAGTAAAGCAAAAATTTGAAGCCTTGGGAGGGCAATGAGAAAAACTGTTTTCTGGTGAAGCTCACAGATGAAAACAGATGAAGAAAACTTTTGCTTTTGAATAACTTATCCTTAAAAATGCTATCCCCAAACTCATGACCTATAACACATTTCAGAGTGATGTGGAATGGGAGGGGTGAGCTCTGATAACAGCAGCTCTGGGCAGCTGATATCAGGGAAACGGAAAACTATAACAAAAATAGTTTTCTTGTGAGAAACTCCATAAATTAACAGAAAGAAACTTCTGTTTCTCTACAGAGACTGGTGAAAAGACTGTAGAAAGAATTGGGACTGTTTAAACCATCAAAATTCTAAAGTTTTTGTCTCTGTTGTCATGTGAACAAAGGAATGGTGGGCAGTAAGAAATGAAAAGGTTTTTCTGGAAGTTTATTCTGGTGTTCTTATTCTTGTAGTTTGTCAATAAACTTTCTTTATTCCTTTTAAGTTTTATGCCTGTTTTGCTCTTGTTTTAATCCATCTCTCACAGCAAGAAATAAGTAATTTTTTTTCCCCCTTTTGATAATTACTGGTTTAAAACCACGACACCCAGTTTCCCCCCAGCCCCTCTCCTCCCCTATAAATACCCCAGTTTTTCCCCTGTTCCACAGAGCTGCTGTCACTGGCTCCCTTGGCCGAGGGCCCGGCTGTAATAAAGGCCAGTTCTCTGCGGAACGCCACACAGCGCTCTGCTCTCTCCCTCCGTGTCGCCTGCACGCTGCCGCTGAGCTGAGCTGAGCTGAAATCACTCGCCGGGCAGAGGACGTGTCTGTGCCCCGGGCAGCCCAACCGCGGACCGCTTTTCCGGGAGTCGCGGCACCCCTGCCACCTCCACCGCCGCGGCAACCTATGAGAAAGCACAGCTGGGTTCTGCTCAGGCCATTTCAAACTACCTGGGGTGTTTGGGACTTGCCCTTGCAAAGGCAGCATCTCAGGAAAAGTCCAAGTTTCTCTTCATGGACTCCCAGGATGTGTTGCCTTAGAAGGGACCTTAAAGCTTCTCTTGTTCCAACTCTCAGCACACTCAGGACACCTTCCCCTAGACCAGCTTGCTCCAAGCCCCATCCAACCTGGCCTTGAACCCTTCCAAGGGTCAGACAATCACAGCTTCTCTGCAACCTGGTCTATTCCTCCCACATCGAAAATCATACCAAACTTAGCAGCCTCAGACATCGTTTTCTATCAAATATCTCCATTTATCTAGGAAAGAAATATGGCAAAACTTGTTTGCATCTGACATTGCAAAATCAACATGACCTCTTCAGAAAGATCTGCTGCCCGCCCACTTTTCTTATTTTTGCCCATTTGGTGGAACATTTGCATTCTGTTGTTGTTTGGAGCAGTATTTTAATGTATCTGGCTGAGGCTGCTTCAAATAGTCCAGCGAGATACCAAGGTGTGAGGGGTGGAAAACTGAGCTCTTACACATCCAGTACTTCTCTTGTTGGAAGTCTTCAATCCCACCTCTCTGCTGGGATGAAATAGGTGCTACTCATCCAATTTCTAAAGTATCGTGCATCAAGCTGACACTATTTCAAGACTAAAAAATAAAAAAGCCAATTGAAACAAACCTCAGCTCCTTTCCATGTTCTCTGTTCCACAGCTTAGGACAGAAGACAGGAGAGAAAGATTGTTTTGGGAACAATGTTTTCAGGACTCTAAAAAGATTATCGAAACCGCTCTGCCACACTCTCAGCTCTTGCAATGCCAAAAAGCACTGGCTCTCTTTGCTCACAGACTCACAATTGTGGTGGCATTTCTAGTACACCACAGGACAGCGATGTTTTTCCTTTTCTCCTGGAAATACCTACAGCACTTCTGCGTAGCAAGGCAAACATGAGCCTCTTTTAGTGGCCCATGAAATTGGACATGTGAAATGAGGTACACAAAGCCAAAGGCCAGCTGAACCTGGGATCTCTGAATGGCTCTTCACATCCTTCCCAGGAAGATGAATGAGAATCACTATTTTGGCAGGGAAACTGCATCAGCTGGCAATTTGGTGTAGAAAATGTGCTTTCTGCTCCTCTCAGAGCCAAAACTCCTACCCATTTCTTGCAAGTCCTTCTTAGATAAGGACCATGTTCAACTGAGCGACAGTGAAGCAAAATGGCAATCCAGGAATCAATTGTCCTGTACACAATCTCCTCCATCCACGTGGAAGGTTACTCAGGGGCACACAGGAGGAAGGAAGAAACCCAAATGCATCATTGGACATAAAGTCAGACGTGTTGAGGGATGAAGAAATCTTGCAGAGCTATGGAAAGCTCCCCTGAAAAGCCAGTTCAGGAAGAGCCTGAGCTGTTTTGTGCTTCTAGGCCTGAAGATGCTCAGGATCTTTCCCAGATGCTCAGCAGGCAGCAGGATTGTGCCTGAATCTGGCTCTGGAAATGCCAGTGCCTCAACTGAGAGCTGTGGCAATGATTTCCATTGCATGGAGAGGGGCCACAGTCCTGCAAGAGTCTTTCAGCAGAGCAAACAGCAGCCTGGAGGGTGGGCAATGCTGCATCTGTACCACTGCATGCTCATCCTTCACCGTAATGCACAGCTGCCCCCAAAGCTGCCATGGATCACTTTTTAGATTTCTACTGTTGGATATATTTTGGAGAAGTTGCTCTAGGTGGCTTTGGATGGTGATCCTGTAGGAAGCAGCCATTCGCCTGCTGTGATATCTTTACAATTAATCCTAACTTCTCATTGCCTCTGGTTTTATTTGGGGTTTTTTATCTATTGGTTTGATTGGTTTCTTTGGGTTTGTTTCTTTGTGTTTTTATCTCTTTTGGTTTGATATTTTTTCCTTTTTTATAAATGACTGGTGAAGTTGGCACAGCCAAACTCCAGAAGACGTAAACCAGGGTTGACTTTCCAGAAATTGCTTTTGGCTGGCTTTAGCTGCATTCCCCAGGATCAGGATCACCAGTAGATATTTGCAGGTTTTGCTCTGCATCTTCAGCTTGCCCTGACTTTGCTCAGTGTTTCACCAATGGAGAAGACAATGGATATTTTGCCAAACCTCCTTTCAAACAACCAAACTTGTGGCAGCACGACAGAAAAGAAGAAAATATTCACCAGTTAGAACAAAGCCTGAGTCCCACCATTTTCCCTCCCACTTTTATTGATTTTCTACATTTAGAGGCAAAGCGTTGTTACCGCTGAAGATGAATAGATCACACGGACACAGGTCGAGGTGTGGTGAAAAGAAGAGCCGAGTTTATTTTCCCTCCCAGGATTTATAGGCTTCCGACCACAGCCAGGGATTGGATGGTCAGGATAACACTTTCTCACTGCACTGGCTATGAGAGATGTCCATCACAAGACGTGTAACAGAAAGAATGCACACATATCTATGTTTACAGTTACTGTCCTGGGAAAGTCTTTAGAAAACTATGTTAGCAAGCTCAGAAGCTGAGTTTTCAGGGCGACAAAGCTTCCATCTCTCACTTCCTGATGCTCTTTGCTACCCTTTAGCCTTCACCCCCCACGCATCGGACTGCTGTCCATGTGGGGCTGGGGATGCTCAGCCTGGAAAGAGAAGGTGCTGGGGAGGCCTCCCTGCAGCTCTAGGAAAGATGGGCACAGAGAGGAGAAGCCTTTCAACTGCAGGAGTGAGATTGAAGTTGCATCTAATGAAGCTGCTCTTTTCCACTCAGGCTGCTGGGGCACTGGCCCAGGCTGTGCACACAGTCTGGGGATGCTCCATCCTTGGCAACATCCAAGGCCAGCTGGGAGCAGGGCTCTGAGCAACATATTCTGGGGGAAGATTGCTCAGCTTGGAACAAGATGCTCTTTAGGGTCCCTTCCAAGCCCAGCCACCCAGGGATTCCATCATTCTATGGTCTCCGTTGTCCTCTTCAGCCTGGGCCTGGGCTCCTGGCAGTGATGTCACAGTGCACGCTCCAGCTAGAACTTCCAGCATCCAGCAACGGCCACAACACAACCCTTGGCTCCTTGTGTCAGCACGCTCTTCACCCTGCTGCAAGGCTACCCCTGTCACCTTCCTTGTCACCTGCCCCCTGATACCCCCATCAGTCCCGAAAGTTCCTCATTGCCTGGAGTTCTCTATCCATCCCTTCACGATGTCTGCATTTGTTCCAAAGAAGGTATGGTAATATTCCATGGAGGTGGACATCCCCCAGCTGCCTGGGTGCCTGGAGCTCTGTGGGATAGTGTGGGATAGGGACCCCACTCTGAGATTTTGCTACCTCTGCAGGCTGTCCCAGACCAAGAAGAAGAGATGGAGGTGGATACAGAGATTGATAGGGAAGAGAAAATGGAAGTGGATGAAGAGGATAACAGAGAGGAAGAAATGGAGTTGGAAATTGATGACTACGTTGAGGAGATGGATGTTGATACAAAAGACGAGGAGGAGGACATGGTCTTGGGATGAAGACCGATGCCAGCAGCAGAACAGGCAGGTGCTCCCCACGGGCAGAGCGGGTCCTCTGCTGCCAGGCTGGGGTTGGGCTGGGCACTCCCTGCTCAGGGACACGCTAGCCCATGCACTGGATTCTGGTGGTCATCCCTGGCCTGGCCTGGCCTTGCTTTGGGCCACACAAGCCCTGTTCCAGTGCCTGGGCCACAGCCCCCAGCCCCAGCCAGGCTCACTTCTGGCAGCAGAGTCCCCCTGTGCCAGTGTCCCAGCCCGGGAGCACATGGAACACCCCTCCATGCCTGACTGCACTGACCGTGCTACTTGGTTTTCTTCCAGGACTGAGGCGCATCCCGGACAGAGATGACACCGTTCTGTACATACGTTTTGGAGTTGTTTTTTTCAGGATAGAGGTTTTAGGGATTGCTTAAGTTTTCTGTAAATACGTTTCATATAGTTCTGTTAGATATGTAATTAGGTAAATAGGTTCTATAGTTTGTTGTTGTTTTTGTTGTTACCAATATTCTTACAATGTAAATATGTTGTGTAGTTCATTCTTGTTCATTTTCTTCTACAAATAAACATTCTTTGTTTTTCACACCCCACTTCTCTTTGCATTTTCTTCGGGCACATTTGCAAAGTTGTGGTTTCCACTCACTCCAGGTTCCCAGGGCTGGATGTCCCGGAGGGAGCTGGCACAGCCACCCCAGCAGTGGCTCCCTGTGCACAGGGGGTCCCACTGACAGAGCTCACCCTCTCCTTGCAGTTTCTCTGGACACACTTGGGAGCTGGAGGAGCAAATCCCAGTGGGCCCTGTTCCATGGCATCCCACATGGGAGCAGGGCTGAGCCTCATCCATGGCTCTTCCCTGGCTAGCCCCAGGGCTAAGGAGGCTGCACTGGGCTGCGGGCAGCCTGCTTCCTGGGCACCCTGAGGGGCTGGAGCCAGCCTGGAGGGAGCCTCAGCACAGGGGCCTCTGGCCTACATGCACCAACATTTCCTTTGCAAACCCCCTCTGTCACCACACTCTGCTACAAGCACAACATCAATTGTTCCTCCTACTTCAAGGGGAGACATTAATTGGCACAAATTTGTCCCTTGGACTTTCTAGCACAGCAAATGGCAGCGCTTGCAATCCCTCTTCTGCACTCCCTGCTCGCGCACCAAAACACTGGAACCTGCCAGAACATCTTGAATTAGCACCAACCTGCAGAGAGCTACAGGGGGACAACCTACCCCCAACCACACAGGGACACTGATGGGCTGGGGCAGAGCTGCAACTAAAGTATTTTAATGCCAAGAGACAGGATTATTTTATTGCTGAATTCATTCTCCCACAACAAGAATGAAAGCTTTCAGTCTCCTCACCCGCCACACATGTCTATTGCCAAAGTTTGCTTCTGGGTTACCACTGATTTTTATTCATCTCTTCACAACTCTGATGCTCTTCCTGCCTAAGGTGCAGAGATGATATTTCAGAGCCAGATGAGCTCAGCACAGCTTGTGCAACACGCAGGATTTCCAGACCCAGAGATTCAGGCCATGTAAACTGATACTTTTTCGTCTGTGTGCAAAGATCACTGGAAGGATGTCAGTGATGTACCACACACTTCTCAGAGCTGTCCCTTCTATCCAGCTCTCCCCAGTCACTTCACACACTTCACTCCAAGCAGGTTCTGATCGAGTTCAGGAGCACATGGGATTTCATCCTGGCTTTTCTTCATTTTCTCCTGAGCTGTCTGCAGACACAGTGTGTGGGCACTGCAGCAGCATTAACGGGGCACCTCCCTGACACTGAGATTCATGTCACAACTTTTCATCAAAAGCAGCAAA
Source organism: Poecile atricapillus (assembly GCF_030490865.1). Classification (NCBI taxonomy): domain Eukaryota; kingdom Metazoa; phylum Chordata; class Aves; order Passeriformes; family Paridae; genus Poecile; species Poecile atricapillus. The sequence continues at coordinate 376,495 of NC_081279.1, forward strand.
GAAATGATTCCCACTGGGTCCCACACGGCTCCCTGGCAACTCTGTGCTGCTGCAGCTCCAGCACCAGGCCTGGTGCACAGGAATTTCAGGAGGAGACACACCGAAGGAATCAGCCATTCCCAGAGAAGAAACATCTGTTTGAGTGGCCCAAATCCCCACAACACTGCAGACTCTGGTGACCCACACTCTGCATTTGCACTTCAGCCTCTGTGCCTCACTTTGCCTCTCACTAAAGTCCCCCCAGTTTCCCTCATGCTCAGATTCCCAAGAGAATTCAAAGCAGCATTAGGAGCAGGGAGAGATGATGGGAGCTGTCCCAAGGCTCGATCAAATTTCTCAGGCCTGATAATTCTAGCCAAGGACAGAGGAAAAAGCTGCATAAAAGAGGTGTGAAATCAAAGCAGGAATCAAATTTAGGTAGAATGAGAGAAGCTGAAGAGGTTTTCAGTGTTTGCAACAAGATTAGAAGCTCCAGGTCCAGGAGGGATGCAACATTTCCCCCATTCTAACAACTCTGTGATGCAAATTGATGCTCAAATCCTTCTCCCCAGCTCTGGGACTTGTTCAGCCACCAACATGGTGCTGAATTTTTCAAGCAAAGTGGAAGCTGGTCAGAGAGGTGGCTTGCAAATCAAAATCACAGCGGACAGCTTGGAAGCACCAGCCAGAGCAAAGAGAGGCAGAGCCTGGCCCTGGGGTGCAGCACAGCCACACAACACATGCCTGAAACTCTAAGACATGAAAGAATTTGCCACGGGAGACACAGAAGGTACTTGATGGAATCCTGCCTCCTTCACGATGCATCAGCACGCAGGAGAGCACTAGGATGAAGATGACAGCACCTTCTGCTGCTGCTTCCATCTCCTGAGTCAAATCTCCCCAATATCTCTCACTATTGGCCATTCCCAAAGCCTCAAATTCCCTCAGTCCTTGCAGGATTTCAATGCTGAGCAGCATGAAGGGAGATAAAGGCACTTGCAGAGACCAGAGATGCATTTTCTGCCTGAGGTGCATTCCACTGCCCAGCTTAGTTCCTCTAAAACCATTCCAATCAGCCCCTTGGACAGCACCAAGCCAGCAGCAGAACATCAGCGCCTGAAAATGCTTGGAAATGCCATTCTTTGAGATTTCTCTCCAGCTCTCCCATTTCATGGTGCCATTGCAGGGCTTTATCCCATCACTCAGCACTTGCAGCAAGTCTTGGCAACCAGCTTCAAACGGATTTGTAGTGCTGAGCAAATGCGAGGCAATTTGACTTTGTCTGCAGTGAATGAAATTTCACCTCAATCAGACGAACTCTGTGTTCTGTCATTGGCCAGGCACTAATTACTGCCAGCTCCCCCCAAGCCTGGATGTCAAACTGCCTTTATATTGGAAACTTAAATTGAGTTGGTTTTATGTACAAGATTATTCTGTCTCCAAATCATTTGGAGCCATAGAATTGCATTTCCAAGTGTTGCCCGATCTGAAGAAAACACAAACAACCAAAGTCGTTTATGCGGTGCTTTATTGAGGGCCTGGGAGCCTGTGGACTAGCGTCCAAAGACAGAGCCCCATTTCACAGAAAAATCACAGGGTTTTTATATGTTTTCTACATGATTTCTTCATCATCACAAACTTTCACTACTTGGTACGATTATCTCTTTATAACCTTTAAATTCTGCCAACAGGTACATTCCTTAATCTCCTAGTTACACTGCTTACATTGCAATATCTGCTATATAGTTCATCTGCAGGTTACGTGCGGCCTACCAAGCCTTAGCATGACTACTACTAATGTCAACTAATGCTAACTGTTAACGTTTGCTACTATCTTAATAATACAGTTTATTGAATCAAATGGCAACAATTCCCCCCCTTTTGAGCATTCTTCAATCTTCTGCAAGAATGCTCAACTCTTAGTTCTGATTGGTTCTTTCAAATGCTGGATTATCTCGCCCAACGACATCTTCATATTTCGGAGGAGGTCGGCGTCTTTCATTGAGACGTATCTCATTGGTTCTTGCCAAGGCTTTGATCACTCTTCTGGTGCGTCTTGTTTCCTTTTCGATGACTCCTAGAACACACTTATAGGCTAACCAAATGATTAGTAACAAGACTGCAAATAACAGAATGTACTGTATCACTGACGAAACCCATCCAGAAACCTGAAGTCCTAAAGACTCAAATATTGCTCCGATCCAATTATTTTTCAATTTCAATTTTCCAATTTTTCAAAATTTCAATTTTCAGAAATTTTTCAATTTCTTTTGTTTTGGATTCAATCGTTTCCAATTGAGAAATATCTTTTTCTACTTCAATGGTCACGTTTGGAATATAGATGCAGCAATGGTCAATTTTCCTTTTTAGATACTGACACACCCCATGCTCTTTTAACAATAGCATATCCAGTGCCATCCTGTTCTGTAAAGTCATTCGGGATGTGGCTTGCAATTGCAGATTCATGTCTTCAAATCCTTTCTTAGTGGCTGCTGCCAATCTCTCAGTCTGCCCTAGCAATTTGTATAGCATCTCTCTGTTCCTATAGGAGGCCACAGATGCAAATAGTGATTCTAAAGCCCACCCAAATTTAACTCCACCATCAGGTTCATGCCATTCATCTTCTAGTTCAGCGAATTCATCCACTTCTCTTTTTTTTCGTTTAGATTTTAATTCCGATTGTTTCCAGAGGGGGCAGAGGGTCGGGACTCCCAGAGTGATTTGTGTCACAGGCCCATCTATAGGAATGTGCATAGTCCATTGTCCATGTCCCATTACCCAGACTAAATTCCCTGGACTTTTGACAGTAGTAACTCTACAACTTACCGCACGTCTGATTCCACTGTTGCCGGATGCTTCTCCTGTAATTGTATGATTAAATTTCCTGCATTCACATCCCGACTTGAGTAGTACTCTAAGAGGAGCCAGGCTAATTTGGCTTTCAGGGGTATCACATGTAATGACTTTAGTACAATTCCAATTTTCCTTAGCTGCTTTAATGTCTCTTGTAGAGGTCCCTGTTCTATAGACTTCTTCCGGGGTTTGATTTTTACTTCCTGTCCATTGTATGCACCAGTCCACTGCTCCAATATAATTATAATGTTCTAATAAACTCGGACCCCATACGGTTTTCCACTCACCCCACAGTGTAGTTTGGCTCGTAATATTTTGGCAATCTTGTAACTCATTATACTGACACCACCCTACATCATTAAACCCTCTTATACGGGTAAATTTGCTGTTGTGCAGTTTCATACAATCTTCTTCAGGTCGGGCGGCTACCTTTTGGACAGTCTTTTGACATACTGTAGATGTGTTGTCCACCGTCTCAGGTAATAATGGAATGGGAATTATTCCCCACGGAATTGGTCCTCCTGCGGCTTGTGGGAGGGGTAAGCATGCTGTTATTCGGGACACATTTTGGACTTTTCCAAAATCTCTAATTAACCCCACTACTAAATTCTCTTGTTCATGACTTTGTTGTACAGCTACTCCTGTATCTCTTGGCTCTCTATGCTTCTTTCCTGTTAGAGATACTATGTGAGTAGGCCTGGCCTTTTGTGCATCCTTACCCCAAACTGTGACAATATTTGCTTCTGGATAATCAGCACTTTCTTTCCAGGTTGCTTGCACATTCTGGACTTCAGTTTTCTGGTCATGGGTCAGGTTCACATCCATCTTTTCCATAACACCAACCACTGGTTCGGTAACTGCAACCACAGTAGAGCTGTTAACAGGAATTGGTTTCGTTACTACCAGCAACAATACAATCAAAAAGGCTACTTTTTGCGAAAGATCACCCGAGTTGGAGAGACTATCTGAGTCTCCCATTGTACAGGGACTTTCTTGACTCGGGTGTAGTGGATCCATGAGTCGATTCCTTCGACCTTTACTGCAGTGTAAGTTGTCAGGATCACTTGGCGGGGCCTGTCCCATGTCTCCTTCAAAGGGTGGGTGGACCAATTCTTCACATAGACTTGGTCTCCTGGTTGAATGTCATGCACCGGATTTTCCAGTGGTAAAGGTCGGTTCCACTGCAAGGTTCCCCTTAAAGCATTAAGAGTTTTGTTTAGCGACATGACATAACCAAATATTGTCTGATCACCCTGCACGTGCAAATCTCCTTTCAACACATTAGCATGGTATGGTTTCCCATATAGAATTTCATATGGACTGACACCCACTCGCTCCCTGGGTTTGATTCTGATTCTGAGCAATGCCAATGGCAGTGCCTGTGGCCACTGTATTTTTGCCTCTTGGCAAATTTTCTTGATTTGCCCCTTAATTGTTTGATTCATCCGCTCTACCTGGCCACTTGACTGAGGTCGCCAAGGGGTGTGTAAGTCCCAGGATATATCTAACATCCTGGCCACCTCTTGTACTATTCGTGCTACAAAGTGTGGGCCTCTATCTGATGACAGTCCTAATGGTACCCCAAATCTTGGAATGATTTCTTTCAACAGTGTTTTGACTACTTCCTTTGCCTGATTGGTTCGACAAGGAAAGGCTTCAGGACATCCTGAGAAAGTGCATACATACACTAAAAGATACTTGAAGTTCTGTGCTTTCGGTAATTCTGAAAAATCTACTTGCCAGTAGTCTCCTGGTTCTGGTCCCACTTGTAATTTCCCCAACTGGATCTGCTTCCTAACTATTGGATTATTCTTCAAACAAGTGGGACACATGGCATTCACCCGTTTTGCCAATGTTAACATCTGGTTAGAAATTACTTCTCTTTTTAGAAATTTTACCAATGCCTCTGCTCCCCAATGGCATTTATTATGTTCAGTTTCTAAGATGGCTCTCATAATTCGGGTGGGAACCACAACTTGTCCCATGGCTGTTACATACCATCCAGTTGCATTCTTCTGTGCTCTCAGCAGTGTTGCTAGTTTTTCATCATCCGGGGAATACTTCGGTTCTTGAATCAAATGTGGAGTTACAGGACTCACCTTAGTGGGTATCAGGGCCATTTGGGTCCACACTTCTCTGGCCACTTCTCGTGCTGTGACATCAGCCAATCTGTTTCCTCGATATATTTTTCCTTCTTCCTTCTGGTGACCTCTCACATGCATTATTGCAACCTTTTCAGGTTGGTGTACTGCATCTAGCAAGGCTAGAATTTCAGTTCTTTATTTGATGGTAGTTCCCTGAGAGTTCAATAACCCTCGTTCTTTCCACAAGGCACCATGAATGTGCACAACCCCGAAAGCATATTTAGAATCAGTCCATATATTCACTTTCTTCCCGGAACTTAATATTAGGGCTCTAGTGAGTCCAATGATCTCAGCTCGCTGAGCTGACGTTCCAGGGACCAAGGCCTTTGCTTCCACTACAGTGGTAACTGTTACCACTGCATATCCCGCATACCTGGTACCATTTTCTACATAGCTGGACCCGTCGGTAAACAGTTCCCAATCCGGGTCTTCCATTGGAACATCTTTCAAATCCATTCGGCTGGCATACACTTGTTCAATCACCTCCATGCAGTCATGTGCTAACTCTCCTTCTTCCTGCTCACTGCGGAGAAATTCTGCTGGGTTAACATGATTAGTCATTTTTAGATCCACATCATCTTGTTCTCTCAGGATTGCTTGGTATTGCAGCATCCTGCTGGATGAAAGCCAGTGACCCCCCTTTTGTTCCAGGACTGCCAGTACCATGTGAGGCACAAATACCTCTATTTTCCTGCCCAAAGTTAATTTCCTGGCTTCCTGGATGAGGATCACTGTGGCCGTAACTGCCCGCAAGCATGACGGCCAACCAGCACTTACCGTATCTAGTTGTTTCGAAAAATACCCTACCGGGCGTTTCCATGAACCAAGTCTCTGAGCTAGCACTCCCAGTGCCAGTTTCTGTCTTTCATTTACATACAATAGAAAGTCTTTATTTAAATCGGGAAGGCCTAATGCCGGAGCTTCTCTCAAGGCTTGTTTCAAGTCTTCAAAGGCCTTTTTCCTCTGTCGATCCCAGCTCAACTGCGGTTCCTTCAGAGCTTCATATAATGGTTTAGCTAGAAGTCCAAAATTCAGAATCCACAGCCTGCACCATCCCACCATTCCCAGAAAAGACCTTAGTTCCTGATGGTTCCTGGGAAGGGGAATAGCACAAATAGCTTCCACTCGATTGACTCCCAGTCGTCTCTGGCCTTGGGTGATCTCACATCCCAAGTATATTACACTCTCCTTTATCAGCTGTGCTTTTTCTTTTGACACTCGGTAGCCAGCCTGGCCCAACATATTCAACAGAGCAATAGTCAATTTCAGGCACAATCCTTTTTCTGCTGTTGCCAAAAAGATATCATCCACATACTGGAGAACAACATAAGAGGAAGGTAACTCTCTTACCTCAGCAGTCTTCCACTCTTCTAATTCCTTTGCCAATTGATTTCCAAATATTGTAGGGCTGTTTTTGAATCCTTGCGGCAGTCGAGACCAGGTGAGCTGTCTCTTCCTTCCAGTGTCAGGATTTTCCCATTCAAACGCGAAATATTTCCTACTTTCCAATGCCAGAGGGATGCAGAAGAAAGCATCTTTCAAATCAATAACAGAGAACCATTTAAATTTTTCTGACACAGATGTTAATAGAGTATACGGATTGGCAACCACTGGGTGAATGTCTTTGACAATATTATTAATTGCCCTTAAATCCTGCACTAGTCGATACTTACCATTCGGTTTTCTAACTGGAAAAATAGGAGTGTTAAAGTCTGATTCACATTCCTGCAAAATTCCTTGTGCTAAAAACTGAGTTATCAAAGGAGCGACACCCTGTTTAGCTTCTAATTTGATTGGGTATTGTTTTATTCTCACTGGCTGAGCACCTTCTTTTAATTCTACTACCACCGTATGAGCAGCTTTTGATTTCTCTGGGTTCCCCGACTCCCATACCCAAGGTACCACAGCGTGATCTACTTCAATAGGAATAGGAGAGGGATCAATTTCTTTTATTACAAACAATTTAGCAATTTCTTCTCCCGGAACCTCTAATTTTACTCTCCCATTTTCGAATATAATTCTGACATTTAATGATGACAACAAATCTCTGCCAAGCAATGGCTTGGGGCAATTAGGCATATACAAAAACTGATGGTCTAATTCTTTTCCTCCAAATCTCAAATTTAATGGTTGTAAGAAGGGTCTTTCTTCTAATTGTCCTGTTGCCCCCACCACCTGTATGGTAGTATCACTAATAGGTCCCAACCTTTTGTTTAAAACTGAATGTGTTGCCCCCGTATCCACGATAAATTCTTGTTCTTTCCCATCAATATCAATCCTGACCTTCAAGTCCTGTTCTAGTCAGCTTTGATTCTGATAATTCCCCAACACAAATGCTTGGGCACCACCTTCTGGATTCACAGGGTAACCTGTTGATCCATTCACTGGCATTCCTCCCAGTCCAGCTTTCACTGGGCACTCATTCTTCCAGTGTCTTATCTGACGACAGAACGCGCATTGATTGGGAGCAATCCCTCCCTGCTGGGGACCAGGAGGGGCCATCCCCCGTCCCCCGAAATTGACATTCTGGAATCCTGCCCTGCCACGTCCAGAGCCACGACCGCGCCCAAAACCACCTCTGCCTCTTCCTCTATTACCGGCTTGCTGCATTATAGCTAATAGATTCGCCTGCTGTTTCTTGGCCGTTTCTTTTTCTCTGTTATTATAAACCTTCCAAGCCACTTCTAGTATTTTATCTAAGTCCCGAGTATCCTGACCCTCTAATTTCTGCAGTTTTTTACGTATATCTTCCTGTGCCTGACCCAAAAAGATTAAAGCAAGCTGCAATTTTCCTGCTTCACTGTCGATCTCCAAATCAGTGAAGCGACTAGCAGTCTCCTTAAGGCGTTCTAAAAATGCCGAAGGAGATTCATTCTTATCCTGCTTGACCGAATACAACTTCGACCAATTTAGTGTTTTAGGCATCCCAGTCCTGATTCCTTCTACCAACAACTCCTGGTACGCCCTGATAGATTCCATCCCTTCAGCCTTGTCCGGGTCCCATCCCGGATCATCACTCGGAACCAAGTCATTCACGGTTTCCCCAACTCGATACAGTCTAATCATTTCCCGAGCACGCTCTTTCATGGCCCGCAACACCATCTCTTTCTCAGTAGAATCCATTAGGGTATCTAATAAAACCTGCATGTCATTCCAGTCCGGGTTCTGAGTTCTAACAATCATCTTAACCACCCGTGCCACTCTTTCAGGATTCTCACGGTAATTACCTGCTGACTGCTTCCAAATCACCAAATCTCCTGGGGAGAAAGGCACTTTTACAACCACCTTCTCTTTTTGGGGTCCCACCGCTTCCCTTAAAGGGGCGATTAACTGGGGTCCCCCATGATTTTTACGTCCCTGTCTAGTTCGTGCTGCGAGGGGAGTATTTCGCGGGGAAGGGATTGGAAGACGTATAGCAACCTTTTTAGCATTCCCTGGTGCCACTGTAATGTTTGTCGCCTCCTCATCCTCCCCATCCTCCTCCTCCGAACTACTTTCAGGTAACGGCGGATACAGCGAGGGATGAAGTGAGGCAGAAGGGAGGGGTGAAGCGGTAGGAAGGGGTGAAGCAGAAGGGAGGGGTGCAGTGGAAGGCGCGCCTGGTGACACCAGTAAAGACAAATCTTCTTCTGTCCGGGATTTTAAAGCTAAACACCGCACACATTTAGATTCCTTTTTACAACACTTCTCCCCCCCGCACTCAGATTCTTTCATCTCCAGCACCATTATTCCGCACTCGGTTTGCCACTCCTTTTTACGACGCAGTAAATGAAACAAGTCTAAATACTGTATTTCATCCCATTTTTCACTGGCCTCCAAATAGCGCATTAACGAATTTATGGTGTCAAAATCCACAGTACCATTCTCTGGCCATGACGGCCCCTCTCGCTTATATTCCGGCCACCAATGATTACAATAATCAATCATTTTATCTTTACTCATCTCCTGGAAAAACCCTTCACTTTTCCACCTCTTCAGTAAACATCCCAGAGGGATATTTTCTGGGATACCTTTATCAGATTGAACCATAGACTTATCAGACTGAACCATAAACTTAAGTGCCTTAAATGCCATTTTAAACCTTACTTACAGCCGTACAAAAACTCGGTAACCAATAGCAACAACCAATATGCAGCAATATACGAAGTAATAAAAACCACAATCAATACTGACAGCCCAACAAAATCTATCATACCACACACTCACACACAATCCCTCCAACACTGAGGTAGTTTCACTTTTAGCAGCAACAACCTACAAACACCTAAACAATAAATCAACAACACACTGTCATATCAACCAATAAGCAGCAATATACAAAACCACAATCAATATTTACAGTTTAACAAATTTAAGCAAACCATATACAGCAACAAAAGGGACTTAATACCAGATAAATACCAGACCAATCCCACTTGCCGCTACCCAATGCCGCGAGGGGCAAGTGCCGGACCTGCGCAGCTTTCGCCGCGTCTGACAGCCGGCGCCTAGGCTCCCCAGACCACCCAGAGTCTTAGCCCAACCCTGCGAGGATCGCCGCCTCATCTTATGAGCAGGCACCCAAACCAGAACCAGAAAATAAAGCACCTTCGGGCTTACCTTTCGCAGTCATCCGCCAGGTGCGGGGGTCGGGCACGAACCGATGACTCCCCGAGAATCACTCGGTGCCGGCGTGGAGTGGATCAGAACGCGAGCGGCCCCAGTCACCTTCGGAGTCCTGCCGCGGTCGCCAGAAAACTGTTGCCCGATCCGAAGAAAACACAAACAACCAAAGTCGTTTATGCGGTGCTTTATTGAGGGCCCGGGAGCCTGTGGACTAGCGTCCAAAGACAGAGCCCCATTTCACAGAAAAATCACAGGGTTTTTATATGTTTTTCTACATGATTTCTTCATCATCACAAACTTTCACTACTTGGTACGATTATCTCTTTAACCTTTAAATTCTGCCAACAGGTACATTCCTTAGATTATCTCCTAGTTACACTGCTTACATTGCAATATCTGCTATATAGTTCATCTGCAGGTTACATGCGGCCTACCAAGCCTTAGCATGACTACTACTGATGTCAACTAATGCTAACTGTTAACGTTTGCTACTATCTTAATAATACAGTTTATTGAATCAAATGGCAACACAAGGACTAAACTCAGAGCAGCCACAAAGAGCACAAGAGGCAGGAAAAGAAAGAAAAATAGAGATTTCTAAGGAGATGGAAATTGAATGCTGAGTTTTTCCCATTCCAGGAAGTTCCATCAATTATCACCTGCCACCTCCTTGCCTTCACTTGTGTGGCCACCACTGAATACACTCCCAGACAAGAAAATGTTGGTCCTACTGAAAAATGGGGCTAGAAGTAGAAAAAGGCTCAGAGATCTGACTTCAAAGACAACATCATGAAAAGAGCTGCCTTATTGTCATGGGGTTACTTTACCTTTAAGAAAGTTAAAGTTGCTGGGGACTCCTGGGAGCCTTTTCTCCTGACCAATTATCGGTCATTGCTGAGAATTGACAGCAGTTTTAGCCAGTGAAAAGTAGAATCAACTTGTGAACCCCACCTTAAAGTGTACAACCAGATGTCTGTAGTTCTTTTTGTTTTCTGGCTGTGAAAAGTGAGCAGAGCTTCGGCTTCTCGCTCTGCCCGGCCACGTGTGGCCGGGCGGGGGTCGGGCCGGGCCCGCCGCGTCTCCCGTCTCCCGGCAGGGAGATGGGGCTTGTGGGGGCTTGCCCCGGGCCAGGTCGGGCTGGGCCGGGCCCGGCCCGATCTCTGGCTCAGCTGCAGGTTTTGCTGTAACTACATTCACTAGCAAACTGCTGAGTGAAGAAGGAGAGGGGCTCTGAGCCTGCTGCAAGCAGAGACGGTGACCATGCTCTCCAGAGCAGCCATGAGGAACTTTTCATCGCAGACAGCTCCAGCTCCTGTTCAGCAGAGATCACCGAACCATCTACAAAAGCTTGAGCAAGATTTTAACTCTTTCTTATCCAGATAAGACTTGTGGATTAATCTTTTTATCCAGAAAGAGAAGAGGAGAGTGATCAACATGAAAAAAGACTTTATAAACTACTAGTGGCAAGAAAGGAGACTTCAAGAAAGGTAGAGAATTAAGAAGATGCTTTAATTAAGCTGAAATATCTTTCTGTTAAAACTATGGGGATGGACAATGAAGTCCTGAAAAGAACTCCTTTAATTCATGACAGAGTATGGGGAGGAATAGAGTGTTCAAAGTGTAAATTTGAGAAAAAGTAGAGTAATTATGGTATACTGAAGTGCTGAGAGATTTAAAGCCTTGAGAGGCAATGAGAAAACTGTTTTCTAGTGAAGCTCACAAAAACAAATGAAAAATACTTTTTGCCTTTGACTAACTTATCCTTAAAAATGCTATCCCTAAACTCATGACCTATAACACATTTCAGAGTGATGTGGAATGGGAGGAGTGAGCTTTGATAACAGCAGCTCTGGGCAGCTGATATCAAGGAAACAGAAAACTATAATAAAATAGCTTTCTTGTGAGAAACTCCATAAATTAACAGAAAGGAACTTCTGTTTCTCTACAGAAACTGAAGAAAAGACTATAGAAATAATTGAGACTGTTTAAACCATCAAAATTATAAAGTTTTTGTCTCTGTTGTCACGTGAACAAAAGAATGGTGAGCAGTGAGAAATGAAAAAGTTTTTCTAAAAGTTTATTCTGATGTTCTTATTCTTGTAGTTTGTCAATAAACTTTTTTTATTTCTTTTAAGTGTTATGCCTGATTTGCTCTTGTTTTAATCCATATCTCACAGCAAAAATAAATAATCCTTTTTTCCCCTTTTTGTTAATTACTGGTTCAAAACCACGACACTTATAATAGCAAGATATGATGGGCAGCAGGAATGATTGAAGCCAGCAGAGAGAAGTCCATGAACTATTGGTGCTACAAAGATTTCTGACAAAACCCCCAAGAAACCAAAAACAGCGTTTGGTCTGGCCCAGCTGATAGGAGCCCTGTGCATTTAATTCAGTCCTTGGCAACACATGGAGATCGGCTTTAAGCTCCTTTGGTCCACGACTATTTTATTTTATTTTATTTATTTTATTTTATTTTATTTTATTTTATTTTATTTTATTTTATTTTATTTTATTTTATTTTATTTTATTTTATTTTATTTTATTTTATTTTATTTTATTTTATTTTATTTTAATTTAATTTAATTTAATTTAATTTTAATTTTTCCACCCAGAAAATGTAATTGCTTCTCCTCTTCGGGAAGAAATTACTGCTTTGAATGGTTCAAGGCAAAGAGTTTCTTCCCATACCCACTTGTAATCAGTCACCAAGAGAAAAATTTTCTCAAAAGGTCTCTTAAAAATTTTGGAGTTACTTTCAACATAAATAACTGGGTGATTTTGCTCCAGATGAGAAGGGTATTGAATTTGACTCCCTCAGCTTAAAAAGAAGTCTTTCTTCCCAGCTCTTCACCAAGAGGAACAAAACACTTGGTTGCAGCAAACTGAAGGGAGGAAGAAGTTTCTTTCCCCCTGAGCTGCACAACAGGAGACAATTTTGTTGCCAAGAGGTGACAAAACCCAGCCAATTTCCAGTTCTTTCAGTTGAAGGGAAAAGCTCCAAGGATCATAGCTGGGGCAGACACAGAGTGGGAGGAGCAGGGGATCTGCTGGGGGGTTTTGGCCTGGGGCATAGATTAAAGAAATCTTCAAGTGAAACCCATCAGAGCTCAAGACTTCATCCCGCAGAGAAGAAACTGGATTTGATCCAAATGCCATTCAAATCCAAAAAACATTGAGGCATTTCCCCAAGCTCTGCTGAGCCATCAGGTACAACCCAAAGCACCCTGTGGGACCAGAGCAGCAGCTCCCTGGCATGGGGACAGGGATGCTCCCTTGGCAAGCCGCCTGCATCACCCATGGGATTCGCAAGATCTGTTTCTAAAGACCCTAACATCCAAAAAACTCCACATTCAAAGCCTTTCCTTTGGGGTTTCACTTCTCCATCTGTCTCTTGTCACTAGACAGCTGCTTCACTTCAGCACCCTTCTGGATGGGGCCAAATTTTCTCCGAATTTCCAGCCTAAACAGGAAGTTACTTCCATTCATTCTTCTGCAAGTACTGGCAGCTTGTAGCTGCTCTGCTCTTCCTCTCCTGCTGTGCATTTGTGCACATCAAGTGCCAAGAGCATTTCCTTGTTTCAATGATGTCATTTTGCCTTATTTCCTTCCCATCGAGTTGCACAGATTTGGTGCTGGCTCAACACTCAGAACATTGACAGCACAAAGTCGAGTTTTCGCACCAACTTCTCCAACCTTGGCACCTGTTGCAGTCCGCAACCTCAAAATCTCAGCCAGGGAAACCACAGGGTTCTGGGGACCAGCATGGAACACCAGCGAGACGGGCCTTTGTTCATGAAACCATTTCTTCAACATGGGAACAAACTCAGATCCAGAACAGCGAGCCCCAAACAGAGGCACGGCAGGGGTTTTTGAGGGACAGAACTCTTGAGGGTCTCAACCCTTGAGGCTGGAGTTCAGGGTCAGGGACCACTAGAAACACAGCAAGGGAGAAGCCCCCCAAGGATTCAAACCCAATCTGAACCCCTGGGCTGTCCTTCACAAGGGGTTTGGAGTGGGACAATGGAATTCATTGCCTCCCCCGAGGCACATCACAACATCTGCTCCTTTTTTTTTTTTTTCCCCTTCAAATTTTAATTTGGAGCTTAAAAATGTTTCCAAAACTTACAGCATAAAATCTTACCTCCTCCACAGAGCATCCGCTTTGCTCTGTGGGATACTAAAAACTCAATAACAAAACACGTTAAGCAAACAAACAAACAGAAAAAAACAAAATTAAAAACAAACACTTAAATTAAACAGTGATGGTACTTAATACAAACATAACGTTTTTTTAGTTCAGTCTCTTCCAGTTCTGGAGTTTCTTTCAGGAAGGGCGCAGCTCTTAGATCTCCTCTCACGAGGGGCAGAGTTCTTAGATCTCCAGCTTCGGCTCTGGTCTCGTAGGTGTGGGCGTTGCCACTTGAGATGTTCTTGGTGAAACGCTGGCTTTCAGAGCTCGGTTCCAGTTTTGATTTCCCCAGAGGGGGTGTTGCCCACCATGGAAAAGGCACAGCCTCCAGGGGTGGAGCAGCCAAAGAAAGGGCTGGGAGCGAAGCAGGAGTTACTGGGGGAAGGGAAGGTTGGGGAGCAGAAAAGAAGGAGCAAGGCGGGAAAAAAGGAATCCCAGACCGCGTGGGCAGTGCCATCTTGGGAAGAGGGCAGGGTCCGGGATGGACTTTCCCGGCCAGGGAACGGGAGTATGGAAAGACAGGGGGTGAAGGAGGACACGGAACGGCGGGCAGACGGCAGCAGACCCGCAGCACTCTGGATGTTCCCCATCCCTTGCCTGCCTTCAGGAAAACAGGGGATGGGATGGCAGAAAGACACCGGGGTGACGGGGAGTCGGCAGCAACTCCGAGCCATCTTGGCATTTTTCACCCTTTGTCCTGCCCTTAGGAACAGAGGAGAGGGGAAGATACAGGGAGGTATACACCAAAAAAAAATGAGGGACTTCACAGAAGCCAAAAAACAGTCCACAGGAAGGGCCATACCGTCCATAATCGTCCATAATCGTCCATAATGTTAATATCGTCCATAAAGATCCTTCCCATCTATATAAAAAAACCAAAACCCTCCATAATACGTCTCGTTGGGTGATGTTAGATGTTTGTCCCAGTGTCTGGTCTCTCGGCTCCCCCACCTCCATAAGCCCTTTTCCCCCATGGCCCTGAGGCACTCCCAGCTTGGCCCTCCTGCCAGGTATTCTCGACTCCTCCTTTCTAAGGCGGGAGTCTCTCCGGCTCTCGAGCCATCAGCCACGGATTTACGGAGTGTCCATGGAGCCGCTCCTGCTGTTCTCCTGGTGCCTCGCTGGATGCCGTGCATTCTCCACCATTTGTTGCAGTCCGCAACTGCAGGATCAGGACCAGGGATGATATTTTCTGGAAACCGGCATGTACTACAACGAGAAGCGCCTCTGTTCATGAAACCATTTCTTCAGCATGGGAACAACTCAGATCCAGAACAGAGAGCCCCCAACAAAGGCAGGGCAGGGGTTTTTGAGGGACATAACGCTTGAGGGTCTCCACCTTTGAGGGTGGAGTTCAGGGTCAGGGACCATTAGAAACACAACAAGGGAGAAACCCCCCAGGGACTGAAACCCAATCAGAACCCCTGGGCCACCCTTCACAAGGGGTTTGGGGTGGGACAACTTCATCCAGGGCTCCCATGCCCATCTCCCAAAGCAGGAGGTCAAAATTCACTAGCTTGGCTTACAGCCATGCCTCTCCTGTAACAATGCTTATCTGAAACTAACTCTTTGCCTCCCTGAAGCACCTCCCAACAGTTTATGCTGTCTCTTTCCATGTTGATCACTCTCTCTCTCTTCCCCTATCCCTGGAAAAAAGGATGAATTTGCAAGACTCACCTGAGTAGTGAGCAGGTTCAAGTCTTGCCCAGGCCTTGTGGATGGTCCCGGGATCTCTGCCGGAGCAGCGGCTGGAGCTGTCTGCGCTAGAAGATTTTTTCCCATGGCTGCTGTGGGGAGTGTGGCCATTATCTGAGCACGCTGCAAGCTCCTATCTTTCCCTGCATATCTTTAGTGGGCAGTGTGTGGTGAAACTGAGCAGCGGCAGCAAGTGCAGGCCAGGCAGGGAGCGGCCTGGCCCGGCAGCCCCGCTGTGCAAGGCCCAGCCAAGCCTCTGAGAAGGGGCTCCTGTCACTTGCCAGTCTCCATCCTCCCCGGGAAGCGCAGAGCTGCGGCCAGCCCCGCTCCCCTCCCGTGGCCTTGGCTGGCCTGGGGGGAAGGAGGCTGAAGGGGAGCCCTGGTACCTCTTGAAAAGGCGGAAAGCAAAGAGAGCAAGGAATTGCCGGCCTTAGGTCTTCAAGTGGTGTTCCCAGGTTGATGTCACTTTTCAATGGTCCCTGAACTGTCAGTTCTCAGCATCGGCCATTTGTTGGCCAGGAGAAAAACTTTGTGGCATTTTGAAGAGATTTGGGGAATTCTGATGGATTTTTGTAGAAGTTTCTAGGATCTTGAGCAGATTGAAATAATTTTGTGGGATTTTTGTGGATTTTTGTGGGATTTTTGTGCAATCTGTAAAATATTTCTGGAATTTTGTGTGATATTGAAAAGATTTAAATAATTTTGTGGGATTTTTGTGGAATTTGTGGGATTTGTCTGGAATTTTGAGGGATTTTTCTGTAATTTGTGGAAATTAGTGGAGATTTTGTGGGATGTTTCTGGAATTTGGTAAGGTTTTGAGATTATTTAAAGAATTTGGTGGTATTTTTCTGGAATTTTGCGGATTTTTCTGGTATTCTGTGGTATTTTGAGGAGACTTGAAGAATTTTGAAGGATTTTTCTTAGATTTTGAGATTTGTGGAGATTTTGTGGGATGTTTCTTAAATTTGGTGGGCTTTTGAAAAAATTTAGGGAATTTTGTGGGATTTCTCTGGAATTTTTGGTGTATTTTCAAGAATACTGAGGGTTTCAGAGGAGACCTGAAGAATTTTGAGGAATTTTTCTTAGATTTTATGGAAATTTGTGAGGATTTTTTGGGATTTTTGTGGAATTTTATTGGATATTGAAGAGAGGTAGCGATTTTGTTGGATTCTTCATAATGTGGTATTTTCTGGATTTTTTGGGGGATTTTGCGGAGACTTCAAGAAATTTGAGGAAATTTTCTTAGATTTTGTGGAAACTTCTGGAGATTTTGAGAGATTATTTTTAATTTTTGTGGACATTTGTGGAGATTTTGTGGGATGCTACTGCAATTTTGTGGGATATTGAGGAGATTTAGGGAATGTTCTGGGATTTTTCCGTAATTTGGTAGGATATAGAAGAGACTTGATGAATTTTGCGGGATTTTTCTTAGATTTTGCGGGAATTTGTGTAGATTTTGTGGGATATTTCTGGAATTCAGTTGGGTTTTGAGAATTTAGGGAATTTTGTGGCATGTTCCTGCAATTTGGTATGGTTTTAAGGTGATTTAGGGAATTTTGAGGTATTTTAGTTGAATTTGATGGAAATTAGTGGGGATTTAGGGGATATTCCTGGAATTTGGTAGGGTATTGAGGAGATTTAGGGAATTTTGTGGGATTTTTCTTGGATTTTGAGGGAATTTGTGAAGATTTTGTGGGATGTTTCTTCAATTTGGTAAGGGTTTGAGAATATTTTGTGAATTTGTGGGATTTTCCAGGGATTTTTGTGTATTTTTCCTGTGAATTGTGTGGGATTCTGAAAAGGCTTGAAGAATTTTGTGGAATTTTTCTTAGATTTTGTGGACATTTGTGGGGATTTTCTGGGATTTCAGTTGGGTTTTCAGAAGATTTAGGGAATTTTGTGTGATTTTTCTAGAATTTTGTGGGGTTTTTCAAGAATTTTGTGGGATTCTGAGGAGATTTGAAGAATTTGGAGGGACTTTTCTTCTATTTTCTGGGAATTTGTGGAGATTTTGTAAGGTGTGGAATTCAGTTGGGTTTAGAGAAAATTTAGAGAATTTTGTGGCATATTCCTGGAATTTGGTATGGTTTTACGGTGATTTAGAGAATTTTGAGGGATTTTCCTTGAATTTGATGGAAATTAGTGGGGATTTTGTGGGATGTTTCTGGAATTTGGTGGGGTTTTCCGAAGATTTTGTGAATTTTGCGGGATTTTCCCGGAATTTTGTGTATTTTTCCTGTGAATTGTGTGGGATTCTGAGGAGGCTTGAAGAATTTTGTGGAATTTTTCTTGGATTTTGTGGAAACTTGTGGAGGTTTTGTGTGATTTTTGTGGAAGTTTGTGGGATATTGAGGAGATTTAAGGATTTTGAGGATTTTTTCATGTATTTTGTGGGAATTTGTGGAGATTTTGTGGGATGTTTCTGGAATTCAGTTGGGTTTTGAGAAGATTAAGGGAATTTTGTGGGATTTTTCAGGAATTTTGTTGGATATTGAGGAGATTTTGTGGGATGTTTCTGGAATTTGTTGGGTTTTGAGAAGGTTTAGGGAATTTTGTGGCATATTCCTGGAATTTGGTATGGTTTTAAGGTGATTTCGGGAATTTTGAGGGATTTTCCTTGAATTTGATGGAAATCTGTGTAGATTTTGTGGGATGTTTCTAGAATTTGGTAGGGTTTTGAATGATTTAGGAAATTTTGTGGGATATTTCTGGAATTTTGTGGGGCTATTCAAGCATTTTGTGGTATTTTGAAAAGATTGAGCGAATTTTGTGGTGTTCTTCTTGAATTTTGTGGGAATTTGTGGAGATTTTATGGGGCGTTTCTGGAATTTGGTAGAGTTTTCAGAAGATTTAGGGAATTTTGAGGGATTTTTGTGGGATTTTGTGGGAATGGGTGGAGATTTTGTGGGACATTGCTGTGAATTGGTATGATTTTGAAATGATTTAGGGAATTTTGTGGGACTTCTCTGGATTTTTTTGGGATTTTTCAAGAATTTTGTGGGATTCTGAGGAGACTTGAAGAATTTTGAGGGATTTTTCATGTATTTTGTGGGAAGTTGTGGAGATTTTGTGGGATTTTTCCTAGATTTTGTGAGTTTTTGAGGCGGCTTGAAGAATTTTGAGGGATTTTTCAAGGATTTTGTGGGTATTTGTGGAGATTTTGTAAGATGTTTCTGGAATTCAGTTGGCTTTTGAGAAAATTTAGAGAATTTTGTGGCATATTCCTGGAATTTGGTATGGTTTTAAGGTGATTTAGGGAATTTTGAGGGATTTTCCTTGAATTTGATGGAAATTAGTGGGGATTTTGTGGGATGTTTCTGGAACTTGGTAGGGTTTTGTAAAGATTTAGGGAATTTTGAGGGATTTTTCCGGAATTTTGTGTATTTTTACTGTGAATTGTGTTGGATTCTGAGGAGGCTTGAAGAATTTAGTGATATTTTTCTTAAATTTTCTGGGAACATTTGTGGGGATTTTGTGGGATTTTCCTGGAATTTTGTGGGATATTGAGGAGATTTTGGCATTTTGATGGATTTTTCATCTATTTTGTGGAAATTTGTGGAGATTTTGTGGGATGTTTCTGAAATTCAGTTGGGTTTTGAGAAGATTTGGGGAATTTAGATGGATTTTTCTTGAATTTTGGAGAAATTGGTGGGGATTTTGTGGGGTTTTTCTGGAATTTGGTGGGATTTTTGTGGTACTTTGTGGGATATTGAGGAGATTCAGAGATTTTTGCGGGATTTTTCTTGAATTTTGTGGACATTTGTGGAGATTTTGCGGGATGTTTGTAGAATTTCATCAGGTTTTGAGAAGATTTAGGTAATTTTGAGGGAATTTTGAGGGATTTTCCTTGAATTTTATGGAAATTTGTGGGGATTTTGCGGGATGTTTCTGCAATTTGGTAGGGTTTTGAGAAAATTTGGGGAATTTTGTGGGATTTTTCAGGAATTTTGTGAATTTTTCTGGGATTCTGTTGGATTCTGAGGAAACCTGAAGAATTTTGAGGAATTTTTCTTAGATTTTGTGGAAACTTGTGGAGGTTTTGTGGGATTTTTGTGGAATTTTGTGGGATTCTGCGGAGATTGAAGGGTTTTGACTGATTTTTCATGTATTTTGTGGTAATTTGTGGAGATTTTGTGGGATGTTTCTGGAATTCAGTTGGGTTTTGAGAAGATTGAGGGAATTTTGTGGCATGTTCCTGGTATTTCGTAAGGTTTTAAGGTGATTTAGGGAATTTGGAGGGATTTTCCTTGAATTTATGGAAATTAGTGGCGACTTTGTGGGATATTCCTGGAATTTTGTGGGATATTGAGGAGATTTTGGCATTTTGAGGGATTTTTCATGTATTTTGTGGATATTTGTGGAGATTTTGTGGGATTTTTTTTGGAAATTTGTGGGGCTTTACTGCAATTTTTTGGGATGTTGTGAAAATGTCAAGAATTTACTGGGATTTTTATGGAATTTTGTGGAATTTTTTTTGAATGTTGTGGATTATCTTCTATTTTGTATAATATTGAGGAGAACTGAAGAATTCCGAGGGATTTGTCTTAGATTTTGTGGGGATTTCTTAGGGTGTTCCTGGAATTTAGTAGGGTTTGAAGGAGATTTAGGGAATTTTGAGGGATTTCTCTTGAATTTTGTGGTAATTTGTGGGGATTTTGTGGGATTTTCCAGGAACTTTGAGGGACTTTTCTGGGATTTTGTGGAAAGTTGTGGAGATTTTATGGGGCATTTCTGGAATTTGGTAGAGTTTTCAGAAGATACAGGGAATTTTGTGGAGATTTTTATGGAATTTTGGAAGGCTTTTCAAGGATTTTGTGGGATTCTGAGGAGACGATGAATTTTGCGGGATTTTTCTTAGATTTTGTGGACATTTGTGGAGATTTTGTGGGATGTTTCTGGAACTTGGTAGGGTTTTGTGAATATTTTGGGAATTTTGAAGGATTTTTCAGGAATGTTGTGGGCCTTTTCAAGGACTTTGTGTGGTTTTGAGTAGAGTTGAAGAATTTTGAGGAATTTTTCTTAGATTTTGTGGAAACTTGTGGAGGTTTTGTGTGATTTCTGTGGAATTTCGTGGGATATTGAGGAGATTTAAGGATTTTGAGGGATTTTTCATGTACTTTGTAGGAATTTGTGGAGATTTTGTGGGATGTTTCTGAAATTAAGATGGGTTTTGAGAAGATTAAGGGAATTTTGTGGGACTTCTCTGGAATTTTGTGGGTTTTTTCAGAAATTTTGTGTGATTTTGAGGAGACTTGAAGAATTTTGAGGAATTTTTCTTAGATTTGTGGAAATGTGTGGAGATTCTGTAGGATTTTTCTGAAATTTTGTGGATATTTGTGGAGATTTTCCGGATATTTGTGGAATTTGGTAGAGTTTTTAGAAGATTTAGGGAATTTTGAGGGAATTTTGAGGGATTTTCCTTGAATTTTAAGAAAAATTTGTGGGGATTTTGTGGGATGCTTCTGGAATTTGGTAGGGTTATGTGAAGATTTTGTGAATTTTTTGGGATTTTTCAGGAATTTAGTGTATTTTTTCCTGTGAATTGTGTGGGATTCTGAGTAGAGTTTAAGATCTTTGAGGAATTTTTCTTAGATTTTTTGTGCAAATTTATGGAGGTTTTGTGTGATGTTTGTGGAATTCTGTGGGATATTGAGGAGATTTAAGGATTTTGAGGGATTTTTTCAAATATTATGTGGGAATTTCTAAACATTTTGTAGGATGTTTCTGGAATTCAGTTGTGTTTTGAGAAGATTTAGGGAATTTTGTGGCATATTCCTGGAATTTGGTATGGTTTTAAGGTGATTTAGGGAATTGTGTGGGATTACTCTATAATTTGATGGAAATTAGTGGATATTTTGTGGGATATTCCTGGAATTTGGTAAGGTATTGGGGAGATTTAGGGAGATTTTGTGGGATTCTTCTTGGATTTTGTGGAAATTGGTGTAAATTTTGTGGGATGTTTCTGGAATATGGTAGGAGTTTGAGAAGATTTAGTGAATTTTGTGGGATTTTCCCGGAATTTTGTGTATTTTTCCTGTGAATTGTGTGGGATTCTGAGGAGGCTTGAAGAATTTTGTGGAATTTTTCTTGGATTTTGTGGAAACTTGTGGAGGTTTTGTGTGATTTTTGTGGAAGTTTGTGGGATATCGAGGAGATTTAAGGATTTTGCGGGTTTTTTCATGTATTTTTTGGGAATTTGAGGAGATTTTGTAAGGTGTGGAATTCAGTTGCGTTTAGAGAAAATTTAGGGAATTTTGTGGCATATTCCTGGAATTTGGTATGGTTTTAAAGTGATTTAGGGAATTTTGAGGGATTTTTCATGTATTTTGTGGGAATTTGTGGAGATTTTGTAAGGTGTGGAATTCAGTTGGGTTTAGAGAAAATTTAGAGAATTTTGCGGCATATTCCTGGAATTTGGTATGGTTTTACGGTGATTTAGAGAATTTTGAGGGATTTTCCTTGAATTTGATGGAAATCAGTGGGGATTTTGCGGGATGTTTCTG
Organism: Poecile atricapillus; assembly: GCF_030490865.1. Taxonomy (NCBI): domain Eukaryota; kingdom Metazoa; phylum Chordata; class Aves; order Passeriformes; family Paridae; genus Poecile; species Poecile atricapillus. The sequence continues at coordinate 398,466 of NC_081279.1, forward strand.
GAATTTGGTAGGGTTATGTGAAGATTTTTTGAATTTTTTGGGATTTTCCAGGAATTTTGTGTATTTTTCCTGTGAATTGTGTGGGATTCTAAGGAGGCTTGAAGAATTTTGTGGAATTGTTCTTGGATTTTGTGGAAACTTGTGGAGGATTTGTGGGATTTTTGTGGAATTTTGTGGGATATTGAGGAGATTTAGGGATTTTGATGTTTTTTTCATGTATTTTGTGGGAATTTGTGGAGATTTTGTGGGATGTTTCTGGAATTCAGTTGGGTTTTGAGAAGATTTAGGGAATTTTGTGGGATTTTTCAGGAATTTTATTGGATATTGAGGAGACTTTGTGGGATGTTTCTGGAGTTTGTTGGGATTTGAGAAGATTTAGGGAATTTTGTGGCATATTCCTGGAATTTGGTATGGTTTTAAGGTGATTTAGGGAATTTTGAGGGATTTTCCTTGAATTTGATGGAAATTTATGGAGATTTTGTGGGATGTTTCTGGAATTTGGTAGGGTTTTGGAATGATTTAGGAAATTTTGTGGGATATTTCTGGAATTTTGTGGGATATTGAGGACATTTTAACATTTTGAGGGATTTTTCATCTATTTTGTGGGAATTTTTGGAAATTTTGCGAGATGTTTCTGGAATTCAGTTGGGTTTTGAGAAGATTTAGGGAATTTTGTAGGATTTTTGTGGAATTTTGTGGGATATTGCGGAGAGTTAGGGATTTTGATGGATTTTTCTTGAATTTTGTGGGAATTTGTGGAGATTTTGCGAAATGTTTCTGGAATTCAGTTGGGTTTGAGAAGAGTTAGGGAATTTTGTGTCACATTCCTGGAATTTGGTGTGGGTTTATGGTGATTTAGGGAATTGTGTGGGATTACTCTTAAATTTTATGGAAATTAGTAGGTATTTTGTGGGATTCTCCTTGGATTTTGTGGAAATTGGTGTAGATTTTGTTTGAAGTTTCTGGAATTTGGTGGGGTTTTGAGAAGATTTTGTGAATTTTGTCGGATTTTCCAGGATTTTTCTGTATTTTTCCTGTGAATTGTGTGGGATTCTGAGGAGGCTTGAATAATTTTGTGGAATTTTTCTTAGATTTTTCAATATTTGTGGAGATTTTGTGTGATTTTTGTGGAATTTTGTGAGATTGTGAGGTGGCTTGAAGAATTTTGAGGGATTTTTCTTGGATTTTGTGGGAATTCGTGGAGATTTTGTGGGATGTTTCTGCAATTTGGTAGGGGTTTGAGAAGATTTTCTGAATTTTGGGGATTTTTCAGGGATTTTGTGTATTTTTCCTGTGAATTGTGTGGGATTCTGAGGAGGCTTGAAGAATTTTGTGGAATTTTTCTTGGATTTTGTGGAAACTTGTGGAGGTTTTGTGGGATTTTTGATGAATTTTGTGGGATATTGCGGAGATTTAGGGATTTTGAGGGATTTTTCATATATTCTGTGGGAATTTGTGGAGATTTTGTGGGATGTTTCTGCAATTCAGTTGGGTTTTGAGAAGATTTGGGGAATTTTGTGGGATTTTTGTGGGATTTTGTTGGCTATTGAGGAGATTTTGTGGGATGTTTCTGGAATTTGTTGGGTTTTGAGAAGATTTAGGAAATTTTTTGGCATATTCCTGGAATTTGGTATGGTTTTAAGGTGATTTAAGGAATTTTGAGGGATTTTTCTTGAATTTGATGGAAATTATTGGGGATTTTGTGGGATATTCCTGGAATTTGGTAGGATATTGAGGAGATTAAGGGAATTTTGTGGGATATTTCTTGGATTTTGTGGTTGTGTAGATTTTGTGGGAGGTTTCTGCCATTTGGTAGAATTTTGAGAAAAGATTGTGAATTTTGTGGGATTTTTCAGGAATTTTGAGTATTTTTTTTTGTGAATTGTGTGGGATTCCAAGTTTAAGATCTTTGAGACATTTTTCTTAGATTTTGTGGAAACTTGTGGAGGTTTTATGTGATATTTGTGGAATTCTGTGGGATATTGAGGAGATTTAAGGATTTAGATGGATTTTTTCAAATATTTTGTGGGAATTTCTAAAGATTTTGTAGGATGTTTCTGGAATTCAGTTGGGTTTTGGGAAGATTTAGGGAATTTTGTGGCATGTTCCTGGAATTTGGTAAGGTTTTAAGGTGATTTAGGGAATTTTGAGGGATTTTTCTTTAATTTTATGGAAATTTGTGGGGATTTTGTGGGATGTTTCTGGAATTCATTTGTGTTTTCAAAAGATTCTAGGAGTTTTGAGGGATGTTTCTGGAATTTTGTGGGGCTTTTCAAGAATTTTGTGGTATTTTGAAAAGATTTAGCCAATTTTGTCGTATTTTTCGTGAATTTTGTGGGAATTTGTGGAGATATTATGGGGCATTTCTGGAATTTGCTAGAGTTTTCAGAAGATTCCGCGAAATTTTGAGAGATTTTTCTGGAATTTTGAAAGGCTTTTTAATGATTTTGTTGGATTTAGAGGTGACTTGATGAATTTTGCAGGATTTCTCTTAGATTTTGTGGACATTTGTGGAGATTTTGTGGAATGTTTCTGGAACTTGGTAGGGATTTCTGAAGTCTTAGGGAATTTTGAGGGATTTTTCTGGAATTTTTTGGGCCTTTTCAAAAACATTGTGTGGTTTAGAGGAGACTTGAAAAATTTTGAGGAATTCTTCTTAGATTTTGTGGAAACTTGTGGAGGTTTTGTGTGATTTTTGTGGAATTTTGTGGGATATTGAAGAGATTTTGGAATTTTGCTGGATTTTTCATGTATTTTGTGGTAATTTGTTGAGATTTTGTGGGATGTTTCTGGAATTCAGTTGGGTTTTGAGAAGATTTTGTGGATTTTGTGGGATTTTTCAGGAATTTTGTGTATTTTTCCTGTGAATTGTGTGGGATTCTGAGGAGGCTTTAAGAATTTTGTGATATTTTTCTTAAATTTTGTAGGGAACACTTGTGGGGATTTTGTGGGATTTTCCGGGAATTTTGTGGGATATTGAGGAGATGTTGGCATTTTGATGGACTTTTCATGTATTTTGTGGATATTTGTGGAGATTTTGTGGGATGTTTCTGGAACTTTGAGGGACTATTCTGGGACTTTGTGGGATTCTGCAGAGAATTGACGAATTATCAGGAATTTTTCTTAGATTTTGTGGAAATTGATGGGGATTTTGTGGGATGTTTCTGGAATTTGGTTGGATTTTTGTGGTATTTTGTGGGATATTGAGGAGATTCAGAGATTTTTGTGGGATTTTTCTTGAATTTTGTGGACATTTGTGGAGATTTAGCGGGATGCTTGTGGAATTTCGTAGGATTTTGAGAAGATTTAGGGAATTTTGAGGGATTTTCCTTGAATTTTAGGGAAATTTGTGGGGATTTTGTGGGATGTTTCTGGAATTTGGTAGGGTTTTGAGTAGATTTGGGGAATTTTGTGGGATTTTTCAGGAATTTTGTGAATTTTTCTTGTATTTTGTGGGATTCTGAGGAAACCTGAAGAATTTTGTGGAATTTTTCTTAGATTTTGTGGAAACTTGTGGAGGTTTTGTGGGATTTTTGTGGAATTTGGTGGGATATTGAGGAGATTTTGGAATTTTGAGGTATTTTTCATGTATTTTGTGGTTATTTGTGGAGATTTTGTGGGATTTTTGAGGAGATTTTGTTGGATATAGAGAAGATTTAGGGATTTTGAGGGATTTTTCTTGAATTTTGTGGCAATTTTTGAAGATTTTGTGGGAAGTTTCTTGAATATGGTAGAGATGTCTGAATATTTAGGGAATTTTGAGGGATTTTTCTAGAACTTAGTGTATTTTTCTGGAATTTTGTGATATTTTGGGAAAATTTAAATAATTTTGATGGATTTTTATTGAGTTTTTTGAAAATTGGTGGAGATTTTCTTGGATTTTTCTGGAATTTTGTGTGGCTTTTCAAGGATTTTGTTGGATTCTGAGGGGACATGAAGGCCCATCTCCCCTAGGAACACGCACGTACTGCCCGCCCGAGTGGATCGGCCTTCGCTGCTACCACGGCGATGGGGCGACCATCTGGTCCCTGGGCGTGCTGCTGTTTGAGATGGTGTGCGGGTACTTACCCTTGGAGAAGGAGCGAGACATCGTCTTGGGGCAGCTCTTCTTCCCGCAGGAGGCCTCTCCAGGTTGCTATGGGGCCTGAAGAAGGCAGGCTTTGGCAGGTGGCAGCGCGCAGCCCAGCCCGGCCCTCCCGCAGCTGCGCGGGACGTCCATGTGCCCTCAAGGGCCGGCTGCAGCAGGTGGCCCGTGGCAGGCTGGCTGTGGCACGCTTGGCTGAAGGAGGGGACGCTTGTCCTGCCGTGCCACTCTCCCGCCAAGGGCAGCTCCCAGCACACGCAGTGTGGCCCGGCTTCTGCAGGCGCTGGGAGCAGCTGGGCAGGAGCCTTCTGCAAGTGAGCGCCGCTTTCTGCCTTCTCTCCCCAGAGTGCCAACATCTGATCCGCTGCTGTTTGTCCAAGCACCCCATGGATCGGCCAGTGCTGGAGCAGATCTTCTACCACCCTTGGGTGTTGGGCGGCCATTTCTGATGCCTTGCCGCAGCCTCTGCAGCACCCAGTTCCCGTGTCCCACGCAGGACTGAGGGCCCAGGAAATAAAAGAACCCGAAACCCAGTGCGGGCCGGCAAGTCTGGTCCTTGTTAGCAACTTCAGCTAAGGGAACCTCTTGGCAAAAGGGGTAATCAGAGCGTTCCCTTCAGCCTTTGTCAAGCTTTTGGTGCCTTTCCTCCAGGTTGTCCCTCAAAATCAGAGAGGGGTAGAGCCTGCACCAGTCCCCCCAAATCGGTGGGATACAGAGTCTACTCCCAGGCCCCTCAAAACTGGAGGAGGATGGAGACGATCCCTGGGCCCCCAACACAGAAGGGAGATAAATACCCGGCCCCCCCAAAATAAGAGATGGATGGAGCCCACAGCGGCCCTCATGTCGGAGGGGGAATGGGAGACTGCCAGCCCCCCTAAAGAGGAGGGGAATTGTGCCTGTGCCAGCCCCACAAATTGCAAGGGGACAGAGAACAGCCCTGGCCTGGCAAAGGGCAAAGAGCGGCCGGGGGCTGCCAGGATGGTGACAACACTGGCAGCCCCCAAATCAGAGGGGGACAAAGAGCCTGCACAGGCTTCCCAGGAGGAGAAAGGGGGCAGCAAGACAGAACGCCAAGTCGGAGGGGCAGAGACAGAACGCCCACCCCCCCCCATAGCGGAGGAGGACAGACAAAAAAGACCCCACAAAAAGAGCATGGGGAACCAAGAGCACTGCTGGCACCACAAAGGTAAGGAGGATGGAGAAACTCCCCATCTGTCCTTGTTTGGGAAGACAGGTGTCTGCTAGGGAGGGCAGGGTCCTCCCCTGGAATGGAAATGTAGAACCCCCTCCCTCCAAATCATTATAATTCGTAACTCAAGGGGCTCTCAGACAGAGATCTGGGGATACGAATAACAGTTCTTTACTAGTGTGTATAACGAGGCACATAAACAACAACAACTACAGCGTTAACAACAAAACAGAACCAGGGACCCTGTGACAGCCTTCTCGGCCGGGACGGGAAAGGATGGAGGAGAGGCTTTGCTTCACAAACCCCCTCGGGTTGGCAGTCAGTCCCAGTGCTCCTGCAGGGCTCTGAGGAACACTCAGCTGGAACAGCAGGGATGAGCTGAGATCCTGGGCCGGTGGCTGAGGTAGATCAGCAGCTCTGCGGCGGTGCCTGGCACTGCCACACATCCCAGCAGGAAAGGGGGTGTGAGGCCACCAACGAAGAGGGAAGAAGGAGAAGGAGAAACAGCAGCTCCGTCTGGGTGATGGCAAATTCCCTTCTCTCTGCAGCAACAGCTCCCAGCAAAGTGTCCTTCTCTGAAGCTGAAGAAGCCGCCAAACTGTGCCCACCTTCCCCTTTTCCTGCCCTCTTCAGCCCTGGGCCCAGCCGAAATCTTTGTGTTTCTCAAGTACCACCCGCAGTCAGGTTTTCCGCCAACTAATGGGTAAAAATTCAACAGGTGAGCCAGAACTAAAAGAAGGACACCTAACCCCCAACAGCTTCTCATCTCCATCTCTTTGCACTCCAAAAGCCAGGAGGGATCGATCTGTCACCTCTAAACCACTCAATCCCACTGAAAACAGCTCCATTTTACCCCAAAAGGGCTCAATCCCAACTCAAAAGGGCTTGTTCCTCCTCAGAAAATCTCAATCCCTCACCAAAATTACTCAGTTCCACTACTGCCAGGTGAGATGGAGTTGGAAGATGTTCTGGTTTAGGGCAAATTTGGAAGAAAACCTCTGAATGGGGTCCCTGTAAAAAGCAAATTAAAGTTGTCCCTCCCCTGACTGTTTCAGGAAAATTATTTTCTTGGAGAAAAGTGGAAAAACGCAGTTTACTTAACAATCCAAGTATCTACAAGCATGAGCAAGATGAATAATATTAAAGAATAAATCCTCTGGCTGCTTGAAGAGATGGCAAAGCCAGAAAAGTCCTTTCCATGGGGTATAGCTCAGCTCGCTCAGTCTCTTATCAGTTCCTCCGGCGCTGGAAAGGGCCCAGGCCCAGGCCCCCGTGGGCCACAGCCGTGAGCTCCCGGGGTTTGTCTGGGTTCTCAGTCCAGAGCAGCTTTGAACAGATCCAAGGAAAAAGGCAAAAAACACTCTGGGGAACTTCTGTGCCTCAGCTAGCTAAAAACCAACTAAACTAAACTAAAAACTAACTAAAAAGGAAACTGAATTGAAGTGCCGAGAAGCAAAGGAGAGCTCTGTCCCACTGTCTGTCCCTGCAGCAGACAACACAGGCCAGGGAAGCGTGTGGGGCACTGAGTGCCATTTCTGCAAACAAACTGCAGCTTCTTCTTCCCCACCTTGGCTCTCAGAGCCAGTCTTGAAGGTGCAGAACTTAATAGGCAGCAGAAACAGAACAGACACCTGGGGATCCAAGGATCACAAAGTCACCCCAGGCCAGAAGGAGGTTGGGAGAAGTGGGATCCACATTTGGAGCGGTGGGATGGGGATTGTGTGGGGCTGGCTGGCTGGGCTGTATTGGATAGGAAATCAAACTTTCAGAGTTCCTGATTTCTGTCCCATTCATTTTCAGTCAGGTGCAGCTCTGTTTGCAGAGGGTCGCTGTGGCGCTCGAGACGGACACACGACGCAGCGAGGTTGGCACGGCAAGAGCAATCTTTATTGTTCAGAAGCTGCTTTTCAATGATTCACTGTGGGGGCTGGATAACCTGGTGATTCAGAGATCCTGGCCATCCTTTGGAAGCAAGATACTTTTTTCTAAGGGACAGAAAATTACCACTCCCAGAAATCTTTGAGTTAGTTATGTTAAACTGTTACACTGCATTGCTGTTCTCCCCTGCCACCCCACCCCAATACCTGTATCCCAGTTTCCCCCCAGCCACTCTCCTCCCCTATAAATACCCCAGTTTATCCCCTGTTCCAGAGAGCTGCTGTCACTGGCTCCCTTGGCCGAGGGCCCGGCTGTAATAAAGGCCAGTTCTCTGCGGAACGCCACACAGCGCTCTGCTCTCTCCCTCCGTGTCGCCTGCACGCTGCCGCTGAGCTGAGCTGAGCTGAAATCACTCGCCGGGCAGAGGACGTGTCTGTGCCCCGGGCAGCCCAACCGCGGACCGCTTTTCCGGGAGTCGCGGCACCCCTGCCACCTCCACCGCCGCGGCAACCTATGAGAAAGCACAGCTGGGTTCTGCTCAGGCCATTTCAAACTACCTGGGGTGTTTGGGACTTGCCCTTGCAAAGGCAGCATCTCAGGAAAAGTCCAAGTTTCGCTTCATGGACTCCCAGGATGTCTTGCCTTGGAAAGGAACTTAAAGCTCCTCTTGTTCCAACTCTCAGCACACTCAGGACACCTTCCCCTAGACCAGCTTGCTCCAAGCCCCATCCAACCTGGCCTTCAACCCTTCCAAGGGTCAGACAATCACAGCTTCTCTGCAACCTGGTCTATTCCTCCCACATCGAAAATCATACCAAACTTATCAGCCTCAGAGACAGATTTCTATTCAATATCTCCATTTTAATAGGGAAGAAATATGGCAAAACTTGTTTGCATCTGACATTGCAAAATCAACACGAGCTCTTCAGAAAGGGCTGCCGCCCACCCACTTTGCTAATTTTTCCCCATTTGGTGGAACATTTGCATTTTGTTGTTGTTTGGAGCAGTATTTTAATGTATCTGGCTGAGGCTGCTTCAAATAGTCCAGCGAGATACCAAGGTGTGAGGGGTGGAAAACTGAGCTCTTACACATCCAGTACTTCTCTTGTTGGAAGTCTTCAATCCCACCTCTCTGCTGGGATGAAATAGGTGCTACTCATCCAATTTCTAAAGTATCATGCATCAAGCTGACACTATTTGAAGACTTCAAAATAGAAAAGCCAATTGAAACAAACCTCAGCTCCTTTCCATTTTCTCTGTTCCACAGTTTAGGACAGAAGACAGGAGAGAAAGATTGTTTTGGGAACAATGTTTTCAGGACTCTAAAAAGAATATCAAAACCGCTCTGCCGCACTCTCAACTCTTGCAGTGCCAAAAAGCACTGGCTCTCTTTGCTCACAGAGTCACAATTGTGGTGGCATTTCTACCATGCCACAGGACAGCGATGTTTTTCCTTTTCTCCTGGAAATACCTACAGCACTTCTGCGTAGCAAGGCAAACATGAGCCTCTTTTAGTGGCCCTTGAAATTGGACATGTGAAATGATGTACACAAACCACAGGCCAGCTGAACCTGGGATCTCTGAATGGGTCTTCACATTCTTCCCAGGAAGATGAATGAGAATCACTATTTTGGCAGGGAAACTGCATCAGCTGGCAATTTGGTGTAGAAAATGTGCTTTCTGCTCCTCTCAGAGCCAAAACTCCTACCCATTTCTTGCAAGTCCTTCTTAGATAAGGACCATGTTCAACTGAGTGACAGTGAAGCCAAATGGCAATCCAGGAATCAATTGTCCTGTACACAATCTCCTCCATCCACGTGGAAGGTTACTCAGGGGCACACAGGAGGAAGGAAGAAACCCAAATGCATCATTGGACATAAAGTCAGACGTGTTGAGGGATGAAGAAATCTTGCAGAACTATGGAAACCTGCCCTGAAAACCCAGTTCAGGGAGAGCCTGAGCTGTTTTGTGCTTCTAGGCCTGAAGATGCTCAGGATCTTTCCCAGATGCTCAGCAGGCAGCAGGATTGTGCCTGAATCTGGCTCTGGAAATGCCAGTGCCTCAACTGAGAGCTGTGGCAATGATTTCCATTGCATGGAGAGGGGCCACAGTCCTGCAAGAGTCTTTCAGCAGAGCAAACAGCAGCCTGGAGGGTGGGCAATGCTGCATCTGTACCACTGCATGCTCATCCTTCACCGTAATGCAGAGCTGCCCCCAAAGCTGCCATGGATCACTTTTTAGATTTCTCCTGTTGGATATATTTTGGAGAAGTTGCTCTAGGTGGCTTTGGATGGTGATCCTGTAGGAAGCAGCCATTCACCTGCAGTGATATCTTTACAACTAATCCTAACTTCTCATTGCCTTTGGTTTTATTTGGGGTTTTTTATCCGTTTGTTTGATTGGTTTCTTTGGGTTTGTTTCTTTGCGTTTTTGTCTCTTTTGGTTTGAGATTTTTTCCTTTTTTATAAAGGACTGGTGAACTTGGCACAGCCAAACTCCAGAAAACATAAACCAGGCTTGACTTTCCAGAAATGACTTTTGGCTGACTTTAGCTGCATTCCCCAGGATCAGGATCACCAGGAGATATTTGCAGGTTTTGCTCTGCAACATCAGCTTGCCCAGACATTGCTCAGTGTTTCACCAATGGAGAAGACAATGGATATTTTGCCAAACCTCCTTTCAAACAACCAGACTTGTAGCAGCACGACAGAAAAGAAGAAAATATTCACCAGTTAGAACAAAGCCTGAGTCCCACCATTTTCCCTCCCACTTTTATTGATTTTCTACATTTAGAGGCAAAGCTTTGTTACCACTGAAGATGAATAGATCACACGGACACAGGTCGAGGTGTGGTGAAAAGAAGAGCTGAGTTTATTTTCCCTCCCAGGATTTATAGGCTTTTGACCACGGCCAAGGATTGGATGGTCAGGATAACACTTTCTCACTGCACTGGCCATGAGAGATGCCCATCACAAGACGTGTAACAGAAAGAATGCACACGTATCTATGTTTACAGTTACTGTCCTGGGAAAGTCTTTAGAAAACTATGTTAGCAAGCTCAGAAGCTGAGTTTTCAGGGCGACAAAGCTTCCATCTCTCACTTCCTGATGCTCTTTGCTACCCTTTAGCCTTCACCCCCCACGCATCGGACTGCTGTCCATGTGGGGCTGGGGATGCTCAGCCTGGAAAGAGAAGGTGCTGGGGAGGCCTCCCTGCAGCTCTAGGAAAGATGGGCACAGAGAGGAGAAGCCTTTCAACTGCAGGAGTGAGATTGAAGTTGCATCTAATGAAGCTGCTCTTTTCCACTCAGGCTGCTGGGGCACTGGCCCAGGCTGTGCACACAGCCTGGGGATGCTCCATCCTTGGCAACATCCAAGGCCAGCTGGGAGCAGGGCTCTGAGCAACATATTCTGGGGGAAGATTGCTCCGCTTGGAACAAGATGGTCTTTAGGGTCCCTTCCAAGCCCAGCCACCCAGGGATTCCATCATTCTATGGTCTCCGTTGTCCTCTTCAGCCTGGGCCTGGGCTCCTGGCAGTGATGTCACAGTGCACGCTCCAGCTAGAACTTCCAGCATCCAGCAACGGCCACAACACAACCTGTGATTGGCTCGTTGTGTCAGGACGCATTTCACGGTGCTCCAGGCGTACCCCAGTCACCTTGTTTCCACCTGCTCCCTGATTCCCCCAGCAGTCCCCAAAGCTCCCCATTTCTTGGATTTTGCTGCCCATCCCTGCAGGATGTCTGCATTTGTTCCAAAGAAGGTATGGTACTATTCCATGGTGGTGGAAACCCCGCAGCTGCCTGGGTGGGCTAGAGCTCTGTTCAATACCGTGGGAACGGGACCCCACTCTGAGATTTTGCTACCTCTGCAGGCTGTCCCAGACCAAGAGGAGGAGATGGAGGTCGATACACAAATTGATATAGAAGAGAAAATGGAAGTGGATGGAGAAAATTCTGGAGAGGAAGGGATGGACGTGGATATGAAAGAGTCAGAGGAACAAATGGATGTGGAAATGGAAGACCACCTTGAGGAGATGGATGTAGATGTAAAAGACGAGGAGGAGGACATGGTCTTGGGATGAAGACCGATGCCAGCAGCAGAACAGGCAGGTGCTCCCCACGGGCAGAGTGGGTCCCCTGCTGCCAGGCTGGGCCTGGGCTGGGCACTCCCTTCTCAGGGACACGCTAGCCCATGCACTGGATTCTGGTGGCCATCCCTGGCCTGGCCTGGCCTTGCTTTGGGCCACACAAGCCCTGTTCCAGTGCCTGGGCCACAGCCCCCAGCCCCAGCCAGGCTCACTTCTGGCAGCAGAGTCCCCCTGTGCCAGTGTCCCAGCCCGGGAGCACATGGAACACCCCTCCATGCCTGACTGCACTGACCGTGTTACTTGGTTTTCTTCCAGGACTGACGCACATCCCAGAGATGACACCGTTCTGTATATATGTTTTAGAGTTGTTGTGTTCATGATAGATGTTTTAGGGTTTGTTAAAGTTTTCTGTAAATACGTTTCATATAGTTTTGTTAGATAAGTTCTTAGGTAAATAGGTTCTATAGTTTGTTGTTGTTGTTGTTACCAATATTCTTACCATGTAAATATGTTGTGTAGTTCATTCTTGTTCCTTTTCTTCTACAAATAAACATTCTTTGTTTTTCACACCCCAGTTCTCTTTGCATTTGCTTTGGGCACATTTGCAAAGTTGTGCTCTCCACTCACTCCAGGTTCCCAGGGCTGGATGTCCCGGAGGGAGCTGGCACAGCCACCCCAGCAGTGGCTCCCTGTGCACAGGGGGTCCCACTGACAGAGCTCACCCTCTCCTTGCAGTTTCTCTGGACACACTTGGGAGCTGGAGGGGCAAATCCCAGTGGGCCCTGTCCCATGGCATCCCACATGGGAGCAGGGCTCAGCCTCATCCATGGCTCTTCCCTGGCTAGCCCCAGGGCTAAGGAGGCTGCACTGGGCTGCGGGCAGCCTGCTTCCTGGGCACCCTGAGGGGCTGGAGCCAGCCTGGAGGGAGCCTCAGCACAGGGGCCTCTGGCCTACATGCACCAACATTTCCTTTGGAAACCCCCTCTGTCACCACACTCTGCTAAAAGCACAACATCAATTGTTCCTCCTACTTCAAGGGGAGACATTAATTGGCATAAATTTGTCCCTTGGACTTTCTAGCACAGCAAATGGCAGCGCTTGCAATCCCTCTTCTGCACTCCCTGCTCAGGCACCAAAACATTGGAACCTGCCAGAACATCTTGAATTAGCACCAACCTGCAGAGAGCTACAGGGGGAGAACCTACCCCCAACCACACAGGGACATTGGTGTGCTGGGGCAGAGCTGAAATTAAAGTATTTTAATGCCAAGAGACAGGATTTTTTTATTGCTGAATTCATTGTCCCACAACAAGAATGAAAGCTTTCAGTCTACTCACCTGCCACGCATGTCTATTGCCAAGGTTTGCTTCTGGGTTACCACTGATTTTTATTCATCTCTTCACAACTCTGATGCTCTTCCTGCCTAAGGTGCAGAGATGATATTTCAGAGCCAGATGAGCTCAGCACAGCTTGTGAAACACGCAGGATTTCCAGACCCAGAGATTCAGGCCATGCAAACTGATACTTTTTCGTCTGTGTGCTAAGATCACTGGAAGGATGTCAGTGATGTACCACACACTTCTCAGAGCTGTCCCTTCTATCCAGCTCTCCCCAGTCACTTCACACACTTCACTCCAAGCAGGTTCTGATAGAGTTCAGTAGCACATGGGATTTCATCCTGGCTTTTCTTCATTTTCTCCTGAGCTGTCTCCAGACACAGTGTGTGGGCACTGCAGCAGCATTAACGGGGCACCTCCCTGACACTGAGATTCATGTCACAACTTTTCATCAAAAGCAGCAAAGAAATGATTCCCACTGGGTCCCACACGGCTCCCTGGCAACTTTGTGCTGCTGCAGCTCCAGCACCAGGCCTGGTGCACAGGAATTTCAGGAGGAGACACACCGAAGGAATCAATCCTTCTCAGAGAAGAAACATCTGTTTGCATGGCCCAAATCCCCACAACACTGCAGACTCTGGTGACCCACACTCTGCATTTGCACTTCAGCCTCTGTGCCTCACTTTTCCTCTCACTAAAGTCCCCCCAGTTTCCCTCATGCTCAGATTCCCAAGAGAATTCAAAGCAGCATTAGGAGCAGGGAGAGATGATGGGAGCTGTCCCAAGGCTCCACCAAATTTCTCAGGCCTGACAATTCTAGCCAAGGACAGAGGAAAAAGCTGTATGAAAGAGGTGTGAAATCAAAGCAGGAATCAAATTTAGGTAGAATGAGAGAAGCTGAAGAGCTTTTCAGTGTTTGCAACAAGATTAGAAGCTCCAGGTCCAGGAGGGATGCAACATTTCCTCCACTCTAACAACTCTGTGATGCAAATTGATGCTCAAATCCTTCTCCCCACCTCTTGGACTTGTTCAGCCACCAACATGGTGCTGAATTTTTCAAGCAAAGTGGAAGCTGGTCAGAGAGGTGGCTTGCAAATCAAAATCACAGAGGACAGCTTGGAAGCAGCAGCCAGAGCAAAGAGAGGCAGAGCCTGGCCCTGGGGTGCAGCACAGCCACACAACACATGCCTGAAACTCTAAGACATGAAAGAATTTGCCATGGGAGACACAGAAGGTACCTGATGGAATCCTGCCTCCTTCACGATGCATCAGCACGCAGGAGAGCACTAGGATGAAGATGACAGCACCTTCTGCTGCTGCTTCCATCTCCTGAGTCAAATCTCCCCAATATCTCTCACTATTGGCCATTCCCAAAGCCTCAGATTCCCTCAGTCCTTGCAGGATTTCAGTGCTGAGGAGCATGAAGAGAGATAAAGGCACTTGCAGAGACCAGAGATGCATTTTCTGCCTGAGGTGCATTCCACTGCCCAGCTTAGTTCCTCTAAAACCATTCCAATCAGCCCCTTGGACAGCACCAAGCCAGCAGCAGAACATCAGCGCCTGAAAATGCTTGGAAATGCCATTCTTTGAGATTTCTCTCCAGCTCTCCCATTTCATGGTGCCATTGCAGGGCTTTATCCCATCACTCAGCACTTGCAGCAAGTCTTGGCAACCAGCTTCAAACGGATTTGTAGTGCTGAGCAAATACGAGGCAATTTGACTTTGTCTCCAGTGAATGAAATTTCACCTCAATCAGACGAACTCTGTGTTCTGTCATTGGCCAGGCACTAACTACTGCCAGCTCCCCCCAAGCCTGGATGTCAAACTGCCTTTATATTGGAAAGTTAAATTTAGTTGGTTTTATGTACAAGATTATTCTGTCTCCAAATCATTTGGAGCCATAGAATTGCATTTCCAAGGACTAAACTCAGAGCAGCCACAAAGAGCACAAGAGGCAGGAAAAGAAAGAAAAATGGAGATTTCTAAGGAGATGGAAATTGAATGCTGAGTTTTTTCCCATTCCAGGAAGTTCCATCAATTATCACCTGCCACCTCCTTGCCTTCACTTGTGTGGCCACCACTGAATACACTCCCAGAGAAGAAAATGTTGGTCCTACTGAAAACTGGGGTTAGAAATAGGAAAAGGCTCAGCTGACTTAAAAGACAACATCATGAAAAGAACTGCCTTATAATAGCAAGATATGATGGGCAGCAGGAATGGCTGAAGCCAGCAGAGAGAAGTCCATGAACTATTGGTGCTACAAAGATTTCTGACAAAACCCCCAAGAAGCCAAAAACAGCGTTTGGTCTGGCCCAGCTGATAGGAGCCCTGTGCATTTAATTCAGTCATTGGCAGCACAGGGAGATTGGTTTTTAGCTCCTTTGGTCCACTACTACTTTATATTATGTTAGGTTATGTTATGTTGTGTTGTGTTATTTTATTTTATTTTATTTTATTTTATTTTATTTTATTTTATTTTATTTTATTTTATTTTATTTTATTTTATTTTATTTTATTTTATTTTATTTTATTTTATTGTAAATTTATTTTATTGTAATTTTATTTTATTGTAATTTTATTTTATTGTTATTTTATTTTATTGTTATTTTATTTCATTTCATTTAATTTCATTTCATTTCATTTCATTTAATTTTTTCCACCCAGAAAATGGAATTTCTTCTCCTCTTTGGGAAGAAATTACTTCTTTGAATGGTTCAAGGCAGAGTTTCTTCCTACACCCACTTGTAATCAGTCACCAAGAGAAAAATTTTCTCAAAAGATCTCTTAAAAGTTTTGGAGTTACTTTCAACATAAACAACTTGGTGATTTTGCTCCAAATGAGAAAGGAATTGAATTTGACTCCCTCAGCTTAAAAAGAAGTCTTTCTTCCCAGCTCTTCACCAAGAGGAACAAAACACTTGGTTGCAGCAAACGGAAGGGAGGAAGAAGTTTCTATCCCCCTGAGCTGCACAACAGGAGACAATTTTGTTGCCAAGAGGTGACAAAACCCAGCCAATTTCCAGATCTTTTAGTTGAAGGGAAAAGCTCCAAGGATCATAGCTGGGGCAGACACAGAGTGGGAGGAGCAGGGGATCTGCTGGGGGGTTTTGGCCTGGGGCATAGATTAAAGAAATCTTCAAGTGAAACCCATCAGAGCTCAAGACTTCATCCCGCAGAGGAGAAATTGGATTTGACCCAAATGCCATTCAAATCCAAAAAACATTGAGGCATCTCCCCAAGCTCTGCTGAGCCATCAGGTACAACCCAAAGCACCCTGTGGGACCAGAGCAGCAGCTCCCTGGCATGGGGACAGGGATGCTCCCTTGGCAAGCCGCCTGCATCACCCATGGGATTTGCAAGATCTGTTTCTAAAGACCCCAACATCCAAAAAACTCCACATTCAAAGCCTTTCCTTTGGGGTTTCACTTCTCCATCTGTCTCTTGTCACTAGACAGCTGCTACACTTCAACACCCTTCTGGATGGGGTCAAATTTTCTCCGAATTCCCAGCCTAAACAGGAAGTTACTTCCATTCATTCTTCTGCAAGTACTGGCAGCTTGTAGCTGCTCTGCTCTTCCTCTCCTGCGGTGCATTTGTGCACATCAAGTGCCAAGAGCATTTCCTTGTTTCAATGCCGCAGCGACGGAAAGCCCGGAGCACCGCGACTTCTCTAGATATTCAGCCCTGATTAGGGCTGGGCTGAGGCGCGTGAGCAGCTTCGAGCAGGCGAGTGATTCAGCTCAGGCTCAGCGGTAGTTGAGTGATTTCAGCTCAGCTTAGCTCGGCTCGGCAGCAGCGGCAGGCAGGCAACACAGGAAGCAGGGACGGGAATGCTGGTCCAGCGTTCCACCAAGGCAAAACCTTTTATTCAGGCAGAGCTTCGGCGAAGGGTGCCGGCAACAGCGAATCCGTCGAACAGGGGAAAAGCCGGGATATTTATGGAGAAGGAGAGGGGCGGGGGGAAGCCCGAGATACCTGTATCGGGATGGGACAGCAGGCGAGAACACCAATGGGACACAACAGTTTAACATATCAAACTCAAAGACCCCTGGGAGCGACACATTGTCTCTCTCTTACAGAGAAGTATCTTGTCTCCAGGGTAGAGCCAGAATCTCAGGCCCAGCGGGCTCCTCCTTACCCACATTTCAATGATGTCATTTTGCCTTATTATTTCCTTCCCATAGAGTTGCACAGATTTGGTGCTGGCTCAACACTCAGAACATTGACAGCACAAAGTCGAGTTTTCGCACCAACTTCTCCAACCTTGGCACCTGTTGCAGTCCGCAACCTCAGGATCTCGGCCAGGGAAACCGCAGGGTTCTGGGGACCAGCATGGAACACCAGCGAGACGGGCCTTTGTTCATTAAATCATTTCTTCAGCATGGGAACAAACTCAGATCCAGAACAGAGAGCCCCAAACAGAGGCACGGCAGGGGTTTTTGAGGGACAGAACACTTGAGGGTCTCCACCCTTGAGGCTGGAGCTCAGGGTCAGGGACGACTAGAAACACAGCAAGGAAGAAGCCCCCCAGGGATTCAAACCCAATCTGAACCCCTGGGCCGTCCTTCACAAGGGGTTTGGGGTGGGACAATGGAATTCGTTGCCTTCCCCAAAGCACATCACAACATCTGCTCCTTTTTTTTTTTTCCCCTTCAAATTTTAATTTGGAGCTTAAAAATGTTTCCAAAACTTACAGCATAAAATTTTACCTCCTCCACAGAGCACCCGCTTTGCTCTGTGGGACACTATAAACTCAATAACAAAACCCGTTAAGCAAACAAACAAACAGAAAAAAACAAAATTAAAAACAAACACTTAAATTAAACAGTGATGGTACTTACGGTTTTTTAGTTCAGTCTCTTCCAGTTCTGGAGTTTCTTTCAGGAAGGGCGCAGCTCTTAGATCTCCTCTCACGAGGGGCAGAGTTCTTAGATCTCCAGCTTCGGCTCTGGTCTCGTAGGTGTGGGCGTTGCCACTTGAGATGTTCTTGGTGAAACGCTGGCTTTCAGAGCTCGGTTCCAGTTTTGATTTCCCCAGAGGGGGTGTTGCCCACCATGGAAAAGGCACAGCCCCCAGGGGTGGAGCAGCCAAAGAAAGGGCTGGGAGCGAAGCAGGAGTTACTGGGGGAAGGGAAGGTTGGGGAGCAGAAAAGAAGGAGCAAGGCAGGAAAAAAGGAATCCCAGACCGCGTGGGCAGTGCCATCTTGGGAAGAGGGCAGGGTCCGGGATGGACTTTCCCTGCCAGGGAACGAGAATATGGAAAGACAGGGGGTGAAGGAGGACACGGAACGGTGGGCAGACGGCAGCAGACCCGCAGCACTCTGGATGTTCCCCGTCCCTTGCCTGCCTTCAGGAAAACAGGGGATGGGATGGCAGAAAGACACCGGGCTGACGGGGAGTCGGCAGCAACCCCGAGCCATCTTGGCATTTTTCACCCTTTGTCCTGCCCTTAGGAACAGAGGAGAGGGGAAGATACAGGGAGGTATACACCAAAAAAAATGAGGGACTTCACAGAAGCCAAAAAACAGTCCACAGGAAGGGCCATACCGTCCATAATCGTCCATAATTGTCCATAATGTTAATCTCGTCCATAAAGGTCCTTCCCATCTATATAAAAAAACCAAAACCCTCCATAATACGTCTCGTTGGGTGATGTTAGATGTTTGTCCCAGTGTCTGGTCTCTCGGCTCCCCCACCTCCATAAGCCCTTTTCCCCCATGGCCCTGAGGCACTTCCAGCTTGGCCCTCCTGCCAGGTATTCTTGACTCCTCCTTTCTAAGGCGGGAGTCTCGCCAGCTCTTGAGCCATCAGCCGGGGATTTACGGAGTGTCCATGGAGCCGCTCCTGCTGTTCTCCTGGTGCCTCGCTGGATGCCGTGCATTCTCCACCATTTGTTGCAGTCCGCAACTGCAGGATCAGGACCAGGGATGATATTTTCTGGAAATCGGCATGTACTACAACGAGAAGCGCCTCTGTTCATGAAACCATTTCTTCATCATGGGAACAACTCAGATCCAGAACAGAGAGCCCCCAGCAAAGGCAGGGCAGGGGTTTTGAGGGACAGAACTCTTGAGGGTCTCCACCCTTGAGGGTAGAGTTCAGGGTCAGGGACCATTAGAAACACAACAAGGGAGAAACCCCCCAGGGACTGAAACCCAATCAGAACCCCTGGGCCACCCTTCACAAGGGCTTTGGGGTGGGACAACTTCATCCAGGGCTCCCACGCCCATCTCCCAAAGCAGGAGGTCAAAATTCACTAGCTTGGCTTACAGCCATGCCTCTCCTGTAACAATGCTTATCTGAAACTAACTCTTTGCCTCCCTGAAGCACCTCCCAACAGTTTATGCTGTCTCTTTCCATGTTGATCACTCTCTCTCTCTTCCCCTATCTCTGGAAAAAAGGATGAATTTGCAAGACTCACCTGAGTAGGGAGCAGGTTCAACTCTTGCCCAGGCCTTGTGGATGGTCCCGGGATCTCTGCCGGAGCAGCGGCTGGAGCTGTCTGCGCTAGAAGATTTTTTCCCATGGCTGCTGTGGGGAGTGTGGCCATTATCTGAGCACGCTGCAAGCTCCTATCTTTCCCTGCATATCTTTAGTGGGCAGTGTGTGGTGAAACTGAGCAGTGGCAGCAAGTGCAGGCCAGGCAGGGAGCGGCCTGGCCCGGCAGCCCCGCTGTGCAAGGCCCAGCCAAGCCTCTGAGAAGGGGCTCCTGTCACTTGCCAGTCTCCATCCTCCCCGGGAAGCGCAGAGCTGCGGCCAGCCCCGCTCCCCTCCCGTGGCCTTGGCTGGCCTGGGGGGAAGGAGGCTGAAGGGGACCCCTGGTACCTCTTGAAAAGGCGGAAAGCAAAGAGAGCAAGGAATTGCCGGCCTTAGGTCTTCAAGTGCTGTTCCCAGGTTGATGTCACTTTTCAATGGTCCCAACTGCTGTCAGTTCTCAGCATCGGCCACTTGTTGGCCAGGAGAAAAACTTTGTGGCATTTTGAGGAGATTTGGGGAATTTTGATGGATTTTTGTAGAAGTTTCTAGGATCTTGAGCAGATTGAAATAATTTTGTGGGATTTTTGTGGATTTTTGTGGGATTTTTGTGCAATCTGTAAAATATTTCTGGAATTTTGTGTGATATTGAAAAGATTTAAATAATTTTGTGGGATTTTTGTGGAATTTGTGGGATTTGTCTGGAATTTTGAGGGATTTTTCTGTAATTTGTGGAAATTAGTGGAGATTTTGTGGGATGTTTCTGGAATTTGGTAAGGTTTTGAGATTATTTAAAGAATTTGGTGGTATTTTTCTGGAATTTTGCGGATTTTTCTGGTATTCTGTGGTATTTTGAGGAGACTTGAAGAATTTTGAAAGATTTTTCTTAGATTTTGAGATTTGTGGAGATTTTGTGGGATGTTTCTTAAATTTGGTGGGCTTTTGTAAAAATTTAGGGAATTCTATGGGATTTCTCTGGAATTTGTGGGTATTTTTCAAGAATCCTAAGGGTTTCAGAGGAGACCTGCAGAATTTAAAGGAATTTTTCTTAGATTTTATGGAAATTTGTGAGGATTTTTTGGGATTATTGTGGAATTTGTTGGATATTGAGGAGATGTAGGGATTTTGAGGGATTCTTCATAATGTGGTATTTTCTGGAATTTTGTGGGATTTTGCGGAGACTTCAAGAAGTTTGAGGAATTTTTCTTAGATTTTGTGGAAACATCTGGAGATTTTGAGGGATTTTCTTTAATTTTTGTGGACATTTGTGGAGATTTTGTGGGATGCTACTGCAATTTTGTGGGATATTGTGGAGATTTAGGGAATGTTCTGGAATTTTTCCGTGATTTGGTGGGATATAGAGGAGACTTGATGACTTTTGCGGGATTTTTCTTAGATTTTGTGGATATTTGTGTAGATTTTGTAAGGTGTTTCTGGAATTCAGTAGGGTTTTGAGAAGTATTAGGGAATTTTGTAGGATTTTTCTAGAATTTTGTGGGGTTTTTCAAGAATTTTGTGGGATTCGTAGGAGGCTTGAAGAATCTTGTGGAATTTTTCTTGGATTTTGTGGAAACTTGTGGAGGTTTTGTGTGATTTTAGTGGAATTTTGTGGGATATTGAAGAGATTTTGGCATTATAAGTGATTTTTCTTGAATTTTGTTGGATATTGAGGAGATTTTGTGGGATGTTTCTGGACCTCTTAGGGACATTTCTGGAATTTTGTGGGATTCTGAAGAGAATTGACGAATTTTGAGGAATTTTTCTTAGATTTTGTGAACATTTGTGGAGATTTTGTGAGATTTTTGTGGAATTTAGTCAGATTGCGAGGCAGCTTGAAGAATTATGAGGGATTTTTCTTGGATTTTGTGTAGATTTTGTGGGATGTTTCTGCAATTTGGTATGGGTTTGAGAAGATGTTGTGAATTCTGGGGATTTTTCAGGAATTTTGTATATTTTTCCCGCAAATTGTGTGGGATTCTGAGGAGGCTTGAAGAATTTTGTGGAATATTTCTTGGATTTTGTGGAAACTTGGGGAGGTTTTGTGTGATTTTTGTGGAATTTTGTAGGATATTGAGGAGATTTAGGGATTTTGAGGGATTTTTCTTGAATTTTGTGGTTATTTGTGGAGATTTTGTGGGATGTTTCTGGAATTCAGTTGGGTTTTGAGAAGATTTAGGGGATTTTGTGGTATATTCCTGGAATTTGGTATGGTTTTAAGGTGATTTAGGGAATTTTGAGGGATTTTCCTTGAATTTGATGGAAATTTGTGTAGATTTTGTGGGATGTTTCTGGAATTTTGTGGGGCTATTTCAAGAATTTTGTGGTATTTGGAAAAGATTGAGCGAATTTTGTGGTGTTCTTCTTGAATTTTCTGGGAATTTGTGGAGATTTTATGGGGAGTTTCTGGAATTTGGTAGAGTTTTCAGAAGATTTAGGGAATTTGGAGGGATTTTTGTGGGATTTTGTGGGAATGGGTGGAGATTTTGTGGGACATTCCTGTGTATTGGTATGGTTTTGAAATGATTTAGGGAATTTTGTGGGACTTCTCTGGAATTTTGTGGGATTTTTCAAGAATTTTGTGGGATTCTGAGTTGATTTGAAGAATTTTGAGGGATTTTTCTTGAATTTTGTGGGAAATTGTGGAGATTTTGTGGGATGTTTCTGGAATTCAGTTGGGTTTTGAGAAAATTTAGAGAATTTTGTGGCATATTCCTGGAATTTGGTATGGTTTTAAGGTGATTTAGAGAATTATTAGGGATTTTCCTTGAATTTGATGGAAATTTGTGTAGATTTTGTGGGATTTTTCTGCAATTTGGTAGGGTTTGAAAAGATGTTGTGAATTTTGAGGGATTTTTCAGGGATTTTGTGTATTTTTCCTGTGAATTCTGTGGGATTCTGAGGAGGCTTGAAGAATTTTGTGGAATTTTTCATAGATTTTGTGGAGAATTATGGAGATTTTGTGGGATTTTTGTGGGATTTTGTGAGATTGTGAGGAGATTTAAGGATTTTGAGGGACTTTTCATGTAGTTTGTGGTTATTTGTGGAGATTTTGTGGGATGTTTCTGGGATTCAGTTGGGTTTTGAGAAGACTTAGGGAATTTTGTGGCATATTCCTGGAATTCGGTATGGTTTTAAGGTGATTTAGGGAATTTTGAGGGATTTTCCTTGAATTTGATGGAAATTTGTGTAAATTTTGTGGGATGTTTCTGCAATTTGGTAGGGGTTTGAGAAGATTTTGTGAATTTGTGGGATTTTTCAGGGATTTTGTGTGTTTTTCCTGTGAATTGTGTGGGATTCTGAGGCGGCTTGAAGAATTTTGAGGATATTTTCTTAGATTTTGTGAACATTTGTGGAGATTTTGTGGAGATTTTTGTGGAATTTTGTGAAATTATGAGGCGGCTTGAAGAATTTTGTGGGATTTTTCATGCATTTTGTGGGAATTTGTGGAGATTTTGTGGGATGTTTCTGAAATTCAGTTGGTTTTCAGAAGATTTGGGGAATTTTGTGGGACTTCTCTGGAATTTTGTGGGGTTTTTCAGGAATTTTGTGGGAATTTCGGGAGATTTTGTGGGATATTGTGGAATTTGGTAGAGTTTTCAGAAGATTTAGGGAATTTTGAGTGATTTTTTTGTAATTTTGAGGGATTTTCAAGGGTTTTGTGAGATTTAGAGGAGACTTGAAAAATTTTACAGGATTTTTCTTAGATTTTGTGGACATTTGTGTAGATTTTCTGGGATGTTTCTGGATTTCAGTTAGGTTTTGAGAAGATTTAGGGAATTTTGTGGGATTTTTCTAGAATTTTGTGGGGTTTTTCAAGAATTTTGTGGGATTCTGAGGAGGCTGGAAGAATTTTGTGGAATTTTTCTTCGATTTTGTGGAAACTTGTGGAGGTTTTGTGTGATTTTTGTGAAATTTTGTGGGATATTGAGGAGATTTTGGCATTTTGAAAGATTTTTCTTGAATTTTTGTGGATATTGAGGAGATTTTGTGGGATGTTTCTGGAACTTTTAGGGACTTTTCTGGAATTTTGTGGGATTCTGCAGAGAACTGACGAATTTTGAGGAATTTTTCTTAGATTTTGTGAACATTTGTGGAGATTTTGTGAGATTTTTGTGGAATTTATTCAGATTGTGCGGCAGCTTGAAAAATTTTGAGGGATTTTTCTTGGATTTTGTGTAGATTTTGTGGGATGTTTCTGCAAATTGGTAGGGTTTGAGAAAATGTTGTGAATTTTGGGGATTTTTCAGGAATTTTGTATATTTTTCCCGCAAATTGTGTGGGATTCTGAGGAGGCTTGAAGAATTTTGTGGAATATTTCTTGGATTTTGTGGAAACTTGGGGAGGTTTTGTGTGATTTTTGTGGAATTTTGTAGGATATTGAGGAGATTTAGGGATTTTGAGGGATTTTTCTTGAATTTTGTGGTTATTTGTGGAGATTTTGTGGGATGTTTCTGGAATTCAGTTGGGTTTTGAGAAGATTTAGGGGATTTTGTGGTATATTCCTGGAATTTGGTATGGTTTTAAGGTGATTTAGGGAATTTTGAGGGATTTTCCTTGAATTTGATGGAAATTTGTGTAGATTTTGTGGGATGTTTCTGGAATTTTGTGGGGCTATTTCAAGAATTTTGTGGTATTTGGAAAAGATTGAGCGAATTTTGTGGTGTTCTTCTTGAATTTTGTGGGAATTTGTGGAGATTTTATGGGGAGTTTCTGGAATTTGGTAGAGTTTTCAGAAGATTTAGGGAATTTGGAGGGATTTTTGTGGGATTTTGTGGGAATGGGTGGAGATTTTGTGGGACATTCCTGTGTATTGGTATAGTTTTGAAATGATTTAGGGAATTTTGTGGGACTTCTCTGGAATTTTGTGGGATTTTTCAAGAATTTTGTGGGATTCTGAGTTGATTTGAAGAATTTTGAGGGATTTTTCTTGAATTTTGTGGGAAATTGTGGAGATTTTGTGGGATGTTTCTGGAATTCAGTTGGGTTTTGAGAAGATTTAGGGAATTTTGTGGGATATTCCTGGAATTTGGTAGGGTATTGAGGAGATTTAGAGCGATTTTTTGGGATTTTTCTTGGATTTTTGTGGAAATTGTTGCAGATTTTGTGGGATGTTTCTGGAATTTGGTTGGGTTTTGAGAAGATTTTGTGAATTTTGTGGGATTTTCCAGGAATTTTGTGTGTTTTTCCTGTGAATTCTGTGGGATTCAGAGGAGGCTTGAAGAATTTTGTGGAATTTTTCATAGATTATGTGGAAACTTGTGGAGGTTTTGTGGGATTTTTGTGGAAGTTTGTGGGATAATGAGGAGATTTAGGGATTTTGAGGGATTTTTCTTGAATTTTGTGGTTATTTGTAGAGATTTTGTGGGATGTTTCTGGAATTCAGTTGGGTTTTGAGAAGACTTAGGGAATTTTGTGGCATATTCCTGGAATTCGGTATGGTTTTAAGGTGATTTAGGGAATTTTGAGGGATTTTCCTTGAATTTGATGGAAATTTGTGTAGATTTTGTGGGATGTTTCTGCAATTTGGTAGGGGTTTGAGAAGATTTTGTGAATTTGTGGGATTTTTCAGGGATTTTGTGTATTTTTCCTGTGAATTGTGTGGGATTCTGAGGCGGCTTGAAGAATTTTGAGGAATTTTTCTTAGATTTTGTGAACATTTGTGGAGATTTTGTGGAGATTTTTGTGGAATTTTGTGAAATTATGAGGCGGCTTGAAGAATTTTGTGGGATTTTTCATGCATTTTGTGGGAATTTGTGGAGATTTTGTGGGATGTTTCTGAAATTCAGTTGGTTTTCAGAAGATTTGGGGAATTTTGTGGGACTTCTCTGGAATTTTGTGGGGTTTTTCAGGAATTTTGTGGGAATTTCGGGAGATTTTGTGGGATATTGTGGAATTTGGTAGAGTTTTCAGAAGATTTAGGGAATTTTGAGTGATTTTTTTGTAATTTTGAGGGATTTTCAAGGATTTTGTGAGATTTAGAGGAGACTTGAAAAATTTTACCGGATTTTTCTTAGATTTTGTGGACATTTGTGTAGATTTTCTGGGATGTTTCTGGATTTCAGTTAGGTTTTGAGTAGATTTAGGGAATTTTGTGGGATTTTTCTAGAATTTTGTGTGGTTTTTCAAAAATTTTGTGGGATTCTGAGGAGGCTGGAAGAATTTTGTGGAATATTTCTTGGATTTTGTGGAAACCTGGGGAGGTTTTGTGTGATTTTTGTGGGATTTTGTGGGATATTGAGGAGATTTAGGGAATTTTCGGGATTTTTCATGTATTCTGTGGGAATTTGTTGAGATTTTGTGGGATGTTTCTGGAATTCAGTTGGGTTTTGAGAAGACTTAGGGAATTTTGTGGCATATTCCTGGAATTCGGTATGGTTTTAAGGTGATTTAGGGAATTTTGAGGGATTTTCCTTGAATTTGATGGAAATTTGTGTAGATTTTGTGGGATGTTTCTGGAATTTTGTGGGGCTATTTCAAGAATTTTGTGGTATTTGGAAAAGATTGAGCGAATTTTGTGGTGTTCTTCTTGAATTTTGTGGGAATTTGTGGAGATTTTATGGGGAGTTTCTGGAATTTGGTAGGGTTTTGTGAAGATTTTGTGAATTGTGTAGGATTTTTCAGGAATTTTGTGTATTTTTCCTGTGAATTGTGTGGGATTCTGAGGAGGCTTGAAGAAATTTCATGAATTTTTCTTAGATTTTGTGCACATTTGTGCAGATTTTGTGAGATTTTTGTGGAATTTTGTGAGATTGTGGGGCGGCTTGAAGAATTTTGAGGGATTTTTTCATGTATTTTGTGGGAAATTGTGGAGATTTTGTGGGATGTTTCTGGAATTTAGTGGGGTTTTCAGAAGATTTGGGGAATTTTGTGGCATATTCCTGGAATTTGGTATGGTTTTAAGGTGATTTAGGGAATGTTGTGGGATTACTCTTAAATTTGATGGAAATTAGTGGGGATTTTGTGGGATATTCCTGGAATTTGGTAGGGTATTGAGGAGATTTAGGGAATTTTGTGGGATTTTTCTAGAATTTTGTGGCGTTTTTCAAGAATTTTGTGGGATTCTGAGGAGGCTGGAAGAATTTTGTGGGATTTTTCTTCTATTTTGTGGAAACTTGTGGAGGTTTTGTGTGATTTTTGTGGAATTTTGTGGGATATTGAGGAGATTTTGGCATTTTGAAAGATTTTTCTTGAATTTTTGTGGATATTGAGGAGATTTTGTGAAATGTTTCTGGAACTTTTAGGGACTTTTCTGGAATTTTGTGGGATTCTGCAGAGAACTGACGAATTTTGAGGAATTTTTCTTAGATTTTGTGAACATTTGTGGAGATTTTGTGAGATTTTTGTGGAATTTAGTCAGATTGCGAGGCAGCTTGAAGAATTTTGAGGGATTTTTCTTGGATTTTGTGTAGATTTTGTGGGATGTTTCTGCAATTTGGTAGGGTTTGAGAAGATGTTGTGAATTTTGGGGATTTTTCAGGAATTTTGTATATTTTTCCTGCAAATTGTGTGGGATTCTGAGGACGCCTGGAGAATTTTGTGGAATATTTCTTGGATTTTGTGGAAACTTGGGGAGGTTTTGTGGGATTTTTGTGGAATTATGTGGGATATTGAGGAGATTTAGGGATTTTGAGGGATTTTTCTTGAAGTTTGTGGTTATTTGTGGAGATTTTGTGGGATGTTTCTGGAGTCTGTTGGGATTTGAGAAGATTTAGAGAATTTTGTGGCATATTCCTGGAATTTGGTATGGTTTTATGGTGATTTAGGGAATTTTGTGGGATTACTCTTAAATTTGATGGAAATTTGTAGGGATTTTGTGGGATGTTTCTGCAATTTGGTAAGGGTTTGAGAAGATTTTGTGAATTTTGTGGGATTTTCCAGGAATTTTGTGTATTTTTCCTGTGAATTGTGTGGGATGCTGAGGAGGCTTGAAGAATTTTGTGGAATTTTTCATAGATTTTGTAGAAACATGTGGAGGTTTTGACTGATTTTTGAGGATTTTTGTGGGATATTGAAGAGATTTAGGGATTTTGAGTATTTTTTCATGTGTTTTGTGGACATTTGTGAAGATTTTGTGGGATGTTTCTGGAATTCAGTTGGGTTTTGAGAAGATTTAGGGAATTTTGTGGCATATTCCTGGAATTTCGTATGGTTTTAAGGTGATTTAGGGAATTTTGAGGGATTTTCCTTGAATTTGATGGAAATGTGTGTAGATTTTGTGGGATGTTTCTAGAATTTGGTAGGGTTTTGGAATGATTTAGGAAATTTTGTCGGATATTTCTGGAATTTTGTGGGGCTATTCAAGAATTTTGTGATATTTTGAAAAGATTGAGCGAATTTTGTGGTGTTCTGGAATTTTGTGGGAATTTGTGGAGATTTTATGGGACGTTTCTGGAATTTGGTAGAGTTTTCAGAAGATTTAGGGAATTTTGAGGGATTTTTGTTGGATTTTTGTGGGAATGGGTGGAGATTTTGTGGGACATTGCTGTGAATTGGTATGGTTTTGAAATGATTTAGAGAATTTTGTGGGACTTCTCTGGAATTATGTGGGATTTTTCAAGAATTTTGTGGGATTCTGAGGAGACTTGAAGAATTTTGAGGGATTTTTCATGTACTTTGTGGGAATTTGTAGAGATTTTGTAAGATGTTTCTGGAATTCAGTTGGCTTTTGACAAAATTTAGAGAATTGTGTGGCGTATTCCTGGAATTTGGTATGGTTTTAAAGTGATTTAGAGAATTTTGAGGGATTTTCCTTGAATTTGATGGAAATTAGTGGGGAATTAGTGGGATGTTTCTGGAGTTTGGTAGGAGTTTGTGAAGATTTTGTGAATTTTGTAGGATTTTTCAGGGATTTTGTGTATTTTTTCTGTGAATTGTGTGGGATTCTGAGGAGGCTTGAAGAATTTTGTGGAATTTTTCTTGGATTTTGGGTACACTTGTGGAGATTTTGTGGGATTTTTCTTAGATTTTGTGAGATTGTGAGGCGGCTTGAAGAATTTTCAATTTCAAGGGACTTTCCATGTATTTTGTGGGAATTTGTGGAGATTTTGTGGGATGTTTCTGAAATTCAGTTGAGTTTTGCGAAGATTTGGGGAATTTTGTGGGTCTTCTCTGGAATTTTGTGGGGGTTTTCAGGAATTTTGTGGGGATTTGTGGAGATTTTGTGGGATTTTTTGTGGAATTTTGTAGTTTTCAGAAGTTTTAGGGAATTTTGAGTGATTTTTTTGAAATTTTGTAAGGCTTTTCAAGGATTTTGTGAGATTTAGAGGAGACTTGATGAATTTTGCTGGATTTTTCTTAGATTTTGTGGACATTTGTGGAGATTTTGTGGGATGTTTCTGGAATTTTGTGGGATTCTGCGGAGAATTGATGAATTTTGAGGAATTTTTCTTAGATTTTGTGAACATTTCTGGAGATTTTAGTGAGATTTTTGTGGAATTTTGTGAGATTGTGAGGCGGCTTGAAGAATTTTGAGGGATTTTGGCAGGATTTTGTGGGAATTTGTGGAGATTTTGTGGGATGTTTCTGCAATTTGGTAAGGGTTTGAAAAGATTTAGTGAATTTTGGGGATTTTTCAGGAATTTTGTGTAGTTTTCCGGTGAATTTTGTGGGATGCTGAGGAGGCTTGAAGAATTTTGTGGATTTTTTCTTGGATTTTGTGGAAACTTGGGGAGGTTTTGTGGGATGTTCCTGAAATTCAGTTGGGTTTTGAGAAGATTTAGGGAATTTTGTGGGACTTCTCTGGAATTTTGTGGGCCTTTTCAAGGACTTTGTGTCCCTTTGAGGAGACTTGAAGAATTTTGAGTAATTTTTCTTAAATTTTGTGGAAACCTGTAGAAGTTTTGCGATATTTTTGTGGAATTTTCTGGGATTTTGAGAAGATTTAGGGAATTTTGAGGTAGTTTTCTTGAATTTTGTGAATTTTTCTTGTATTTTGTGGGATTTTCAGGAGACTTGAAGAATTTTGAATGATTTTTCTTGAACTTTGTGGCCAGTTGTATGTGCTGTTTCTTGAATATAGTGGGGTTTGAAAAGGTTTAGGGAATTCTGTAAATATCTCTGGGAATTTGTGGGGTTTTTCAAGAATTTTGAGGCATTCTGAGAAGATTTTAAAAAATTTTCAGGAATTTTTCTCAGATTTGGTTGGATTTTGTGGAATTTTGTTGGTTATTTATGAGATTTAGGGATTTTGAGGGATTTTTCTTGAATTTTGTGGGAAGTTGTGGAGATTTTGTGGGATGTTTCTGGAATTTGGTATAATTTTCTGAATACTTAGGGAATTTTGTGGGATTACTCTGGAATTTTATAATATTTTGGGAAAATTTAAATAATTTTAAGGGATTTTTCATGAGTTTTGTGGAAATTGTTGGAGATTATGTGGGATTTTTCTGGAGTTTTGTGAGGCTTTTCAAGGATTTTGTTGGATTCTGAGGGGACTTGAAGGCCCGTCTCCCCTAGGAACACGCACGTACTGCCCGCCCGAGTGGATCGGCCTTCGCTGCTACCACGGCGATGGGGCGACCATCTGGTCCCTGGGCGTGCTGCTGTTTGAGATGGTGTGCGGGTACTTACCCTTGGAGAAGGAGCGAGACATCGTCTTGGGGCAGCTCTTCTTCCCGCAGGAGGCCTCTCCAGGTTGCTATGGGGCCTGAAGAAGGCAGGCTTTGGCAGGTGGCAGCGCGCAGCCCAGCCCGGCCCTCCCGCAGCTGCGCGGGACGTCCATGTGCCCTCAAGGGCCGGCGGCAGCAGGTGGCCCGTGGCAGGCTGGCTGTGGCACGCTTGGCTGAAGGAGGGGACGCTTGTCCTGCCGTGCCACTCTCCCGCCAAGGCCAGCTCCCAGCACACGCAGCGTGGCCCGGCTTCTGCAGGTGCCGGGAGCAGCTGGGCAGGAGCCTTCTGCAAGTGAGCGCCGCTTTCTGCCTTCTCTCCCCAGAGTGCCAACATCTGATCCGCTGCTGTTTGTCCAAGCACCCCATGGATCGGCCAGTGCTGGAGCAGATCTTCTACCACCCTTGGGTGTAGGGCGGCCATTTCTGATGCCTTGCCGCAGCCGCTGCAGCACCCAGTTCCCGTGTCCCACGCAGGACTGAGGGCCCAGGAAATAAAAGAACCCGAAACCCGGTGCGGGCCGGCAAGTCTGGTCCTTGTTAGCAACTTCAGCTAAGGGAACCTCTTGGCAAAAGGGGTAATCAGAGCGTTCCCTTCAGCCTTTGTCAAGCTTTTGATGCCTTTCCTCCAGGTTGTCCCTCAAAATCAGAGAGGGGTTGGAGCCTGCACCAGTCCCCCCAAATCAGCGGGAGGCAGAGACTACCCCCAGGCCTTTCAAAACTGGAGGAGGATGGAGACGATCCCTGGGCCCACAACACTGAAGGGAGATAAATACCCGGCCCCCCCAAAAATAAGAGATGGATGGAGCCCACAGCGGCCCCCAAGTCAGAGGAGGAAGGGGAGACTGCCAGCCCCCCTAAAGATGAGGGGAATTGTGCCTGTGCCAGCCCCACAAATTGCAAGGGGACAGAGAACAGCCCTGGCCTGGCAAAGGGCAAAGAGCAGCCGGGGGCTGCCAGGATGGTGACAACACTAGCACCCCCCAAATCAGAGAGGGACAAAGAGCCCGCACAGGCTTCCCAGGAGAAGAAAGGGGGCAGCAAATATCCCCTGTCCTCCGAAGTCGGAGGGGCACAGACACAACGCCCACCCCCCCATAGTGGAGGGGTGTTACCGCTGAGGATGAACAGATCACACGGACACAGGTCGAGGTGTGGTGAGAGAAAGAGGAAATTTATTTTTCCCCCCAGGATTTATAGGCTTCTGACCACGGCCAGGGATTGGATGGTCAGGATAACACTTTCTCACTGCACTGGCCATGAGAGATGCCCATCACAAGACGTGTAACAGAAAGAATGCACACATATCTATTTTTACAGTTACTGTCCTGGGAAAGTCTTTAGAAAACCATGTCAGCAAGCTCAGAAGCTGAGTTTTCAGGGCGACAGAGGGGGACAGACACAAAAGGCCCCACAAAAAGAGCATGGGGAACCAAGAGCACTGCTGGCCCCACAAAGGTAAGGAGGGTGGAGAAACTCCCCATCTGTCTTTGTTTTCGAAGACAGGTGTCTGCTAGGGAGGGCAGGGTCCTCCCCTGGAATGAAATGTAGACCCCCTCCCTCGGAATCATTATAATTTGTAACTCAAGGGACTCTCAGGCAAAGATCTGGGGATAGGAATAACAGTTCTTTACTAGTGTGTATAACAAGGCACACAAGCAACAACAACTACAGCGTTAACAACAAAACAGAACCAGGGACCCTGTGACAGCCTTCTCGGCCAAGACAGAAAAGGATGGAGGAGAGGCTTTGCTTCACAAACCCCCTCGGGTTGGCAGTCAGTGCCAGTGCTCCTGCAGGGCTCTGAGGAACACTCAGCTGGAACAGCAGGGATGAGCTGAGATCCCGGGCCGGTGGCTGAGGTGGATCAGTAGCTCCATGGCGGTGCCTGGCACTGCCACACGTCCCGGCAGGACAGGGGGTGTGAAGCCACCAACAAAGAGGGAAGAAGGAGAAGGAGAAACAGCAGCTCTGTCTGGGTGATGGCGAATTCCCTTCTCTCCGCAGCAACAGCTCCCAGCAAAGTGTCCTTCTCTGAAGCTGAAGAAGCTGCCAAACTGTGCCCACCATCCCCTTTTCCTGCCCCCTTCAGCCCTGGGCCCAGCCGAAATCTTTGTGTTTCTCAAGTATTATCACGCAGTCAGGTTTTCCCCGCAACTAATGGGTAAAAATTCAACAGGTGAGCCAGAACTAAAAGAAAGACACCTAACCCCCAACAGCTTCTCATCTCCATCTCTTTGCACTCCAAAAAGCCAGGAGGGATCGATCTGTCACCTCAAAACCACTCAATCCCACTGAAAACAGCTCCATTTTACCCCAAAAGGGATCAATCCCAAATCAAAAGGGCTTCTTCGTCCTCAGAAAATCTCAATCCCACACCAAAATTACTCAGTTCCACTGCCGCCAGGTGAGATGGAGGTGGAAGATGTTCTGGTTTAGGGCAAATTTGGAAGAAAACCTCTGAATGGGGTCCCTGTAAAAAGCAAATTAAAGTTGCCCCTCATCCAAATATTTCAGGAAAATTATTTCCTTGGAGAAAAGTGGAAAAACACAGTTTACTTAACAATCCAAGTATCTACAAGCATGAGCAAGATGAATAATATTAAAGAATAAATCCTCTGGCTGTTTGAAGAGATGGCAAAGCCAGAAAAGTCCTTTCAATGGGGTGTAGCTCAGCTCGCTCAGTCTCTTATCAGTTCCTCCGGAGCTGGAAAGGGCCCAGGCCCAGGCCCCCGTGGGCCAGAGCCGTGAGCTCCCGGGGTTTGTCTGGGTTCTCAGTCCAGAGCAGCTTTGAACAGATCCAAGGAAAAAGGCAAAAAACACTCCGGGGAACTCCTGTGCCTCAGCTAGCGAAAAACCAACTAAACTAAACTAAAAACTAACTAAAAAGGAAACAGAACTAAAGTGCCGAGAAGCACAGGAGAGCTCTGTCCCACTGTCTGTCCCTGCTGCAGACAACACAGGCCGGGGAAGTGTGCGGGGCACTGAGTGCCATTTCTGCAAACAAACTGCAGCTTCTTCTTCCCCCCCTTGGCTCTCAGAGCCAGTCTTGAAGGTGCAGAACTTAATAGGCAGCAGAAACAGAACAGACACCTGGGGATCCAAGGATCACAAAGTCACCCCAGGCCAGAAGGAGGTTGGGAGAAGTGGGATCCACATTTGGAGCGGTGGGATGGGGATTGTGTGGGGCTGGCTGGCTGGGCTGTATTGGATAGGAAATCAAACTTTCAGAGTTCCTGATTTGTGTCCCATTCATTTTCAGTCAGGTGCAGCTCTGTTTGCAGAGGGTCGCTGTGGCGCTCGAGACGGACACACGACGCAGCGAGGTTGGCACGGCAAGAGCAATCTTTATTGTTCAGAAGCTGCTTTTCCATGGTTGACTGTGGAGGCTGGGGAACTGCCTGATTCAGAGATCCTGGCCCTCCCTTGGAGGTAAGATACTTTTTTCTAAGAGAGAGTAAAGTATCACTCCCAGAAATCTTTGAGTTAGTTAATGTTAAGCTGTTACACTCCATTGCTGTTCTCCCCTGCCACCCCACCCCAATACCTGTATCCCAGTTTCCCCCAGCCCCTCTCCTCCCCTATAAATACCCTAGTTTATCCCCTGTTCCACAGAGCTGCTGTCACTGGCTCCCTTGGCCGAGGGCCTGGCTGTAATAAAGGCCAGTTCTCTGCGGAACGCCACACAGCGCTCTGCTCTCTCCCTCCGTGTCGCCTGCACGCTGCCGCTGAGCTGAGCTGAGCTGAAATCACTCGCCGGGCAGAGGACGTGTCTGCGCCCCGGGCAGCCCAACCGCGGACCGCTTTTCCGGGAGTCGCGGCACCCCTGCCACCTCCACCGCCGCGGCAACCTATGAGAAAGCACAGCTGGGTTCTGCTCAGGCCATTTCAAACTACCTGGGGTGTTTGGGACTTGCCCTTGCAAAGGCAGCATCTCAGGAAAAGTCCAAGTTTCTCTTCATGGATTCCCAGGATGTCTTGCCTTGGAAGGGACCTTAAAGATCCTCTTGTTCCAACTCTCAGCACACTCAGGATACCTTCCCCTACACCAGCTTGCTCCAAGCCCCATCCAACCTGGCCTTGAACCCTTCCCAGGGTCAGACAATCACAGCTTCTCTGCAACCTGGTGTATTCCTCCCACATCGAAAATCATACCAAACTTAGCAGCCTCAGAGATAGATTTCTATTCAATATCTCCATTTTAATAGGGAAGAAATATGGCAAAACTTGTTTGCATCTGACTTTGCAAAATCAACACGAGCTCTTCAGAAAGGGCTGCCGCCCACCCACTTTTCTTAATTTTGCCCATTTGGTGGAACATTTGCATTCTCTTGTTGTTTGGAGCAGTATTTTAATGTATCTGGCTGAGGCTGCTTAAAATAGTCCAGCGAGATACCAGGGTGTGAGGGGTGGAAAACTGAGCTCTTACACATCCAGTACTTCTCTTGTTGGAAGTCTTCAATCCCACCACTCTGCTGGGATGAAATAGGTGCTACTCATCCAATTTCTAAAGTATCATGCATCAAGCTGACACTATTTGAGGACTAAAAAATAAAAAAGCCAATTCAAACAAATCTCTGCCCCTTTCCATGTTCTCTGTTCCACAGTTTATGACAGAAGACAGGAGAGAAAGATTGTTTTGGGAACAATGTTTTCAGGACTTTAAAAAGAGTATCAAAACCGCTCTGCCACACTCTCAACTCTTGCAGTGCCAAAAAGCACTGGCTGGCTTTGCTCACAGACTCACAATTGTGGTGGCATTTCTAGCACACCACAGGACAGCGATGTTCTTCCTTTTCTCCTGGAAATACCTACAGCACTTCTGCGTAGCAAGGCAAACATGAGCCTCTTTTAGTGGCCCTTGAAATTGGACATGTGAAATGATGTACACAAAGCCCCAGGCCAGCTGAACCTGGGATCTCTGAATGGGTCTTCACATCCTTCCCAGGAAGATGAATGGCAATCACTATTTTGGCAGGGAAACTGCATCAGCTGGCAATTTGGTGTAGGAAATGTGCTTTCTGCTCCTCTCAGAGCCAAAACTCCTACCCATTTCTTGCAAGTCCTTCTTAGATAAGGACCATGTTCAACTGAGTGACAGTGAAGCCAAATGGCAATGCAGGAATCAATTGTCCTGTACACAATCTCCTCCATCCACGTGGAAGGTTACTCAGGGGCACACAGGAGGAAGGAAGAAACCCAAATGCATCATTGGACATAAAGTCAGACGTGTTGAGGGATGAAGAAATCTTGCAGAGCTATGGAAAGCTCCCCTGAAAAGCCAGTTCAGGAAGAGCCTGAGCTGTTTTGTGCTTCTAGGCCTGAAGATGCTCAGGATCCTTTCCAGATGCTCAGCAGGCAGTAGGATTGTGCCTGAATCTGGCTCTGGAAATGCCAGTGCCTCAACTGAGAGCTGTGGCAATGATTTCCATTGCATGGAGAGGGGCCACAGTCCTGCAAGAGTCTTTCAGCAGAGCAAACAGCAGCCTGGAGGGTGGGCAATGCTGCATCTGTACCACTGCATGCTCATCCTTCACCGTAATGCAGAGCTGCCCCCAAAGCTGCCATGGATCACTTTTTAGATTTCTCCTCTTGGATATATTTTGGAGAAGTTGTTCTAGGTGGCTTTGGATGGAGATCCTGTAGGAAGCAGCCATTCGCCTGCTGTGATATCTTTACAAATAATCCTAACTTCTCGTTGCCTTTGGTTTTATTTGGGGTTTTTTATCTATTTGTTTGATTGGTTTCTTTGGGTTTGTTTCTTTGTGTTTTTGTCTCTTTTGGTTTGAGTTGTTTTGCTTTTTTATAAATGACTGGTGAAGTTTGCACAGCCAAACTCAAGAAAACGTAAACCAGGCTTGACTTTCCAGAAATGACTTTTGGCTGGCTTTAGCTGCATTCCCCAGGATCAGGATCCCCAGTAGATATTTGCAGGTTTTGTTCTGCATCATCAGCTTGCCCTGACTTTGCTCAGTGTTTCACCAATGGGGAAGACAATGGATATTTTGCCAAACCTCCTTTCAAACAACAAAGCTTGGGGCAGCACGACAGAAAAGAAGATAATAAAATATTCCAAAGTTAGAACAGAGCCAGAGTCCCACCATTTTTCCCTCCACTTTTATTGATTTTCTACATTTAGAGGCAAACCTTCCATCTCTAAAAGCTTCCATCTCTCACTTCCTGATGCTCTTTGCTACCCTTTAGCCTTGACCCCCACGCATCGGACTGCTGTCCATGTGGGGCTGGGGATGCTCAGCCTGGAAAGAGAAGGTGCTGGCGAGGCCTCCCTGCAGCTCTAGGAAAGATGGGCACAGAGAGGAGAAGCCTTTCAACTGCAGGAGTGAGATTGAAGTTGCATCTAATGAAGCTGCTCTTTTCCACTCAGGCTGCTGGGGCACTGGCCCAGGCTGTGCACACAGTCTGGGGATGCTCCATCCTTGGCAACATCCAAGGCCAGCTGGGAGCAGGGCTCTGAGCAACATATTCTGGGGGAAGATTGCTCAGCTTGGAACAAGATGCTCTTTAGGGTCCCTTCCAAGCCCAGCCACCCAGGGATTCCATCATTCTATGGTCTCCGTTGTCCACTTCAGCCTGGGCCTGGGCTCCTGGCAGTGATGTCACAGTGCACGCTCCAGCTAGAACTTCCAGCATCCAGCAACGGCCACAACACAACCTGTGATTGCCTCGTTGTGTCAGGACGCTTTTCACGGTGCTCCAGGCGTACCCCAGTCACCTTGTTTCCACCTGCTCCCTGATTCCCCCAGCAGTCCCTAAAGCTCCCCATTGCCTGCATTTTTTTCTCCATCCTGCACCATGTCTGCCTTTGCTCCAAAGAAGGTATGGTACTGTTCCATGGAGGTGGACACCCCGCAGCTGCCTGGGTGTGCTGGAGCTGTGTGGGATAGTGCTGGAAAGGGACCCCACTCAGAGATTTTGCTACCTCTGCAGGCTGTCCCAGACCGAGAGGACGAGATGGAGGTCGATACAAACATTAACACAGAAGAAAAAATGGAAGTGGATGGAGAGGATACTGGGGATGAAGAGATGGATGTGGATGTTGAAGAGACAGAAGAAGAGATGGAGGTGGAAATGACTGACTACATTGAAGACATGGATATTGATGGAAAAGATGAGGAGGAGGACATGGTGTTGGGATGAAGACCGATGCCAGCAGCAGAGCAGGCAGGTGCTCCCCACGTGCAGAGTGGGTCCTCTGCTGCCAGGCTGGGGTTGGGCTGGGCACTCCCTGCTCAGGGACACGCTAGCCCATGCACTGGATTCTGGTGGCCATCCCTGGCCTGGCCTGGCCTTGCTTTGGGCCACACAAGCCCTGTTCCAGTGCCTGGGCCACAGCCCCCAGCTCCAGCCAGGCTCACTTCTGGCAGCAGAGTCCCCCTGTGCCAGTGTCCCAGCCCGGGAGCACATGGAACACCCCTCCATGCCTGACTGCACTGACCGTGCTACTTGTTTTTCTTCCAGGACTGAGGCACATCCCAGAGATGACACCCTTCTGTATATACGTTTTAGAGTTGCTGTGTTCACTATTGGTGTTTTAGGGTTTGATTAAGACTTCTGTAAATACGTTTCATATAGTTTTGTTAGATAAGTTCTTAGGTAAATAGGTTCTATAATTTGTTGTTGTTGTTACCAATATTCTTACCATGTAAATATGTTGTGTAGTTCATTCTTGTTCCTTTTCTTCTACAAATAAACATTCTTTGGTTTTCACACCCCAGTTCTCTTTGCATTTTCTTCGGGCACATTTGCAAAGTTGTGGTTTCCACTCACTCCAGGTTCCCAGGGCTGGATGTCCCGGAGGGAGCTGGCACAGCCACCCCAGCAGTGGCTCCCTGTGCACAGGGGGTCCCACTGACAGAGCTCACCCTCTCCTTGCAGTTTCTCTGGACACACTTGGGAGCCGGAGGGGCAAATCCCAGTGGGCCCTGTCCCATGGCATCCCACATGGGAGCAGGGCTCAGCCTCATCCATGGCTCTTCCCTGGCTAGCCCCAGGGCTAAGGAGGCTGCACTGGGCTGCGGGCAGCCTGCTTCCTGGGCACCCTGAGGGGCTGGAGCCAGCCTGGAGGGAGCCTCAGCACAGGGGCCTCTGGCCTACATGCACCAACATTTCCTTTGGAAACCCCCTCTGTCACCACACTCTGCCACAAGCACAACATCAATTGATCCTCCTACTTCAAGGGGAGACCTTAATTGGCACAAATTTGTCCCTTGGACTTTCTAGCACAGCAAATGTCAGCGCTTGCAATCCCTCTTCTGCACTCCTTGCTCAGGCACCAAAACATTGGAACCTGCCAGAACATCTTGAATTAGCACCAACCTGCAGAGAGCTACAGGGGGAGAACCTACCCCCAACCACACAGGGACATTGATGGGCTGGGGCAGAGCTAAAACTAAAGTATTTTAATGCCAAGAGACAGGATGTTTTATTGCTGAATTCATTCTCCCACAACAAGAATGAAAGCTTTCAGTCTCCTCACCTGCCACACATGTCTATTGCCAAGGTTTGCTACTGGGTCACCACTGATTTTTATTCATCTCTACAGAACTTAGCTTTTCCCGGCTAACATGCAGAGATGATATTTCAGAGCCAGATGAGCTCAGCACAGCTTGTGAAACACGCAGGATTTCCAGACCCAGAGATTCAGGCCATGCAAACTGATACTTTTTCGTCTGTGTGCAAAGATCACTGGAAGGATGTCAGTGATGTACCACACACTTCTCAGAGCTGTCCCTTCTATCCAGCTCTCCCCAGTCACTTCACACACTTCACTCCAAGCAGGTTCTGATCGAGTTCAGTAGCACATGGGATTTCATCCTGGCTTTTCTTCATTTTCTCCTGAGCTGTCTCCAGACACAGTGTGTGGGCACTGCAGCAGCATGAACGTGGCACCTCCCTGGCACTGAGATTCATGTCACAACTTTTCATCAAGAGCAGCAAAGAAATGATTCCCACTGGGTCCCACACAGCTCCCTGGCAACTTTGTGCTGCTGCAGCTCCAGCACCAGGCCTGGTGCACAGGAATTTCAGGAGGAGACACACCGAAGGAATCAACCATTCCCAGAGAAGAAACATCTGTTTGCATGGCCCAAATCCCCACAACACTGCAGACTCTGGTGACCCACACTCTGCATTTGCACTTCAGCCTCTGTGCCTCACTTTCCCTCTCACTAAAGTCCCCCCAGTTTCCCTCATGCTCAGATTCCCAAGAGAATTCAAAGCAGCATTAGGAGCAGGGAGAGATGATGGGAACTGTCCCAAGGCTCGACCAAGTTTCTCAGACCTGACAAATCTAGCCAAGGACAGAGGAAAAAGCTGCATGAAAGAAGTGTGAAATGAAATCAGGAATCAAATTTAGGTAGAATGAGAGAAGCTGAAGAGCTTTTCAGTGTTTGCAACAAGATTAGAACCTCCAGGTCCAGGAGGGATGCAACATTTTCCCCACTCTAACAACTCTGTGATGCAAATTGCAGCTCAAATCCTTCTTCCCAGCTCTGGGACTTGTTCAGCCACCAACATGGTGCAGAATTTTTCAAGCAAAGTGGAAGCTGGTCAGAGAGGTGGCTTGCAAATCAAAATCACAGCGGACAGCTTGGAAGCAGCAGCCAGAGCAAAGAGAGGCAGAGCCTGGCCCTGGGGTGCAGCACAGCCACACAACACAGGCCTGAAACTCTAAGACATGAAAGAATTTGCCACGGGAGACACAGAAGGTACCTGATGGAATCCTGCCTCCTTCACGATGCATCAGCACGCAGGAGAGCACAAGGATGAAGATGACAGCACCTTCTGCTGCTGCTTCCATCTCCTGAGTCAAATCTCCCCAATATCTCTCACTATTGGCCATTCCCAAAGCCTCAGATTCCCTCAGTCCTTGCAGGATTTCAGTGCTGAGGAGCATGGAGGGAGATAAAGGCACTTGCAGAGACCAGAGATGCATTTTCTGCCTGAGGTGCATTCCACTGCCCAGCTTAGTACCTCTAAAACCATTCCAATCAGCCCCTTGGACAGCACCAAGCCAGCAGCAGAACATCAGCGCCTGAAAATGCTTGGAAATGCCATTCTTTGAGATTTCTCTCCAGCTCTCCCATTTCATGGTGCCATTGCAGGGCTTTATCCCATCACTCAGCACTTGCAGCAAGTCTTGGCAACCAGCTTCAAACGGATTTGTAGTGCTGAGCAAATACGAGGCAATTTGACTTTGTCTCCAGTGAATGAAATTTCACCTCAATCAGACGAACTCTGTGTTCTGTCATTGGCCAGGCACTAACTACTGCCAGCTCCCCCCAGGCCTGGATGTCAAACTGTTTTCATATTGGAAAGTTAAATTGATTTGGTTTTATGTACAAGATTATTCTGTCTCCAAATCATTTGGAGCCATAGAATTGCATTTCCAAGGACTAAACTCAGATCAGCCACAAAGAGCACAAGAGGCAGGAAAAGAAAGAAAAATAGAGATTTCTAAGGAGATGGAAATTGAATGCTGAGTTTTTTCCCATTCCAGGAAGTTCCATCAATTATCACCTGCCACCTCCTTGCCTTCACTTGTGTGGCCACCACTGAATACACTCCCAGAGAAGAAAATGTTGGTCCTACTGAAAACTGGGGCTAGCAGTAGAAAAAGTCTCAGCTATCTGACTTCAAAGACAACATCATGAAAACAGCTGCCTTATGATAGCAAGATATGATGGGCAGCAGGAATGGCTGAAGCCAGCAGAGAGAAGTCCATGAACTATTGGTGCTACAAAGATTTCTGACAAAACCCCCAAGAAGCCAAAAACAGCGTTTGGTCTGGCCCAGCTGCTAGGAGCCCTGTGCATTTAATTCAGTCATTGGCAGCACATGGAGATTGGCTTTAAGCTCCTTTGGTCCACTACTACTTGATTTTATTTCTTTTTATTTTATTTTTCCACCCAGAAAATGTAATTGCTCCTCCTCTGTGGGAAGAGATTACTGCTTTGAATGGTTCAAGGCAAAGAGTTTCATCCCATACCCACTTGTAATCAGTCACCAAGAGAAAAATTTTCTCAAAAGATCTCTTAAAAATTTTGGAGTTACTTTCAACATAAATAACTGGGTGATTTTGCTCCACATGAGAAGGGAATTGAATTTGACTCC
The DNA here is from genome assembly GCF_030490865.1 of Poecile atricapillus. Classification (NCBI taxonomy): domain Eukaryota; kingdom Metazoa; phylum Chordata; class Aves; order Passeriformes; family Paridae; genus Poecile; species Poecile atricapillus. The sequence continues at coordinate 439,255 of NC_081279.1, forward strand.
CTCAGCTTAAAAAGAAGTCTTTCTTCCCAGCTCTTCACCAAGAGGAACAAAACACTTGGTTGCAGCAAACTGAAGGGAGGAAGAAGTTTCCTTCCCCCTGAGCTGCACAACAGGAGACAATTTTGTTGCCAAGAGGTGACAAAACCCAGCCAATTTCCAGTTCTTTCAGTTGAAGGGAAAAGCTCCAAGGATCATAGCTGGGGCAGACACAGAGTGGGAGGAGCAGGGGATCTGCTGGGGGGTTTTGGCCTGGGGCATAGATTAAAGAAATCTTCAAGTGAAACCCGTCAGAGCTCAAGACTTCATCCCGCAGAGGAGAAATTGGATTTGACCCAAATGCCATTCAAATCCAAAAAACATTGAGGCATCTCCCCAAGCTCTGCTGAGCCATCAGGTACAACCCAAAGCACCCTGTGGGACCAGAGCAGCAGCTCCCTGGCATGGGGACAGGGATGCTCCCTTGGCAAGCCGCCTGCATCACCCATGGGATTTGCAAGATCTGTTTCTAAAGACCCCAACATCCAAAAAACTCCACATTCAAAGCCTTTCCTTTGGGGTTTCACTTCTCCATCTGTCTCTTGTCACTAGACAGCTGCTTCACTTCAACACCCTTCTGGATGGGGTCAAATTTTCTCCGAATTTCCAGCCTAAACAGGAATTTACTTCCATTCATTCTTCTGCAAGTACTGGCAGCTTTTACCTGCTCTGCTCTTCCTCTCCTGCTGTGCATTTGTGCACATCAAGTGCCAAGAGCATTTCCTTGTTTCAATGATGTCATTTTGCCTTATTATTTCCTTCCCATAGAGTTTCACAGATTTGGTGCTGGCTCAACACTCAGAACATTGACAGCACAAAGTCGAGTTTTCGCACCAACTTCTCCAACCTTGGCACCTGTTGCAGTCCGCAACCTCAGGATCTCGGCCAGGGAAACCGCAGGGTTCTGGGGACCAGCATGGAACACCAGCAAGACGGGCCTTTGTTCATGAAACCATTTATTCAGCACAGGAACAAACTCAGATCCAGAACAGAGAGCCCCAAACAGAGGCACGGCAGGGGTTTTTGAGGGACAGAACACTTGAGGGTCTCCACCCTTGAGGCTGGAGTTCAGGGTCAGGGACCACTAGAAACACAGCAAGGGAGAAACCCCCCAGGGATTCAAAGCCAATCTGAACCCCTGGGCCGTCCTTCACAAGGGGTTTGGGGTGGGACAATGGAATTCGTTTCCTCCCCCGAGGCACATCACATCTGCTCCTTTTTTTTTTTTTCCCCTTCAAATTTTAATTTGGAGCTTAAAAATGTTTCCAAAACTTACAGCATAAAATCTCACCTCCTCCACAGAGCACCCTCTTTGCTCTGTGGGACACTAAAAACTCAATAACAAAACACGTTAAGCAAACAAACAAACAGAAAAAAACAAAATTAAAAACAAACACTTAAATTAAACAGTGATGGTACTTAATACAAACGTAATGGTTTTTTAGTTCAGTCTCTTCCAGTTCTGGAGTTTCTTTCAGGAAGGGCGCAGCTCTTAGATCTCCTCTCACGAGGGGCAGAGTTCTTAGATCTCCAGCTTCGGCTCTGGTCTCGTAGGTGTGGGCGTTGCCACTTGTGATGTTCTTGGTGAAACGCTGGCTTTCAGAGCTCGGTTCCAGTTTTGATTTCCCCAGAGGGGGTGTTGCCCACCATGGAAAAGGCACAGCCCCCAGGGGTGGAGCAGCTGAAGAAAGGGCTGGGAGCGAAGCAGGAGTTACTGGGGGAAGGGAAGGTTGGGGGCCAGAAAAGAAGGAGCAAGACGGGAAAAAAGGAATCCCAGACCGCGTGGGCAGTGCCATCTTGGGAAGAGGGCAGGGTCCGGGATGGACTTTCCCTGCCAGGGAACGGGAATATGGAAAGACAGGGGGTGAAGGAGGACACGGAACGGCGGGCAGACGGCAGCAGACCCGCAGCACTCTGGATGTTCCCCGTCCCTTGCCTGCCTTCAGGAAAACAGGGGATGGGATGGCAGAAAGACACCGGGGTGACGGGGAGTCGGCAGCAACCCCGAGCCATCTTGGCATTTTTCACCCTTTGTCCTGCCCTTAGGAACAGAGGAGAGGGGAAGATACAGGGAGGTATACACCAAAAAAAAAAGAGGGACTTCACAGAAGCCAAAAAACAGTCCACAGGAAGGGCCATACCGTCCATAATCGTCCATAATCGTCCATAATGTTAATATCGTCCATAAAGGTCCTTCCCATCTATATAAAAAAAACCCAAACCCTCCATAATACGTCTCGTTGGGTGATGTTAGATGTTTGTCCCAGTGTCTGGTCTCTCGGCTCCCCCACCTCCATAAGCCCTTTTCCCCCATGGCCCTGAGGCACTCCCAGCTTGGCCCTCCTGCCAGGTATTCTCGACTCCTCCTTTCTAAGGCGAGAGTCTCTCCGGCTCTCGATCCATCAGCCGGGGATTTACGGAGTGTCCATGGAGCCGCTCCTGCTGTTCTCCTGGTGCCTCGCTGGATGCCGTGCATTCTCCACCATTTGTTGCAGTCCGCAACTGCAGGATCAGGACCAGGGATGATATTTTCTGGAAACCGGCATGTACTACAACGAGAAGCGCCTCTGTTCATGAAACCATTTCTTCAGCACGGGAACAACTCAGATCCAGAACAGAGAGCCCCCAACAAAGGCAGGGCAGGGGTTTTTGAGGGACAGAACTCTTGAGGGTCTCCACCCTTGAAAGTGGAGTTCAGGGTCAGGGACCATTAGAAACACAACAAGGGAGAAACCCCCCAGGGACTGAAACCCAATCAGAACCCCTGGGCCACCCTTCACAAGGGGTTTGGGGTGGAACAACTTCATCCAGGGCTCCCACGCCCATCTCCCAAAGCAGGAGGTCAAAATTCACTAGCTTGGCTTACAGCCATGCCTCTCCTGTAACAATGCTTATCTGAAACTAACTCTTTGCCTCCCTGAAGCACCTCCCAACAGTTTATGCTGTCTCTTTCCATGTTGATCACTCTCTCTCTCTTCCCCTATCTCTGGAAAAAAGGATGAATTTGCAAGACTCACCTGAGTAGTGAGCAGGTTCAAGTCTTGCCCAGGCCTTGTGGATGGTCCCGGGATCTCTGCCGGAGCAGCGGCTGGAGCTGTCTGCGCTAGAAGATTTTTTCCCATGGCTGCTGTGGGGAGTGTGGCCATTATCTGAGCACGCTGCAAGCTCCTATCTTTCCCTGCATATCTTTAGTGGGCAGTGTGTGGTGAAACTGAGCAGCGGCAGCAAGTGCAGGCCAGGCAGGGAGCGGCCTGGCCCGGCAGCCCCGCTGTGCAAGGCCCAGCCAAGCCTCTGAGAAGGGGCTCCTGTCACTTGCCAGTCTCCATCCTCCCCGGGAAGCGCAGAGCTGCGGCCAGCCCCGCTCCCCTCCCGTGGCCTTGGCTGGCCTGGGGGGAAGGAGGCTGAAGGGGAGCCCTGGTACCTCTTGAAAAGGCGGAAAGCAAAGAGAGCAAGGAATTGCCGGCCTTAGGTCTTCAAGTGGTGTTCCCAGCTTGATGTCACTTTTCAATGGTCCCAGCTGCTCTCAGTTCTCAGCAATGGCCACTTGTTGGCCAGGAGAAAAACTTTGTGGCATTTTGAAGATATTTGGGGAATTTTGAGGGATTTTTGTTGAAGTTTCTCAGATCTTGAGCAGATTGAAATAATTTCGTGGGATTTTTGTGGGATTTTTTTGGAATCTGTAAAATATTTCTGGAATATTGTGAGATATTGAGAAGATTTAAATAATTTTGTGGGTTTTTTTTAGAATTTGTGGGATTTTTCTGGAATTTTGAGGGATTTTTCTGTAATTTTGTGGTTATTTGTGTAGATTTTGTGGGATGTTTCTGGAATTTGGTAGGGTTTTGGAATGATTTAGGAAATTTTGTGGGATTTTTCAGGAATTTTGTAACTCTTTTCAAGGATTTTATGGGATTTTGAGAAGACTTGAAGAATTTTAATGAGTTTTTCTTAGATTTTGTAAAAATTTCTGGAGATTTTGAGGGATGTTTCTGGAATTTGGTAGAGTTTTCTGAAGATTTGGGGAAATTTGTGGGATTTCTCTGGTATTATTTGTGGCTTTTGAAGAGTTTTGTGGGAGTTTTGAGGAATTTTGTAGGGCTTTACTGCAATATCGTGGCATCCTGAGAAATTTTCAATAATTTTGTGGGACTTTTAGGGAATTTAGTGGAATTTGTGGAGATTCTGTGAGATATTTCTGAAATATGGTAGGGTTTTGAAAAGATTTTTTGGGAATTTTGTGGGATGTTTTTGGAACTTTGAGGGACTTTTCTGGAATTTTGTTGGATTCTGCAGAGAATTGACAAATTATCAGGAATTTTTCCTAGATTTTGTGGACATTTGAGGCGATTTTGTGGGTTGTTTCTGGAATTCAGTTGGTTTTTGAGGAGATTGAGGGAATTTTGTAGCATGTTCCTGGAATTTGGTATGGTTTTAAGGTGATTTAGGGAATTTTGAGGGATTTTCCTTGAATTTGATGGAAATTCGTGTAGACTTTGTGGGATGTTTCTGGAATTTGGTAGGGTTTTGGAATGATTTAGGAAATTTTGTGGGATATTTCTGGAATTTTGTGGGATATTGAGGAGATTTTGGCATTTTGAGGGATTTTTCATGTATTTTGTGGGAATTTTTGTAGATTTTGCGAGATGATTCTGGAATTCAGTTGGGTTTTGAGAAGTTTTAGGGAATTTTGTTGGATTTTTCAGGAATTTTGTTGGCTATTGAGGAGATTTTGTGGGATGTTTTTGGAATTTGGTAGGGTTTTAGAATGATTTAGGAAATTTTCTGTGATATTTTTGTAATTTTGTGGGGCTTTTCAAAAATTTTGTGGTATTTTGAAAAGATTGAGCGAATTTTGTAGTGTTTTGAATTTTGTGGGAAATTGTGGAGATTTTATGGGGCATTTCTGGAATTTGGTAGAGTTTTCAGAAGATTTAGGGAATTTGGAGGGATTTTTGTGGGATTTTGTGGGAATGGGTGGAGATTTTGTGGGTCACTCTGTGAATTGGTATGGTTTTGAAATGATTTAGGGAATTTTGTTGGACTACTCTGGAATTTTGTGGGATTTTTCAAGAATTTGGTGGGATTCTGAGGCGACTTGAAGAATTTTGAGGGATTTTTCAAGGATTTTGTGGGAATTTGTGGAGATTTTGTGGGATGCTTCTGGAATTTGGTAAAAGTTTGAGAAGATTTAGTGAATTTTGGGGATTTTTCAGGGATTTTGTGTATTTTTCCTGTGAATTGTGTGGGATTCTGAGGAGGCTTGAAGAATTTTGTGGAATTTTTCTTGGACTTTGTGGAAACTTGTGGAGGTTTTGTGGGATTTTTGTGGAATTTTGTGGGATATTGAGGAGATTTAGGGATTTTGAGGTTTGTTTCATGTATTCTGTGGGAATTTGTGGAGATTTTGTGGGATGTTTCTGGAATTCAGTTGGGTTTTGAGAAGATTTAGGGAATTTTGTGGCATATTCCTGGAATTTGGCATTGTTTTAAGGTGATTTAGGGAATTTTGTTGGATTACTCTTAAATTTGATGGAAATTAGTGGGGATTTTGTGGGATGTTTCTGCAATTTGGTAAGGGTTTTGAGAAGAGTTTGTGAATTTTTTGGGATTTTCCCGGAATTTTGTGTGTTTTTCCTGTGAATTGTGTGGGATTCTGAGGAGGCTTGAAGAATTTTGTGGAATTTTTCTTCGATTTTGTGGAAACTTGGGGAGGTTTTGTGTGATTTTTGTGGAATTTTGTGGGATATTGAGGAGATTTAATGATTTTGAGGTTTTTTTCATGTATTCTGTGGGAATTTGTGGAGATTTTGTGGGATGTTTCTGGAATTCAGTTGGGTTTTGAGAAAACTTAGGGAATTTTGTAGGATTTTTCAGGAATTTTGTTGGCTATTGAGGAGATTTTGTGGGATGTTTCTGGAGTTTGTTTGGATTTGAGAAGATTTAGGGAATTTTGTGGCCTATTCCTGGAATTTGGTATGGTTTAAAGTGATTTAGGGAATTTTGAGGGATTTTCCTTGAATTTGATGGAAATTTGTGTAGACTTTGTGGGATGTTTCTGGAATTTGGTAGGGTTTTGGAATGATTTAGGAAATTTTGTGGGATATTTCTGGAATTTTGTGGGATATTGAGGAGATTTTGGCATTTTGAGGGATTTTTCATGTATTTTGTGGGAATTTTTGTAGATTTTGCGAGATGATTCTGGAATTCAGTTGGGTTTTGAGAAGTTTTAGGGAATTTTGTTGGATTTTTCAGGAATTTTGTTGGCTATTGAGGAGATTTTGTGGGATGTTTCTGGAATTTGGTAGGGTTTTGGAATGATTTAGGAAATTTTGTAGGATATTTCTGGAATTTTGTGGGGCTATTCAAGAATTTTGTGGTATTTTGAAAAGATTGAGCGAATTTTGTGGTGTTCTTGAATTTTGTAGTAGTTTGTGGTGATTTTATGGGGTGTTTCTGGAATTTGGTAGTGTTTTCAGAAGATTTAGGGAATTTGGAGGGATTTTTGTGGGATTTTGTGGGAATCGGTGGAGATTTTGTAGGACATTCCTGTGAATTGGTATGGTTTTGAAATGATTTAGGGAATTTTGTGGGACTTCTCTGGAATTTTGTGGGATTTTTCAAGAATTTGGTGGGATTGTGAGAAGACTTGAAGAATTTTGAGGGATTTTTCATGTATTTTGTGGGAATTTGTGGAGATTTTGTAAGATGTTTCTGGAATTCAGTTGGCTTTTGAGAAAATTTAGAGAATTTTGTGGCATATTCCTGGAATTTGGTATGGTTTTACGGTGATTTAGAGAATTTTGATGGATTTTCCTTGAATTTGATGGAAATTAGTGGGGAATTTGTGGGATGTTTCTGGTATTTGGTAGGGTTATGTGAAGATTTTGTGAATTTTGTGGGATTTTCCAGGAATTTTGTGTATTTTTCCTGTGAATTGTGTGGGATTCTGAGGAGGCTTGAAGAATTTTGAGGAATTTTTCAAGGATTTTGTGAACATTTGTGGAGATTTTGTGGGATTTTTGTGGAATTTTGTGAGATTCTGAGGCGGCTTGAAGAATTTTGAGGCATTTTTCATGTATTTTGTGGGAATTTGTGGAGATTTTGTGGGATGTTTATAAAATTCAGTTGGGTTTTCAGAAGATTTGGGGAATTTTGTGGGAATTCTCTGGAATTTTCTGGAGTTTTTCAGGAATTTTGTGGGAATTTCTGGCGATTTTCAGGATTTTTGTGGAATTTGGTAGTGTTTTCAGAAGATTGAGGGAATTTTGAGTGATTTTTTTGAAATTTTGTAAGGCTTTTCAAAGATTTTGTGGGATTTAGAGGAGACGATGAATTTTGCTGGATTTTTCTTAGATTTTGTGGACATTTGTGGAGATTTTGTGGGACTATTCGGGAATTTTGTGGGATTCTGCAGAGAATTGACGAATTTTGAGGAATTTTTCTTAGATTTTGTGAACATTTGTGGAGATTTTGTGAGATTTTTGTGGAATTTTGTGAGATTGTGAGGCGGCTTGAAGAATTTTGAGGGATTTTTCATGGATTTTGTGGGAATTTGTGGAGATTTTGTGGGATGTTTCTGCAATTTGGTAAGGGTTTGAGAAGATTTTGTGAATTTTGGGGATTTTTCAGGAATTTTGTGTATTTTTCCAGTGAATTGTGTGGGATTCTGAGGAGGTTTAAAGAATTTTGTGGGATTTTTCTTAGAATTTGTGGAAACTTGTAAAGGTTTTGTGTGATTTTTGTGGAATTTTGTGGGATATTGAGGAGATTTAGGGATTTTGAGGGATTTTTCATGTATTCTGTGGTTATTTGTGGAGATTTTGTGGGATGTTTCTGGAATTCAGTTGGGTTTTGAGAAGATTTAGATAATTTTGTGGCATATTCTTGGAATTTGGCATTGTTTTAAGGTGATTTAGGGAATTTTGTGGGATTACTCTTAAATTTGATGGAAATCAGTGGGGATTTTGTGGGATGTTTCTGGAATTTGGTGGGGTTTTGAGAAGATTTTGTTAATTTAGTGGGATTTTTCCGGAATTTTGTGTATTTTTCCTGTGAATTGTGTGTGATTCTGAGGAGGCGTGAAGAATTTTGTAAAATTTTTCATAGATTTTGTGGAAACTTGTGGAGGTTTTGCCTGATTTTAGTGGAATTGTGTGGGATATTGAGGAGATTTTGGCATTTTGAGGAATTTTTCATGTATTCTGTGGGAATTTGTGGAGATTTTGTGGAATGTTTCTGGAATTCAGTTGGGTTTTGAGAAGATTTAGGGAATTTTGTGGGATATTCCTGGAATTTGGTAGGGTATTGAGGAGATTTAGGGAGATTGTGTGGGATTTTTTTTTTATTTTGTGGGAATCGGTGGAGATTTTGTGGGACATTCCTGTAAATTGGTATGGTTTTGAAATGATTTAGGGAATTTTGTTGGACTTCTCTGGAATTTTGTGGGGTTTCTCAAGAATTTTGTGGGATTCTGAGGAGACTTGAAGAATTTTGTGGGATTTTTCTCAGATTTTGTGGAAACTTGTGGAGGTTTTGTGAGATTTTTGTGGAATTTTGTGGGATATTGAGGAGATTTTGTGGGATTTTGAGGGATTTTTCATGTATTTTGTGGGAATTTTTGGAGATTTTGCGAGATGTTTCTGGAATTCAGTTGGGTTTTGAGAAGTTTTAGGGAATTTTGTGGGATTTTTCAGGAATTTTGTTGGATATTGAGGAGATTTTTGGGATATTTTTAGAATTTTGTAGGGTTTTGGAATGATTTAGGAAATTTTGTGGGATATTTCTGGAATTTGGTAAGGTTTTAAGGTGATTTAGGGAATTTTGAGGGATTTTTCTTGAATTTTATGGAAATTTGTGGGGATTTTGTGGGATGTTTCTTGAATTCATTTGGGTTTTCAGAAGATTTGGGGAATTTTGTAGGATGTTTCTGGAATTCAGTTGGGTTTTCAGAAGATTTAGGGAGTTTGTGGGATGTTTCTGGAATTTTGCTGGATATTGAGGAGATTTTGTTGGATGTTTCTGGAATTTTGTGGGGATTTTCAAGAATTTTGTGGTATTTGGAAAAGATTTAGCCAATTTTGTGATATTTTTCTTGAATTTTGTGGTTCTTTGTGGAGATTTTATGGGGCGTTTCTGGTATTTGGTAGAGTTTTCAGAAGATTCAGGGAATTTTGAGCAATTTTTCTGGATTTTTGGAAGGCCTTTTAGGGATTTTGTGGGATTTAGAGGTGACTTGATGAATTTTGCGGGATTTTTCTTAGATTTTGTGGACATTTGTGGAGATTTTGTCGGATGTTTCTGGAATTTGGTAGGGTTTTGTGAAGATTTAGGGAATTTTGAGGGATTTTTCAGGAATTCTGTGGGCGTTTTCAAAGACTTTGTGTGGTTTTGAGGAGAGTTGAAGAATTTTGAGGAATTTTTCTTAGATTTTGTGGAAACTTGTGGAGGTTTTGTGTGATTTTTGTGGAATTTTGTGGGATATTGAGGAGATTTTGGCATTTTGAGGGATTTTTCATGTATTTTGTGGTTATTTGTGGAGATTTTGTGGGATGTTTCTGGAATTCAGTTGGGTTTTGAGAAGATTTAGGGAATTTTTTGGCATGTTCCTGGAATTTGGTATGGTTTTAAGGTGATGTAGGGAATTTTGAGGGATTTTCCTTGAATTTATGGAAATTTGTGTAGATTTTGTGGGATGTTTCTGGAATTTTGTGGGATATTGAGGAGATTTTGGCATTTTGAGGGATTTTTCATGTATTTTGTGGATATTTGTGGAGATTTTGTGGGATTTTTTTGGAAATTTGGGAGGCTTTGCTGCAATTTTTTGGTATCTGGTGAAAATGTCAAGAATTTACTGCGATTTTTATGGAATTTTGTGGATTTTTTTTTGAATGTTGTGAAATATCTTCTATTTTGTATAATTTTGAGGAAAACTGAAGAATTCCAAGGGATTTTTCTTAGATTTTGTGGGGATTTCTTAGGGTGTTCCTGGAATTTAGTAGGGTTTGGAGGAGATTTAGGGATTTTTGAGGGATTTCTCTTGAATTTTGTGGTAATTTGTGGGGATTTTGTAGGATGTTTCTGGAACTTTGAGGGACTTTTCTGGGGTTTTGTGGGATTCTGCAGAGAATTGACGAATTATCAGAAATTTTTTTTTGATTTTGTGGAAATTTGTGGAGATTTTGTGGGATGTTTCTGGAATTCAGTTGGGTTTTGAGAAGATTGAGGGAATTTTGTGGGATTTTTCTTGAATTTTGGAGAAATTGGTGGGGATTTTGTGGGATGTTTCTGGAATTTGGTGGGATTTTTGTGGTATTTTGTGGGATATTGAGGAGATTCAGAGATTTTTGTGGGATTTTTCTTGAATTTTGTGGACATTTGTGTAGATTTTGCGGGATGTTTGTGGAATTTAGTAGAGTTTTCAGAAAATTTAGGGAATTTTGAGGGAATTTTGAGGGATTTTCCTTGAATTTTATGGAAATTAGTGGGGATTTTGTGGGATATTTCTGCAATTTGGTAGTGTTTTGAGAAGATTTGGGGAATTTTGAGGGATTTTTCAGGAATTTTGTGAATTTTTCTGGGATTCTGTGGGATTCTGAGGAAACCTGAAGAATTTTGAGGGATTTTTCTTAGATTTTGTGGAAACTTGTGGGGATTTTGTGGGATTTTTCTGCAATTTTGTGGGATATTGAGGAGATTTAGGGATTTTGAGGTATGTTTCTTGAATTTTGTGGGAATTTGTGGATATTTTGTGGTATTTTTCTGGAATTCAGTTGGGATTTCAGAAGATTTAGGGAATTTTGTGGGATGTTTCTGGAATTTTGCTGGATATTGAGGAGATTTTGTGGGATATTTCTGGACTTTTGTGGGGCTTTTCAAGAATTTTGTGGTATTTGGAAAAGATGTAGTGAATTTGGTGGTGTTTTTCTTGAATTTTGTGGTTATTTGTGGAGATTTTATGGGGCGTTTCTGGAATTTGGTAGAGTTTTCAGAAGATTCAGGGAATTTTGAGGGATTTTTCTGTAATTTTGGAAGGCTTTTCAAGTATTTTGTGGGATTCTGAGGAGACTTGATGAATTTTGCGGGATTCTTCTTAGATTTTGTGGATATTTGTGGAGATTTGTGGAATGTTTCTGGAACTTAGTAGGGTTTTGTGAAGATTTAGGGAATTTTGAGGGATTTTTCAGGAATTCTGTGGGCCTTTTCAAAGACTTTGTGTGGTTTAGTGGAGACATGAAGAATTTTGTGATATTTTTCTTCGATTTTGTGGGAACATTTGTGGGGATTTTGTGGGATTTTCCTTGAAATTTGTGAGATTGTGATGCAGCTTGAAGAATTTTGAGGGATTTCTCATGTATTTTGTGGGAATTTGTGGAGATTTTGTGGGATGTTTCTGAAATTTAGTTGGGTTTTCAGAAGATTTAGGGAATTTTGTGGGATGTTTCTGGAATTTTGTGGGGTTTTTCAGGAATTTTGTGGGATTCTGAGGAGACTTGAAGAATTTTGAGGAATTTTTCTTAGATTTGTGGAAATGTGTGGAGATTCTGTGGGATTTTTCTGGAATTTTGTGGATATTTGAGGAGATTTTGCGGGATGTTTGTGGACTTTGGTTGAGTTTTCAGAAGATTTAGGGAATTTTGAGGGAATTTTGAGGGATTTTCCTTGAATTTTATGGAAATTTGTGGGGATTTTGTGGGATGCTTCTGGAATTTGGTGGGCTTTTGTAAAAATTTAGGGAATTTTGTGCGATGTCTCTGGAATTTTTGGACGTTTTTCAGGAATTCTGAGGGTTTCAGAGGAGACTGGAAGTATTTTGAGGAATTTTTCTTAGAATTTGTGGAAACTTGTGGAGGTTTTGTTTGATTTTTGTGGAATTTTGTGGGATATTGAGGAGAATTAAGGATTTTGAGGGATGTTTCTTGAATTTTGTGGTAATTTGTGGAGATTTTGTGCGATGTTTCTAAAATTCAGTTGGGTTTTCAGAAGACATATGGAATTTTTGTGGGATGTTTCTGGAATTTTGCTGGATATTGAGGAGATTTTGTGGGATATTTCTGGACTTTTGTGGGTCTATTCAAGAATTTTGTGGTATTTTGAAAAGATGTAGCGAATTTTGTGGTGTTTTTCTTGAATTTTGTGGGAATTTGTGGAGATTTTATGGGGCGTTTCTGGTATTTGGTAGAGTTTTTGGAAGATTTAGGGAATTTTGAGGGATTTTTCTAGAATTTTGGAAGGCTTTTCAAGGATTTTGTGGGATTTAGAGGAGAGTAGATGAATTTTGCGGGAGTTTTCTTAGATTTTGTGGACATTTGCGGAGATTTTGTGGGATATTTCTGGAACTTGGTAGGGTTTTGTGAAGATTTAGGGAATTTTGAGGGATTTTTCAGGAATTTTCTGGGCCTTTTCAAAGACTTTGTGTGGTTTTGAGGAGAGTTGAAGAATTTTGAGGAATTTTTCTTAGATTTTGTGGAAACTTGTGGAGGTTTTGTGGGATTTTTGTTGGATTTTGTGGGATATTGAGGAGATTTTGGCATTTTGAGGTTTTTTTCATGTATTTTGTGGGATTTTGAGGAGATTTTGTTGGATATTGAGGAGATTTAGGGATTTTGTGGGATTTTTGTGGAATTCTGTGTTAATTTGTGGAGATTTTGTGGGATGTTTCTGGATTGTGGTAGAGATTTCTGAATATTTAGGGAATTTTGAGGGATTTTTCTAGAACTTAGTGTATTTTTCTGGAATTTTGTGATATTTTGAGAAAATTTAAATAATTTTGATGGATTTTTCTTGAGTTTTGTGAAAATTGGTGGAGATTTTCTGGGATTTTTCTGGAATTTTGTGGGTCTTTTAAAGGATTTTGTTGGATTCTGAGGGGACGTGAAGGCCCGTCTCCCCTAGGAACACGCACGTACTGCCCGTCCGAGTGGATCGGCCTTCGCTGCTACCACGGCGATGGGGCGACCATCTGGTCCCTGGGCGTGCTGCTGTTTGAGATGGTGTGCGGGTACTTACCCTTGGAGAAGGAGCGAGACATCGTCTTGGGGCAGCTCTTCTTCCCGCAGGAGGCCTCTCCAGGTTGCTATGGGGCCTGAAGAAGGCAGGCTTTGGCAGGTGGCAGCGCGCAGCCCAGCCCGGCCCTCCCGCAGCTGCGCGGGACGTCCATGTGCCCTCAAGGGCCGGCTGCAGCAGGTGGCCCGTGGCAGGCTGGCTGTGGCACGCTTGGCTGAAGGAGGGGACGCTTGTCCTGCCGTGCCGCTCTCCCGCCAAGGCCAGCTCCCAGCACACGCAGCGTGGCCCGGCTTCTGCAGGCGCCGGGAGCAGCTGGGCAGGAGCCTTCTGCAAGTGAGCGCCGCTTTCTGCCTTCTCTCCCCAGAGTGCCAACATCTGATCCGCTGCTGTTTGTCCAAGCACCCCATGGATCGGCCAGTGCTGGAGCAGATCTTCTACCACCCTTGGGTGTTGGGTGGCCATTTCTGATGCCTTGCCGCAGCCTCTGCAGCACCCAGTTCCCGTGTCCCATGCAGGACTGAGGGCCCAGGAAATAAAAGAACCCGAAACCCGGTGCGGGCTGGCAAGTCTGGTCCTTGTTAGCAACTTCAGCTAAGGGAACCTCTTGGCAAAAGGGGTAATCAGAGCATTCCCTTCAGCCTTTGTCAAGCTTTTGATGCCTTTCCTCCAGGTTGTCCCTCAAAATCAGAGAGGGGTTGGAACCTGCACCAGTCCCCCCAAATCAGCGGGAGGCAGAGACTACCCCCAGGCCCCTCAAAACTGGAGGAGGATGGAGACGATCCCTGGGCCCACAACACTGAAGGGAGATAAATACCCGGCCCCCCCAAAATAAGAGATGGATGGAGCCCACAGCGGCCCCCAAGTCAGAGGGGGAAGGGGAGACTGCCAGCCCCCCTAAAGATGAGGGGAATTGTGCCTGTGCCAGCCCCACAAATTGCAAGGGGACAGAGAACAGCCCTGGCCTGGCAAAGGGCAAAGAGCGGCCGGGGGCTGCCAGGATGGTGACAACACTGGCACCCCCCAAATCAGAGAGGGACAAAGAGCCCGCACAGGCTTCCCAGGAGAAGAAAGGGGGCAGCAAATATCCCCTGTCCTCCGAAGTCGGAGGGGCACAGACACAACGCCCACCCCCCCATAGCGGAGGGGTGTTACCGCTGAAGATGAACAGATCACACGGACACAGGTCGAGGTTTGGTGAGAGAAAGAGGAAATTTATTTTTCCCCCCAAGATTTATAGGCTTCTGACGACGGCCAGGGATTGGATGGTCAGGATAACACTTTCTCACAGCACTGGCCATGAGAGATGCCCATCACAAGACGTGTAACAGAAAGAATGTACACATATCTATGTTTACAGTTACTGTCCTGGGAAAGTCTTTAGAAAACTATGTTAGCAAGCTCAGAAGCTGAGTTTTCAGGGCGACAGAGGGGGACAGACACAAAAGGCCCCACAAAAAGAGCATGGGGAACCAAGAGCACTGCTGGCCCCACAAAGGTAAGGAGGGTGGAGAAACTCCCCATCTGTCTTTGTTTTCGAAGACAGGTGTCTGCTAGGGAGGGCAGGGTCCTCCCCTGGAATGAAATGTAGACCCCCTCCCTCGGAATCATTATAATTTGTAACTCAAGGGACTCTCAGGCAAAGATCTGGGGATATGAATAACAGTTCTTTACTAGTGTGTATAACAAGGCACACAAACAACAATAACTACAGCGTTAACAACAAAACAGAACCAGGGACCCTGTGACAGCCTTCTCGGCCAAGACAGAAAAGGATGGACGAGAGGCTTTGCTTCACAAACCCCCTCGGGTTGGCAGTCAGTGCCAGTGCTCCTGCAGGGCTCTGAGGAACACTCAGCTGGAACAGCAGGGATGAGCTGAGATCCCAGGCCGGTGGCTGAGGTAGATCAGCAGCTCCACGGCGGTGCCTGGCACTGCCACACGTCCCGGCAGGACAGGGGGTGTGAGGCCACCAACGAAGAGGGAAGAAGGAGAAGGAGAAGCAGCAGCTCCGCTTGGGTGATGGCGAATTCCCTTCTCTCTGCAGCAACAGCTCCCAGCAAAGTGTCCTTCTCTGAAGCTGAAGAAGCCACCAAACTGTGCCCACCCTCCCCTTTTCCTGCCCTCTTCAGCCCTGGGCCCAGCCGAAATCTTTGTGTTTCTCAAGTACCACATGCAGTCAGGTTTTCCCCACAACTAATGGGTAAAAATTCAACAGGTGAGCCAGAACTAAAAGAAAGACACCTAACCCTCAACAGCTTCTCATCTCCATCTCTTTGCACTCCAAAAGCCAGGAGGGATCAATCTGTCACCTCAAAACCACTCAATCCCACTGAAAACAGCTCCATTTTACCACAAAATGGAACAATCCCAAATCAAAAGGGCTTCTTCGTCCTCAGAAAATCTCAATCCCACACTAAAATTACTCAGTTCCATCGCTGCCAAATGAGATGGAGTTGGAAGGTGTTCTGGTTTAGGGCAAATTTGGAAGAAAACCTCTGAATGGGGTCACTGTAAAAAGCAAATTAAAGTTGCCCCTCATCCGAATATTTCAGGAAAACATTTTCTTGGAGAAAAGTGGAAAAACACAGTTTACTTAACAATCAAAGTATCTACAAGCATGAGCAAGATGAATAATATTAAAGAATAAATCCTCTGGCTGTTTGAAGAGATGGCAAAGCCAGAAAAGTCCTTTCCATGGGGTGTAGCTCAGCTCGCTCAGTCTCTTATCAGTTCCTCCAGCGCTGGAAAGGGCCCAGGCCCAGGCCCCGTGGGCCACAGCCGTGAGCTCCCGGGGTTTGTCTGGGTTCTCAGTCCAGAGCAGCTTTGAACAGATCCAAGGAAAAAGGCAAAAAACACTCTGGGGAACTTCTGTGCCTCAGCTAGCTAAAAACCAACTAAACTAAACTAAAAACTAACTAAAAAGGAAACTGAACTGAAGTGCCTAGAAGCACAGGAGAGCTCTGTCCCACTGTCTGTCCCTGTTTCAGACAACACAGGATAGGGAAGCGTGCAGGGCACTGAGTGCCATTTCTGCAAACAAACTGCAGCTTCTTCTTCCCCCCCTTGGCTCTCAGAGCCAGTCTTGAAGGTGCAGAACTTAATAGGCAGCAGAAACAGAACAGACACCTGGGGATCCAAGGATCACAAAGTCACCCCAGGCCAGAAGGAGGTTGGGAGAAGTGGGATCCACATTTGGAGCGGTGGGATGGGGATTGTGTGGGGCTGGCTGGCTGGGCTGTATTGGATAGGAAATCAAACTTTGAGAGTTCCTGATTTCTGTCCCATTCATTTTCAGTCAGGTGCAGCTCTGTTTGCAGAGGGTCGCTGTGGCGCTCGAGACGGACACACGACGCAGCGAGGTTGGCACGGCAAGAGCAATCTTTATTGTTCAGAAGCTGCTTTTCCATGGTTGACTGTGGGGGCTGGGGAACTGCCTGATTCAGAGATCCTGGCCCTCCCTTGGAGGCAAGATACTTTTTTCTAAGAGAGGGTAAAGTATCAGTCCCAGCAATCTTTGAGTTAGTTATGTTAAACTGTTACACTCCATTGCTGTTCTCCCCTGCCATCCCACCCCGATACCTGTATCCCAGTGTCATGGAGTTACTTTACCTTTAAGGAAAGTTGGAGTTGCTGGGGACTGTCTGGAGTCTTTTCTCCTGACCAATTATTGGTCATTGCTGTGAATTGACAGCAGATTTAGCCATTGAAAAGGGGTATCAACTTGTGAACCCTACCTTAAAGTGTAAAACCAGAGCTTTTTTGTGCTCTTTGTTTCCTGGCTGTGAAAGGTAACTGAGCTCCGGCCTCTCGCTCTCTGCCTGGCCATGCGGCCGGGCGGGGGCCGGGCTGGGCCTGCCGTATCTCCCGGCTGGGAGATGGGGCCTGCGGGGGCTTACCCCGGGCCAAGCCGGGCCAGGCCGGTTCCTGGCTCGGCTGCAGGTTTTGCCGTGATGGAATTTACCAGAAACTGCCGAGTGAAGAAGGAGAGGGGCTCTGGGCCTGCAGCAAGCAGAGACACCGACCACACTCTCTAGAGCAGCTGTGAAGAACTTTCCATCGCAGACAGCTCCAGCTCCTGTTCAGCAGAGATCACTGAAACATCTACAAAAGCTTGGGCAGGATTTTAACTCTTTCTTACCCAGATGAGACTTGCGGATTAATCTTTTTATCCAGAGAGAGAAAAGGAGAGTGATCAACATGAAAAGAGACTTTATAAACTACCAGTGACAGGAAAGAAAAGAAGCTTCAAGAAAGGTAGAGAATTAAGAAGATGCTTTAATTAAGCTGAAATATCTTTCTGTTAAAACTATGGGGATGGACAATGAAGTCCTGAAAAGAACTCCTTTAATTCATGACAGAGTACGGGGAGGAATAGAGTGTTCTAAGTAAAATCTGAGTAAAAAGTAGAGTAATTGTGGTATAGTGAAGTGCTGGGAGATTTGAAGCCTTGAGAGGCAATGAGAAACTTGTTTTCTAGTAAAGCTCACAAAAACAGATGAAGAATACTTTTTACCTTTGAATAACTTGTCCTTAAAAATGCTATCCCTAAACTAATGACCCATAACACATTTCAGAGTGATGTGGAATGGGAGGGGTGGGCTTTGATAACAGCAGCTCTAGGCAGCTAATATCAGAGAAACGGAAAACTATAACAAAAATAGTTTTCTTGTGAGAAACTCCATAAATTAACAGAAAGGAACTTCTGTTTCTCTACAGAAACTGAGGAAAGGACTATAGAAGGAATTAGGATTATTTAAACCATCAAAATTGTAAAGTTTTTGTCTCTGTTGTCATGTGAACAAAAGAATGATGGGCAGTGAGAAATGAAAAGGATTTTTCTAAAAGTTTATTCTGGTGTTCTTATTCTTGTAGTTTGTCAATAAACTTTCTTTATTCCTTTTAAGTTTTATGCCTGGTTCGCTCTTGTTTTAATCCATATCTCACAGCAAGAAATAAGTAACTCTTTTTTCCCCTTTTTTTGTTAATTACTGGTTCAAAACCACGACACCTGAAAACCCAGTTCAGGAAGAGTCTGAGCTGTTTTGTGCTTCTAGGCCTGAAGATGCTCAGGATCTTTCCCAGATGCTCAGCAGGCAGTAGGATTGTGCCTGAATCTGGCTCTGGAAATGCCAGTGCCTCAACTGAGAGCTGTGGCAATGATTTCCATTGCATGGAGAGGGGCCACAGTCCTGCAAGAGTCTTTCAGCAGAGCAAACAGCAGCCTGGAGGGTGGGCAATGCTGCATCTGTACCACTGCATGCTCATCCTTCACCACAATGCAGAGCTGCCCCCAAAGCTGCCATGGATCACGTTTTAGATTTCTCCCGTTGGATATATTTTGGAGAAGTTGTTCTAGGTGGCTTTGGATGGTGATCCTGTAGGAAGCAGCCATTTGCCTGCTGTGATATCCTTACAACTAATCCTAACTTCTCATTGCCTTTGGTTTTATGTGGGATTTTTTATCTGTTTGTTTGATTGGTTGGTTTGGGGTTGTTTCTTTGTGTTTTTGTCTCTTTTGGTTTGAGTTTTTTCCTTTTTTATAAGTGACTGGTGAAGTTGGCACAGGCCAACTCCAGAAGACGAAAACCAGGCTTGACTTTCCAGAAATTGCTTTTGGCTGGCTTTAGCTGCATTCCCCAGGATCAGGATCCCCAGGAGATATTTCCAGGTTTTGCTCTGCATCATCAGCTTGCCCTGACTTTGCTCAGTGTTTCACCAATGGAGAAGACAATGGATATTTTGCCAAACCTCCTTTCAAACAACAAAACTTGGGGCAGCACGACAGAAAAGAAGATAATAAAATATTCCAAAGTTAGAACAGAGCCAGAGTCCCACCATTTTCCCCTCCACTTTTATTGATGTTCTACATTTATGGGCAAAGCTTCCATCTCCAAAAGCTTCCATCTCTCACTTCCTGATGCTCTTTGCTACCCTTTAGCCTTGACCCCCACGGATCTGACTGCTGTCCATGTGGGGCTGGGGATGCTCAGCCTGGAAAGAGAAGGTGCTGGGGAGGCCTCCTTGCAGCTCTAGGAAAGATGGGCACAGAGAGGAGAAGCCTTTCAACTGCAGGAGTGAGATTGAAGTTGCATCTAATGAAGCTGCTCTTTTCCACTCAGGCTGCTGGGGCACTGGCCCAGGCTGTGCACACAGGCTGGGGATGCTCCATCCTTGGCAACATCCAAGGCCAGCTGGGAGCAGGGCTCTGAGCAACATATTCTGGGGGAAGATTGCTCAGCTTGGAACAAGATGCTCTTTAGGGTCCCTTCCAAGCCCAGCCACCCAGGGATTCCATCATTCTATGGTCTCCGTTGTCCTCTTCAGCCTGGGCCTGGGCTCCTGGCAGTGATGTCACAGTGCACGCTCCAGCTAGAACTTCCAGCATCCAGCAACGGCCACAACACAACCTGTGATTGCCTCGTTGTGTCAGCACGCTCTTCACCCTGCTCCACAGCTACCCCTGCCACTTTGCTTGTCACCTGCTCCCTGATACCCCCCTCAGTCCTGAAAGCTGCCCATTGCCTGGATTTCGTTATCCATCCCTGCAGGATGTCTGCATTTGCTCCAAAGAAGGTATGGTACTATTCCATGGAGGTGGACACCCCGCAGCTGCCTGGGTGGGCTGGAGCTGTGTGGGACAGTGTAGGAAAGGGACCCCACTCTGAGATTTTGCTACCTCTGCAGGCTGTCATGGACAGAGAGGAGGAGATGGAGGTCGATCTACAGATTGACATAGAAGAGAAAATGGAAGTGGACGGAGAAGATACTGGAGATGAAGAGATGGATGTGGATATGGACGAGACAGAGGAAAAGATGGAGGTGGAAACGAAAGATGATAATGAAGAAATGGATGTAGATATAAAAGACGAGGAGGAGGACATGGTGTTGGGATGAAGACCGATGCCAGCAGCAGAACAGGCAGGTGCTCCCCACGGGCAGAGCGGGTCCCCTGCTGCCAGGCTGGGGCTGGGCTGGGCACTCCCTGCTCAGGGACACGCTAGCCCATGCACTGGATTCTGGTGGCCATCCCTGGCCTGGCCTGGCCTTGCTTTGGGCCACACAAGCCCTGTTCCAGTGCCTGGGCCACAGCCCCCAGCCCCAGCCAGGCTCACTTCTGGCAGCAGAGTCCCCCTGTGCCAGTGTCCCAGCCCGGGAGCACATGGAACACCCCTCCATGCCTGACTGCACTGACCGTGACACTTGTTTTTCTTCCAGGACTGAGGGACATGCCGAACAGAGATGCCACCCATCTGTATATACGTTTTGGAGTTGTTGTGTTCAGGATAGATGTTTTAGGGTTTGTTTAAGAGTTTTGTAAATACGTTTCATATACTTTTGTTCGATAAGTTCTTAGGTTAATAGGCTCTATAGTTTGTTGTTGTTGTTGTAGTTACCAATATTCTTACCATGTAAATATGTTGTGTAGTTCATTCTTGTTCCTTTTCTTCTACAAATAAACATTCTTTGTTTTTCACACCCCAGTTCTCTTTGCATTTGCTTCGGACACATTTGCAAAGTTGTGCTTTCCACTCGCTCCAGGTTCCCAGGGCTGGATGTCCCGGAGGGAGCTGGCACAGCCACCCCAGCAGTGGCTCCCTGTGCACAGGGGGTCCCACTGACAGAGCTCACCCTCTCCTTGCAGTTTCTCTGGACACACTTGGGAGCTGGAGGGGCAAATCCCAGTGGGCCCTGTCCCATGGCATCCCACATGGGAGCAGGGCTCAGCCTCATCCATGGCTCTTCCCTGGCTAGCCCCAGGGCTAAGGAGGCTGCACTGGGCTGCGGGCAGCCTGCTTCCTGGGCACCCTGAGGGGCTGGAGCCAGCCTGGAGGGAGCCTCAGCACAGGGGCCTCTGGCCTACATGTACCAACATTTCCTTTGGAAACCCCCTCTGTCACCACACTCTGCTACAAGCACAACATCAATTGTTCCTCCTACTTCAAGGGGAGACCTTAATTAGCACAAATTTGTCCCTTGGACTTTCTAGCACAGCAAATGGCAGCGCTTGCAATCCCTGTTCTGCACTCCCTGCTCAGGCACCAAAACATTGGAACCTGCCAGAACATCTTGAATTAGCACCAACCTGCAGAGAGCTACAGGGGGAGAACCTACCCCCAACCACACAGGGACATTGATGGGCTGGGGCAGAGCTGAAACTAAAGTATTTTAATGCCAAGAGACAGGATTTTTTATTGCTGAATTCATTCTCCCACAACAAGAATGAAAGCTTTCAGTCTCCTCACCTGCCACACATGTCTATTGCCAAGGTTTGCTTCTGGGTTACTACTGATTTTTATTCATCTCTATAGAACTTAGCTTTTCCTGGCTAACATGCAGAGATGATATTTCAGAGCCAGATGAGCTCAGCACAGCTTGTGCAACACGCAGGATTTCCAGACCCAGAGATTCAGGCCATGCAAACTGATACTTTTTCGTCTGTGTGCTAAGATCACTGGAAGGATGTCAGTGATGTACCACACACTTCTCAGAGCTGTCCCTTCTATCCAGCTCTCCCCAGTCACTTCACACACTTCACTCCAAGCAGGTTCTGATCGAGTTCAGTAGCACATGGGATTTCATCCTGGCTTTTCTTCATTTTCTCCTGAGCTGTCTGCACACACAGTGTGTGGGCACTGCAGCAGCATTAACAGGGCACCTCCCTGACACTGAGATTCATGTCACAACTTTTCATCAAAAGCAGCAAAGAAATGATTCCCACTGGGTCCCACACGGCTCCCTGGCAGCTTTGTGCTGCTGCAGCTCCAGCACCAGGCCTGGTGCACAGGAATTTCAGGAGGAGACACACCAAAGGAATCAACCATTCTCAGAGAAGAAACATCTGTTTGCATGGCCCAAATCCCCACAACACTGCAGACTCTGGTGACCCACACGCTGCATTTGCACTTCAGCCTCTGTGCCTCACTTTTCCTCTCACTAAAGTCCCCCCAGTTTCCCTCATGCTCAGATTCCCAAGAGAATTCAAAGCAGCATTAGGAGCAGGGAGAGATGATGGGAGCTGTCCCAAGGCTCGACCAAATTTCTCAGGCCTGACAAATCTAGCCAAGGACAGAGGAAAAAGCTGCATGAAAGAGGTGTGAAATCAAAGCAGGAATCAAATTTCTGTAGAATGAGAGAAGCTGAAGAGCTTTTCAGTGTTTGCAACAAGATTAGAAGCTCCAGGTCCAGGAGGGATGCAACATTTTCCCCACTCTAACAACTCTGTGATGCAAATTGCAGCTCAAATCCTTCTCCCCAGCTCTGGGACTTGTTCAGCCACCAGGATGGTGCTGAATTTTTCAAGCAAAGTGGAAGCTGGTCAGAGAGGTGGCTTGCAAATCAAAATCACAGCGGACAGCTTGGAAGCAGCAGCCAGAGCAAAGAGAGGCAGAGCCTGGCCCTGGGGTGCAGCACAGCCACACAACACATGCCTGAAACTCTAAGACATGAAAGAATTTGCCACGGGAGACACAGAAGGTCCTTGATGCAATCCTGCCTCCTTCACGATGCATCAGCATGCAGGAGAGCACTAGGATGAAGATGACAGCACCTTCTGCTGCTGCTTCCATCTCCTGAGTCAAATCTCCCCAATATCTCTCACTATTGGCCATTCCCAAAGCCTCAGATTCCCTCAGTCCTTGCAGGATTTCAGTGCTGAGGAGCATGGAGGGAGATAAAGGCACTTGCAGAGACCAGAGATGCATTTTCTGCCCGAGGTGCATTCCACTGCCCAGCTTAGTTCCTCTAAAACCATTCCAATCAGCCCCTTGGACAGCACCAAGCCAGCAGCAGAACATCAGTGCCTGAAAATGCTTGGAAATGCCATTCTTTGAGATTTCTCTCCAGCTCTCCCATTTCATGGTGCCATTGCAGGGCTTTATCCCATCACTCAGCACTTGCAGCAAGTCTTGGCAACCAGCTTCAAATGGATTTGTAGTGCTGAGCAAATGCGAGGCAATTTGACTTTGTCTGCAGTGAATGAAATTTCACCTCAATCAGACGAACTCTGTGTTCTGTCATTGGCCAGGCACTAACTACTGCCAGCTCACCCCAAGCCTGGATGTCAAACTGTTTTCATATTGGAAAGTTAAATTGATTTGGTTTTATGTACAAGATTATTCTGTCTCCAAATCATTTGCAGCCATAGAATTGCATTTCCAAGGACTAAACTCAGATCAGCCACAAAGAGCACAAGAGGCAGGAAAAGAATGAAAAATAGAGATTTCTAAGGAGTTGGAAATTGAATGCTGAGTTTTTCTCATTACAGGAAGTTCCATCAATTATCACCTGCCACCTCCTTGCCTTCACTTGTGTGGCCACCACTGAATACACTCCCAGAGAAGAAAATGTTGGTCCTACTGAAAACTGGGGCTAGAAGTAGGAAAAGGCTCAGCTGACTTCAAAGACAACATCATGAAAAGAGCTGCCTTATAATAGCAAGATATGATGGGCAGCAGGAATGGCTGAAGCCAGCAGAGAGAAGTCCATGAACTATTGGTGCTACAAAGATTTCTGACAAAACCCTCCAGAAGCCAAAACCAGCGTTTGGTCTGGCCCAGCTGATAAAAGCCCTGTGCATTTAATTCAGTCCTTGGCAGCACATGGAGATTGGCTTTAAGCTCCTTTGGTCCACTACTACTTTATTTTACTTTACTTTACTTTACTTTACTTTACTTTACTTTACTTTACTTTACTTTACTTTACTTTACTTTTCTTTATTTTATTTTATTTTATTTTATTTTATTTTATTTTATTTTATTTTATTTTATTTTATTTTATTTTATTTTATTTTATTTCATTTCATTTCATTTCATTTCATTTCATTTCATTTCATTTCATTTCATTTTTTCCACCCAGAAAATGTAATTGCTTCTCCTCTTTGGGAAGAAATTACTGCTTTGAATGGTTCAAGGCAGAGTTTCTTCCTACACCCACTTGTAATCAGTCACCAAGAGAAAAATTTTCTCAAAAGATCTCTTAAAAATTTTGGAGTTACTTTCAACATAAATAACTTGGTGATTTTGCTCCAAATGAGAAGGAAATTGAATTTGACTCCCTCAGCTTAAAATGAAGTCTTTCTTCCCAGCTCTTCACCAAGAGGAACAAAACACTTGGTTGCAGCAAACTGAAGGGAGGAAGAAGTTTCCTTCCCCCTGAGCTGCACAACAGGAGACAATTTTGTTGCCAAGAGGTGACAAAACCCAGCCAATTTCCAGTTCTTTCAGTTGAAGGGAAAAGCTCCAAGGATCATAGCTGGGGCAGACACAGAGTGGGAGGAGCAGGGGATCTGCTGGGGGGTTTTGGCCTGGGGCATAGATTAAAGAAATCTTCAAGTGAAACCCATCAGAGCTCAAGACTTCATCCCGCAGAGGAGAAATTGGATTTGACCCAAATGCCATTCAAATCCAAAATACATTGAGGCATCTCCCCAAGCTCTGCTGAGCCATCAGGTACAACCCAAAGCACCCTGTGGGACCAGAGCAGCAGCTCCCTGGCATGGGGACAGGGATGCTCCCTTGGCAAGCCGCCTGCATCACCCATGGGATTTGCAAGATCTGTTTTTAAAGACCCCAACATCCAAAAAACTCCACATTCAAAGCCTTTCCTTTGGGGTTTCACTTCTCCATCTGTCTCTTGTCACTAGACAGCTGCTTCACTTCAGCACCCTTCTGGATGGGGCCAAATTTTCTCCGAATTTCCAGCCTAAACAGGAAGTTACTTCCATTCATTTTTCTGCAAGTACTGGCAGCTTGTAGCTGCTCTGCTCTTCCTCTCCTGCTGTGCATTTGTGCACATCAAGTGCTAAGAGCATTTCCTTGTTTCAATGCCGCAGCGACGGAAAGCCGGGAGCACCGCGACTTCTCTAGATATTCAGCCCTGATAAGGGCTGGGCCGAGGCGCGTGAGCAGCTTCGAGCAGGCGAGTGATTCAGCTCAGGCTCAGCGGTAGTTGAGTGATTTCAGCTCAGCTTAGCTCGGCTCGGCAGCAGCGGCAGGCAGGCAACACAGGAAGCAGGGACGGGAATGCTGGTCCAGCGTTCCACCAAGGCAAAACCTTTTATTCAGGCAGAGCTTCAGCGAAGGGCGCCAGCAACAGCGAATCCATCGAACAGGGGAAAAGCCGGGATATTTATGGGGAAGGAGAGGGGCGGGGGGAAGCCCAAGATACCTGTATCGGGATGGGACAGCAGGTGGGAACACCAATGGGACACAACAGTTTAACATATCTAACTCAAAGACCCCTTGGGAGCGACACATTGTCTCTCTCTTACAGAGAAGTATCTTGTCTCCAGGGTAGAGCCAGAATCTCAGGCCCAGCGGGCCCCTCTGCACCCACATTTCAATGATGTCATTTTGCCTTATTATTTCCTTCCCATAGAGTTGCACAGATTTGGTGCTGGCTCAACACTCAGAACATTGACAGCACAAAGTCGAGTTTTCGCACCAACTTCTCCAACCTTGGCACCTGTTGCAGTCCGCAACCTCAGGATCTCGGCCAGGGAAACCACAGGGTTCTGGGGACCAGCATGGAACACCAGTGAGACGGGCCTTTGTTCATGAAACCATTTCTTCAGCATGGGAACAAACTCAGATCCAGAACAGAGAGCCCCAAACAGAGGCACGGCAGGGGTTTTTGAGGGACAGAACTCTTGAGGGTCTCCACCCTTGAGGCTGGAGTTCAGGGTCAGGGACAACTAGAAACACAGCAAGGGAGAAGCCCCCCAGGGACTCAAAGCCAATCTGAACCCCTGGGCCGTCGTTCACAAGGGGTTTGGGGTGGGACAATGGAATTCATTGCCTCCCTCGATGCACATCACAACATCTGCTCCTTTTATTTTTTGCCCCTTCAAAGTATAATTTGGAGCTTAAAAATGTTTCGAAAACTTACAGCATAAAATCTTACCTCCTCCACAGAGAACCCGCTTTGCTCTGTGGGACACTAAAAACTCAATAACAAAACCCGTTAAGCAAACAAACAAACAGAAAAAAACAAAATTAAAAACAAACACTTAAATTAAACAGTGATGGTACTTAATACAAATGTAACAGTTTTTTAGTTCAGTCTCTTCCAGTTCTGGAGTTTCTTTCAGGAAGGGCGCAGCTCTTAGATCTCCTCTCACGAGGGGCAGAGTTCTTAGATCTCCAGCTTCGGCTCTGGTCTCGTAGGTGTGGGCGTTGCCACTTGAGATGTTCTTGGTGAAACGCTGGCTTTCAGAGCTCGGTTCCAGTTTTGATTTCCCCAGAGGGGGTGTTGCCCACCATGGAAAAGGCACAGCCCCCAGGGGTGGAGCAGCTGAAGAAAGGGCTGGGAGCGAAGCAGGAGTTACTGGGGGAAGGGAAGGTTGGGGGCCAGAAAAGAAGGAGCAAGGCGGGAAAAAAGGAATCCCAGACCGCGTGGGCAGTGCCATCTTGGGAAGAGGGCAGGGTCCGGGATGGACTTTCCCTGCCAGGGAACGAGAATATAGAAAGACAGGGGGTGAAGGAGGACACGGAACGGCGGGCAGACGGCAGCAGACCCGCAGCACTCTGGATGTTCCCCGTCCCCTGCCTGCCTTCAGGAAAACAGGGGATGGGATGGCAGAAAGACACCGGGGTGACGGGGAGTCGGCAGCAACCCCGAGCCATCTTGGCATTTTTCACCCTTTGTCCTGCCCTTAGGAACAGAGGAGGGGGGAAGATACAGGGAGGTATACACCAAAAAAAATGAGGGACTTCACAGAAGCCAAAAAACAGTCCACAGGAAGGGCCATACCGTCCATAATCGTCCATAATCGTCCATAATGTTAATCTCGTCCATAAAGGTCCTTCCCATCTATATAAAAAAAACCAAAACCCTCCATAATACGTCTCGTTGGGTGATGTTAGATGTTTGTCCCAGTGTCTGGTCTCTCAGCTCCCCCACCTCCATAAGCCCTTTTCCCCCATGGCCCTGAGGCACTTCCAGCTTGGCCCTCCTGCCAGGTATTCTCGACTCCTCCTTTCTAAGGCGGGAGTCTCGCCGGCTCTCGAGCCATCAGCCAGGGATTTACGGAGTGTCCATGGAGCCGCTCCTGCTGTTCTCCTGGTGCCTCGCTGGATGCCGTGCATTCTCCACCATTTGTTGTAGTCCACAACTGCAGGATCAGGTCCAGGGATGATATTTTCTGGAAACCGGCATGTACTACAACGAGAAGCGCCTCTGTTCATGAAACCATTTCTTCAGCATGGGAACAACTCAGATCCAGAACAGAGAGCCCCCAACAAAGGCAGGGCAGGGGTTTTTGAGGGACAGAACTCTTGAGGGTCTCCACCCTTGAAAGTGGAGTTCAGGGTCAGGGACCATTAGAAACACAACAAGGGAGAAACCCCCCAGGGACTGAAACCCAATCAGAACCCCTGGGCCACCCTTCACAAGGGGTTTGGGGTGGAACAACTTCATCTAGGGCTCCCACGCCCATCTCCCAAAGCAGGAGGTCAAAATTCACTAGCTTGGCTTACAGCCATGCCTCTCCTGTAACAATGCTTATCTGAAACTAACTCTTTGCCTCCCTGAAGCACCTCCCAACAGTTTATGCTGTCTCTTTCCATGTTGATCACTCTCTCTCTCTTCCCCTATCTCTGGAAAAAAGGATGAATTTGCAAGACTCACCTGAGTAGTGAGCAGGTTCAAGTCTTGCCCAGGCCTTGTGGATGGTCCCGGGATCTCTGCCGGAGCAGCGGCTGGAGCTGTCTGCGCTAGAAGATTTTTTCCCATGGCTGCTGTGGGGAGTGTGGCCATTATCTGAGCACGCTGCAAGCTCCTATCTTTCCCTGCATATCTTTAGTGGGCAGTGTGTGGTGAAACTGAGCAGCGGCAGCAAGTGCAGGCCAGGCAGGGAGCGGCCTGGCCCGGCAGCCCCGCTGTGCAAGGCCCAGCCAAGCCTCTGAGAAGGGGCTCCTGTCACTTGCCAGTCTCCATCCTCCCCGGGAAGCGCAGAGCTGCGGCCAGCCCCGCTCCCCTCCCGTGGCCTTGGCTGGCCTGGGGGGAAGGAGGCTGAAGGGGAGCCCTGGTACCTCTTGAAAAGGCGGAAAGCAAAGAGAGCAAGGAATTGCCGGCCTTAGGTCTTCAAGTGGTGTTCCCAGCTTGATGTCACTTTTTAATGGTCCCAACTGCTGTCAGTTCTCAGCATCGGCCACTTGTTGGCCAGGAAAAAAACTTTGTGGCATTTTGAAGAGATCTGGGGAATCTTGAGGGATTTTTGTAGAAGTTTATAGGATCTTGAGCAGATTGAAATAATTTTGTGGGATTTTTGTGGATTTTTGTGGGTTTTTTGTGGAATCTGTAAAATATTTCTGGAATTTTGTGTGATATTGAGAAGATTTAAATAATTTTGTGGGATTTTTGTAGAATTTATGGGATTTTTCTGGAATTTTGAGGGATTTTTCTGTAATTTTTGGAAATGAGTAAAGATTTTGTGGGATGTTTCTGGAATTTGGTAAGGTTTTGAGATTATTTAAAGAATTTTGTGGTATTTTCCGGAATTTTGCGGATTTTTCTGGTATTCTGTGGTATTTTGAGGAGACTTGAAGAATTTTGAAGGATTTTTCTTAGATTTTGAGATTTGTGGAGATTTTGTGGGATGCTTCTGGAATTTGGTGGGGTTTTGAAAAAATTTAGGGAAGTCTGTGGGATTTCTCTGGAATTTTTGGGCTTTTTTCAAGAATTCTGAGGGTTTCAGAGGAGACCTGAAGAATTTTGAGGAATTTTTCTTAGATTTTATGGAAATTCGTGGGGATTTTGTGGGATGTTACTGAAATTTTGTGGGATATTGAGGAGATTTAGGGAATGTTCTGG
This sequence comes from Poecile atricapillus, assembly GCF_030490865.1. Taxonomy (NCBI): domain Eukaryota; kingdom Metazoa; phylum Chordata; class Aves; order Passeriformes; family Paridae; genus Poecile; species Poecile atricapillus. The sequence goes on from NC_081279.1 coordinate 468,103, forward strand.
GATTTTTCCGTAATGTGGTGGGATATAGAGGAGACATGATGAATTTTGCGGGATTTTTCTTAGATTTTGTGGACAATAATGGAGATTTGGTGGGACTATTCTGGAACTTGGTAGGGTTTTGTGAAGGTTTAGGGAATTTTGAGGGATTTTTCTGTAATTTTGTGGGCCTTTTCAAAGACTTTGTGTGGTTTTGAGGAGAGTTGAAGAATTTTGAGGAATTTTTCTTAGATTTTGTAGAAACTTGTGGAGGTTTTGTGGGATTTTTTGTGAAATTTTGTGGGATATAGAGAATATTTTGGCATTTTGAGGGATTTTTCATGTATTTTGTGGGAAATTGTGGAGATTTTGTGGGATGTTTCTGGAACTCAGTTGGGTTTTGAGGAGAATTAGGGAATTTTGTGGGATTTTTGAGGAATTTTGTGAATTTTCCTAGAATTCTGTGGGATTCTGCGGATTCTTGAACAATTTTGAGGATTTTTTTTTAGATTTTGTGAGAGTTTGTGGAGATTCTGTAGGATTTTTCTGGAATTTTGTGGGCCTTTTCAAGGACTTCGTGGGATATTGAGGAGATTTTGGCATTTTGAGGGATTTTTCATGTAATTTCTGGGAATTTGTGGAGATTTTATAAGATGTTTCTGGAATTCAGTTGGGTTTTGAGAAAATTTAGGGAATTTTGTGGCATGTTCCTGGAATTTGCTATGGTTTTAAGGTGATTTAGGGAATTTTGTGGGATTTTCCTTGAATTTTGTGGGAATTAGTGGGGATTTTGTGGGATATTCCTGGAATTTGGTAGGGTATTGAGGAGATTTAGGGAATTTTGTGGGAGTTTTCTTGGATTTTGTGGGAATTTGTGGAGATTTTATGGGGCGTTTCTGGAATTTGGTAGAGTTTTCAGAAGATTTAGGGAATTTGGAGGGATTTTTGTGGGATTTTGTGGGAATGGGTGGAGATTTTGTGGGACATTCCTGTGAATTGGTATGGTTTTGAAATGATTTAGGGAATTTTGTGGGATTTTTCATGAATTGTGTGGGATTCTGAGGCGACTTGAAGAATTTTGATGGATTTTTTAAGGATTTTGTGGGAATTTGTGGAGATTTTGTGGGATGTTTCTGCAATTTGGTAAGGGTTTGAGAAGATTTTGTGAATTTTGGGGATTTTTCAGGGATTTTGTGTATTTTTCCTGTAAATTGTGTGGGATTTTGAGGAGGCTTGAAAAATTTTGTGGAATTTTTCTTGGATTTTGTGGAAACTTGGGGAGGTTTTGTGTGATTTTTGTGGAATTTTGTGGGATATTGAGGAGATTTAGGGATTTTGAGTATTTCTTCATGTATTTTGTGTGAATTTGTGGAGATTTTGTGGGATGTTTCTGGAATTCAGTTAGGTTTTGAGAAGATTTAGGGAATTTTGTGGCATATTCCTGGAATTTGGTATGGTTTTAAGGTGATTTAGGGAATTTTGAGGGATTTTCCTTGAATTTGATGGAAATTTGTGTAGATTTTGTGGGATATTTCTGGAATTTTGTGGGGCTATTCAAGAATTTTGTGGTATTTTGAAAAGATTGAGCGAATTTTGTGGTGTTCTTCTTGAATTTTGTGGGAATTTGTGGAGATTTTATGGGACGTTTCTGGAATTTGGTAGAGTTTTCAGAAGATTTAGGGAATTTGGAAGGATTTTTGTGGGATTTTGTGGGAATGGGTGGAGATTTTGTGGGTCATTCCTGTGAATTGTTATGGTTTTGAAATGATTTAGGGAATTTTGGGGGAATTCTCTGGAATTTTGTGGGATTTTTCAAGAATTGTGTGGGATTCTGAGGAGGCTTGAAGAATTTTTTGGAATTTTTCTTAGATTTTGGGTACATTTGTGGAGATTTTGTGGGATTTTTCTTAGATATTGAGGAGATTGTGAGGTGGCTTGAAGAATTTTGAGGGATTTTTCATGTATTTTGTGGGAATTTGTGGAGATTTTGTGGGATGTTTCTGAAATTCAGTTGGGTTTTGAGAAGATTTGGGGAATTTTATGGGTCTTCTCTGGAATTTTGTGGGGCTTTTCAGGAATTTTGTGGGATTTTGTGGAGATTTTGTAGGATTTTTGTGGAATTTGGTAAAGTTTTCAGAAGATTTAGGGAATTTTGAGTGATTTTTTTGAAATTTCGTAAGGCTTTTCAAGGATTTTGTGGGATTTAGAGGAGACGATGAATTTTGCTGGATTTTTCTTAGATTTTGTTGACATTTGTGGAGATTTTGTGGGATGTTTCTGGAATTTTGTGGGATTCTGCAGAGAATTGACGACTTTTGAGGAATTTTTCTTAGATTTTGTGAACATTTCTGGAGATTTTTGTGAGATTTTTGTGGAATTTTGTGAGATTCTGAAACGGCTTGAAGAATTTTGAGGGATTTTTCATGGATTTTGTGGAAATTTGTGGAGATTTTGTGGGATGTTTCTGCAATTTGGTAAGGGTTTGAGAAGATTTGGTGAATTTTGGGAATTTTTCAGGGATTTTGTGTATTTTTCCTGTGAATTGTGTGGGATTTTGAGGAGGCTTGAAGAATTTTGTGGAATTTTTCTTGGATTTTGTGGAAACTTGTGGAGGTTTTGTGGGATTTTTGTGGAATTTTGTGGGATATTGAGGAGATTTAAGGATTTTGAAGTTTTTTTCATGTATTTTGTGGGAATTTGTGGAGATTTTGTGGGATGTTTCTGGAATTCAGTTGTGTTTTGAGAAAACTTAGGGAATTTTGTAGGATTTTTCAGGAATTTTGTTGGCTATTGAGGAGATTTTGTGGGATGTTTCTGGAGTTTGTTGTGATTTGAGAAGATTTAGGGAATTTTGAGGGATTTTTGTGGGATTTTGTGGGAATGGGTGGAGATTTTGTGGGTCATTCCTGTGAATTGGTATGGTTTTGAAATGATTTAGGGAATTTTGTGGGAGTTCTCTGGAATTTTGTGGGATTTTTCAAGAATTGTGTGGGATTCTGAGGAGGCTTGAAGAATTTTTTGGAATTTTTCTTAGATTTGGGGTACATTTGTGAAGATTTTGTGGGATTTTTCTTAGATTTTGTGAGATTGTGAGGTGGCTTGAAGAATTTTGAGGGATTTTTCATGTATTTTGTGGGAATTTGTGGAGATTTTGTGGGATGTTTCTGAAATTCAGTTGGGTTTTGAGAAGATTTGGGGAATTTTATGGGTCTTCTCTGGAATTTTGTGGGGCTTTTCAGGAATTTTGTGATATTTGATAGAGTTTTCAGAAGATTTAGGGAATTTTGAGTGATTTTTTTGAAATTTTGTAAGGCTTTTCAAGGATTTTGTGGGATTTAGAGGAGACGATGAATTTTGCTGGATTTTTCTTAGATTTTGTGGACATTTGTGGAGATTTTGTGGGACATTTCTGGAATTTTGTGGGATTCTGCAGAGAATTGACGAATTTTGAGGAATTTTTCTTAGATTTTGTGAACATTTCTGGAGATTTTTGTGAGATTTTTTTCTGGAATTTTGTGAGATTCTGAGGTGGCTTGAAGATTTTTGAGGGATTATTCATGTATTCTGTGGGAATTTGTGGAGATTTTATGGGGTGTTTCTGGAATTTGGTAGAGTTTTCAGAAGATTTAGGGAATTTGGAGGGATTTTTGTGGGATTTTGTGGGAATGGGTGGAGATTTTGTGGGACATTCCTGTGAATTGGTATGGTTTTGAAATGATTTAGGGAATTTTGTGGGACTTCTCTGGAGTTTTGTGGGATTTTTCAAGAATTTTGTGGGATTCTGAGGCGACTTGAAGAATTTTGAGGTATTTTTCAAGGATTTTGTGGGAATTTGTGGAGATTTTGTGGTATGTTTCTGGAATTTGGTAGGATTTTGTGAAGATTTAGTGAATTTTGGGGATTTTTCAGGAATTTTTTGTATTTTTCCTCTGAATTGTGTGGGATTCTGAGAAGGCTTGAAGAATTTTGTGGAATTTTTCTTAGATTTTGGGTACATTTGTGGAGATTTTGTGGGATTTTTGAGGAATTTTGTAAAGTTTTCAAAAGATTTAATGAATTTTGAGTGATTTTTTTGAAATTTTGTAAAGTCTGTTCAAGGATTTTGTGGGATTTAGGAAAGACGATGAATTTTGCTGGATTTTTCTTAGATTTTGTGGATATTTGTGGAGATTTTGTGGGATGTTTCTGACATTTTGTGGGATTCTGCAGAGAATTGACGACTTTTGAGGAATTTTTCTTAGATTTTGTGAACTTTTCTGGAGATTTTTGTGAGATTTTTGTAGAATTTTGTGAGATTCTGAGGTGGCTTGAAGAATTTTGAGGGATTTTTCATGGATTTTGTGGGAATTTGTGGGGATTTTGTGGGATGTTTCTGCAATTTGGTAAGGGTTTGAGAAGATTTGGTGAATTTTGGGGATTTTCCAGGAATTTTGTGTATTTTTCCTGTGAATTGTGTGGGATTTTGAGGAGGCTTGAAGAATTTTTCTTGGATTATATAGAAACTTGTGGAGGTTTTGTGGGATTTTTGTGGAATTTTGTGGGATATTGAGGAGATTTTGGGATTTGGAGGTTTTTTTCATGTGTTTTGTGAGAATTTGTGGAGATTTTGTGGGATGTTTCTAGAATTCAGTTGGGCTTTGAGAAGATTTAGGGAATTTTGTGGCATATTCCTGGAATTTGGTATGGTTTTAAGGTGATTTAGGGAATTTTGAGGGATTTTCCTTGAATTTGATGGAAATTTGTGTAGATTTTGTGGGATATTTCTGGAATTTTGTGGGGCTATTCAAGAATTTTGTGGTATTTTGAAAAGATTGAGCGAATTTTGTGGTGTTCTTCTTGAATTTTGTGGGAATTTGTGGAGATTTTATGGGGTGTTTCTGGAATTTGGTAGAGTTTTCAGAAGATTTAGGGAATTTGGAGGGATTTTTGTGGGATTTTTGTGGGAATGGGTGGAGATTTTGTGGGACATTCCTGTGAATTGGTATGGTTTTGAAATGATTTAGGGAATTTTGTGGGACTTCTCTGGAATTTTGTGGGATTTTTCAAGAATTTTGTGGGATTCTGAGGCGACTTGAAGAATTTTGAGGGATTTTTCATGTATTTTGTGGGAATTTGTGGAGATTTTGTGGGATGTTTCTGCAATTTGGGAAGGGTTTGAAAAGATTTAGTGAATTTTGGGGATTTTTCAGGGATTTTGTGTATTTTTCCTGTGAATTGTGCGAGATTCTGAGGAGGCTTGAAGAATTTTGTGGAATTTTTCTTGGATTTTGTGGAAACTTGGGGAGGTTTTGCGGGAGTTTTGTGGAATTTTGTGAGATATTGAGGAGATTTAAGGATTTTGAGGGATTTTTCATGTATTTTGTGGGAATTTATGGAGATTTTGTAAGATGTTTCTGGAATTCAGTTGGGTTTAGAGAAAATTTAGAGAATTTTGTGGCATATTCCTGGAATTTGGTATGGTTTTAAGGTGATTTAGAGAATTTTGAGGGATTTTCCTTGAATTTGATGGAAATTTGTGTAGATTTGGTGGGATGTTTCTAGAATTTGGTAGGGTTTTGGAATGATTTAGGAAATTTTGTGGGATATTTCTGTAATTTTGTGGGGCTATTCAAGAATTTTGTGGTATTTTGAAAAGATTGAGCGAATTTTGTGTTGTTCTTCTTGAATTTTGTGGGAATTTGTGGAGATTTTATGGGGCGTTTCTGGAATTTGGTAGAGTTTTCAGAAGATTTAGGGAATTTTGAGGGATTTTTGTGGGATTTTGTGGGAATGGGTGGAGATTTTGTGGGACATTCCTGTGAATTGTTATGGTTTTGAAATGATTTAGGGAATTTTGTGGGACTTCTCTGGAATTTTGTGGGATTTTTCAAGAATTAGGTGGGATTCTGAGGAGACTTGAAGAATTTTGAGGTATTTTTCATGTATTTTGTTGGAATTTGTAAAGATTTTGTAAGGCGTGGAATTCAATTGGGTTTAGAGAAAATTTAGAGAATTTTGTGGCATATTCCTGGAATTTGGTATGGTTTTACGGTGATTTAGAGAATTTTGAGGGATTTTCCTTGAATTTGATGGAAATTAGTAGGGATTTTGTGGGATGTTTCTGGAATTTGGTAGGGTTATGTGAAGATTTTGTGAATTTTGTGGGATTTTCCAGGAATTTTGTGTATTTTTCCTGTGAATTGTGTGAGATTCTGAGGAGGCTTGAAGAATTTTGTGGAATTTTTCTTGGATTTTGTGGGAATTTGTGGAGATTTTGTGGGATGTTTCTGAAATTCAGTTGGGTTTTGAGAAGATTTGGGGAATTTTGTGGGACTTCTCTGGAATTTTGTGGGGTTTTTCAGAAATTTTGTGGGAATTTCGGCTGATTTTGTAAGATTTTTGTGGAATTTCGTAGAGTTTTCAGAAGATTTAGGTATTCTTGAGTGATTTTTTTGAAATTTTGAGGGATTTTCAAGGACTTTGTGGGATTTAGAAGAGACTTGAAGAATTTTACGGGATTTTTCTTAGATTTTGTGGACATTTGTGGAAATTTTCTAGGATGTTTCTGGATTTCAGTTGGGTTTTCAGAAGATTAAGGGAATTTTGTGTGATTTTTCTAGAATTTTGTGGGGTTTTTCAAGAATTTTGTGGGATTCTGAGGAGACTTGAAGAATTTTGAGGGATTTTTTATGTATTTTGAGGGAATTTTTGGAGATTTTGTAAGGTGTGGAATTCAGTTGGATTTAGAGAAAATTTAGAGAATTTTGTGGCATATTCCTGGAATTTGGTATGGTTTTACGGTGATTTAGAGAATTTTGTGTGATTTTCCTTGAATTTGATGGAAATTAGTGGGGATTTTGTGGGATGTTTCTGGAATTTGGTAGGGTTATGTGAAGATTTTGTGAATTTTGTGGGATTTTCCAGGAATTTTGTGTATTTTTCCTGTGAATTGTGTGAGATTCTGAGGAGGCTTGAAGAATTTTGTGGAATTTTTCTTGGATTTTGTGGAAACTTGGGGAGGTTTTGTGGGAGTTTTGTGGAATTTTGTGAGATATTGAGGAGATTTAAGGTATTTGAGGGATTTTTCATGTATTTTGTGGGAATTTATGGAGATTTTGTGGGATGTTTCTGGAATTCAGTTGGCTTTTGAGAAAATTTAGAGAATTTTGTGGCATATTCCTGGAATTTGGTATGGTTTTAAGGTGATTTAGAGAATTTTGAGGGATTTTCCTTGAATTTGATGGAAATTTGTGTAGATTTGGTGGGATGTTTCTAGAATTTGGTAGGGTTTTGGAATGATTTAGGAAATTTTGTGGGATATTTCTGTAATTTTGTGGGGCTATTCAAGAATTTTGTGGTATTTTGAAAAGATTGAGCGAATTTTGTGTTGTTCTTCTTGAATTTTGTGGGAATTTGTGGAGATTTTATGGGGCGTTTCTGGAATTTGGTAGAGTTTTCAGAAGATTTAGGGAATTTGGAGGGATTTTTGTGGGATTTTGTGGGAATGGGTGGAGATTTTGTGGGACATTCCTGTGAATTGTTATGGTTTTGAAATGATTTAGGGAATTTTGTGGGACTTCTCTGGAATTTTGTGGGATTTTTCAAGAATTAGGTGGGATTCTGAGGAGACTTGAAGAATTTTGAGGTATTTTTCATGTATTTTGTGGGAATTTGTAAAGATTTTGTAAGGCGTGGAATTCAATTGGGTTTAGAGAAAATTTAGAGAATTTTGTGGCATATTCCTGGAATTTGGTATGGTTTTACGGTGATTTAGAGAATTTTGAGGGATTTTCCTTGAATTTGATGGAAATTAGTAGGGATTTTGTGGGATGTTTCTGGAATTTGGTAGGGTTATGTGAAGATTTTGTGAATTTTGTGGGATTTTCCAGGAATTTTGTGTATATTTCCTGTGAATTGTGTGAGATTCTGAGGAGGCTTGAAGAATTTTGTGGAATTTTTCTTGGATTTTGTGGGAATTTGTGGAGATTTTGTGGGATGTTTCTGAAATTCAGTTGGGTTTTGAGAAGATTTGGGGAATTTTGTGGGACTTCTCTGGAATTTTGTGGGGTTTTTCAGGAATTTTGTGGGAATTTCGGCTGATTTTGTAAGATTTTTGTGGAATTTCGTAGAGTTTTCAGAAGATTTAGGTATTCTTGAGTGATTTTTTTGAAATTTTGAGGGATTTTCAAGGACTTTGTGGGATTTAGAAGAGACTTGAAGAATTTTACGGGATTTTTCTTAGATTTTGTGGACATTTGTGGAAATTTTCTAGGATGTTTCTGGATTTCAGTTGGGTTTTCAGAAGATTAAGGGAATTTTGTGTGATTTTTCTAGAATTTTGTGGGGTTTTTCAAGAATTTTGTGGGATTCTGAGGAGACTTGAAGAATTTTGAGGGATTTTTCATGTATTTTGAGGGAATTTTTGGAGATTTTGTAAGGTGTGGAATTCAGTTGGGATTAGAGAAAATTTAGAGAATTTTGTGGCATATTCCTGGAATTTGGTATGGTTTTACGGTGATTTAGAGAATTTTGAGGGATTTTCCTTGAATTTGATGGAAATTAGTGGGGATTTTGTGGGATGTTTCTGGAATTTGGTAGGGTTATGTGAAGATTTTGTGAATTTTGTGGGATTTTCCAGGAATTTTGTGTATTTTTCCTGTGAATTGTGTGAGATTCTGAGGAGGCTTGAAGAATTTTGTGGAATTTTTCTTGGATTTTGTGGAAACTTGGGGAGGTTTTGTGGGAGTTTTGTGGAATTTTGTGAGATATTGAGGAGATTTAAGGTATTTGAGGGATTTTTCATGTATTTTGTGGGAATTTATGGAGATTTTGTGGGATGTTTCTGGAATTCAGTTGGCTTTTGAGAAAATTTAGAGAATTTTGTGGCATATTCCTGGAATTTGGTATGGTTTTAAGGTGATTTAGAGAATTTTGAGGGATTTTCCTTGAATTTGATGGAAATTTGTGTAGATTTGGTGGGATGTTTCTAGAATTTGGTAGGGTTTTGGAATGATTTAGGAAATTTTGTGGGATATTTCTGTAATTTTGTGGGGCTATTCAAGAATTTTGTGGTATTTTGAAAAGATTGAGGGAATTTTGTGTTGTTCTTCTTGAATTTTGTGGGAATTTGTGGAGATTTTATGGGGCGTTTCTGGAATTTGGTAGAGTTTTCAGAAGATTTAGGGAATTTTGAGGGATTTTTGTGGGATTTTGTGGGAATTTGTGGAGATTTTGTGAGGTGTGGAATTCAGTTGGATTTAGAGAAAATTTAGAGAATTTTGTGGCATATTCCTGGAATTTGGTATGGTTTTACGGTGATTTAGAGAATTTTGAGGGATTTTCCTTGAATTTGATGGAAATTAGTGGGGATTTTGTGGGATGTTTCTGGAATTTGGTAGGGTTATGTGAAGATTTTGTGAATTTTGTGGGATTTTCCAGGAATTTTGTGTATTTTTCCTGTGAATTGTGCGAGATTCTGAGGAGGCTTGAAGAATTTTGTGGAATTTTTCTTGGATTTTGTGGAAACTTGGGGAGGTTTTGTGGGAGTTTTGTGGAATTTTGTGGGATATTGAGGAGATTTAAGGATTTTGAGGGATTTTTCATGTATTTTGTGGGAATTTATGGAGATTTTGTAAGATGTTTCTGGAATTCAGTTGGCTTTTGAGAAAATTTAGAGAATTTTGTGGCATATTCCTGGAATTTGGTATGGTTTTAAGGTGATTTAGGGAATTTTGAGGGATTTTCCTTGAATTTGATGGAAATTTGTGTAGATTTGGTGGGATGTTTCTAGAATTTGGTAGGGTTTTGGAATGATTTAGGAAATTTTGTGGGATATTTCTGTAATTTTGTGGGGCTATTCAAGAATTGTGTGGTATTTTGAAAAGATTGAGCGAATTTTGTGTTGTTCTTCTTGAATTTTGTGGGAATTTGTGGAGATTTTATGGGGCGTTTCTGGAATTTGGTAGAGTTTTCAGAAGATTTAGGGAATTTGGAGGGATTTTTGTGGGATTTTGTGGGAATGGGTGGAGATTTTGTGGGACATTCCTGTGAATTGGTATGGTTTTGAAATGATTTAGGGAATTTTGTGGGACTTCTCTGGAATTTTGTGGAATTTTTCAAGAATTAGGTGGGATTCTGAGGAGACTTGAAGAATTTTGAGGTATTTTTCATGTATTTTGTGGGAATTTGTAAAGATTTTGTAAGGCGTGGAATTCAATTGGGTTTAGAGAAAATTTAGAGAATTTTGTGGCATATTCCTGGAATTTGGTATGGTTTTACGGTGATTTAGAGAATTTTGAGGGATTTTCCTTGAATTTGATGGAAATTAGTGGGGATTTTGTGGGATGTTTCTGGAATTTGGTAGGGTTATGTGAAGATTTTGTGAATTTTGTGGGATTTTCCAGGAATTTTGTGTATTTTTCCTGTGAATTGTGTGAGATTCTGAGGAGGCTTGAAGAATTTTGTGGAATTTTTCTTGGATTTTGTGGGAATTTGTGGAGATTTTGTGGGATGTTTCTGAAATTCAGTTGGGTTTTGAGAAGATTTGGGGTATTTTGTGGGACTTCTCTGGAATTTTGTGGGGTTTTTCAGGAATTTTGTGGGAATTTCGGCTGATTTTGTAAGATTTTTGTGGAATTTCGTAGAGTTTTCAGAAGATTTAGGTATTCTTGAGTGATTTTTTTGAAATTTTGAGGGATTTTCAAGGACTTTGTGGGATTTAGAAGAGACTTGAAGAATTTTACGGGATTTTTCTTAGATTTTGTGGACATTTGTGGAAATTTTCTAGGATGTTTCTGGATTTCAGTTGGGTTTTCAGAAGATTAAGGGAATTTTGTGTGATTTTTCTAGAATTTTGTGGGGTTTTTCAAGAATTTTGTGGGATTCTGAGGAGACTTGAAGAATTTTGAGGGATTTTTCATGTATTTTGTGGGAATTTTTGGAGATTTTGTAAGGTGTGGAATTCAGTTGGGATTAGAGAAAATTTAGAGAATTTTGTGGCATATTCCTGGAATTTGGTATGGTTTTACGGTGATTTAGAGAATTTTGAGGGATTTTCCTTGAATTTGATGGAAATTAGTGGGGATTTTGTGGGATGTTTCTGGAATTTGGTAGGGTTATGTGAAGATTTTGTGAATTTTGTGGGATTTTCCAGGAATTTTGTGTATTTTTCCTGTGAATTGTGTGAGATTCTGAGGAGGCTTGAAGAATTTTGTGGAATTTTTCTTGGATTTTGTGGAAACTTGGGGAGGTTTTGTGGGAGTTTTGTGGAATTTTGTGAGATATTGAGGAGATTTAAGGTATTTGAGGGATTTTTCATGTATTTTGTGGGAATTTATGGAGATTTTGTGGGATGTTTCTGGAATTCAGTTGGGTTTAGAAAAAATTTAGAGAATTTTGTGGCATATTCCTGGAATTTGGTATTGTTTTACGGTGATTTAGGGAATTGTGTGGGATTACTCTTAAATTTGATGGAAATTAGTGGGGATTTTGTGGGATATTCCTGAAATTTGGTAGGGTATTGAGGAGATTTAGAGAGATTTTTTGGGATTCTTCTTGGATTTTGTGGAAATTGGTGTTGATTTTGTGGGATGTTTCTGGAATTTGGCGGGGTTTTGAGAAGATTTTGTGAATTTTGTGGGATTTTCCAGGAATTTTGTGTATTTTTCCTGTGAATTGTGCGTGATTCTGAGGAGGCTTGAAGAATTTTGTGGGATTTTTCTTGGATTTTGTGGAAACTTGGGGAGGTTTTGTGGGAGTTTTGTGGAATTTTGTGAGATATTGAGGAGATTTAAGGATTTTGAGGGATTTTTCATGTATTTTGTGGGAATTTATGGAGATTTTGTGGGATGTTTCTGGAATTCAGTTGGCTTTTGAGAAAATTTAGAGAATTTTGTGGCATATTCCTGGAATTTGGTATGGTTTTAAGGTGATTTAGGGAATTGTGTGGGATTACTCTTAAATATGATGGAAATTATTGAGGATTTTGTGGGATATTCCTGAAATTTTGTAGGGTATTGAGGAGATTTAGAGAGATTTTTTGGGATTCTTCTTGGATTTTGTGGAAATTGGTGCAGATTTTGTGGGATGTTTCTGGAATTTGGTAAGGTTATGTGAAGATTTTGTGAATTTTGTGGGATTTTCCAGGAATTTTGTGTATTTTTCCTGTGAATTGTACGTGATTCTGAGGAGGCTTGAAGAATTTTGTGGAATTTTTCTTGGATTTTGTGGAAACTTGTGGTGGTTCTGTGAGAGTTTTGTGGAATTTTGTGGGATATCGAGGAGATTTAAGGATTTTGAAGTTTTTTTCATGTATTTGTGGGAAGTTGTGGAGATTTTGTAAGATGTTTCTGGAATTCAGTTGGGTTTTGAGAAGATTTAGGGAATTTTGTGGCATATTTCTGGAATTCGGTATGGTTTTAAGGTGATTTAGGGAATTTTGAGGGATTTTCCTTGAATTTGATGGAAATTTGTGTAGATTTGGTGGGATGTTTCTAGAATTTGGTAGGGTATTGGAATGATTTAGGAAATTTTGTGGGATATTTCTGTAATTTTGTGGGGCTATTCAAGAATTTTGTGGTATTTTGAAAAGATTGAGCGAATTTTGTGTTGTTCTTCTTGAATTTTGTGGGAATTTGTGGAGATTTTATGGGGCGTTTCTGGAATTTGGTAGAGTTTTCAGAAGATTTAGGGAATTTGGAGGGATTTTTGTGGGACTTTGTGGGAATTTGTGGAGATTTTGTAAGGTGTGGAATTCAGTTGGCTTTTGAGAAAATTTAGAGAATTTTGTGGCATATTCCTGGAATTTGGTATGGTTTTACGGTGATTTAGAGAATTTTGAGGGATTTTCCTTGAATTTGATGGAAATTAGTGGGGATTTTGTGGGATGTTTCTGGAATTTGGTAGGGTTATGTGAAGATTTTGTGAATTTTGTGGGATTTTCCAGGAATTTTGTGTATTTTTCCTGTGAATTGTGCGAGATTCTGAGGAGGCTTGAAGAATTTTGTGGAATTTTTCTTGGATTTTGTGGAAACTTGGGGAGGTTTTGTGGGAGTTTTGTGGAATTTTGTGAGATATTGAGGAGATTTAAAGATTTTGAGGGATTTTTCATGTATTTTGTGGGAATTTATGGAGATTTTGTGGGATGTTTCTGGAATTCAGTTGGCTTTTGAGAAAATTTAGAGAATTTTGTGGCATATTCCTGGAATTTGGTATGGTTTTAAGGTGATTTAGAGAATTTTGAGGGATTTTCCTTGAATTTGATGGAAATTTGTGTAGATTTGGTGGGATGTTTCTAGAATTTGGTAGGGTTTTGGAATGATTTAGGAAATTTTGTGGGATATTTCTGTAATTTTGTGGGGCTATTCAAGAATTTTGTGGTATTTTGAAAAGATTGAGGGAATTTTGTGTTGTTCTTCTTGAATTTTGTGGGAATTTGTGGAGATTTTATGGGGCGTTTCTGGAATTTGGTAGAGTTTTCAGAAGATTTAGGGAATTTGGAGGGATTTTTGTGGGATTTTGTGGGAATGGGTGGAGATTTTGTGGGACATTCCTGTGAATTGTTATGGTTTTGAAATGATTTAGGGAATTTTGTGGGACTTCTCTGGAATTTTGTGGGATTTTTCAAGAATTAGGTGGGATTCTGAGGAGACTTGAAGAATTTTGAGGTATTTTTCATGTATTTTGTGGGAATTTGTAAAGATTTTGTAAGGCGTGGAATTCAATTGGGTTTAGAGAAAATTTAGAGAATTTTGTGGCATATTCCTGGAATTTGGTATGGTTTTACGGTGATTTAGAGAATTTTGAGGGATTTTCCTTGAATTTGATGGAAATTAGTAGGGATTTTGTGGGATGTTTCTGGAATTTGGTAGGGTTATGTGAAGATTTTGTGAATTTTGTGGGATTTTCCAGGAATTTTGTGTATTTTTCCTGTGAATTGTGTGAGATTCTGAGGAGGCTTGAAGAATTTTGTGGAATTTTTCTTGGATTTTGTGGGAATTTGTGGAGATTTTGTGGGATGTTTCTGAAATTCAGTTGGGTTTTGAGAAGATTTGGGGAATTTTGTGGGACTTCTCTGGAATTTTGTGGGGTTTTTCAGGAATTTTGTGGGAATTTCGGCTGATTTTGTAAGATTTTTGTGGAATTTCGTAGAGTTTTCAGAAGATTTAGGTATTCTTGAGTGATTTTTTTGAAATTTTGAGGGATTTTCAAGGACTTTGTGGGATTTAGAAGAGACTTGAAGAATTTTATGGGATTTTTCTTAGATTTTGTGGACATTTGTGGAAATTTTCTAGGATGTTTCTGGATTTCAGTTGGGTTTTCAGAAGATTAAGGGAATTTTGTGTGATTTTTCTAGAATTTTGTGGGGTTTTTCAAGAATTTTGTGGGATTCTGAGGAGACTTGAAGAATTTTGAGGGATTTTTCATGTATTTTGTGGGAATTTTTGGAGATTTTGTAAGGTGTGGAATTCAGTTGGGATTAGAGAAAATTTAGAGAATTTTGTGGCATATTCCTGGAATTTGGTATGGTTTTACGGTGATTTAGAGAATTTTGAGGGATTTTCCTTGAATTTGATGGAAATTAGTGGGGATTTTGTGGGATGTTTCTGGAATTTGGTAGGGTTATGTGAAGATTTTGTGAATTTTGTGGGATTTTCCAGGAATTTTGTGTATTTTTCCTGTGAATTGTGTGAGATTCTGAGGAGGCTTGAAGAATTTTGTGGAATTTTTCTTGGATTTTGTGGAAACTTGGGGAGGTTTTGTGGGAGTTTTGTGGAATTTTGTGAGATATTGAGGAGATTTAAGGTATTTGAGGGATTTTTCATGTATTTTGTGGGAATTTATGGAGATTTTGTGGGATGTTTCTGGAATTCAGTTGGGTTTAGAAAAAATTTAGAGAATTTTGTGGCATATTCCTGGAATTTGGTATTGTTTTACGGTGATTTAGGGAATTGTGTGGGATTACTCTTAAATTTGATGGAAATTAGTGGGGATTTTGTGGGATATTCCTGAAATTTGGTAGGGTATTGAGGAGATTTAGAGAGATTTTTTGGGATTCTTCTTGGATTTTGTGGAAATTGGTGTTGATTTTGTGGGATGTTTCTGGAATTTGGCGGGGTTTTGAGAAGATTTTGTGAATTTTGTGGGATTTTCCAGGAATTTTGTGTATTTTTCCTGTGAATTGTGCGTGATTCTGAGGAGGCTTGAAGAATTTTGTGGGATTTTTCTTGGATTTTGTGGAAACTTGGGGAGGTTTTGTGGGAGTTTTGTGGAATTTTGTGAGATATTGAGGAGATTTAAGGATTTTGAGGGATTTTTCATGTATTTTGTGGGAATTTATGGAGATTTTGTGGGATGTTTCTGGAATTCAGTTGGCTTTTGAGAAAATTTAGAGAATTTTGTGGCATATTCCTCTAATTTGGTATGGTTTTAAGGTGATTTAGGGAATTGTGTGGGATTACTCTTAAATTTGATGGAAATTATTGAGGATTTTGTGGGATATTCCTGAAATTTTGTAGGGTATTGAGGAGATTTAGAGAGATTTTTTGGGATTCTTCTTGGATTTTGTGGAAATTGGTGCAGATTTTGTGGGATGTTTCTGGAATTTGGTAAGGTTATGTGAAGATTTTGTGAATTTTGTGGGATTTTCCAGGAATTTTGTGTATTTTTCCTGTGAATTGTACGTGATTCTGAGGAGGCTTGAAGAATTTTGTGGAATTTTTCTTGGATTTTGTGGAAACTTGTGGTGGTTCTGTGAGAGTTTTGTGGAATTTTGTGGGATATCGAGGAGATTTAAGGATTTTGAAGTTTTTTTCATGTATTTGTGGGAAGTTGTGGAGATTTTGTAAGATGTTTCTGGAATTCAGTTGGGTTTTGAGAAGATTTAGGGAATTTTGTGGCATATTTCTGGAATTCGGTATGGTTTTAAGGTGATTTAGGGAATTTTGAGGGATTTTCCTTGAATTTGATGGAAATTTGTGTAGATTTGGTGGGATGTTTCTAGAATTTGGTAGGGTATTGGAATGATTTAGGAAATTTTGTGGGATATTTCTGTAATTTTGTGGGGCTATTCAAGAATTTTGTGGTATTTTGAAAAGATTGAGCGAATTTTGTGTTGTTCTTCTTGAATTTTGTGGGAATTTGTGGAGATTTTATGGGGCGTTTCTGGAATTTGGTAGAGTTTTCAGAAGATTTAGGGAATTTGGAGGGATTTTTGTGGGACTTTGTGGGAATTTGTGGAGATTTTGTAAGGTGTGGAATTCAGTTGGATTTAGAGAAAATTTAGAGAATTTTGTGGCATATTCCTGGAATTTGGTATGGTTTTACGGTGATTTAGAGAATTTTGAGGGATTTTCCTTGAATTTGATGGAAATTAGTGGGGATTTTGTGGGATGTTTCTGGAATTTGGTAGGGTTATGTGAAGATTTTGTGAATTTTGTGGGATTTTCCAGGAATTTTGTGTATTTTTCCTGTGAATTGTGCGAGATTCTGAGGAGGCTTGAAGAATTTTGTGGAATTTTTCTTGGATTTTGTGGAAACTTGGGGAGGTTTTGTGGGAGTTTTGTGGAATTTTGTGAGATATTGAGGAGATTTAAAGATTTTGAGGGATTTTTCATGTATTTTGTGGGAATTTATGGAGATTTTGTGGGATGTTTCTGGAATTCAGTTGGCTTTTGAGAAAATTTAGAGAATTTTGTGGCATATTCCTGGAATTTGGTATGGTTTTAAGGTGATTTAGGGAATTTTGAGGGATTTTCCTTGAATTTGATGGAAATTTGTGTAGATTTGGTGGGATGTTTCTAGAATTTGGTAGGGTTTTGGAATGATTTAGGAAATTTTGTGGGATATTTCTGTAATTTTGTGGGGCTATTCAAGAATTTTGTGGTATTTTGAAAAGATTGAGGGAATTTTGTGTTGTTCTTCTTGAATTTTGTGGGAATTTGTGGAGATTTTATGGGGCGTTTCTGGAATTTGGTAGAGTTTTCAGAAGATTTAGGGAATTTGGAGGGATTTTTGTGGGATTTTGTGGGAATGGGTGGAGATTTTGTGGGACATTCCTGTGAATTGTTATGGTTTTGAAATGATTTAGGGAATTTTGTGGGACTTCTCTGGAATTTTGTGGGATTTTTCAAGAATTAGGTGGGATTCTGAGGAGACTTGAAGAATTTTGAGGTATTTTTCATGTATTTTGTGGGAATTTGTAAAGATTTTGTAAGGCGTGGAATTCAATTGGGTTTAGAGAAAATTTAGAGAATTTTGTGGCATATTCCTGGAATTTGGTATGGTTTTACGGTGATTTAGAGAATTTTGAGGGATTTTCCTTGAATTTGATGGAAATTAGTAGGGATTTTGTGGGATGTTTCTGGAATTTGGTAGGGTTATGTGAAGATTTTGTGAATTTTGTGGGATTTTCCAGGAATTTTGTGTATTTTTCCTGTGAATTGTGTGAGATTCTGAGGAGGCTTGAAGAATTTTGTGGAATTTTTCTTGGATTTTGTGGGAATTTGTGGAGATTTTGTGGGATGTTTCTGAAATTCAGTTGGGTTTTGAGAAGATTTGGGGAATTTTGTGGGACTTCTCTGGAATTTTGTGGGGTTTTTCAGGAATTTTGTGGGAATTTCGGCTGATTTTGTAAGATTTTTGTGGAATTTCGTAGAGTTTTCAGAAGATTTAGGTATTCTTGAGTGATTTTTTTGAAATTTTGAGGGATTTTCAAGGACTTTGTGGGATTTAGAAGAGACTTGAAGAATTTTACGGGATTTTTCTTAGATTTTGTGGACATTTGTGGAAATTTTCTAGGATGTTTCTGGATTTCAGTTGGGTTTTCAGAAGATTAAGGGAATTTTGTGTGATTTTTCTAGAATTTTGTGGGGTTTTTCAAGAATTTTGTGGGATTCTGAGGAGACTTGAAGAATTTTGAGGGATTTTTCATGTATTTTGTGGGAATTTTTGGAGATTTTGTAAGGTGTGGAATTCAGTTGGGATTAGAGAAAATTTAGAGAATTTTGTGGCATATTCCTGGAATTTGGTATGGTTTTACGGTGATTTAGAGAATTTTGAGGGATTTTCCTTGAATTTGATGGAAATTAGTGGGGATTTTGTGGGATGTTTCTGGAATTTGGTAGGGTTATGTGAAGATTTTGTGAATTTTGTGGGATTTTCCAGGAATTTTGTGTATTTTTCCTGTGAATTGTGTGAGATTCTGAGGAGGCTTGAAGAATTTTGTGGAATTTTTCTTGGATTTTGTGGAAACTTGGGGAGGTTTTGTGGGAGTTTTGTGGAATTTTGTGAGATATTGAGGAGATTTAAGGTATTTGAGGGATTTTTCATGTATTTTGTGGGAATTTATGGAGATTTTGTGGGATGTTTCTGGAATTCAGTTGGGTTTAGAAAAAATTTAGAGAATTTTGTGGCATATTCCTGGAATTTGGTATTGTTTTACGGTGATTTAGGGAATTGTGTGGGATTACTCTTAAATTTGATGGAAATTATTGAGGATTTTGTGGGATATTCCTGAAATTTGGTAGGGTATTGAGGAGATTTAGAGAGATTTTTTGGGATTCTTCTTGGATTTTGTGGAAATTGGTGTTGATTTTGTGGGATGTTTCTGGAATTTGGCGGGGTTTTGAGAAGATTTTGTGAATTTTGTGGGATTTTCCAGGAATTTTGTGTATTTTTCCTGTGAATTGTGCGTGATTCTGAGGAGGCTTGAAGAATTTTGTGGGATTTTTCTTGGATTTTGTGGAAACTTGGGGAGGTTTTGTGGGAGTTTTGTGGAATTTTGTGAGATATTGAGGAGATTTAAGGATTTTGAGGGATTTTTCATGTATTTTGTGGGAATTTATGGAGATTTTGTGGGATGTTTCTGGAATTCAGTTGGCTTTTGAGAAAATTTAGAGAATTTTGTGGCATATTCCTGGAATTTGGTATGGTTTTAAGGTGATTTAGGGAATTGTGTGGGATTACTCTTAAATTTGATGGAAATTATTGAGGATTTTGTGGGATATTCCTGAAATTTTGTAGGGTATTGAGGAGATTTAGAGAGATTTTTTGGGATTCTTCTTGGATTTTGTGGAAATTGGTGCAGATTTTGTGGGATGTTTCTGGAATTTGGTAAGGTTATGTGAAGATTTTGTGAATTTTGTGGGATTTTCCAGGAATTTTGTGTATTTTTCCTGTGAATTGTACGTGATTCTGAGGAGGCTTGAAGAATTTTGTGGAATTTTTCTTGGATTTTGTGGAAACTTGTGGTGGTTCTGTGAGAGTTTTGTGGAATTTTGTGGGATATCGAGGAGATTTAAGGATTTTGAAGTTTTTTTCATGTATTTGTGGGAAGTTGTGGAGATTTTGTAAGATGTTTCTGGAATTCAGTTGGGTTTTGAGAAGATTTAGGGAATTTTGTGGCATATTTCTGGAATTCGGTATGGTTTTAAGGTGATTTAGGGAATTTTGAGGGATTTTCCTTGAATTTGATGGAAATTTGTGTAGATTTGGTGGGATGTTTCTAGAATTTGGTAGGGTATTGGAATGATTTAGGAAATTTTGTGGGATATTTCTGTAATTTTGTGGGGCTATTCAAGAATTTTGTGGTATTTTGAAAAGATTGAGGGAATTTTGTGTTGTTCTTCTTGAATTTTGTGGGAATTTGTGGAGATTTTATGGGGCGTTTCTGGAATTTGGTAGAGTTTTCAGAAGACTTAGGGAATTTGGAGGGATTTTTGTGGGACTTTGTGGGAATTTGTGGAGATTTTGTAAGGTGTGGAATTCAGTTGGATTTAGAGAAAATTTAGAGAATTTTGTGGCATATTCCTGGAATTTGGTATGGTTTTACGGTGATTTAGAGAATTTTGAGGGATTTTCCTTGAATTTGATGGAAATTAGTGGGGATTTTGTGGGATGTTTCTGGAATTTGGTAGGGTTATGTGAAGATTTTGTGAATTTTGTGGGATTTTCCAGGAATTTTGTGTATTTTTCCTGTGAATTGTGCGAGATTCTGAGGAGGCTTGAAGAATTTTGTGGAATTTTTCTTGGATTTTGTGGAAACTTGGGGAGGTTTTGTGGGAGTTTTGTGGAATTTTGTGAGATATTGAGGAGATTTAAAGATTTTGAGGGATTTTTCATGTATTTTGTGGGAATTTATGGAGATTTTGTGGGATGTTTCTGGAATTCAGTTGGCTTTTGAGAAAATTTAGAGAATTTTGTGGCATATTCCTGGAATTTGGTATGGTTTTAAGGTGATTTAGGGAATTTTGAGGGATTTTCCTTGAATTTGATGGAAATTTGTGTAGATTTGGTGGGATGTTTCTAGAATTTGGTAGGGTTTTGGAATGATTTAGGAAATTTTGTGGGATATTTCTGTAATTTTGTGGGGCTATTCAAGAATTTTGTGGTATTTTGAAAAGATTGAGGGAATTTTGTGGTGTTCTTCTTGAATTTTGTGGGAATTTGTGGAGATTTTATGGGGCGTTTCTGGAATTTGGTAGAGTTTTCAGAAGATTTAGGGAATTTGGAGGGATTTTTGTGGGATTTTGTGGGAATGGGTGGAGATTTTGTGGGACATTCCTGTGAATTGTTATGGTTTTGAAATGATTTAGGGAATTTTGTGGGACTTCTCTGGAATTTTGTGGGATTTTTCAAGAATTAGGTGGGATTCTGAGGAGACTTGAAGAATTTTGAGGTATTTTTCATGTATTTTGTGGGAATTTGTAAAGATTTTGTAAGGCGTGGAATTCAATTGGGTTTAGAGAAAATTTAGAGAATTTTGTGGCATATTCCTGGAATTTGGTATGGTTTTAAGGTGATTTAGAGAATTTTGTGTGATTTTCCTTGAATTTGATGGAAATTAGTAGGGATTTTGTGGGATGTTTCTGGAATTTGGTAGGGTTATGTGAAGATTTTGTGAATTTTGTGGGATTTTCCAGGAATTTTGTGTATTTTTCCTGTGAATTGTGTGAGATTCTGAGGAGGCTTGAAGAATTTTGTGGAATTTTTCTTGGATTTTGTGGGAATTTGTGGAGATTTTGTGGGATGTTTCTGAAATTCAGTTGGGTTTTGAGAAGATTTGGGGAATTTTGTGGGACTTCTCTGGAATTTTGTGGGGTTTTTCAGGAATTTTGTGGGAATTTCGGCTGATTTTGTAAGATTTTTGTGGAATTTCGTAGAGTTTTCAGAAGATTTAGGTATTCTTGAGTGATTTTTTTGAAATTTTGAGGGATTTTCAAGGACTTTGTGGGATTTAGAAGAGACTTGAAGAATTTTACGGGATTTTTCTTAGATTTTGTGGACATTTGTGGAAATTTTCTAGGATGTTTCTGGATTTCAGTTGGGTTTTCAGAAGATTAAGGGAATTTTGTGTGATTTTTCTAGAATTTTGTGGGGTTTTTCAAGAATTTTGTGGGATTCTGAGGAGACTTGAAGAATTTTGAGGGATTTTTCATGTATTTTGTGGGAATTTTTGGAGATTTTGTAAGGTGTGGAATTCAGTTGGGATTAGAGAAAATTTAGAGAATTTTGTGGCATATTCCTGGAATTTGGTATGGTTTTACGGTGATTTAGAGAATTTTGTGTGATTTTCCTTGAATTTGATGGAAATTAGTGGGGATTTTGTGGGATGTTTCTGGAATTTGGTAGGGTTATGTGAAGATTTTGTGAATTTTGTGGGATTTTCCAGGAATTTTGTGTATTTTTCCTGTGAATTGTGTGAGATTCTGAGGAGGCTTGAAGAATTTTGTGGAATTTTTCTTGGATTTTGTGGAAACTTGGGGAGGTTTTGTGGGAGTTTTGTGGAATTTTGTGAGATATTGAGGAGATTTAAGGTATTTGAGGGATTTTTCATGTATTTTGTGGGAATTTATGGAGATTTTGTGGGATGTTTCTGGAATTCAGTTGGGTTTAGAAAAAATTTAGAGAATTTTGTGGCATATTCCTGGAATTTGGTATTGTTTTACGGTGATTTAGGGAATTGTGTGGGATTACTCTTAAATTTGATGGAAATTATTGAGGATTTTGTGGGATATTCCTGAAATTTGGTAGGGTATTGAGGAGATTTAGAGAGATTTTTTGGGATTCTTCTTGGATTTTGTGGAAATTGGTGTTGATTTTGTGGGATGTTTCTGGAATTTGGCGGGGTTTTGAGAAGATTTTGTGAATTTTGTGGGATTTTCCAGGAATTTTGTGTATTTTTCCTGTGAATTGTGCGTGATTCTGAGGAGGCTTGAAGAATTTTGTGGGATTTTTCTTGGATTTTGTGGAAACTTGGGGAGGTTTTGTGGGAGTTTTGTGGAATTTTGTGAGATATTGAGGAGATTTAAGGATTTTGAGGGATTTTTCATGTATTTTGTGGGAATTTATGGAGATTTTGTGGGATGTTTCTGGAATTCAGTTGGCTTTTGAGAAAATTTAGAGAATTTTGTGGCATATTCCTCTAATTTGGTATGGTTTTAAGGTGATTTAGGGAATTGTGTGGGATTACTCTTAAATTTGATGGAAATTATTGAGGATTTTGTGGGATATTCCTGAAATTTTGTAGGGTATTGAGGAGATTTAGAGAGATTTTTTGGGATTCTTCTTGGATTTTGTGGAAATTGGTGCAGATTTTGTGGGATGTTTCTGGAATTTGGTAAGGTTATGTGAAGATTTTGTGAATTTTGTGGGATTTTCCAGGAATTTTGTGTATTTTTCCTGTGAATTGTACGTGATTCTGAGGAGGCTTGAAGAATTTTGTGGAATTTTTCTTGGATTTTGTGGAAACTTGTGGTGGTTCTGTGAGAGTTTTGTGGAATTTTGTGGGATATCGAGGAGATTTAAGGATTTTGAAGTTTTTTTCATGTATTTGTGGGAAGTTGTGGAGATTTTGTAAGATGTTTCTGGAATTCAGTTGGGTTTTGAGAAGATTTAGGGAATTTTGTGGCATATTTCTGGAATTCGGTATGGTTTTAAGGTGATTTAGGGAATTTTGAGGGATTTTCCTTGAATTTGATGGAAATTTGTGTAGATTTGGTGGGATGTTTCTAGAATTTGGTAGGGTATTGGAATGATTTAGGAAATTTTGTGGGATATTTCTGTAATTTTGTGGGGCTATTCAAGAATTTTGTGGTATTTTGAAAAGATTGAGGGAATTTTGTGTTGTTCTTCTTGAATTTTGTGGGAATTTGTGGAGATTTTATGGGGCGTTTCTGGAATTTGGTAGAGTTTTCAGAAGACTTAGGGAATTTGGAGGGATTTTTGTGGGACTTTGTGGGAATTTGTGGAGATTTTGTAAGGTGTGGAATTCAGTTGGATTTAGAGAAAATTTAGAGAATTTTGTGGCATATTCCTGGAATTTGGTATGGTTTTACGGTGATTTAGAGAATTTTGAGGGATTTTCCTTGAATTTGATGGAAATTAGTGGGGATTTTGTGGGATGTTTCTGGAATTTGGTAGGGTTATGTGAAGATTTTGTGAATTTTGTGGGATTTTCCAGGAATTTTGTGTATTTTTCCTGTGAATTGTGCGTGATTCTGAGGAGGCTTGAAGAATTTTGTGGAATTTTTCTTGGATTTTGTGGAAGCTTGGGGAGGTTTTGTGGGAGTTTTGTGGAATTTTGTGGGATATTGACGAGATGTAAGGATTTTGAGGGATTTTTCATGTATTTTGCGGGAATTTATGGAGATTTTGTAAGATGTTTCTGGAATTCAGTTGGCTTTTGAGAAAATTTAGAGAATTTTGTGGCATATTCCTGGAATTTGGTATTGTTTTAAGGTGATTTAGGGAATTGTGTGGTATTACTCTTAAATTTGATGGAAATTAGTTGGGATTTTGTGGGATGTTTCTGGAATTTGGAGGGGTTTTGAGAAGATTTTGAGAATTTTGTGTGGATTTTCCTAGAATTTTGTGTATTTTCCTGTGAATTGTGCGAAATTCTGAGGAGGCTTGAAGAATTTTGTGGAATTTTTCTTGGATTTTGTGGAAACTTGTGGAGGTTTTGTGTGAGTTTTGTGGAATTTTGTGGGATATTGAGGAGATTTAAGGATTTTGAGGTTTTTTTCATGTATTTTGTGGGAAGTTGTGGAGATTTTGTGGGATGTTTCTGGAATTCAGTTGGGTTTTGAGAAGACTTAGGGAATTTTGTGGGATTTTTCAGGAATTTTGTTGGATATTGAGGAGATTTTGTGGGACGTTTCTGGAGTTTCAGTTGGGTTTTGAGAAGATTTAGGGAATTTTGTGGCATATTCCTGGAATTTGGTATGGTTTTAAGGTGATTTAGGGAATTTTGAGGGATTTTCCTTGAATTTGATGGAAATTTGTGTAGATTTGGTGGGATGTTTCTAGAATTTGGTAGGGTTTTGGAATGATTTAGGAAATTTTGTGGGATATTTCTGTAATTTTGTGGGGCTATTCAAGAATTTTGTGGTATTTTGAAAAGATTGAGCGAATTTTGTGTTGTTCTTCTTGAATTTTGTGGGAATTTGTGGAGATTTTATGGGGCGTTTCTGGAATTTGGTAGAGTTTTCAGAAGATTTAGGGAATTTGGAGGGATTTTTGTGGGATTTTGTGGGAATGGGTGGAGATTTTGTGGGACATTCCTGTGAATTGGTATGGTTTTGAAATGATTTAGGGAATTTTGTGGGACTTCTCTGGAATTTTGTGGAATTTTTCAAGAATTAGGTGGGATTCTGAGGAGACTTGAAGAATTTTGAGGTATTTTTCATGTATTTTGTGGGAATTTGTAAAGATTTTGTAAGGCGTGGAATTCAATTGGGTTTAGAGAAAATTTAGAGAATTTTGTGGCATATTCCTGGAATTTGGTATGGTTTTAAGGTGATTTAGAGAATTTTGTGTGATTTTCCTTGAATTTGATGGAAATTAGTAGGGATTTTGTGGGATGTTTCTGGAATTTGGTAGGGTTATGTGAAGATTTTGTGAATTTTGTGGGATTTTCCAGGAATTTTGTGTATTTTTCCTGTGAATTGTGTGAGATTCTGAGGAGGCTTGAAGAATTTTGTGGAATTTTTCTTGGATTTTGTGGGAATTTGTGGAGATTTTGTGGGATGTTTCTGAAATTCAGTTGGGTTTTGAGAAGATTTGGGGAATTTTGTGGGACTTCTCTGGAATTTTGTGGGGTTTTTCAGGAATTTTGTGGGAATTTCGGCTGATTTTGTAAGATTTTTGTGGAATTTCATAGAGTTTTCAGAAGATTTAGGTATTCTTGAGTGATTTTTTTGAAATTTTGAGGGATTTTCAAGGACTTTGTGGGATTTAGAAGAGACTTGAAGAATTTTACGGGATTTTTCTTAGATTTTGTGGACATTTGTGGAAATTTTCTAGGATGTTTCTGGATTTCAGTTGGGTTTTCAGAAGATTAAGGGAATTTTGTGTGATTTTTCTAGAATTTTGTGGGGTTTTTCAAGAATTTTGTGGGATTCTGAGGAGACTTGAAGAATTTTGAGGGATTTTTCATGTATTTTGTGGGAATTTTTGGAGATTTTGTAAGGTGTGGAATTCAGTTGGGATTAGAGAAAATTTAGAGAATTTTGTGGCATATTCCTGGAATTTGGTATGGTTTTACGGTGATTTAGAGAATTTTGTGTGATTTTCCTTGAATTTGATGGAAATTAGTGGGGATTTTGTGGGATGTTTCTGGAATTTGGTAGGGTTATGTGAAGATTTTGTGAATTTTGTGGGATTTTCCAGGAATTTTGTGTATTTTTCCTGTGAATTGTGTGAGATTCTGAGGAGGCTTGAAGAATTTTGTGGAATTTTTCTTGGATTTTGTGGAAACTTGGGGAGGTTTTGTGGGAGTTTTGTGGAATTTTGTGAGATATTGAGGAGATTTAAGGTATTTGAGGGATTTTTCATGTATTTTGTGGGAATTTATGGAGATTTTGTGGGATGTTTCTGGAATTCAGTTGGGTTTAGAAAAAATTTAGAGAATTTTGTGGCATATTCCTGGAATTTGGTATTGTTTTACGGTGATTTAGGGAATTGTGTGGGATTTTCCTTGAATTTGATGGAAATTTGTGTAGATTTGGTGGGATGTTTCTAGAATTTGGTAGGGTTTTGGAATGATTTAGGAAATTTTGTGGGATATTTCTGTAATTTTGTGGGGCTATTCAAGAATTTTGTGGTATTTTGAAAAGATTGAGGGAATTTTGTGTTGTTCTTCTTGAATTTTGTGGGAATTTGTGGAGATTTTATGGGGCGTTTCTGGAATTTGGTAGAGTTTTCAGAAGATTTAGGGAATTTGGAGGGATTTTTGTGGGATTTTGTGGGAATGGGTGGAGATTTTGTGGGACATTCCTGTGAATTGTTATGGTTTTGAAATGATTTAGGGAATTTTGTGGGACTTCTCTGGAATTTTGTGGGATTTTTCAAGAATTAGGTGGGATTCTGAGGAGACTTGAAGAATTTTGAGGTATTTTTCATGTATTTTGTGGGAATTTGTAAAGATTTTGTAAGGCGTGGAATTCAATTGGGTTTAGAGAAAATTTAGAGAATTTTGTGGCATATTCCTGGAATTTGGTATGGTTTTACGGTGATTTAGAGAATTTTGAGGGATTTTCCTTGAATTTGATGGAAATTAGTAGGGATTTTGTGGGATGTTTCTGGAATTTGGTAGGGTTATGTGAAGATTTTGTGAATTTTGTGGGATTTTCCAGGAATTTTGTGTATTTTTCCTGTGAATTGTGTGAGATTCTGAGGAGGCTTGAAGAATTTTGTGGAATTTTTCTTGGATTTTGTGGGAATTTGTGGAGATTTTGTGGGATGTTTCTGAAATTCAGTTGGGTTTTGAGAAGATTTGGGGAATTTTGTGGGACTTCTCTGGAATTTTGTGGGGTTTTTCAGGAATTTTGTGGGAATTTCGGCTGATTTTGTAAGATTTTTGTGGAATTTCGTAGAGTTTTCAGAAGATTTAGGTATTCTTGAGTGATTTTTTTGAAATTTTGAGGGATTTTCAAGGACTTTGTGGGATTTAGAAGAGACTTGAAGAATTTTACGGGATTTTTCTTAGATTTTGTGGACATTTGTGGAAATTTTCTAGGATGTTTCTGGATTTCAGTTGGGTTTTCAGAAGATTAAGGGAATTTTGTGTGATTTTTCTAGAATTTTGTGGGGTTTTTCAAGAATTTTGTGGGATTCTGAGGAGACTTGAAGAATTTTGAGGGATTTTTCATGTATTTTGAGGGAATTTTTGGAGATTTTGTAAGGTGTGGAATTCAGTTGGGATTAGAGAAAATTTAGAGAATTTTGTGGCATATTCCTGGAATTTGGTATGGTTTTACGGTGATTTAGAGAATTTTGAGGGATTTTCCTTGAATTTGATGGAAATTAGTGGGGATTTTGTGGGATGTTTCTGGAATTTGGTAGGGTTATGTGAAGATTTTGTGAATTTTGTGGGATTTTCCAGGAATTTTGTGTATTTTTCCTGTGAATTGTGTGAGATTCTGAGGAGGCTTGAAGAATTTTGTGGAATTTTTCTTGGATTTTGTGGAAACTTGGGGAGGTTTTGTGGGAGTTTTGTGGAATTTTGTGAGATATTGAGGAGATTTAAGGTATTTGAGGGATTTTTCATGTATTTTGTGGGAATTTATGGAGATTTTGTGGGATGTTTCTGGAATTCAGTTGGGTTTAGAAAAAATTTAGAGAATTTTGTGGCATATTCCTGGAATTTGGTATTGTTTTACGGTGATTTAGGGAATTGTGTGGGATTACTCTTAAATTTGATGGAAATTATTGAGGATTTTGTGGGATATTCCTGAAATTTGGTAGGGTATTGAGGAGATTTAGAGAGATTTTTTGGGATTCTTCTTGGATTTTGTGGAAATTGGTGTTGATTTTGTGGGATGTTTCTGGAATTTGGCGGGGTTTTGAGAAGATTTTGTGAATTTTGTGGGATTTTCCAGGAATTTTGTGTATTTTTCCTGTGAATTGTGCGTGATTCTGAGGAGGCTTGAAGAATTTTGTGGGATTTTTCTTGGATTTTGTGGAAACTTGGGGAGGTTTTGTGGGAGTTTTGTGGAATTTTGTGAGATATTGAGGAGATTTAAGGATTTTGAGGGATTTTTCATGTATTTTGTGGGAATTTATGGAGATTTTGTGGGATGTTTCTGGAATTCAGTTGGCTTTTGAGAAAATTTAGAGAATTTTGTGGCATATTCCTGGAATTTGGTATGGTTTTAAGGTGATTTAGGGAATTGTGTGGGATTACTCTTAAATTTGATGGAAATTATTGAGGATTTTGTGGGATATTCCTGAAATTTTGTAGGGTATTGAGGAGATTTAGAGAGATTTTTTGGGATTCTTCTTGGATTTTGTGGAAATTGGTGCAGATTTTGTGGGATGTTTCTGGAATTTGGTAAGGTTATGTGAAGATTTTGTGAATTTTGTGGGATTTTCCAGGAATTTTGTGTATTTTTCCTGTGAATTGTACGTGATTCTGAGGAGGCTTGAAGAATTTTGTGGAATTTTTCTTGGATTTTGTGGAAACTTGTGGTGGTTCTGTGAGAGTTTTGTGGAATTTTGTGGGATATCGAGGAGATTTAAGGATTTTGAAGTTTTTTTCATGTATTTGTGGGAAGTTGTGGAGATTTTGTAAGATGTTTCTGGAATTCAGTTGGGTTTTGAGAAGATTTAGGGAATTTTGTGGCATATTTCTGGAATTCGGTATGGTTTTAAGGTGATTTAGGGAATTTTGAGGGATTTTCCTTGAATTTGATGGAAATTTGTGTAGATTTGGTGGGATGTTTCTAGAATTTGGTAGGGTATTGGAATGATTTAGGAAATTTTGTGGGATATTTCTGTAATTTTGTGGGGCTATTCAAGAATTTTGTGGTATTTTGAAAAGATTGAGGGAATTTTGTGTTGTTCTTCTTGAATTTTGTGGGAATTTGTGGAGATTTTATGGGGCGTTTCTGGAATTTGGTAGAGTTTTCAGAAGACTTAGGGAATTTGGAGGGATTTTTGTGGGACTTTGTGGGAATTTGTGGAGATTTTGTAAGGTGTGGAATTCAGTTGGATTTAGAGAAAATTTAGAGAATTTTGTGGCATATTCCTGGAATTTGGTATGGTTTTACGGTGATTTAGAGAATTTTGAGGGATTTTCCTTGAATTTGATGGAAATTAGTGGGGATTTTGTGGGATGTTTCTGGAATTTGGTAGGGTTATGTGAAGATTTTGTGAATTTTGTGGGATTTTCCAGGAATTTTGTGTATTTTTCCTGTGAATTGTGCGAGATTCTGAGGAGGCTTGAAGAATTTTGTGGAATTTTTCTTGGATTTTGTGGAAACTTGGGGAGGTTTTGTGGGAGTTTTGTGGAATTTTGTGAGATATTGAGGAGATTTAAAGATTTTGAGGGATTTTTCATGTATTTTGTGGGAATTTATGGAGATTTTGTGGGATGTTTCTGGAATTCAGTTGGCTTTTGAGAAAATTTAGAGAATTTTGTGGCATATTCCTGGAATTTGGTATGGTTTTAAGGTGATTTAGGGAATTTTGAGGGATTTTCCTTGAATTTGATGGAAATTTGTGTAGATTTGGTGGGATGTTTCTAGAATTTGGTAGGGTTTTGGAATGATTTAGGAAATTTTGTGGGATATTTCTGTAATTTTGTGGGGCTATTCAAGAATTTTGTGGTATTTTGAAAAGATTGAGGGAATTTTGTGGTGTTCTTCTTGAATTTTGTGGGAATTTGTGGAGATTTTATGGGGCGTTTCTGGAATTTGGTAGAGTTTTCAGAAGATTTAGGGAATTTGGAGGGATTTTTGTGGGATTTTGTGGGAATGGGTGGAGATTTTGTGGGACATTCCTGTGAATTGTTATGGTTTTGAAATGATTTAGGGAATTTTGTGGGACTTCTCTGGAATTTTGTGGGATTTTTCAAGAATTAGGTGGGATTCTGAGGAGACTTGAAGAATTTTGAGGTATTTTTCATGTATTTTGTGGGAATTTGTAAAGATTTTGTAAGGCGTGGAATTCAATTGGGTTTAGAGAAAATTTAGAGAATTTTGTGGCATATTCCTGGAATTTGGTATGGTTTTAAGGTGATTTAGAGAATTTTGTGTGATTTTCCTTGAATTTGATGGAAATTAGTAGGGATTTTGTGGGATGTTTCTGGAATTTGGTAGGGTTATGTGAAGATTTTGTGAATTTTGTGGGATTTTCCAGGAATTTTGTGTATTTTTCCTGTGAATTGTGTGAGATTCTGAGGAGGCTTGAAGAATTTTGTGGAATTTTTCTTGGATTTTGTGGGAATTTGTGGAGATTTTGTGGGATGTTTCTGAAATTCAGTTGGGTTTTGAGAAGATTTGGGGAATTTTGTGGGACTTCTCTGGAATTTTGTGGGGTTTTTCAGGAATTTTGTGGGAATTTCGGCTGATTTTGTAAGATTTTTGTGGAATTTCGTAGAGTTTTCAGAAGATTTAGGTATTCTTGAGTGATTTTTTTGAAATTTTGAGGGATTTTCAAGGACTTTGTGGGATTTAGAAGAGACTTGAAGAATTTTACGGGATTTTTCTTAGATTTTGTGGACATTTGTGGAAATTTTCTAGGATGTTTCTGGATTTCAGTTGGGTTTTCAGAAGATTAAGGGAATTTTGTGTGATTTTTCTAGAATTTTGTGGGGTTTTTCAAGAATTTTGTGGGATTCTGAGGAGACTTGAAGAATTTTGAGGGATTTTTCATGTATTTTGTGGGAATTTTTGGAGATTTTGTAAGGTGTGGAATTCAGTTGGGATTAGAGAAAATTTAGAGAATTTTGTGGCATATTCCTGGAATTTGGTATGGTTTTACGGTGATTTAGAGAATTTTGTGTGATTTTCCTTGAATTTGATGGAAATTAGTGGGGATTTTGTGGGATGTTTCTGGAATTTGGTAGGGTTATGTGAAGATTTTGTGAATTTTGTGGGATTTTCCAGGAATTTTGTGTATTTTTCCTGTGAATTGTGTGAGATTCTGAGGAGGCTTGAAGAATTTTGTGGAATTTTTCTTGGATTTTGTGGAAACTTGGGGAGGTTTTGTGGGAGTTTTGTGGAATTTTGTGAGATATTGAGGAGATTTAAGGTATTTGAGGGATTTTTCATGTATTTTGTGGGAATTTATGGAGATTTTGTGGGATGTTTCTGGAATTCAGTTGGGTTTAGAAAAAATTTAGAGAATTTTGTGGCATATTCCTGGAATTTGGTATTGTTTTACGGTGATTTAGGGAATTGTGTGGGATTACTCTTAAATTTGATGGAAATTATTGAGGATTTTGTGGGATATTCCTGAAATTTGGTAGGGTATTGAGGAGATTTAGAGAGATTTTTTGGGATTCTTCTTGGATTTTGTGGAAATTGGTGTTGATTTTGTGGGATGTTTCTGGAATTTGGCGGGGTTTTGAGAAGATTTTGTGAATTTTGTGGGATTTTCCAGGAATTTTGTGTATTTTTCCTGTGAATTGTGCGTGATTCTGAGGAGGCTTGAAGAATTTTGTGGGATTTTTCTTGGATTTTGTGGAAACTTGGGGAGGTTTTGTGGGAGTTTTGTGGAATTTTGTGAGATATTGAGGAGATTTAAGGATTTTGAGGGATTTTTCATGTATTTTGTGGGAATTTATGGAGATTTTGTGGGATGTTTCTGGAATTCAGTTGGCTTTTGAGAAAATTTAGAGAATTTTGTGGCATATTCCTCTAATTTGGTATGGTTTTAAGGTGATTTAGGGAATTGTGTGGGATTACTCTTAAATTTGATGGAAATTATTGAGGATTTTGTGGGATATTCCTGAAATTTTGTAGGGTATTGAGGAGATTTAGAGAGATTTTTTGGGATTCTTCTTGGATTTTGTGGAAATTGGTGCAGATTTTGTGGGATGTTTCTGGAATTTGGTAAGGTTATGTGAAGATTTTGTGAATTTTGTGGGATTTTCCAGGAATTTTGTGTATTTTTCCTGTGAATTGTACGTGATTCTGAGGAGGCTTGAAGAATTTTGTGGAATTTTTCTTGGATTTTGTGGAAACTTGTGGTGGTTCTGTGAGAGTTTTGTGGAATTTTGTGGGATATCGAGGAGATTTAAGGATTTTGAAGTTTTTTTCATGTATTTGTGGGAAGTTGTGGAGATTTTGTAAGATGTTTCTGGAATTCAGTTGGGTTTTGAGAAGATTTAGGGAATTTTGTGGCATATTTCTGGAATTCGGTATGGTTTTAAGGTGATTTAGGGAATTTTGAGGGATTTTCCTTGAATTTGATGGAAATTTGTGTAGATTTGGTGGGATGTTTCTAGAATTTGGTAGGGTATTGGAATGATTTAGGAAATTTTGTGGGATATTTCTGTAATTTTGTGGGGCTATTCAAGAATTTTGTGGTATTTTGAAAAGATTGAGGGAATTTTGTGTTGTTCTTCTTGAATTTTGTGGGAATTTGTGGAGATTTTATGGGGCGTTTCTGGAATTTGGTAGAGTTTTCAGAAGACTTAGGGAATTTGGAGGGATTTTTGTGGGACTTTGTGGGAATTTGTGGAGATTTTGTAAGGTGTGGAATTCAGTTGGATTTAGAGAAAATTTAGAGAATTTTGTGGCATATTCCTGGAATTTGGTATGGTTTTACGGTGATTTAGAGAATTTTGAGGGATTTTCCTTGAATTTGATGGAAATTAGTGGGGATTTTGTGGGATGTTTCTGGAATTTGGTAGGGTTATGTGAAGATTTTGTGAATTTTGTGGGATTTTCCAGGAATTTTGTGTATTTTTCCTGTGAATTGTGCGTGATTCTGAGGAGGCTTGAAGAATTTTGTGGAATTTTTCTTGGATTTTGTGGAAGCTTGGGGAGGTTTTGTGGGAGTTTTGTGGAATTTTGTGGGATATTGACGAGATGTAAGGATTTTGAGGGATTTTTCATGTATTTTGCGGGAATTTATGGAGATTTTGTAAGATGTTTCTGGAATTCAGTTGGCTTTTGAGAAAATTTAGAGAATTTTGTGGCATATTCCTGGAATTTGGTATTGTTTTAAGGTGATTTAGGGAATTGTGTGGTATTACTCTTAAATTTGATGGAAATTAGTTGGGATTTTGTGGGATGTTTCTGGAATTTGGAGGGGTTTTGAGAAGATTTTGAGAATTTTGTGTGGATTTTCCTAGAATTTTGTGTATTTTCCTGTGAATTGTGCGAAATTCTGAGGAGGCTTGAAGAATTTTGTGGAATTTTTCTTGGATTTTGTGGAAACTTGTGGAGGTTTTGTGTGAGTTTTGTGGAATTTTGTGGGATATTGAGGAGATTTAAGGATTTTGAGGTTTTTTTCATGTATTTTGTGGGAAGTTGTGGAGATTTTGTGGGATGTTTCTGGAATTCAGTTGGGTTTTGAGAAGACTTAGGGAATTTTGTGGGATTTTTCAGGAATTTTGTTGGATATTGAGGAGATTTTGTGGGACGTTTCTGGAGTTTCAGTTGGGTTTTGAGAAGATTTAGGGAATTTTGTGGCATATTCCTGGAATTTGGTATGGTTTTAAGGTGATTTAGGGAATTTTGAGGGATTTTCCTTGAATTTGATGGAAATTTGTGTAGATTTGGTGGGATGTTTCTAGAATTTGGTAGGGTTTTGGAATGATTTAGGAAATTTTGTGGGATATTTCTGTAATTTTGTGGGGCTATTCAAGAATTTTGTGGTATTTTGAAAAGATTGAGCGAATTTTGTGTTGTTCTTCTTGAATTTTGTGGGAATTTGTGGAGATTTTATGGGGCGTTTCTGGAATTTGGTAGAGTTTTCAGAAGATTTAGGGAATTTGGAGGGATTTTTGTGGGATTTTGTGGGAATGGGTGGAGATTTTGTGGGACATTCCTGTGAATTGGTATGGTTTTGAAATGATTTAGGGAATTTTGTGGGACTTCTCTGGAATTTTGTGGAATTTTTCAAGAATTAGGTGGGATTCTGAGGAGACTTGAAGAATTTTGAGGTATTTTTCATGTATTTTGTGGGAATTTGTAAAGATTTTGTAAGGCGTGGAATTCAATTGGGTTTAGAGAAAATTTAGAGAATTTTGTGGCATATTCCTGGAATTTGGTATGGTTTTAAGGTGATTTAGAGAATTTTGTGTGATTTTCCTTGAATTTGATGGAAATTAGTAGGGATTTTGTGGGATGTTTCTGGAATTTGGTAGGGTTATGTGAAGATTTTGTGAATTTTGTGGGATTTTCCAGGAATTTTGTGTATTTTTCCTGTGAATTGTGTGAGATTCTGAGGAGGCTTGAAGAATTTTGTGGAATTTTTCTTGGATTTTGTGGGAATTTGTGGAGATTTTGTGGGATGTTTCTGAAATTCAGTTGGGTTTTGAGAAGATTTGGGGAATTTTGTGGGACTTCTCTGGAATTTTGTGGGGTTTTTCAGGAATTTTGTGGGAATTTCGGCTGATTTTGTAAGATTTTTGTGGAATTTCATAGAGTTTTCAGAAGATTTAGGTATTCTTGAGTGATTTTTTTGAAATTTTGAGGGATTTTCAAGGACTTTGTGGGATTTAGAAGAGACTTGAAGAATTTTACGGGATTTTTCTTAGATTTTGTGGACATTTGTGGAAATTTTCTAGGATGTTTCTGGATTTCAGTTGGGTTTTCAGAAGATTAAGGGAATTTTGTGTGATTTTTCTAGAATTTTGTGGGGTTTTTCAAGAATTTTGTGGGATTCTGAGGAGACTTGAAGAATTTTGAGGGATTTTTCATGTATTTTGTGGGAATTTTTGGAGATTTTGTAAGGTGTGGAATTCAGTTGGGATTAGAGAAAATTTAGAGAATTTTGTGGCATATTCCTGGAATTTGGTATGGTTTTACGGTGATTTAGAGAATTTTGTGTGATTTTCCTTGAATTTGATGGAAATTAGTGGGGATTTTGTGGGATGTTTCTGGAATTTGGTAGGGTTATGTGAAGATTTTGTGAATTTTGTGGGATTTTCCAGGAATTTTGTGTATTTTTCCTGTGAATTGTGTGAGATTCTGAGGAGGCTTGAAGAATTTTGTGGAATTTTTCTTGGATTTTGTGGAAACTTGGGGAGGTTTTGTGGGAGTTTTGTGGAATTTTGTGAGATATTGAGGAGATTTAAGGTATTTGAGGGATTTTTCATGTATTTTGTGGGAATTTATGGAGATTTTGTGGGATGTTTCTGGAATTCAGTTGGGTTTAGAAAAAATTTAGAGAATTTTGTGGCATATTCCTGGAATTTGGTATTGTTTTACGGTGATTTAGGGAATTGTGTGGGATTACTCTTAAATTTGATGGAAATTAGTGGGGATTTTGTGGGATATTCCTGAAATTTGGTAGGGTATTGAGGAGATTTAGAGAGATTTTTTGGGATTCTTCTTGGATTTTGTGGAAATTGGTGTTGATTTTGTGGGATGTTTCTGGAATTTGGCGGGGTTTTGAGAAGATTTTGTGAATTTTGTGGGATTTTCCAGGAATTTTGTGTATTTTTCCTGTGAATTGTGCGTGATTCTGAGGAGGCTTGAAGAATTTTGTGGGATTTTTCTTGGATTTTGTGGAAACTTGGGGAGGTTTTGTGGGAGTTTTGTGGAATTTTGTGAGATATTGAGGAGATTTAAGGATTTTGAGGGATTTTTCATGTATTTTGTGGGAATTTATGGAGATTTTGTGGGATGTTTCTGGAATTCAGTTGGCTTTTGAGAAAATTTAGAGAATTTTGTGGCATATTCCTCTAATTTGGTATGGTTTTAAGGTGATTTAGGGAATTGTGTGGGATTACTCTTAAATTTGATGGAAATTATTGAGGATTTTGTGGGATATTCCTGAAATTTTGTAGGGTATTGAGGAGATTTAGAGAGATTTTTTGGGATTCTTCTTGGATTTTGTGGAAATTGGTGCAGATTTTGTGGGATGTTTCTGGAATTTGGTAAGGTTATGTGAAGATTTTGTGAATTTTGTGGGATTTTCCAGGAATTTTGTGTATTTTTCCTGTGAATTGTACGTGATTCTGAGGAGGCTTGAAGAATTTTGTGGAATTTTTCTTGGATTTTGTGGAAACTTGTGGTGGTTCTGTGAGAGTTTTGTGGAATTTTGTGGGATATCGAGGAGATTTAAGGATTTTGAAGTTTTTTTCATGTATTTGTGGGAAGTTGTGGAGATTTTGTAAGATGTTTCTGGAATTCAGTTGGGTTTTGAGAAGATTTAGGGAATTTTGTGGCATATTTCTGGAATTCGGTATGGTTTTAAGGTGATTTAGGGAATTTTGAGGGATTTTCCTTGAATTTGATGGAAATTTGTGTAGATTTGGTGGGATGTTTCTAGAATTTGGTAGGGTATTGGAATGATTTAGGAAATTTTGTGGGATATTTCTGTAATTTTGTGGGGCTATTCAAGAATTTTGTGGTATTTTGAAAAGATTGAGGGAATTTTGTGTTGTTCTTCTTGAATTTTGTGGGAATTTGTGGAGATTTTATGGGGCGTTTCTGGAATTTGGTAGAGTTTTCAGAAGACTTAGGGAATTTGGAGGGATTTTTGTGGGACTTTGTGGGAATTTGTGGAGATTTTGTAAGGTGTGGAATTCAGTTGGATTTAGAGAAAATTTAGAGAATTTTGTGGCATATTCCTGGAATTTGGTATGGTTTTACGGTGATTTAGAGAATTTTGAGGGATTTTCCTTGAATTTGATGGAAATTAGTGGGGATTTTGTGGGATGTTTCTGGAATTTGGTAGGGTTATGTGAAGATTTTGTGAATTTTGTGGGATTTTCCAGGAATTTTGTGTATTTTTCCTGTGAATTGTGCGTGATTCTGAGGAGGCTTGAAGAATTTTGTGGAATTTTTCTTGGATTTTGTGGAAGCTTGGGGAGGTTTTGTGGGAGTTTTGTGGAATTTTGTGGGATATTGACGAGATGTAAGGATTTTGAGGGATTTTTCATGTATTTTGCGGGAATTTATGGAGATTTTGTAAGATGTTTCTGGAATTCAGTTGGCTTTTGAGAAAATTTAGAGAATTTTGTGGCATATTCCTGGAATTTGGTATTGTTTTAAGGTGATTTAGGGAATTGTGTGGTATTACTCTTAAATTTGATGGAAATTAGTTGGGATTTTGTGGGATGTTTCTGGAATTTGGAGGGGTTTTGAGAAGATTTTGAGAATTTTGTGTGGATTTTCCTAGAATTTTGTGTATTTTCCTGTGAATTGTGCGAAATTCTGAGGAGGCTTGAAGAATTTTGTGGAATTTTTCTTGGATTTTGTGGAAACTTGTGGAGGTTTTGTGTGAGTTTTGTGGAATTTTGTGGGATATTGAGGAGATTTAAGGATTTTGAGGTTTTTTTCATGTATTTTGTGGGAAGTTGTGGAGATTTTGTGGGATGTTTCTGGAATTCAGTTGGGTTTTGAGAAGACTTAGGGAATTTTGTGGGATTTTTCAGGAATTTTGTTGGATATTGAGGAGATTTTGTGGGACGTTTCTGGAGTTTCAGTTGGGTTTTGAGAAGATTTAGGGAATTTTGTGGCATATTCCTGGAATTTGGTATGGTTTTAAGGTGATTTAGGGAATTTTGAGGGATTTTCCTTGAATTTGATGGAAATTTGTGTAGATTTGGTGGGATGTTTCTAGAATTTGGTAGGGTTTTGGAATGATTTAGGAAATTTTGTGGGATATTTCTGTAATTTTGTGGGGCTATTCAAGAATTTTGTGGTATTTTGAAAAGATTGAGCGAATTTTGTGTTGTTCTTCTTGAATTTTGTGGGAATTTGTGGAGATTTTATGGGGCGTTTCTGGAATTTGGTAGAGTTTTCAGAAGATTTAGGGAATTTGGAGGGATTTTTGTGGGATTTTGTGGGAATGGGTGGAGATTTTGTGGGACATTCCTGTGAATTGGTATGGTTTTGAAATGATTTAGGGAATTTTGTGGGACTTCTCTGGAATTTTGTGGAATTTTTCAAGAATTAGGTGGGATTCTGAGGAGACTTGAAGAATTTTGAGGTATTTTTCATGTATTTTGTGGGAATTTGTAAAGATTTTGTAAGGCGTGGAATTCAATTGGGTTTAGAGAAAATTTAGAGAATTTTGTGGCATATTCCTGGAATTTGGTATGGTTTTAAGGTGATTTAGAGAATTTTGTGTGATTTTCCTTGAATTTGATGGAAATTAGTAGGGATTTTGTGGGATGTTTCTGGAATTTGGTAGGGTTATGTGAAGATTTTGTGAATTTTGTGGGATTTTCCAGGAATTTTGTGTATTTTTCCTGTGAATTGTGTGAGATTCTGAGGAGGCTTGAAGAATTTTGTGGAATTTTTCTTGGATTTTGTGGGAATTTGTGGAGATTTTGTGGGATGTTTCTGAAATTCAGTTGGGTTTTGAGAAGATTTGGGGAATTTTGTGGGACTTCTCTGGAATTTTGTGGGGTTTTTCAGGAATTTTGTGGGAATTTCGGCTGATTTTGTAAGATTTTTGTGGAATTTCATAGAGTTTTCAGAAGATTTAGGTATTCTTGAGTGATTTTTTTGAAATTTTGAGGGATTTTCAAGGACTTTGTGGGATTTAGAAGAGACTTGAAGAATTTTACGGGATTTTTCTTAGATTTTGTGGACATTTGTGGAAATTTTCTAGGATGTTTCTGGATTTCAGTTGGGTTTTCAGAAGATTAAGGGAATTTTGTGTGATTTTTCTAGAATTTTGTGGGGTTTTTCAAGAATTTTGTGGGATTCTGAGGAGACTTGAAGAATTTTGAGGGATTTTTCATGTATTTTGTGGGAATTTTTGGAGATTTTGTAAGGTGTGGAATTCAGTTGGGATTAGAGAAAATTTAGAGAATTTTGTGGCATATTCCTGGAATTTGGTATGGTTTTACGGTGATTTAGAGAATTTTGTGTGATTTTCCTTGAATTTGATGGAAATTAGTGGGGATTTTGTGGGATGTTTCTGGAATTTGGTAGGGTTATGTGAAGATTTTGTGAATTTTGTGGGATTTTCCAGGAATTTTGTGTATTTTTCCTGTGAATTGTGTGAGATTCTGAGGAGGCTTGAAGAATTTTGTGGAATTTTTCTTGGATTTTGTGGAAACTTGGGGAGGTTTTGTGGGAGTTTTGTGGAATTTTGTGAGATATTGAGGAGATTTAAGGTATTTGAGGGATTTTTCATGTATTTTGTGGGAATTTATGGAGATTTTGTGGGATGTTTCTGGAATTCAGTTGGGTTTAGAAAAAATTTAGAGAATTTTGTGGCATATTCCTGGAATTTGGTATTGTTTTACGGTGATTTAGGGAATTGTGTGGGATTACTCTTAAATTTGATGGAAATTAGTGGGGATTTTGTGGGATATTCCTGAAATTTGGTAGGGTATTGAGGAGATTTAGAGAGATTTTTTGGGATTCTTCTTGGATTTTGTGGAAATTGGTGTTGATTTTGTGGGATGTTTCTGGAATTTGGTAAGGTTTTGAGAAGATTTTGTGAATTTTGTGGGATTTTCCAGGAATTTTGTGTATTTTTCCTGTGAATTGTACGTGATTCTGAGGAGGCTTGAAGAATTTTGTGGAATTTTTCTTGGATTTTGTGGAAACTTGTGGTGGTTCTGTGAGAGTTTTGTGGAATTTTGTGGGATATCGAGGAGATTTAAGGATTTTGAAGTTTTTTTCATGTATTTGTGGGAAGTTGTGGAGATTTTGTAAGATGTTTCTGGAATTCAGTTGGGTTTTGAGAAGATTTAGGGAATTTTGTGGCATATTTCTGGAATTCGGTATGGTTTTAAGGTGATTTAGGGAATTTTGAGGGATTTTCCTTGAATTTGATGGAAATTTGTGTAGATTTGGTGGGATGTTTCTAGAATTTGGTAGGGTATTGGAATGATTTAGGAAATTTTGTGGGATATTTCTGTAATTTTGTGGGGCTATTCAAGAATTTTGTGGTATTTTGAAAAGATTGAGCGAATTTTGTGTTGTTCTTCTTGAATTTTGTGGGAATTTGTGGAGATTTTATGGGGCGTTTCTGGAATTTGGTAGAGTTTTCAGAAGATTTAGGGAATTTGGAGGGATTTTTGTGGGACTTTGTGGGAATTTGTGGAGATTTTGTAAGGTGTGGAATTCAGTTGGATTTAGAGAAAATTTAGAGAATTTTGTGGCATATTCCTGGAATTTGGTATGGTTTTACGGTGATTTAGAGAATTTTGAGGGATTTTCCTTGAATTTGATGGAAATTAGTGGGGATTTTGTGGGATGTTTCTGGAATTTGGTAGGGTTATGTGAAGATTTTGTGAATTTTGTGGGATTTTCCAGGAATTTTGTGTATTTTTCCTGTGAATTGTGCGTGATTCTGAGGAGGCTTGAAGAATTTTGTGGGATTTTTCTTGGATTTTGTGGAAACTTGGGGAGGTTTTGTGGGAGTTTTGTGGAATTTTGTGAGATATTGAGGAGATTTAAGGATTTTGAGGGATTTTTCATGTATTTTGTGGGAATTTATGGAGATTTTGTAAGATGTTTCTGGAATTCAGTTGGCTTTTGAGAAAATTTAGAGAATTTTGTGGCATATTCCTGGAATTTGGTATGGTTTTAAGGTGATTTAGGGAATTTTGAGGGATTTTCCTTGAATTTGATGGAAATTTGTGTAGATTTGGTGGGATGTTTCTAGAATTTGGTAGGGTTTTGGAATGATTTAGGAAATTTTGTGGGACATTTCTGTAATTTTGTGGGGCTATTCAAGAATTTTGTGGTATTTTGAAAAGATTGAGGGAATTTTGTGTTGTTCTTCTTGAATTTTGTGGGAATTTGTGGAGATTTTATGGGGCGTTTCTGGAATTTGGTAGAGTTTTCAGAAGATTTAGGGAATTTTGAGGGATTTTTGTGGGATTTTGTGGGAATTTGTGGAGATTTTGTAAGGTGTGGAATTCAGTTGGATTTAGAGAAAATTTAGAGAATTTTGTGGCATATTCCTGGAATTTGGTATGGTTTTACGGTGATTTAGAGAATTTTGAGGGATTTTCCTTGAATTTGATGGAAATTAGTAGGGATTTTGTGGGATGTTTCTGGAATTTGGTAGGGTTATGTGAAGATTTTGTGAATTTTGTGGGATTTTCCAGGAATTTTGTGTATTTTTCCTGTGAATTGTGCGAGATTCTGAGGAGGCTTGAAGAATTTTGTGGAATTTTTCTTGGATTTTGTGGAAACTTGGGGAGGTTTTGTGGGAGTTTTGTGGAATTTTGTGAGATATTGAGGAGATTTAAAGATTTTGAGGGATTTTTCATGTATTTTGTGGGAATTTATGGAGATTTTGTAAGATGTTTCTGGAATTCAGTTGGCTTTTGAGAAAATTTAGAGAATTTTGTGGCATATTCCTGGAATTTGGTATGGTTTTAAGGTGATTTGGGGAATTGTGTGGTATTACTCTTAAATTTGATGGAAATTTGTGTAGATTTGGTGGGATGTTTCTAGAATTTGGTAGGGTTTTGGAATGATTTAGGAAATTTTGTGGGATATTTCTGTAATTTTGTGGGGCTATTCAAGAATTTTGTGGTATTTTGAAAAGATTGAGGGAATTTTGTGTTGTTCTTCTTGAATTTTGTGGGAATTTGTGGAGATTTTATGGGGCGTTTCTGGAATTTGGTAGAGTTTTCAGAAGATTTAGGGAATTTGGAGGGATTTTTGTGGGATTTTGTGGGAATTTGTGGAGATTTTGTAAGGTGTGGAATTCAGTTGGATTTAGAGAAAATTTAGAGAATTTTGTGGCATATTCCTGGAATTTGGTATGGTTTTACAGTGATTTAGAGAATTTTGAGGGATTTTCCTTGAATTTGATGGAAATTAGTAGGGATTTTGTGGGATGTTTCTGGAATTTGGTAGGGTTATGTGAAGATTTTGTGAATTTTGTGGGATTTTCCAGGAATTTTGTGTATTTTTCCTGTGAATTGTGCGAGATTCTGAGGAGGCTTGAAGAATTTTGTGGAATTTTTCTTGGATTTTGTGGAAACTTGGGGAGGTTTTGTGGGAGTTTTGTGGAATTTTGTGAGATATTGAGGAGATTTAAAGATTTTGAGGGATTTTTCATGTATTTTGTGGGAATTTGTAAAGATTTTGTAAGGCGTGGAATTCAATTGGGTTTAGAGAAAATTTAGAGAATTTTGTGGCATATTCCTGGAATTTGGTATGGTTTTACGGGGATTTAGAGAATTTTGTGTGATTTTCCTTGAATTTGATGGAAATTAGTGGGGATTTTGTGGGATGTTTCTGGAATTTGGTGGGGTATTGGAATGATTTAGGAAATTTTGTGGGATATTTCTGTAATTTTGTGGGGCTATTCAAGAATTTTGTGGTATTTTGAAAAGATTGAGGGAATTTTGTGTTGTTCTTCTTGAATTTTGTGGGAATTTGTGGAGATTTTATGGGGCGTTTCTGGAATTTGGTAGAGTTTTCAGAAGACTTAGGGAATTTGGAGGGATTTTTGTGGGACTTTGTGGGAATTTGTGGAGATTTTGTAAGGTGTGGAATTCAGTTGGATTTAGAGAAAATTTAGAGAATTTTGTGGCATATTCCTGGAATTTGGTATGGTTTTACGGTGATTTAGAGAATTTTGAGGGATTTTCCTTGAATTTGATGGAAATTAGTGGGGATTTTGTGGGATGTTTCTGGAATTTGGTAGGGTTATGTGAAGATTTTGTGAATTTTGTGGGATTTTCCAGGAATTTTGTGTATTTTTCCTGTGAATTGTGCGTGATTCTGAGGAGGCTTGAAGAATTTTGTGGAATTTTTCTTGGATTTTGTGGAAGCTTGGGGAGGTTTTGTGGGAGTTTTGTGGAATTTTGTGGGATATTGACGAGATGTAAGGATTTTGAGGGATTTTTCATGTATTTTGCGGGAATTTATGGAGATTTTGTAAGATGTTTCTGGAATTCAGTTGGCTTTTGAGAAAATTTAGAGAATTTTGTGGCATATTCCTGGAATTTGGTATTGTTTTAAGGTGATTTAGGGAATTGTGTGGTATTACTCTTAAATTTGATGGAAATTAGTTGGGATTTTGTGGGATGTTTCTGGAATTTGGAGGGGTTTTGAGAAGATTTTGAGAATTTTGTGTGGATTTTCCTAGAATTTTGTGTATTTTCCTGTGAATTGTGCGAAATTCTGAGGAGGCTTGAAGAATTTTGTGGAATTTTTCTTGGATTTTGTGGAAACTTGTGGAGGTTTTGTGTGAGTTTTGTGGAATTTTGTGGGATATTGAGGAGATTTAAGGATTTTGAGGTTTTTTTCATGTATTTTGTGGGAAGTTGTGGAGATTTTGTGGGATGTTTCTGGAATTCAGTTGGGTTTTGAGAAGACTTAGGGAATTTTGTGGGATTTTTCAGGAATTTTGTTGGATATTGAGGAGATTTTGTGGGACGTTTCTGGAGTTTCAGTTGGGTTTTGAGAAGATTTAGGGAATTTTGTGGCATATTCCTGGAATTTGGTATGGTTTTAAGGTGATTTAGGGAATTTTGAGGGATTTTCCTTGAATTTGATGGAAATTTGTGTAGATTTGGTGGGATGTTTCTAGAATTTGGTAGGGTTTTGGAATGATTTAGGAAATTTTGTGGGATATTTCTGTAATTTTGTGGGGCTATTCAAGAATTTTGTGGTATTTTGAAAAGATTGAGCGAATTTTGTGTTGTTCTTCTTGAATTTTGTGGGAATTTGTGGAGATTTTATGGGGCGTTTCTGGAATTTGGTAGAGTTTTCAGAAGATTTAGGGAATTTTGAGGGATTTTTGTGGGATTTTGTGGGAATGGGTGGAGATTTTGTGGGACATTCCTGTGAATTGGTATGGTTTTGAAATGATTTAGGGAATTTTGTGGGACTTCTCTGGAATTTTGTGGAATTTTTCAAGAATTAGGTGGGATTCTGAGGAGACTTGAAGAATTTTGAGGTATTTTTCATGTATTTTGTGGGAATTTGTAAAGATTTTGTAAGGCGTGGAATTCAATTGGGTTTAGAGAAAATTTAGAGAATTTTGTGGCATATTCCTGGAATTTGGTATGGTTTTAAGGTGATTTAGAGAATTTTGTGTGATTTTCCTTGAATTTGATGGAAATTAGTAGGGATTTTGTGGGATGTTTCTGGAATTTGGTAGGGTTATGTGAAGATTTTGTGAATTTTGTGGGATTTTCCAGGAATTTTGTGTATTTTTCCTGTGAATTGTGTGAGATTCTGAGGAGGCTTGAAGAATTTTGTGGAATTTTTCTTGGATTTTGTGGGAATTTGTGGAGATTTTGTGGGATGTTTCTGAAATTCAGTTGGGTTTTGAGAAGATTTGGGGAATTTTGTGGGACTTCTCTGGAATTTTGTGGGGTTTTTCAGGAATTTTGTGGGAATTTCGGCTGATTTTGTAAGATTTTTGTGGAATTTCATAGAGTTTTCAGAAGATTTAGGTATTCTTGAGTGATTTTTTTGAAATTTTGAGGGATTTTCAAGGACTTTGTGGGATTTAGAAGAGACTTGAAGAATTTTACGGGATTTTTCTTAGATTTTGTGGACATTTGTGGAAATTTTCTAGGATGTTTCTGGATTTCAGTTGGGTTTTCAGAAGATTAAGGGAATTTTGTGTGATTTTTCTAGAATTTTGTGGGGTTTTTCAAGAATTTTGTGGGATTCTGAGGAGACTTGAAGAATTTTGAGGGATTTTTCATGTATTTTGTGGGAATTTTTGGAGATTTTGTAAGGTGTGGAATTCAGTTGGGATTAGAGAAAATTTAGAGAATTTTGTGGCATATTCCTGGAATTTGGTATGGTTTTACGGTGATTTAGAGAATTTTGTGTGATTTTCCTTGAATTTGATGGAAATTAGTGGGGATTTTGTGGGATGTTTCTGGAATTTGGTAGGGTTATGTGAAGATTTTGTGAATTTTGTGGGATTTTCCAGGAATTTTGTGTATTTTTCCTGTGAATTGTGTGAGATTCTGAGGAGGCTTGAAGAATTTTGTGGAATTTTTCTTGGATTTTGTGGAAACTTGGGGAGGTTTTGTGGGAGTTTTGTGGAATTTTGTGAGATATTGAGGAGATTTAAGGTATTTGAGGGATTTTTCATGTATTTTGTGGGAATTTATGGAGATTTTGTGGGATGTTTCTGGAATTCAGTTGGGTTTAGAAAAAATTTAGAGAATTTTGTG
This sequence comes from Poecile atricapillus, assembly GCF_030490865.1. Classification (NCBI taxonomy): domain Eukaryota; kingdom Metazoa; phylum Chordata; class Aves; order Passeriformes; family Paridae; genus Poecile; species Poecile atricapillus. Next base: position 513,095 of record NC_081279.1, read on the forward strand.
GCATATTCCTGGAATTTGGTATTGTTTTACGGTGATTTAGGGAATTGTGTGGGATTACTCTTAAATTTGATGGAAATTAGTGGGGATTTTGTGGGATATTCCTGAAATTTGGTAGGGTATTGAGGAGATTTAGAGAGATTTTTTGGGATTCTTCTTGGATTTTGTGGAAATTGGTGTTGATTTTGTGGGATGTTTCTGGAATTTGGCGGGGTTTTGAGAAGATTTTGTGAATTTTGTGGGATTTTCCAGGAATTTTGTGTATTTTTCCTGTGAATTGTGCGTGATTCTGAGGAGGCTTGAAGAATTTTGTGGGATTTTTCTTGGATTTTGTGGAAACTTGGGGAGGTTTTGTGGGAGTTTTGTGGAATTTTGTGAGATATTGAGGAGATTTAAAGATTTTGAGGGATTTTTCATGTATTTTGTGGGAATTTATGGAGATTTTGTGGGATGTTTCTGGAATTCAGTTGGCTTTTGAGAAAATTTAGAGAATTTTGTGGCATATTCCTCTAATTTGGTATGGTTTTAAGGTGATTTAGGGAATTGTGTGGGATTACTCTTAAATTTGATGGAAATTATTGAGGATTTTGTGGGATATTCCTGAAATTTTGTAGGGTATTGAGGAGATTTAGAGAGATTTTTTGGGATTCTTCTTGGATTTTGTGGAAATTGGTGTAGATTTTGTGGGATGTTTCTGGAATTTGGTAAGGTTTTGAGAAGATTTTGTGAATTTTGTGGGATTTTCCAGGAATTTTGTGTATTTTTCCTGTGAATTGTACGTGATTCTGAGGAGGCTTGAAGAATTTTGTGGAATTTTTCTTGGATTTTGTGGAAACTTGTGGTGGTTCTGTGAGAGTTTTGTGGAATTTTGTGGGATATCGAGGAGATTTAAGGATTTTGAAGTTTTTTTCATGTATTTGTGGGAAGTTGTGGAGATTTTGTAAGATGTTTCTGGAATTCAGTTGGGTTTTGAGAAGATTTAGGGAATTTTGTGGCATATTTCTGGAATTCGGTATGGTTTTAAGGTGATTTAGGGAATTTTGAGGGATTTTCCTTGAATTTGATGGAAATTTGTGTAGATTTGGTGGGATGTTTCTAGAATTTGGTAGGGTATTGGAATGATTTAGGAAATTTTGTGGGATATTTCTGTAATTTTGTGGGGCTATTCAAGAATTTTGTGGTATTTTGAAAAGATTGAGCGAATTTTGTGTTGTTCTTCTTGAATTTTGTGGGAATTTGTGGAGATTTTATGGGGCGTTTCTGGAATTTGGTAGAGTTTTCAGAAGATTTAGGGAATTTGGAGGGATTTTTGTGGGACTTTGTGGGAATTTGTGGAGATTTTGTAAGGTGTGGAATTCAGTTGGATTTAGAGAAAATTTAGAGAATTTTGTGGCATATTCCTGGAATTTGGTATGGTTTTACGGTGATTTAGAGAATTTTGAGGGATTTTCCTTGAATTTGATGGAAATTAGTGGGGATTTTGTGGGATGTTTCTGGAATTTGGTAGGGTTATGTGAAGATTTTGTGAATTTTGTGGGATTTTCCAGGAATTTTGTGTATTTTTCCTGTGAATTGTGCGTGATTCTGAGGAGGCTTGAAGAATTTTGTGGGATTTTTCTTGGATTTTGTGGAAACTTGGGGAGGTTTTGTGGGAGTTTTGTGGAATTTTGTGAGATATTGAGGAGATTTAAGGATTTTGAGGGATTTTTCATGTATTTTGTGGGAATTTATGGAGATTTTGTAAGATGTTTCTGGAATTCAGTTGGCTTTTGAGAAAATTTAGAGAATTTTGTGGCATATTCCTGGAATTTGGTATGGTTTTAAGGTGATTTAGGGAATTTTGAGGGATTTTCCTTGAATTTGATGGAAATTTGTGTAGATTTGGTGGGATGTTTCTAGAATTTGGTAGGGTTTTGGAATGATTTAGGAAATTTTGTGGGATATTTCTGTAATTTTGTGGGGCTATTCAAGAATTTTGTGGTATTTTGAAAAGATTGAGGGAATTTTGTGTTGTTCTTCTTGAATTTTGTGGGAATTTGTGGAGATTTTATGGGGCGTTTCTGGAATTTGGTAGAGTTTTCAGAAGATTTAGGGAATTTGGAGGGATTTTTGTGGGATTTTGTGGGAATTTGTGGAGATTTTGTAAGGTGTGGAATTCAGTTGGATTTAGAGAAAATTTAGAGAATTTTGTGGCATATTCCTGGAATTTGGTATGGTTTTACAGTGATTTAGAGAATTTTGAGGGATTTTCCTTGAATTTGATGGAAATTAGTAGGGATTTTGTGGGATGTTTCTGGAATTTGGTAGGGTTATGTGAAGATTTTGTGAATTTTGTGGGATTTTCCAGGAATTTTGTGTATTTTTCCTGTGAATTGTGCGAGATTCTGAGGAGGCTTGAAGAATTTTGTGGAATTTTTCTTGGATTTTGTGGAAACTTGGGGAGGTTTTGTGGGAGTTTTGTGGAATTTTGTGAGATATTGAGGAGATTTAAAGATTTTGAGGGATTTTTCATGTATTTTGTGGGAATTTGTAAAGATTTTGTAAGGCGTGGAATTCAATTGGGTTTAGAGAAAATTTAGAGAATTTTGTGGCATATTCCTGGAATTTGGTATGGTTTTACGGGGATTTAGAGAATTTTGTGTGATTTTCCTTGAATTTGATGGAAATTAGTGGGGATTTTGTGGGATGTTTCTGGAATTTGGTGGGGTATTGGAATGATTTAGGAAATTTTGTGGGATATTTCTGTAATTTTGTGGGGCTATTCAAGAATTTTGTGGTATTTTGAAAAGATTGAGCGAATTTTGTGTTGTTCTTCTTGAATTTTGTGGGAATTTGTGGAGATTTTATGGGGCGTTTCTGGAATTTGGTAGAGTTTTCAGAAGATTTAGGGAATTTTGAGGGATTTTTGTGGGATTTTGTGGGAATTTGTGGAGATTTTGTAAGGCGTGGAATTCAATTGGGTTTAGAGAAAATTTAGAGAATTTTGTGGCATATTCCTGGAATTTGGTATGGTTTTACGGTGATTTAGAGAATTTTGTGTGATTTTCCTTGAATTTGATGGAAATTAGTGGGGATTTTGTGGGATGTTTCTGGAATTTGGTAGGGTTATGTGAAGATTTTGTGAATTTTGTGGGATTTTCCAGGAATTTTGTGTATTTTTCCTGTGAATTGTGTGAGATTCTGAGGAGGCTTGAAGAATTTTGTGGGATTTTTCTTGGATTTTGTGGAAACTTGGGGAGGTTTTGTGGGAGTTTTGTGGAATTTTGTGGGATATTGACGAGATGTAAGGATTTTGAGGGATTTTTCATGTATTTTGCGGGAATTTATGGAGATTTTGTAAGATGTTTCTGGAATTCAGTTGGCTTTTGAGAAAATTTAGAGAATTTTGTGGCATATTCCTGGAATTTGGTATTGTTTTAAGGTGATTTAGGGAATTGTGTGGTATTACTCTTAAATTTGATGGAAATTAGTTGGGATTTTGTGGGATGTTTCTGGAATTTGGAGGGGTTTTGAGAAGATTTTGAGAATTTTGTGTGGATTTTCCTAGAATTTTGTGTATTTTCCTGTGAATTGTGCGAAATTCTGAGGAGGCTTGAAGAATTTTGTGGAATTTTTCTTGGATTTTGTGGAAACTTGTGGAGGTTTTGTGTGAGTTTTGTGGAATTTTGTGGGATATTGAGGAGATTTAAGGATTTTGAGGTTTTTTTCATGTATTTTGTGGGAAGTTGTGGAGATTTTGTGGGATGTTTCTGGAATTCAGTTGGGTTTTGAGAAGACTTAGGGAATTTTGTGGGATTTTTCAGGAATTTTGTTGGATATTGAGGAGATTTTGTGGGACGTTTCTGGAGTTTCAGTTGGGTTTTGAGAAGATTTAGGGAATTTTGTGGCATATTCCTGGAATTTGGTATGGTTTTAAGGTGATTTAGGGAATTTTGAGGGATTTTCCTTGAATTTGATGGAAATTTGTGTAGATTTGGTGGGATGTTTCTAGAATTTGGTAGGGTTTTGGAATGATTTAGGAAATTTTGTGGGATATTTCTGTAATTTTGTGGGGCTATTCAAGAATTTTGTGGTATTTTGAAAAGATTGAGCGAATTTTGTGTTGTTCTTCTTGAATTTTGTGGGAATTTGTGGAGATTTTATGGGGCGTTTCTGGAATTTGGTAGAGTTTTCAGAAGATTTAGGGAATTTTGAGGGATTTTTGTGGGATTTTGTGGGAATGGGTGGAGATTTTGTGGGACATTCCTGTGAATTGGTATGGTTTTGAAATGATTTAGGGAATTTTGTGGGACTTCTCTGGAATTTTGTGGAATTTTTCAAGAATTAGGTGGGATTCTGAGGAGACTTGAAGAATTTTGAGGTATTTTTCATGTATTTTGTGGGAATTTGTAAAGATTTTGTAAGGCGTGGAATTCAATTGGGTTTAGAGAAAATTTAGAGAATTTTGTGGCATATTCCTGGAATTTGGTATGGTTTTAAGGTGATTTAGAGAATTTTGTGTGATTTTCCTTGAATTTGATGGAAATTAGTAGGGATTTTGTGGGATGTTTCTGGAATTTGGTAGGGTTATGTGAAGATTTTGTGAATTTTGTGGGATTTTCCAGGAATTTTGTGTATTTTTCCTGTGAATTGTGTGAGATTCTGAGGAGGCTTGAAGAATTTTGTGGAATTTTTCTTGGATTTTGTGGGAATTTGTGGAGATTTTGTGGGATGTTTCTGAAATTCAGTTGGGTTTTGAGAAGATTTGGGGAATTTTGTGGGACTTCTCTGGAATTTTGTGGGGTTTTTCAGGAATTTTGTGGGAATTTCGGCTGATTTTGTAAGATTTTTGTGGAATTTCATAGAGTTTTCAGAAGATTTAGGTATTCTTGAGTGATTTTTTTGAAATTTTGAGGGATTTTCAAGGACTTTGTGGGATTTAGAAGAGACTTGAAGAATTTTACGGGATTTTTCTTAGATTTTGTGGACATTTGTGGAAATTTTCTAGGATGTTTCTGGATTTCAGTTGGGTTTTCAGAAGATTAAGGGAATTTTGTGTGATTTTTCTAGAATTTTGTGGGGTTTTTCAAGAATTTTGTGGGATTCTGAGGAGACTTGAAGAATTTTGAGGGATTTTTCATGTATTTTGTGGGAATTTTTGGAGATTTTGTAAGGTGTGGAATTCAGTTGGGATTAGAGAAAATTTAGAGAATTTTGTGGCATATTCCTGGAATTTGGTATGGTTTTACGGTGATTTAGAGAATTTTGTGTGATTTTCCTTGAATTTGATGGAAATTAGTGGGGATTTTGTGGGATGTTTCTGGAATTTGGTAGGGTTATGTGAAGATTTTGTGAATTTTGTGGGATTTTCCAGGAATTTTGTGTATTTTTCCTGTGAATTGTGTGAGATTCTGAGGAGGCTTGAAGAATTTTGTGGAATTTTTCTTGGATTTTGTGGAAACTTGGGGAGGTTTTGTGGGAGTTTTGTGGAATTTTGTGAGATATTGAGGAGATTTAAGGTATTTGAGGGATTTTTCATGTATTTTGTGGGAATTTATGGAGATTTTGTGGGATGTTTCTGGAATTCAGTTGGGTTTAGAAAAAATTTAGAGAATTTTGTGGCATATTCCTGGAATTTGGTATTGTTTTACGGTGATTTAGGGAATTGTGTGGGATTACTCTTAAATTTGATGGAAATTAGTGGGGATTTTGTGGGATATTCCTGAAATTTGGTAGGGTATTGAGGAGATTTAGAGAGATTTTTTGGGATTCTTCTTGGATTTTGTGGAAATTGGTGTTGATTTTGTGGGATGTTTCTGGAATTTGGCGGGGTTTTGAGAAGATTTTGTGAATTTTGTGGGATTTTCCAGGAATTTTGTGTATTTTTCCTGTGAATTGTGCGTGATTCTGAGGAGGCTTGAAGAATTTTGTGGGATTTTTCTTGGATTTTGTGGAAACTTGGGGAGGTTTTGTGGGAGTTTTGTGGAATTTTGTGAGATATTGAGGAGATTTAAAGATTTTGAGGGATTTTTCATGTATTTTGTGGGAATTTATGGAGATTTTGTGGGATGTTTCTGGAATTCAGTTGGCTTTTGAGAAAATTTAGAGAATTTTGTGGCATATTCCTCTAATTTGGTATGGTTTTAAGGTGATTTAGGGAATTGTGTGGGATTACTCTTAAATTTGATGGAAATTATTGAGGATTTTGTGGGATATTCCTGAAATTTTGTAGGGTATTGAGGAGATTTAGAGAGATTTTTTGGGATTCTTCTTGGATTTTGTGGAAATTGGTGTAGATTTTGTGGGATGTTTCTGGAATTTGGTAAGGTTTTGAGAAGATTTTGTGAATTTTGTGGGATTTTCCAGGAATTTTGTGTATTTTTCCTGTGAATTGTACGTGATTCTGAGGAGGCTTGAAGAATTTTGTGGAATTTTTCTTGGATTTTGTGGAAACTTGTGGTGGTTCTGTGAGAGTTTTGTGGAATTTTGTGGGATATCGAGGAGATTTAAGGATTTTGAGGGATTTTTCATGTATTTTGTGGGAATTTATGGAGATTTTGTAAGATGTTTCTGGAATTCAGTTGGCTTTTGAGAAAATTTAGAGAATTTTGTGGCATATTCCTGGAATTTGGTATGGTTTTAAGGTGATTTAGGGAATTTTGAGGGATTTTCCTTGAATTTGATGGAAATTTGTGTAGATTTGGTGGGATGTTTCTAGAATTTGGTAGGGTTTTGGAATGATTTAGGAAATTTTGTGGGATATTTCTGTAATTTTGTGGGGCTATTCAAGAATTTTGTGGTATTTTGAAAAGATTGAGGGAATTTTGTGTTGTTCTTCTTGAATTTTGTGGGAATTTGTGGAGATTTTATGGGGCGTTTCTGGAATTTGGTAGAGTTTTCAGAAGATTTAGGGAATTTTGAGGGATTTTTGTGGGATTTTGTGGGAATTTGTGGAGATTTTGTAAGGTGTGGAATTCAGTTGGATTTAGAGAAAATTTAGAGAATTTTGTGGCATATTCCTGGAATTTGGTATGGTTTTACGGTGATTTAGAGAATTTTGAGGGATTTTCCTTGAATTTGATGGAAATTAGTAGGGATTTTGTGGGATGTTTCTGGAATTTGGTAGGGTTATGTGAAGATTTTGTGAATTTTGTGGGATTTTCCAGGAATTTTGTGTATTTTTCCTGTGAATTGTGCGAGATTCTGAGGAGGCTTGAAGAATTTTGTGGAATTTTTCTTGGATTTTGTGGAAACTTGGGGAGGTTTTGTGGGAGTTTTGTGGAATTTTGTGAGATATTGAGGAGATTTAAAGATTTTGAGGGATTTTTCATGTATTTTGTGGGAATTTATGGAGATTTTGTAAGATGTTTCTGGAATTCAGTTGGCTTTTGAGAAAATTTAGAGAATTTTGTGGCATATTCCTGGAATTTGGTATGGTTTTAAGGTGATTTGGGGAATTGTGTGGTATTACTCTTAAATTTGATGGAAATTTGTGTAGATTTGGTGGGATGTTTCTAGAATTTGGTAGGGTTTTGGAATGATTTAGGAAATTTTGTGGGATATTTCTGTAATTTTGTGGGGCTATTCAAGAATTTTGTGGTATTTTGAAAAGATTGAGGGAATTTTGTGTTGTTCTTCTTGAATTTTGTGGGAATTTGTGGAGATTTTATGGGGCGTTTCTGGAATTTGGTAGAGTTTTCAGAAGATTTAGGGAATTTGGAGGGATTTTTGTGGGATTTTGTGGGAATTTGTGGAGATTTTGTAAGGTGTGGAATTCAGTTGGATTTAGAGAAAATTTAGAGAATTTTGTGGCATATTCCTGGAATTTGGTATGGTTTTACAGTGATTTAGAGAATTTTGAGGGATTTTCCTTGAATTTGATGGAAATTAGTAGGGATTTTGTGGGATGTTTCTGGAATTTGGTAGGGTTATGTGAAGATTTTGTGAATTTTGTGGGATTTTCCAGGAATTTTGTGTATTTTTCCTGTGAATTGTGCGAGATTCTGAGGAGGCTTGAAGAATTTTGTGGAATTTTTCTTGGATTTTGTGGAAACTTGGGGAGGTTTTGTGGGAGTTTTGTGGAATTTTGTGAGATATTGAGGAGATTTAAAGATTTTGAGGGATTTTTCATGTATTTTGTGGGAATTTGTAAAGATTTTGTAAGGCGTGGAATTCAATTGGGTTTAGAGAAAATTTAGAGAATTTTGTGGCATATTCCTGGAATTTGGTATGGTTTTACGGGGATTTAGAGAATTTTGTGTGATTTTCCTTGAATTTGATGGAAATTAGTGGGGATTTTGTGGGATGTTTCTGGAATTTGGTGGGGTATTGGAATGATTTAGGAAATTTTGTGGGATATTTCTGTAATTTTGTGGGGCTATTCAAGAATTTTGTGGTATTTTGAAAAGATTGAGCGAATTTTGTGTTGTTCTTCTTGAATTTTGTGGGAATTTGTGGAGATTTTATGGGGCGTTTCTGGAATTTGGTAGAGTTTTCAGAAGATTTAGGGAATTTTGAGGGATTTTTGTGGGATTTTGTGGGAATTTGTGGAGATTTTGTAAGGCGTGGAATTCAATTGGGTTTAGAGAAAATTTAGAGAATTTTGTGGCATATTCCTGGAATTTGGTATGGTTTTACGGTGATTTAGAGAATTTTGTGTGATTTTCCTTGAATTTGATGGAAATTAGTGGGGATTTTGTGGGATGTTTCTGGAATTTGGTAGGGTTATGTGAAGATTTTGTGAATTTTGTGGGATTTTCCAGGAATTTTGTGTATTTTTCCTGTGAATTGTGTGAGATTCTGAGGAGGCTTGAAGAATTTTGTGGGATTTTTCTTGGATTTTGTGGAAACTTGGGGAGGTTTTGTGGGAGTTTTGTGGAATTTTGTGAGATATTGAGGAGATTTAAGGTATTTGAGGGATTTTTCATGTATTTTGTGGGAATTTATGGAGATTTTGTGGGATGTTTCTGGAATTCAGTTGGGTTTAGAAAAAATTTAGAGAATTTTGTGGCATATTCCTGGAATTTGGTATTGTTTTACGGTGATTTAGGGAATTGTGTGGGATTACTCTTAAATTTGATGGAAATTAGTGGGGATTTTGTGGGATATTCCTGAAATTTGGTAGGGTATTGAGGAGATTTAGAGAGATTTTTTGGGATTCTTCTTGGATTTTGTGGAAATTGGTGTTGATTTTGTGGGATGTTTCTGGAATTTGGCGGGGTTTTGAGAAGATTTTGTGAATTTTGTGGGATTTTCCAGGAATTTTGTGTATTTTTCCTGTGAATTGTGCGTGATTCTGAGGAGGCTTGAAGAATTTTGTGGGATTTTTCTTGGATTTTGTGGAAACTTGGGGAGGTTTTGTGGGAGTTTTGTGGAATTTTGTGAGATATTGAGGAGATTTAAGGATTTTGAGGGATTTTTCATGTATTTTGTGGGAATTTATGGAGATTTTGTGGGATGTTTCTGGAATTCAGTTGGCTTTTGAGAAAATTTAGAGAATTTTGTGGCATATTCCTCTAATTTGGTATGGTTTTAAGGTGATTTAGGGAATTGTGTGGGATTACTCTTAAATTTGATGGAAATTATTGAGGATTTTGTGGGATATTCCTGAAATTTTGTAGGGTATTGAGGAGATTTAGAGAGATTTTTTGGGATTCTTCTTGGATTTTGTGGAAATTGGTGCAGATTTTGTGGGATGTTTCTGGAATTTGGTAAGGTTTTGAGAAGATTTTGTGAATTTTGTGGGATTTTCCAGGAATTTTGTGTATTTTTCCTGTGAATTGTACGTGATTCTGAGGAGGCTTGAAGAATTTTGTGGAATTTTTCTTGGATTTTGTGGAAACTTGTGGTGGTTCTGTGAGAGTTTTGTGGAATTTTGTGGGATATCGAGGAGATTTAAGGATTTTGAAGTTTTTTTCATGTATTTGTGGGAAGTTGTGGAGATTTTGTAAGATGTTTCTGGAATTCAGTTGGGTTTTGAGAAGATTTAGGGAATTTTGTGGCATATTTCTGGAATTCGGTATGGTTTTAAGGTGATTTAGGGAATTTTGAGGGATTTTCCTTGAATTTGATGGAAATTTGTGTAGATTTGGTGGGATGTTTCTAGAATTTGGTAGGGTATTGGAATGATTTAGGAAATTTTGTGGGATATTTCTGTAATTTTGTGGGGCTATTCAAGAATTTTGTGGTATTTTGAAAAGATTGAGCGAATTTTGTGTTGTTCTTCTTGAATTTTGTGGGAATTTGTGGAGATTTTATGGGGCGTTTCTGGAATTTGGTAGAGTTTTCAGAAGATTTAGGGAATTTGGAGGGATTTTTGTGGGACTTTGTGGGAATTTGTGGAGATTTTGTAAGGTGTGGAATTCAGTTGGATTTAGAGAAAATTTAGAGAATTTTGTGGCATATTCCTGGAATTTGGTATGGTTTTACGGTGATTTAGAGAATTTTGAGGGATTTTCCTTGAATTTGATGGAAATTAGTGGGGATTTTGTGGGATGTTTCTGGAATTTGGTAGGGTTATGTGAAGATTTTGTGAATTTTGTGGGATTTTCCAGGAATTTTGTGTATTTTTCCTGTGAATTGTGCGTGATTCTGAGGAGGCTTGAAGAATTTTGTGGGATTTTTCTTGGATTTTGTGGAAACTTGGGGAGGTTTTGTGGGAGTTTTGTGGAATTTTGTGAGATATTGAGGAGATTTAAAGATTTTGAGGGATTTTTCATGTATTTTGTGGGAATTTATGGAGATTTTGTAAGATGTTTCTGGAATTCAGTTGGCTTTTGAGAAAATTTAGAGAATTTTGTGGCATATTCCTGGAATTTGGTATGGTTTTAAGGTGATTTAGGGAATTTTGAGGGATTTTCCTTGAATTTGATGGAAATTTGTGTAGATTTGGTGGGATGTTTCTAGAATTTGGTAGGGTTTTGGAATGATTTAGGAAATTTTGTGGGATATTTCTGTAATTTTGTGGGGCTATTCAAGAATTTTGTGGTATTTTGAAAAGATTGAGGGAATTTTGTGTTGTTCTTCTTGAATTTTGTGGGAATTTGTGGAGATTTTATGGGGCGTTTCTGGAATTTGGTAGAGTTTTCAGAAGATTTAGGGAATTTTGAGGGATTTTTGTGGGATTTTGTGGGAATTTGTGGAGATTTTGTAAGGTGTGGAATTCAGTTGGATTTAGAGAAAATTTAGAGAATTTTGTGGCATATTCCTGGAATTTGGTATTGTTTTAAGGTGATTTAGGGAATTGTGTGGTATTACTCTTAAATTTGATGGAAATTAGTTGGGATTTTGTGGGATGTTTCTGGAATTTGGTGGGGTTTTGAGAAGATTTTGAGAATTTTGTGTGGATTTTCCTAGAATTTTGTGTATTTTCCTGTGAATTGTGCGAAATTCTGAGGAGGCTTGAAGAATTTTGTGGAATTTTTCTTGGATTTTGTGGAAACTTGTGGAGGTTTTGTGTGAGTTTTGTGGAATTTTGTGGGATATTGAGGAGATTTAAGGATTTTGAGGTTTTTTTCATGTATTTTGTGGGAAGTTGTGGAGATTTTGTGGGATGTTTCTGGAATTCAGTTGGGTTTTGAGAAGACTTAGGGAATTTTGTGGGATTTTTCAGGAATTTTGTTGGATATTGAGGAGATTTTGTGGGACGTTTCTGGAGTTTCAGTTGGGTTTTGAGAAGATTTAGGGAATTTTGTGGCATATTCCTGGAATTTGGTATGGTTTTAAGGTGATTTAGGGAATTTTGAGGGATTTTCCTTGAATTTGATGGAAATTTGTGTAGATTTGGTGGGATGTTTCTAGAATTTGGTAGGGTATTGGAATGATTTAGGAAATTTTGTGGGATATTTCTGTAATTTTGTGGGGCTATTCAAGAATTTTGTGGTATTTTGAAAAGATTGAGGGAATTTTGTGTTGTTCTTCTTGAATTTTGTGGGAATTTGTGGAGATTTTATGGGGCGTTTCTGGAATTTGGTAGAGTTTTCAGAAGATTTAGGGAATTTGGAGGGATTTTTGTGGGATTTTGTGGGAATGGGTGGAGATTTTGTGGGTCATTGCTGTGAATTGGTATGGTTTTGAAATGATTTAGGGAATTTTGTGGGACTTCTCTGGAATTTTGTGGGATTTTTCAAGAATTTTGTGGGATTCTGAGGTGACTTGAAGAATTTTGAGGGATTTTTCAAGGATTTTGTGGGAATTTGTGGAGATTTTGTGGGAGGTTTCTGGAATTCAGTTGGGTTTTCATAAGATTTAAGGAATTTTGTGGCATATTCCTGGAATTTGTTATGGTTTTAAGGTGATTTAGGGAATTGTGTGGGATTACTCTTAAATTTGATGGAAATTAGTGGGGATTTTGTGGGATGTTTCCGGAATTTGGTGGGGTTTTGAGAAGATTTTGAGAATTTTGTGGGATGTTCCCAGAATTTTGTGTATTTTCCTGTGAATTGTGCGAAATTCTGAGGAGGCTTGAAGAATTTTGTAGAATTTTCTTGGATTTTGTGGAATCTTGGGGAGGTTTTGTGGGAGTTTTGTGGGACTTTGTGGGATATTGAGGAGATTAAAGGATTTTGAGTTTTTTTTCATGTATTTTGTGGGAATTTGTGGAGATTTTGTGGGATGTTTCTGGAATTCAGTTGGGTTTTGAAAAAATTTAGGGAATTTTGTGGCATGTTCCTGGAATTTGGTATGGTTTTAAGGTGATTTAGGGAATTTTGAGGGATTTTCCTTGAATTTGATGGAAATGTGTGTAGATTTGGTGGGATGTTTCTAGAATTTGGTCGGGTTTTGGAATGATTTAGGAAATTCTGTGCGATATTTCTGTAATTTTGTGGGGCTATTCAAGAATTTTGTGGTATTTTGAAAAGATTGAGCGAATTTTGTGTTGTTCTTCTTGAATTTTGTGGGAATTTGTGGAGATTTTATGGGGTGTTTCTGGAATTGGGTAGAGTTTTCAGAAGATTTAGGGAATTTTGAGGGATTTTTGTGGGATTGTGTGGGAATGGGTGGAGATTTTGTGGGACATTCCTGTGAATTGGTATGGTTTTGAAATGATTTAGGGAATTTTGTGGGACTTCTCTGGAATTTTGTGGGATTTTTCAAGAATTTTGTGGGATTCTGAGGTGACTTGAAGAATTTTGAGGGATTTTTCAAGGATTTTGTGGGAATTTTGTGGAATTTTGTGTGATGTTTCTTCAATTTGGTAAGGGTTTGAAAAGATTGAGTGAATTTTGGGGATTTTTCAGTGATTTTGTGTATTTTTCCTGTGAATTGTGTGGGATTTTGATGAGGCTTGAAGAATTTTGTGGAATTTTTCTTGGATTTTGTGGAAACTTGTGGAGGTTTTGTGGGATTTTTGTGGAATTTTGTGAGATATTGAGGAGATTTAAGGATTTTGAGGGATTTTTCATGTATTTTGTGGGAATTTGTGGAGATTTTGTGGGAGGTTTCTGGAATTCAGTTGGGTTTTCATAAGATTTAAGGAATTTTGTGGCATATTCCTGGAATTTGTTATGGTTTTAAGGTGATTTAGGGAATTGTGTGGGATTACTCTTAAATTTGATGGAAATTAGTGGGGATTTTGTGGGATGTTTCCGGAATTTGGTGGGGTTTTGAGAAGATTTTGAGAATTTTGTGGGATGTTCCCAGAATTTTGTGTATTTTCCTGTGAATTGTGCGAAATTCTGAGGAGGCTTGAAGAATTTTGTAGAATTTTCTTGGATTTTGTGGAATCTTGGGGAGGTTTTGTGGGAGTTTTGTGGGACTTTGTGGGATATTGAGGAGATTAAAGGATTTTGAGTTTTTTTTCATGTATTTTGTGGGAATTTGTGGAGATTTTGTGGGATGTTTCTGGAATTCAGTTGGGTTTTGAAAAAATTTAGGGAATTTTGTGGCATGTTCCTGGAATTTGGTATGGTTTTAAGGTGATTTAGGGAATTTTGAGGGATTTTCCTTGAATTTGATGGAAATGTGTGTAGATTTGGTGGGATGTTTCTAGAATTTGGTCGGGTTTTGGAATGATTTAGGAAATTCTGTGCGATATTTCTGTAATTTTGTGGGGCTATTCAAGAATTTTGTGGTATTTTGAAAAGATTGAGCGAATTTTGTGGTGTTCTTCTTGATTTTTGTGGGAATTTGTGGAGATTTTATGGGGTGTTTCTGGAATTGGGTAGAGTTTTCAGAAGATTTAGGGAATTTTGAGGGATTTTTGTGGGATTGTGTGGGAATGGGTGGAGATTTTGTGGGACATTCCTGTGAATTGGTATGGTTTTGAAATGATTTAGGGAATTTTGTGGGACTTCTCTGGAATTTTGTGGGATTTTTCAAGAATTTTGTGGGATTCTGAGGTGACTTGAAGAATTTTGAGGGATTTTTCAAGGATTTTGTGGGAATTTTGTGGAATTTTGTGTGATGTTTCTTCAATTTGGTAAGGGTTTGAAAAGATTGAGTGAATTTTGGGGATTTTTCAGTGATTTTGTGTATTTTTCCTGTGAATTGTGTGGGATTTTGATGAGGCTTGAAGAATTTTGTGGAATTTTTCTTGGATTTTGTGGAAACTTGTGGAGGTTTTGTGGGATTTTTGTGGAATTTTGTGAGATATTGAGGAGATTTAAGGATTTTGAGGGATTTTTCATGTATTTTGTGGGAATTTGTGGAGATTTTGTGGGAGGTTTCTGGAATTCAGTTGGGTTTTCATAAGATTTAAGGAATTTTGTGGCATATTCCTGGAATTTGTTATGGTTTTAAGGTGATTTAGGGAATTGTGTGGGATTACTCTTAAATTTGATGGAAATTAGTGGGGATTTTGTGGGATGTTTCCGGAATTTGGTGGGGTTTTGAGAAGATTTTGAGAATTTTGTGGGATGTTCCCAGAATTTTGTGTATTTTCCTGTGAATTGTGCGAAATTCTGAGGAGGCTTGAAGAATTTTGTAGAATTTTCTTGGATTTTGTGGAATCTTGGGGAGGTTTTGTGGGAGTTCTGTGGGATTTTGTGGGATATTGAGGAGATTAAAGGATTTTGAGTTTTTTTTCATGTATTTTGTGGGAATTTGTGGAGATTTTGTGGGATGTTTCTGGAATTCAGTTGGGTTTTGAAAAAATTTAGGGAATTTTGTGGCATGTTCCTGGAATTTGGTATGGTTTTAAGGTGATTTAGAGAATTTTGAGGGATTTTCCTTGAATTTGATGGAAATTAGTGGGGATTTTGTGGGATGTTTCTGGAATTTGGTAGAGTTTTGTGAAGATTTAGGGAATTTTGTGGGATTTTCCAGGAATTTTGTCTATTTTTCCTGTGAATTCTGTGGGATTCTGAGGAGGCTTTAAGAATTTTGTGATATTTTTCTTAAATTTTGTGGGAACATTTGTGGGGATTTTGCGGGGTTTTGTGGAATTTTGTGGGATATTGAGGAGATTTAAGGATTTTGAGGGATTTTTCATGTATTTTGTGGATATTTGTGGAGATTTTGTGATATTTTTTTCAAAATTTGTGGGGCTTTACTGGGATTTTTTGGGATGTTGTGAAAATGTCCAGAATTTTCTGTGATTTTTATGGAATTTTGTGGAATTTTTTTTGAATGTTGTGGAATATCTTCTATTTTGTATAATTTTGAGGAGAACTGAAGAATTCTGAGGGATTTTTCTTAGATTTTGTGGAGATTTCTTAAGGTGTTCCTGGAATTTAGTAGGGTTTTGAGGAGATGTAGGGATTTTTGAGGGATTTCTTTTGAATTTTGTGGTAATTTGTGGGGATTTTGTGGGATGTTTCTGGAACTTTAAGGGAATTTTCTGGGATTTTGTCGGATTCTGCAGAGAATTGACGAATTATCAGGAATTTTTCTTAGATTTTGTGGAAATTTGTCGAGGTTCTGTGGGATGTTTCTGGAATTCATTTGGGTTTTGAGAAGACTGAAGGAATTTAGAGGGATTTTTCATGAATTTTGGAGAAATTGGTGGAGATTCTGTGGGATCTTTCTGGAATTTGGTGGGATTTTTGTGGTATTTTGTGGGATATTGAGGAGATTCAGAGATTTTTGTGGGATTTTTCTTGAATTTTGTGGACAATTTTGGAGATTTTCTGGGATGTTTCTGGAATTCAGTTGGGTTTTCTGTAGATTTAGGGAGTTTTGTGGGATGTTTCTGGAATTTTTCTGGGTATTGAGGAGATTTTGTTGGATGTTTCTGGACTTCTGTGGGGCTTTTCAAGAATTTTGTGGTATTTGGAAAAGATGTTGCGAATTTTGTGGTGTTTTTCTTGAATTTTGTGGGAATTTGTGGAGATTTTATGGGGCGTTTCTGGAATTTGGTGGGGTTTTTTGAAGATTTTGTGAATTTTGTAGTATTTCTCAGGAATTTTGTGTATTTTTCCTGTGAAATGTGTGGGATTCTGAGGAGGCTTGAAGAATTTTGTGGAATTTTTCTTCGATTTTGTGAACATTTGTGGAGATTTTGTGAGATTTTTGTGGAATTTTGTGAGATTCTGAGGCGACTTGATGTTTTTTGAGGGATTTTTCTTGAATTTTGTGGGAATTTGTGGAGATTTTGAGGGATGTTTCTGCAATTTGGTAAGGGTTTGAGGAGATTTTATGAATTTTGGGGATTTTTCAGAAATTTTGTGTATTTTTCCTTAAATTGTGTGGGATTCTGAGGAGGCTTGAAGAATTTTGTGGAATTTTTCTTGGATTTTGTGGAAAATTGCGGAGGTTTTGTGTGATTTTTGTGGAATTTTGTGGGATGTTGAGGAGATTGAAGAGTTTTGAGGTTTTTTTCATGTATTTTGTGGGTATTTGTGGAGATTTTGTGGGATGTTTCTGGAATTCAGTTGGGTTTTGAGAAGACTTAGGGAATTTTGTAGGATTTTTCAGGAATTTTGTGTGGGTATTGAGGAGATTTTGTGGGACGTTTCTGGAATTTGTTGGGTTTTGAGAAGATTTAGGGAATTTTGAGGCATATTCCTGGAATTTGGTTTAGTTTTAAGGTGATTTAGGGAATTTTGAGAAAATTTTCCTTGAATTTGATGGAAATTTGTGTAGATTTTGTGGGATGTTTCTGGAATTCAGTTTCGTTTTGAGAAGATTTAGGGAATTTTGTGGGATTTTTTTGTGGAGATATTGTGGGATATTGCGGAGATTTAGGGAATTTTGTGGGATTTTTGTGGAATTTTGTGGGAATTTGATGAGAATTTGTGGGACTTTTCTGTGAATTGGTATGATTTTGAAATGATTTAGGGAATTTTGTGGGACTTCTCTGGAATTTTGTGGGGTTTCTCAAGAATTTTGTGGGATTCTGAGGAGACTTGATGAATTTTGAGGGATTTTTCTTAGATTTTGTAGAAACTTGTGAAGGTTTTGTGTGATTTTTGTGGAATTTTGTGGGATATTGAGGAGATTTTCGCATTTTGAGGGACTTTTCATGTATTTTGTGGTTATTTGTGGAGATTATGTGGGAAGTTTCTGGAATTCAGTTGGGTTTTCAGAAGATTTAGGGAATTTTGTGGGACTTCTCTGGAATTTTGTGGAGCTTTTCAAGAATTCTGTGGTATTTTTGAAAATATTTAGGGAATTTTGTGGAGCTTTTATTGAATTTAGTAGGAAATTGTGGAGATTTTATGGGGCGTTTCTGGAATTTGGTAGAGTTTTCAGAAGATTCAGGGAATTTTGTGGGATTGTTGTGGGATTATTTTGGAATTTTGTGGGAATGGGTGGAGATTTAGTGGGATATTCCTTCAAATTGGTATGGTTTTGAAATTATTTAGGGACTTCTGTGGGACTTCTCTGGAATTTTGTGAGAATTTTCTAGAATTTTGTGGGATTCTTAGGAGACTTGAAGACTTTTGAAGAGTTTTTTTTAGATTTTGTGGAAATATTCTCAGATTTTGTGGGATTTTTGAGGAGATTTTGTTGGATATTGAAGCGATTTATGGATTTTGAGGGATTTTTCTTGAATTTTGTGGGAATTTGTATAGTTTTGTGGGATGATCTGGAATTTGGCAGTGTTTTCTGAATATTTAGGGAATTTAGTGGGATTTTTCTGGAACTTCGTGTATTTTTCTGGAATTTTGTGATATTTTGGGAAAATTTAAATAAATTTGAGGGATTTTTCTTGAAATTTGTGGAAATTGGTGGAGATTTTGTTCGATTTTTCTGGAATTTTGTGTGGCTTTTAAAGGATTTTGTTGGATTCTGAGGGGACTTGAAGGCTCGTCTCCCCTAGGAACACGCACGTACTGCCCGCCCGAGTGGATCGGCCTTCGCTGCTACCACGGCGATGGGGCGACCATCTGGTCCCTGGGCGTGCTGCTGTTTGAGATGGTGTGCGGGTACTTACCCTTGGAGAAGGAGCGAGACATCGTCTTGGGGCAGCTCTTCTTCCCGCAGGAGGCCTCTCCAGGTTGCTATGGGGCCTGAAGAAGGCAGGCTTTGGCAGGTGGCAGCGCGCAGCCCAGCCCGGCCCTCCCGCAGCTGCGCGGGACGTCCATGTGCCCTCAAGGGCCGGCTGCAGCAGGTGGCCCGTGGCAGGCTGGCTGTGGCACGCTTGGCTGAAGGAGGGGACGCTTGTCCTGCCGTGCCGCTCTCCCGCCAAGGCCAGCTCCCAGCACACGCAGCGTGGCCCGGCTTCTGCAGGCTCCGGGAGCAGCTGGGCAGGAGCCTTCTGCAAGTGAGCGCCGCTTTCTGCCTTCTCTCCCCAGAGTGCCAACATCTGATCCGCTGCTGTTTGTCCAAGCACCCCATGGATCGGCCACTGCTGGAGCAGATCTTCTACCACCCTTGGGTGTTGGGCGGCCATTTCTGATGCCTTGCCGCAGCCTCTGCAGCACCCAGTTCCCGTGTCCCACGCAGGACTGAGGGCCCAGGAAATAAAAGAACCTGAAACCCGGTGCGGGCTGGCAAGTCTGGTCCTTGTTAGCAACTTCAGCTAAGGGAACCTCTTGGCAAAAGGGGTAATCAGAGCGTTCCCTTCAGCCTTTGTCAAGCTTTTGGTGCCTTTCCTCCAGGTTGTCCCTCAAAATCAGAGAGGCGTAGAGCCTGCACCAGACCCCCAATTGGTGGGAGGCAGAGACTACTCCCAGGCCCCTCAAAACTGGAGGAGGATGGAGACAATCCCTGGGCCCACAACACTGAAGGGAGATAAATACCCGGCCCCCCCAAAATAAGAGATGGATGGAGCCCACAGCGGCCCCCAAGTCAGAGGGGGAAGGGGAGACTGCCAGCCCCCCTAAAGAGGAGGGGAATTGTGCCTGTGCCAACCCCACAAATTGCAAGGGGACAGAGAACAGCCCTGGCCTGTCAAAGGGCAAAGAGCGGCCGGGGACTGCCAGGATGGTGACAACACTGGCACCCCCCAAATCAGAGAGGGACAAAGAGCCCGCACAGGCTTCCCAGGAGAAGAAAGGGGGCAGCAAATATCCCCTGTTCCCCTAAGTTGGAGGGGCACAGACACAACACCCACCCCCCCCTATAGTGGAGGGGGACAGACACAAAAGACCCCACAAAAAGAGCATGGGGAACCAAGAGCACTGCCGGCCCCACAAAAGTAAGGAGGATGGAGAAACTCCGCATCTGTCTTTGTTTTGGAAGACAGGATTCTGTTAGGGAGGGCAGCGGGCTCCTCTGGAATGAAAATGTAGATCCCCTCCTTCTGAATCATTATAATTTTGAACTCAAGGGGCTCTCAGACAGAGATCTGTGGATAGGAATAGCAGTTCTTTACTGTATACACACTTTAGCGTGTATAACGAGGCACACAAACAACAATAACTACAGTGTTAACAACAAAACAGAACCAGGGACCCCGTGACAGCCTTCTCGGCCGGGACAGGAAAGGATGGAGGAGAGGCTTTTCTTCACAAACCCCCTCGGGTTGGCAGTCAGTGCCAGTGCTCCTGCAGGGCTCTGAGGAACACTCAGCTGGAACAGCAGGGATGAGCTGAGATCCTGGGCCGGTGGCTGAGGTAGATCAGCAGCTCCGTGGCGGTGCCTGGCACTGCCACACGTCCCAGCAGGACAGGGGGTGTGAGGCCACCAAGGAAGAGGGAAGAAGGAGAAACAGCAGCTCCGTCTGGGTGATGGCGAATTCCCTTTTCTCCTCAGCAACAGCTCCCAGCAAAGTGTCCTTCTCTGAAGCTGAAGAAGCTGCTAAACTGTGCCCACCCTTTTCCTGCCCCCTTTCCCCCTGGACCCAACCAAACTCTTTTTGTTTCTCAAGTACCACCCGCAGTCAGGTTTTCCCCGCAACTAATGCGTAAAAATTCCACAGTTTTGCCAGAACAAAAAGAAGGAAACCTAACCCCCAACAGCTTCTCATCTCCATCTCTTTGCACTCCAAAAGCCAGGAGGGATCGATCTGTCACCTCAAAACCACTCAATCCCACTGAAAACAGCTCCATTTTACCCCAAAAGTGCTCAATCCCAACTCAAAAGGGCTTGTTCCACCTCAGAAAATCTCAATCCCACACTAAAATTACTCAGTTCCACCCCTGCCAGGTGAGATGGAGGTGGAAGATGTTCTGGTTTAGGGCAAATTTGGAAGAAAACCTCTGAATGGGGTCCATCTAAAAAGCAAATTAAAGTTGCCCCTCATCCGAATATTTCAGGAAAATTATTTTCTAGGAGAAAAGTGGAAAAATGCAGTTTACTTAACAATCAAAGTATCTACAAGCATGAGCAAGATGAATAGTATTAAAGAATAAATCCTCTGGCTGTTTGAAGAGATGGCAAAGCCAGAAAAGTCCTTTCCATGGGGTGTAGCTCAGCTCACTCAGTCTCTTATCAGTTCCTCCAGCGCTGGAAAGGGCCCAGGCCCAGGCCCCCGTGGGCCACAGCCGTGAGCTCCCGGGGTTTGTCTGGGTTCTCAGTCCAGAGCAGCTTTGAACAGATCCAAGGAAAAAGACAAAAAACACTCTGGGGAACTCCTGTGCCTCAGCTAGCTAAAAACCAACTAAACTAAACTAAAAACTAACTAAAAAGGAAACTGAACTGAAGTGCCTAGAAGCAAAGGAGAGCTCTGTCCCACTGTCTGTCCCTGCTGCAGACAACACAGGCCAGGGAAGCGTGCGGGGCACTGAGTGCCATTTCTGCAAACAAACTGCAGCTTCTTCTTCCCCCCCTTGGCTCTCAGAGCCAGTCTTGAAGGTGCAGAACTTAATAGGCAGCAGAAACAGAACAGACACCTGGGGATCCAAGGATCACAAAGTCACCCCAGGCCAGAAGGAGGTTGGGAGAAGTGGGATCCACATTTGGAGCGGTGGGATGGGGATTGTGTGGGGCTGGCTGGCTGGGCTGTATTGGATAGGAAATCAAACTTTCAGAGTTCCTGATTTCTGTCCCATTCATTTTCAGTCAGGTGCAGCTCTGTTTACAGAGTGTCGCTGTGGCGCTCGAGACGGACACACGACGCAGCGAGGTTGGCATGGCAAGAGCAATCTTTATTGTTCAGAAGCTGCTTTTCAATGATTCACAGTGGGGGCTGGGTAACCTGGTGATTCAGAGATCCTGGCCATCCTTTGGAGGCAAGATACATTTTTCTAAGAGAGAGAAAAGTACCACTCCCAGAAATCTTTGAGTAAGTTATGTTAAACTGTTACACTCCATTGCTGTTCTCCTCTGCCACCCCACCCCAATACCTGTATCCCAGTTTTCCCCCAGCCCCTCTCCTCCCCTATAAATACCCCAGTTTATCCCCAGTTCCACAGAGCTGCTGTCACTGGCTCCCTTGGCCGAGGGCCCGGCTGTAATAAAGGCCAGTTCTCTGCGGAACGCCACACAGCGCTCTGCTCTCTCCCTCCGTGTCGCCTGCACGCTGCCGCTGAGCTGAGCTGAGCTGAAATCACTCGCCGGGCAGAGGACGTGTCTGTGCCCCGGGCAGCCCAACCGCGGACCGCTTTTCCGGGAGTCGCGGCACCCCTGCCGCCTCCACCGCCGCGGCAACCTATGAGAAAGCACAGCTGGGTTCTGCTCAGGCCATTTCAAACTACCTGGGCTATTTGGGACTTGCCCTTGCAAAGGCAGCATCTCAGGAAAAGTCCAAGTTTCTCTTCATGGACTCCCAGGATGTGTTGCCTTGGAAGGGACCTTAAAGCTCCTCTTGTTCCAACTCTCAGCACACTCACGACACCTTCCCCTAGACCAGCTTGCTCCAAGCCCCATCCAACCTGGCCTTCAACCCTTCCAAGGGTCAGACAATCACAGCTTCTCTGCAACCTGGTCTATTCCAGCCACATCTAAAATCATACCCAACTTAGCAGCCTCAGAGATAGATGTCTATTCCATAGCTACATTTATCTAGGAAAGAAATATGGCAAAACTTGTTTGCATCTGACTTTGCAAAATCAACACGAGCTCTTCAGAAATGGCTGCCACCCACCCACTTTTCTTATTTTTGCCCATTTGGTGGAACATTTGCATTCTCTTGTTGTTTGGAGCAGTATTTTAATGTATCTGGCTGAGGCTGCTTCAAATAGTCCAGCGAGATACCAGGGTGTGAGGGGTGGAAAACTGAGCTCTTACACATCCAGTACTTCTGTTGTTGGAAGTCTTCAATCCCACCTCTCTGCTGGGATGAAATAGGTGCAACTCATCCAATTTCTAAAGTATCGTGCATCAAGCTGACACTATTTGAAGACTTCAAAATAAAAAAGCCAATTGAAACAAACCTCTGCTCCTTTCCATTTTCTCTGTTCCACAGTTTAGGACAGAAGACAGGAGAGAAAGATTGTTTTGGCAACAATGTTTTCAGGACTCTAAAAAGAATATCAAAACCGCTCTGCCACACTCTCAGCTGCTGCAGTGCCAAAAAGCACTGGCTGGCTTTGCTCACAGACTCACAATTGTGGTGGCATTTCTACCACACCACAGGACAGTGATTTCTTTGTTTTTCTCCTGGAAATACCTACAGCACTTCTGCGTAGCAAGGGAAACATGAGCCTCTTTTAGTGGCCCTTGAAACTGGACATGTGAAATGAGGTACACAAAGCCACAGGCCAGCTGAACCTTGGGATCTCTGAATGGGTCTTCACATTCTTCCCAGGAAGATGAATGGCAATCACTATTTTGGCAGGGAAACTGCATCAGCTGGCAATTTGGTGTAGAAAATGTGCTTTCTGCTCCTCTCAGAGCCAAAACTCCTACCCATTTCTTGCAAGTCCTTCTTTGATAAGGACCATGTTCAACTGAGCGACAGTGAAGCCAAATGGCAATCCAGGAATCAATTGTCCTGTACACAATCTCCTCCATCCACGTGGAAGGTTACTCATGGGCACACAGGAGGAAGGAAGGAAGCCAAATGCATCATTGGACATAAAGTCAGACGTGTTGAGGGATGAAGAAATCTTGCAGAGCTATGGAAAGCTCCCCTGAAAAGCCAGTTCAGGGAGAGCCTGAGCTGTTTTGTGCTTCTAGGCCTGAAGATGCTCAGGATCTTTCCCAGATGCTCAGCAGGCAGCAGGATTGTGCCTGAATCTGGCTCTGGAAATGCCAGTGCCTCAACTGAGAGCTGTGGCAATGATTTCCATTGCATGGAGAGGGGCCACAGTCCTGCAAGAGTCTTTCAGCAGAGCAAACAGCAGCCTGGAGGGTGGGCAATGCTGCATCTGTACCACTGCATGCTCATCCTTCACCGTAATGCAGAGCTGCCCTCAAAGGTGCCATGGATCACGTTTTAGATTTCTCCTGTTGGATATATTTTGGAGAAGTTGCTCTAGGTGGCTTTGGATGGTGATCCTGTAGGAAGCAGCGATTTGCCTGCTGTGATATCCTTACAACTAATCCTAACTTCTCATTGCCTTTGGTTTTATTTGGGGGTTTTTATCTATTGGTTTGATTGGTTTCTTTGGGTTTGTTTGTTTGTGTTTTTGTCTGTTTTGGTTTGAGTTTTTTTCTTTTTTAAAAATGACTGGTGAAGTTGGCACAGCCCAACTCCAGAAGACGTAAACCAGGCTTGACTTTCCAGAAATGACTTTTGGCTGGCTTTAGCTGCATTCCCCAGGATCAGGATCCCCAGTAGATATTTCCAGGTTTTGCTCTGCATCATCAGCTTGCCCTGACTTTGCTCAGTGTTTCACCAATGGAGAAGACAATGGATATTTTGCCAAACCTCCTTTCAAACAACAAAATATGGGGCAGGACGACAGAAAAGAAGAAAAGAAAATCTTCGCCACTTACAACAGAGCCAGAGTGCCACCATTTTCCCCTCCACTTTTATTTATTTTCTGCATTTAGAGGCAAAGCTTCCATCTCCAGAAGCTTCCATCTCTCACTTCCTGATGCTCTTTGCTACCCTTTAGCCTTCACCCCCCACGCATCGGACTGCTGTCCATGTGGGGCTGGGGATGCTCAGCCTGGAAAGAGAAGGTGCTGGCAAGGCCTCCCTGCAGCTCTAGGAAAGATGGGCACAGAGAGGAGAAGCCTTTCAACTGCAGGAGTGAGATTGAAGTTGCATCTAATGAAGCTGCTCTTTTCCACTCAGGCTGCTGGGGCACTGGCCCAGGCTGTGCACACAGCCTGGGGATGCTCCATCCTTGGCAACATCCAAGGCCAGCTGGGAGCAGGGCTCTGAGCAACCTGTTCTGGGGGAAGATTGCTCAGCGAGGAACAAGATGGTCTTTAGGGTCCCTTCCAAGCCCAGCCACCCAGGGATTCCATCATTCTATGGTCTCCGTTGTCCTCTTCAGCCTGGGCCTGGGCTCCTGGCAGTGATGTCACAGTGCACGCTCCAGCTAGAACTTCCAGCATCCAGCAACGGCCACAACACAACCTGTGATTGCCTCGTTGTGTCAGGACGCTCTTCACCCTGCTCCAAGCCAACCCCTGTCACCTTGTTTGTCACCAGCTACCCGATACCGTCCTCAGTCCTGAAAGCTCCCCATTCCTTGGATTTTGCTGCCCATCCCTGCAGGATGTCTGCATTTATTCCAAAGAAGGTATGGTACAATTCCATGGAGGTGGACACCCCGCAGCTGCCTGGGTGGGCTGGAGCTGTGTGGGACAGTGTGGGAACGGGACCCCACTCTGAGATTTTGCTACCTCTGCAGGCTGTCATGGACAGAGAGGAGGAGATGGAGGTGGATACACAGATGGATATAGAAGAGAAAATGGAAGTGGATGAAGAGGACACCAGAGAGGAAGAAATGGAGGTGGAAATTGGTGACTACGTTGAGTTGATGGATGTTGATACAAAAGACGAGGAGGAGGACATGGTCTTGGGATGAAGACCGATGCCAGCAGTAGAAGAGGCAGGTGCTCCCCACGGGCAGAGCGGGTCCCCTGCTGCCAGGCTGGGGCTGGGCTGGGCACTCCCTGCTCAGGGACACGCTAGCCCATGCACTGGATTCTGGTGGCCATCCCTGGCCTGGCCTGGCCTTGCTTTGGGCCACACAAGCCCTGTTCCAGTGCCTGGGCCACAGCCCCCAGCCCCAGCCAGGCTCACTTCTGGCAGCAGAGTCCCCCTGTGCCAGTGTCCCAGCCCGGGAGCACATGGAACACCCCTCCATGCCTGACTGCACTGACCGTGCTACTTGTTTTTCTTCCAGGACTGAGGGACATCCCGAACAGAGATGCCACCCTTCTGTACATACGTTTTGGAGTTGTTGTGCTCAGGATAGATGTTTTAGGGTTTGCTTAAGTTTTTTGTAAATACGTTTCATATAGTTTTGTTAGATAAGTTCTTAAGTTAATAGGTTCTATAGTTTGTTGTTGTTGTTGTTACAAATATTCTGACAATGTAAATATGTTGTGTAGTTCATTCTTGTTCCTTTTCTTCTACAAATAAACATTCTTTGTTTTTCACACCCCAGTTCTCTTTGCATTTGCTTCGGGCACATTTGCAAAGTTGTGCTTTCCACTCACTCCAGGTTCCCAGGGCTGGATGTCCCGGAGGGAGCTGGCACAGCCACCCCAGCAGTGGCTCCCTGTGCACAGGGGGTCCCACTGACAGAGCTCACCCTCTCCTTGCAGTTTCTCTGGACACACTTGGGAGCTGGAGGGGCAAATCCCAGTGGGCCCTGTCCCATGGCATCCCACATGGGAGCAGGGCTCAGCCTCATCCATGGCTCTTCCCTGGCTAGCCCCAGGGCTAAGGAGGCTGCACTGGGCTGCGGGCAGCCTGCTTCCTGGGCACCCTGAGGGGCTGGAGCCAGCCTGGAGGGAGCCTCAGCACAGGGGCCTCTGGCCTACATGCACCAACATTTCCTTTGGAAACCCCCTCTGTCACCACACTCTGCTACAAGCACAACATCAATTGTTCCTCCTACTTCAAGGGGAGACATTAATTGGCATAAATTTGTCCCTTGGACTTTCTAGCACAGCAAATGGCAGCGCTTGCAATCCCTCTTCTGCACTCCCTGCTCAGGCACCAAAACATTGGAACCTGCCAGAACATCTTGAATTAGCACCAGCCTGCAGAGAGCTACAGGGGGAGAACCTACCCCCAACCACACAGGGACATTGATGGGCTGGGGCAGAGCTGAAACGAAAGTATTTTAATGCCAAGAGACAGGATTTTTTATTGCTGAATTCATTCTCCCACAACAAGAATGAAAGCTTTCAGTCTCCTCACCTGCCACACATGTCTATTGCCAAGGTTTGCTTCTGGGTTACCACTGACTTTTATTCATCTCTTCACAACTCTGAAGCTCTTCCTGCCTAAGGTGCAGAGATGATATTTCAGAGCCAGATGAACTCAGCACAGCTTGTGAAACACGCAGGATTTCCAGACCCAGAGATTCAGGCCATGCAAACTGATACTTTTTTGTCTCTGTGCAAATATCACTGGAAGGATGTCGGTGATGTACCACACACTTCTCAGAGCTGTCCCTTCGATCCAGCTCTCCCCAGTCACTTCACACACTTCACTCCAAGCAGGTTCTGATCGAGTTCAGTAGCACATGGGATTTCATCCTGGCTTTTCTTCATTTTCTCCTGAGCTGTCTCCAGACACAGTGTGTGGGCACTGCAGCAGCATGAACGGGGCACCTCCCTGACACTGAGATTCATGTCACAACTTTTCATCAAAAGCAGCAAAGAAATGATTCCCACTGGGTCCCACACGGCTCCCTGGCAACTTTGTGCTGCTGCAGCTCCAGCATCAGCTCTGGTACACAGGAATTTCAGGTGGAGACACACCGAAGGAATCAGCCATTCCCAGAGAAGAAACATCTGTTTGAGTGGCCCAAATCCCCACAACACTGCAGACTCTGGTGACCCACACTCTGCATTTGCACTTCAGCCTCTGTGCCTCACTTTTCCTCTCACTGAAGTCCCCCCAGTTTCCCTCATGCTCAGATTCCCAAGAGAATTCAAAGCAGCATTAGGAGCAGGGATAGGTGATGGGAGCTGTCCCAAGGCTCGACCAAATTTCTCAGGCCTGACAATTCTAGCCAAGGACAGAGGAAAAAGCTGCATGAAAGAGGTGTGAAATCAAAGCAGGAATCAAATTTAGGTAGAATGAGAGAAGCTGAAGAGCTTTTCAATGTTTGCAACAAGATTAGAAGCTCCAGGCACAGGAGGGATGGGACATTTTCCCCACTCTAACAACTCTGTGATGCAAATTGATGCTCAAATCCTTCTCCCCAGCTCTGGGACTTGTTCAGCCCCCAACATGGTGCTTAATTTTTCAAGCATAGTGGAAGCTGGTCAGAGAGGTGGCTTGCAAATCAAAATCACAGCGGACAGCTTGGAAGCAGCAGCCAGAGCAAAGAGAGGCAGAGCCTGGCCCTGGGGTGCAGCACAGCCACACAACACATGCCTGAAACTCTAAGACATGAAGGAATTTGCCACAGGAGATAGAGAAGGTGTCGCTATCCCTCTCCTCGGTGGGACCCCTCTGTCCCACCCCCCGTGGTGCGAGCCAGCTCGTCTCTGGGCACAGGCGGCGGAGGGGATCCTGGAGTGGATACAACACGGACTCAAAGTATCAAGACACAGGAGGCTCAAACTTGCTGGAATAATCCCGGGTTTATTGTCTGTGTTCCATCCGGGGCAAGAGAGAGACCGAAATGCTCAGGGTCTTATCTCTTATACCAGGGGGCAGGGGTGATTAGGGGATGCAGGAAGGTCACAGCCAATGGGAAGGGGGAAGGGAAAGAAGGTTCTCAGGTAGGAACTAACATTACACAACCCAGAGGTGAGTTTTACCCTTGGGAGGTACCAAGATTTTTAGATGCACTACAACACCTCACCCTTTTCTGTTATATGAAAATGAAAAACATGGATTTGAGTAAGAGGTAGGTTATTTCTACAAAAAGAAAAAAAGAGGAACAGAAATTTTTTAAAACATAATCACAGCTAAAGTATGCAGGTCAGAGGCTAGAGAGGTTTCTTCTTGCTCTCTTCAGCGGCGTCTTCTCTTGGAAGCAACAGCCACTTGCTTCTCCTTTTTTCTTGCTGGTGCTGGATTCTTTGGAACAAAAGGTTTTACAAATTTCTGAGGAATCCATCGGGGGCCTGAAGGGGTGGAGACACACACGTAACCACGCCCCCAGGTGACAAGTTCATAGGGACCCTTGGTCTGCCAAGTTTCAGGGTCTCTGATTAAAACCGGTGGATGTTGTGACAATTTAAACTGACCACCAATGTTAAAATGCCGGGTTACAGGAGGATTCATGTTTTCAAATGAGCAGTTTAGGAAGTTAATGGTAAACAGAGATTTACAGAGTTTCTGCTGCGGAGACATCCACACTGCTTCACTGCCTTGCCTGGCTAGAACTTGTTTGAGCGTCTGGTGGGTACGCTCGATTACAGCCTGACCTGTGGGGGAGTGCGGGATGCCAGTTTTATGTTCCACTCCCCACTGCTGGACAAATTCCAGGAACTCCTTGGATTTATACGCTGGGCCATTATCTGTTTTAATTTCTTTAGGGATTCCCAATGCAGAAAAGGCCTGTACTAAATGTTGTTTAGCATGCACAGACTTTTCTCCTGCGTGAGCAGAGGCATACACCACTCCTGAGTATGTATCAATACTCACATGTACATACTTAAGGCGGCCAAAACTGGGGATGTGAGTGATATCTGTTTGCCACACCTCAAAGCTCTTAAGGCCTCGGGGATTAACCCCCAGGCCTAATGATGGCACTGCCTGGAGCTGACAATTGGGACAGGTAGCCACGATGGCTTTAGCCTGGTCCCGTGTCAGCTGGAACTGACGGATCAGTCCTGGCACATTTTGATGGTATTGCTGGTGACTTATTTTTGCCTGCTGAAACACATCAGGGAGACATACTTTTTCCGCTGGGGCAGCAAGGGAATCAGCCCTCCGGTTTCCCTCAGCAATTTCACCTGGCAATGGTGTATGCGCCCTTATATGCATTACATAGAAAGGTTGTTCTCTATTTGAGACCAAGTAAATCAGTTTTGAAAGCAATCTAAAGAGATGTTCGTTCTCAATGTCTTTGAGAACTGCCTGTTCCGCTCTGGACACCACTCCTGCTACGTAGGCTGAGTCAGTAACTAAATTAATTGGTTCTGAAAATTTCTCAAAGGCTCTCACGACTGCAGCTAGTTCAGCTATCTGGGGTGACCCCTCTACAAACTCAACATCAGCTTCCCAAAGCTGAGTCTGTGGATTTCTCCAAGTCATCACCGACTTGTGGGACGTCCCAGATGCATCAGTGAACACTGTGAGCGCCTTGAGTGGCCTTCGGCTCCTTTTCTCACGAGGAATGAGATGGAATTCCTCATGAAACAATTTGTGTGATGGTGCATTAACTGAAATCTGCCCACTATAGCTGTCCAGAGCTAACTGGAGGTTAGCATTGCTCTGCAGCAGATGCTCAAACATCTCTTTGGTCAGTCTCTCAGGGGAGTGTTTGCCTTCTCCAGAGAGCCTGACTGGGAGGTGAATACACATAAAGTCACAACCTGCTAGTTCTCGCAGCCTTACCCTGGCCTTTTGAATCAGCTGAGCCATCAGCTCTTGTGGCTTGGTGATAGTTTTGGGCCTTTGATGAGAGAGGAAGACCCACTCTATGATTAAGAGTGCATCTCTCTGCCCCTCAGCCCATTGGAATATTAACCCATGTAGGTGTGGTAACTTCCCCAGGACAATAAATTTGAAAGGCAGCTCAGGTTTGAAGCGGTGTGCCTGTCTTTCTGTCAAGGCCTTTTGTGCCTTTTCAATTACAGTTTTTGCTTCTGGAGTCAGCTCCCTGGGAGACAGTAACTCTCTCTCCCCTTTCAATAAATTGAGTAGGGGACTCAGGTCCTCATTTGTGAGACCTAGCCATGGTCTGACCCAGTTTAGTGACCCACATAGAGAATGGAGATCTGCTAGAGTTTTAGGATTACCAATAATTTCCAATTTTTGTGGAACAACAGTCCGTGCAGTAATTTCCAGGCCCAGGTATTTCCAAGGTGGCATCCTTTGAACTTTGTCTTCCTGCAACTGAAATCCAGCAGAGGTTAAAACTTTAACCACTAGGTCAAGGGTATCTTTCAGTATGTTGTTATTGGGACATGAAATTAAAATATCATCCATGTAATGCAAAATGATAGCTTCTCTCTTTTCAGCATGCACTGAGGACAGCAATGACCCCACATACCACTGGCAGATGAAAGGGCTGGCTTTCATCCCCTGAGGTAATACTGTCCAGTGGTACCGTTTCATTGGAGCTTCCCTGTTAATTGTAGGAATGGAAAAGGCAAACCTTGGTGCATCCTCTGGGTGCAGGGGAATTTGAAAAAAAACAATCTTTAATATCAAGTACCGCTAGTAGCCAATCCTGTGGTAGCATGGTGGGAGATGGCATTCCTGGTTGGAGAGATCCCATATCTTGTATTTTTTTGTTTATTTCTCTTAAATCTTGAAGGAGACACCATTTATCTTTCCCTGGCTTTTTTATTACAAACACCGGGGAATTCCAAGGGCTGGTTGTTTCTACTATGTGTCCTTTAGCCAATTCTTCTTCCACTAATTTTTCTAGCGCCCCAAGTTTTTGTTTGCTGAGAGGCCACTGGTTCACCCAAATTGGATCATTATCTAGCCAAGATAACTTTTGGACCGGACGCTCTGCAGTGGCCTCTATCAAAAATCCTGAGGTGTCTCAGGAATTGTTAATTTGACCCCCCATTGCGACATGGTATCTCTCCCCCACAAGGGACACTTGTAGTCAATTACAAAAGGTCGGACACTAGCTATTCTACCATCCGGACCTTCGATCTGGACGATATCTTTAGCAACTTTTGCCAGTTTCATTCCTTTAACACCCTGTATTTTCCCTGCCACCAGTTGTAGTTCCCAATGTGAGGGCCACACCTTCTCTGGTATGATAGTCACATCTGCCCCAGTATCAATTAACCCTTCTACATGGAGATGTTCTGATTTATGTGTTAAATTACACCCCATAATGGGCTTATCTTCACCCACTACTTCTGCCCAGTAGACTCCCGGTGCTTTGTCATCTACTGGGACTTCTGCTGGAACAGGGATCACCTGGGCTATTACCTGCCCTTTGTCTATATAGAAAGGTGGTTGAGGGCACCTAGCTAAGAGAATGAGATGTGTTAGGTCTCCCATAATTGTCATGGGAGCCACCTCAATCTCTATTGGTGTGTGTGCTGTGTCTCCAATAACAAAATACCTACTATCCGGTCCAGCCAGGTCTTGTGAATTTTCCTGCAAATCTACTTCAACAACAGCCCAGCGGTCAGATCTGAAACAAAAAGCTTTAGAAGTTACAAGTCTGAATCGCTTTTGTGGTTGCCAGACCTTATTAGGCAAACATTCCTCACAATTATATTTCTGCAGTCTCCCACCCCGCTCCCTTTCCTCCCCTTTTCCCATTAAAACAGAGTCCTTTTTCTGCTGTTTCCCTTGTTGCTGGGTCTGAGGACAGTTCCTTGCAAAATGTCCTGCCCTCTTGCACTGGGAACAGATGATGTGCTGTAGCTGTCCTGGTGGCATCTGTGGCTTGTTCATTCCTGGTGTCACTGCTGCCACTGTCCCTGGGTTGCCCGGTTTCTTGTCGTGTACACTGTACAAGTCTGCTTTCTGGGCACACGCTTCAATCATATCTGCTATGGTGGGTGGAGGGTTAATAGGTAGACTCAGAATTACTTGACGACAAGCCTCGTTGGCATTTCTTTGGTCTATTTCTTTAAGCAGTTCCATCTGGGCCACTGGTTCTTTAACTTGTCTCTGTATCTGTAGTCTCAGACGATCTACAAACTGTAAGAAACTCTCACATGGAAACTGGTTAATATTAACATAATTGACTTGAATATCAGCTGTTGGTAATTGGTAAAAAATGTTTTCAGCTACATCACAAACTTTATCTGCAACAAACTTTGTTAATATTCTCACTTGATCGGCAGGGTTAATCCAATTTCTCTCCCCACATAAATGTTCTAAAGTGATTTCATTGTTCTCTGTATCATGTGCATTTTGATTACTTTGTTTGAGTTCAGCTAGGAGTTTTGTTAACGATCTTTTCCATAAACTTTCCCAAAGATCATATTCAGAGGGAGTTAGCAAACACCGAAATAAATTTTTAATATCTGCAGGAATTAAATCCAGTGATTTCAATGTAGTTCTTATCATTCCCCTTAAGATTTCACTATCACGACCAAAATAATTTTTAATTTTACAAATATCTTTAATTACTTGGTAATTGAAAGGCTGATGTTGTAATCTCATTGCTCCTCTGCTGTGATTGTATACAACAGGGGCTGCTGTTACTATAACTTCATTTTCTCCAGGGCTGCCATTCCCTGGGCTTCTTTGCTCGCCCCCACCGGGCTCCGGGGTGCCTGTTCCTTCCCCACACCTGTGGAGAGACACAGCTCCTCCCCCGCAGGAGCCGGGCGGGCGGCCGCCCCCCCGCACACCGGGCTCCGGGGGTCCAAATCCCCCCACGCCGGGCTCCGGGGCTCCCATTCCCTCATCGGGCTTGTGGAGGGACTCAGCCCCACCCCCGCTGGAGCCAGGAGGGGGTCTGTGCTCCCCCCCTTCAGGCCCGGCAGGCAGGCACCCCCCCATCGGCAGGCAGGGCCGGGACACCCCTCCCCCTGCCCCTCTGCAGGAGCAAGGGATGTAACTCTCTCTCTCCCCGCCCCTCCTCCCCACGGGACAGGGGCCCGAGGGATAGGGGATAGGGTTACAGCCTCGGGGGGCAGGGTCATAGGGTGGGGCCAAGCAGGGCTGGGAGGTGGAGCAGGGTGGAACATCAGAGGGAACAAAGGGCTTGAGATGAGGGGTATGGGTGGAAACCGGTGGGTGGGAGGGGTCATGGGTAGGAGAAAGGGGGTACAATGGAGGATTCACCATGTGGCCAGGTAACACGTGGCCACTGCCATTTTGGCTCTCTGCCATGTGGGGAGAGGAAGATCCATTTTCTGTAACACTGACAGGGTATAGGGAGGGAGCCTTGACGGCTTGTGAGGCAGGACTGGGTGACTGAGAGAGACACACCGGACTAGAACTTGTATTGTTTGTCTCGGGTATCTTTTCTATTGGGGGAATAGAGGTTTTGGGGGAAAAGTTAGGGAAGTTAGATGGATACTGTGGTGCTTGTTTGTCGTCCGTTTTTATTTCTCTGTTAACTAATTCTTTTCGAATTAAAAGAAAAACCGGGAGGAATTTCAGGGCCAATTTGTCTCCTCCTTCTATTTTTAAGGTTAATAAATTTCCAATTTTATCCCAGGCAGTTACTGAATCTAATTTCAACAATTCGATCTGTTCACTTTGCTGAGTCAAATATGATACAAAGTGTTTTATCTTATGTTTTGAAATTTTTACATTTGTGGTTCTTAAAAATGTCTGTATTTTTTGTGTATGACTCCTTTCTTGTGTGCATAGCCGGGCTCCCATTTTGGAGGTCACAGCAGCTCTGCACACAATCTGTCTATTTTCCCTACCACAGAAAACAAAGTCGCACCAAAAGGATTACAATTGAACTCACACTATACAGGTAGCAGGGAGAATCCCTCTCCCCCCCCCCACCCCGTCTCTGCCCATGGCTGGGGGAGCCCCACACGCTCGGGGCTGCTGCCGCTGGGAAGGAGTTACACAGAACACAGACCCCCGGGGTCTGTTTCACTCTCCACCCCTCCCAGCCCGGTGTCGGAGTTCAATCTTACCTTTTTTCTGTCGTTTTCTGGCAGTGTGGAAGGATACTTGTTGCCCTGGAATCGGTCCTCTGGTGCTGGAGGATTTTCGACTCCTTTTCGGAAATATTTTTTGCTGTTTTAAACTGCATCTAAAGTCTCCAAAGAACGGCTCACCCTGGCTCCGATAAGCCTTTACGTGGGCTTGTGCAGCCCCACATTGGGCGCCACTCTGTCGCTATCCCTCTCCTCGGTGGGACCCCTCTGTCCCACCCCCCGTGGTGCGAGCCAGCTCGTCTCTGGGCACAGGCGGCGGAGGGGATCCTGGAGTGGATACAACACGGACTCAAAGTATCAAGACACAGGAGGCTCAAACTTGCTGGAATAATCCCGGGTTTATTGTCTGTGTTCCATCCGGGGCAAGAGAGAGACCGAAATGCTCAGGGTCTTATCTCTTATACCAGGGGGCAGGGGTGATTAGGGGATGCAGGAAGGTCACAGCCAATGGGAAGGGGGAAGGGAAAGAAGGTTCTCAGGTAGGAACTAACATTACACAACCCAGAGGTGAGTTTTACCCTTGGGAGGTACCAAGATTTTTAGATGCACTACAACAACGAGGCACACAAACAACAATAACTAAAGCGTTAACAACAAAATAGAACCAGGGACCCCGTGACAGCCTTCTCGGCCAACATGGGAAAGAATGGAGGAGAGGCTTTGCTTCACAAACCCCCTCGGGTTGGCAGTCAGTGCCAGTGCTCCTGCAGGGCTCTGAGGAACACTCAGCTGGAACAGCAGGGATGAGCTGAGATCCCGGGCCGGTGGCTGAGGTGGATCAGCAGCTCCGTGGCGGTGCCTGGCACTGCCACACGTCCCGACAGGACAGGGGGTGTGAGGCCACCAACAAAGAGGGAAGAAGGAGAAGGAGAAGCAGCAGCTCCGTCTGGGTGATGGTGAATTTCCTTCTCTCCGCAGCAACAGCTCCCAGCAAAGTGTCCTTCTCTGAAGCTGAAGAAGCTGCCAAACTGTGCCCATCCTCCCCTTTTCCTGCCCCCTTTCCCCCTGGGCCCAACCGAACTCTTTGTGTTTCTCAAGTATCACCTGCAGTCAGGTTTTCCCCCAACTAATGGGTAAAAATTCAACAGGTGAGCCAGAACTAAAAGAAGGACACCTAACCCCCAACAGCTTCTCATCTCCATCTCTTTGCACTCCAAAAGCCAGGAGGGATCGATCTGTCACCTCAAAACCACTCAATCCCACTGAAAACAGCTCCATTTTACCCCTAAATAGCTCAATCCCAACTCAAAAGGGCTTGTTCCACCTCAGAAAATCTCAATCCCACACCAAAATTACTCAGTTCCACCACCGCCAGGTGAGATGGAGTTGGAAGATGTTCTGGTTTAGGGCAAATTTGGAAGAAAACCTCTGAATGGGGTCCCTGTAAAAAACAAATTAAAGTTGTCCCTCCCCTGACTGTTTCAGTAAAAATATTTTCTTGGAGAAAAGTGGAAAAATGCAGTTTACTTAACAATCCAAGTATCTACAAGCATGAGCAAGATGAATAATATTAAAGAATAAATCCTCTGGCTGCTTGAAGAGATGGCAAAGCCAGAAAAGTCCTTTCCATGGGGTGTAGCTCAGCTCGCTCAGTCTCTTATCAGTTCCTCCGGCGCTGGAAAGGGCCCAGGCCCAGGCCCCCGTGGGCCACAGCCGTGAGCTCCCGGGGTTTGTCTGGGTTCTCAGTCCAGAACAGCTTTGAACAGATCCAAGGAAAAAGGCAAAAAACACTCTGGGGAACTTCTATGCCTCAGCTAGCTAAAAACCAACTAAACTAAACTAAAAACTAACTAAAAAGGAAACTGAATTGAAGTGCCTAGAAGCAAAGGAGAGCTCTGTCCCACTGTCTGTCCCTGCTGCAGACGACACAGGCCAGGGAAGCGTGCGGGGCACTGAGTGCCATTTCTGCAAACAAACTGCAGCTTCTTCTTCCCCCCCTTGGCTCTCAGAGCCAGTCTTGAAGGTGCAGAACTTAATAGGCAGCAGAAACAGAACAGACACCTGGGGATCCAAGGATCACAAAGTCACCCCAGGCCAGAAGGAGGTTGGGAGAAGTGGGATCCACATTTGGAGCGGTGGGATGGGGATTGTGTGGGGCTGGCTGGCTGGGCTGTATTGGATAGGAAATCAAACTTTCAGAGTTCCTGATTTCTGTCCCATTCATTTTCAGTCGGGTGCAGCTCTGTTTACAGAGTGTCGCTGTGGCGCTTGAGACGGACACATGACGCAGCGAGGTTGGCACGGCAAGAGCAATCTTTATTGTTCAGAAGCTGCTTTTCAATGATTCACAGTGGGGGCTGGATAACCTGGTGATTCAGAGATCCTGGCCATCCTTTGGAAGCAAGATACTTTTTTCTAAGAGAGAGAAAAGTACCACTCCCAGAAATCTTTGAGTAAGTTATGTTAAACTGTTACACTCCATTGCTTTTCTCCTCTGCCATCCCACCCCAATACCTGTATCCCAGTTTTCCCCCAGCCCCTCTCCTCCCCTATAAATACTCCAGTTTTTCCCCTGTTCCAGAGAGCTGCTGTCACTGGCTCCCTTGGCCGAGGGCCCGGCTGTAATAAAGGCCAGTTCTCTGCGGAACGCCACACAGCGCTCTGCTCTCTCCCTCCGTGTCGCCTGCACGCTGCCGCTGAGCTGAGCTGAGCTGAAATCACTCGCCGGGCAGAGGACGTGTCTGTGCCCCGGGCAGCCCAACCGCGGACCGCTTTTCCGGGAGTCGCAGCACCCCTGCCACCTCCACCGCCGCGGCAACCTATGAGAAAGCACAGCTGGGTTCTGCTCAGGCCATTTCAAACTACCTGGGGTATTTGGGACTTGCCCTTGCAAAGGCAGCATCTCAGGAAAAGTCCAAGTTTCTCTTCATGGACTCCCAGGATGTGTTGCCTTGGAAGGGACCTTAAAGATCCTCTTGTTCCAACTCTCAGCACACTCAGGACACCTTCCCCTAGACCAGCTTGCTCCAAGCCCCATCCAACCTGGCCTTGAACCCTTCCAAGGGTCAGACAATCACAGCTTCTCTGCAACCTGGTCTATTCCTCCCACATCGAAAATCAGACCAAACTTAGCAGCCTCAGAGATAGATTTCTATTCAATAGCTCCATTTATCTTGGAAAGAAATATGGCAAAACTTGTTTGCACCTAACTTTGCAAAATCAACACGAGCTCTTCAGAAAGGGCTGCCGCCCACCCACTTTGCTTATTTTTGCCCATTTGGTGGAACATTGTCATTCTGTTGTTGTTTGGAGCAGTATTTTAATGTATCTGGCTGAGGCTGCTTTAAATAGTCCAGTGAGATACCAGGGGGTGAGGGGTGGAAAACTGAGCTCTTACACATCCAGTACTTCTCTTGTTGGAAGTCTTCAATCCCACCTCTCTGCTGGGATGAAATAGGTGCAACTCATCCAATTTCTAAAGTATCGTGCATCAAGCTGACACTATTTGAAGACTTCAAAATAGAAAATCCATTTGAAACAAACCTCTGCTCCTTTCCATTTCCTCTGTTTCAGAGTTTAGGACAGAAGACAGGAGAGAAAGATTGTTTTGGCAACAATGCTTTCAGGACTCTAAAAAGAATATCAAAACCGCTCTGCCACACTCTCAGCTCTTGCAGTGCCGAAAATCACTGGCTGGCTTTGCTCACAGACTCACAATTGTGGTGGCATTTCTAGCACACCACAGGACAGCGATGTTTTTCCTTTTCTCCTGGAAATACCTACACCACTTCTGGCTAGCAAGGCAAACATGAGCCTCTATTAATGGCCCTTGAAATTGGACATGTGAAATGATGTACACAAAGCCAAAGGCCAGCTGAACCTGGGATCTCTGAATGGCTCTTCACATTCTTCCCAGGAAGATGAATGGCAATCACTATTTTGGCAGGGAAACTGCATCAGCTGGCAATTTGGTGTAGGAAATGTGCTTTCTGTTCCTCTCAGAGCCAAAACTCCTACCCATTTCTTGCAAGTCCTTCTTAGATAGGGACCATCTTCAACTGAGTGACAGTGAAGCCAAATGGCAATGCAGGAATCAATTGTCCTGTACACAATCTCCTCCATCCACGTGGAAGGTTACTCACGGGCACACAGGAGGAAGGAAGGAAGCCAAATGCATCATTGGACATAAAGTCAGACGTGTTGAGGGATGAAGAAATCTTGCAGAGCTATGGAAAGCTCCCCTGAAAAGCCAGTTCAGGAAGAGCCTGAGCTGTTTTGTGCTTCTAGGCCTGAAGATGCTCAGGATCTTTCCCAGATGCTCAGCAGGCAGTAGGATTGTGCCTGAATCTGCCTCTGGAAATGCCAGTGCCTCAACTGAGAGCTGTGGCAATGATTTCCATTGCAAGGAGAGGGGCCACAGTCCTGCAAGAGTCTTTCAGCAGAGCAAAGAGCAGCCTGGAGGGTGGGCAGTGCTGGATCTGTACCACTGCATGCTCATCCTTCACCGTAATGCAGAGCTGCCCCCAAAGCTGCCATGGATCACTTTTTAGATTTCTCCTGTTGGATATATTTTGGAGAAGTTGCTCTAGGTGGCTTTGGATGGTGATCCTGTAGGAAGCAGCCATTCGCCTGCTGTGATATCCTTAAAACTAATCCTAACTTCTCATTCCCTTGGGTTTTATTTGGGGTTTTTTATCTGTTTGTTTGATTGGTTTGTTTGGGGTTGTTTCTTTGTGTTTTTGTCTCCTTTGGTTTGAGTTGTTTCCTTTTTTATAAATGACTGGTGAAGTTGGAACAGTTCAACTCCTAAAAATGTAAACCAGGCTTGACTTTCCAGAAATGACTTTGGGCTGACTTTAGCTGCATTCCCCAGGATCAGGATCCCCAGTAGATATTTCCAGGTTTTGCTCTGCATCTTCATCCTGCCCAGATGTTGTTCAGTGTTTCACCAATGGAGAAGACAATGGATATTTTGCCAAACCTCCTTTCAAACAACAAAGCTTGGGGCAGCACGACACAAAAGAAGAAAAGAAAATATTCCCCAGTTAGAACAGAGCCAGAGTGCCACCATTTTCCCCTCCACTTTTATTTATTTTCTACATTTAGAGGCAAAGCTTCCATCTCCAAAAGCTTCCATCTCTCACTTCCTGATGCTCTTTGCTACCCTTTAACCTTGACCCCCACAGATCTGACTGCTGTCCATGTGGGGCTGGGGATGCTCAGCCTGGAAAGAGAAGGTGCTGGGGAGGCCTCCCTGCAGCTCTAGGAAAGATGGGCACAGAGAGGAGAAGCCTTTCAACTGCAGGAGTGAGATTGAAGTTGCATCTAATGAAGCTGCTCTTTTCCACTCAGGCTGCTGGGGCACTGGCCCAGGCTGTGCACACAGCCTGGGTATGCTCCATCCTTGGCAACATCCAAGGCCAGCTGGGAGCAGGGCTCTGAGCAACATATTCTGGGGGAAGATTGCTCCGCTTGGAACAAGATGGTCTTTAGGGTCCCTTCCAAGTCCAGCCACCCAGGGATTCCATCATTCTATGGTCTCCGTTGTCCTCTTCAGCCTGGGCCTGGGCTCCTGGCAGTGATGTCACAGTGCACGCTCCAGCTAGAACTTCCAGCATCCAGCAACGGCCACAACACAACCCTTGGCCTCTTGTGTCAGCACGCTCTTCACCCTGGTCCACAGCTAGCCCTGCCACCTTCTTTGTCACCTGCTCCCTGATACCCCCTTCAGTCCTGAAAGCTGCCCATTGCCTGGATTTCGTTATCCATCCCTGCAGGATGTCTGCATTTGTTCCAAAGAAGGTATGGTACAATTCCATGGAGGTGGACACCCTGCAGCAGCCTGGGTGGGCTGGAGCTCTGTTCGATACTGTGGGAAAGGGACCCCACTCTGAGATTTTGCTACCTCTGCAGGTTGTCATGGACAGAGAGGAGGAGATGGAGGTCGATCCACAGATTGACATAGAAGAGAAAATGGAAGTGGGCGGAGAAGATACTGGAGATGAAGAGATGGATGTGGATATGGACGAGACAGAGGAAAAGATGGAGGTGGAAACGAAAGATGATTATGAAGAAATGGATGTAGATATAAAAGACGAGGAGGAGGACATGGTGTTGGGATGAAGACCGATGCCAGCAGTAGAACAGGCAGGTGCTCCCCACGGGCAGAGCGGGTCCCCTGCTGCCAGGCTGGGGCTGGGCTGGGCACTCCCTGCTCAGGCACACGCTAGCCCATGCACTGGATTCTGGTGGCCATCCCTGGCCTGGCCTGGCCTTGCTTTGGGCCACACAAGCCATGTTCCAGTGCCTGGGCCACAGCCCCCAGCCCCAGCCAGGCTCACTTCTGGCAGCAGAGTCCCCCTGTGCCAGTGTCCCAGCCCGGGAGCACATGGAACACCCCTCCATGCCTGACTGCACTGACCGTGCTACTTGTTTTTCTTCCAGGACTGAGGCACATCCCAGGCAGAGATGCCACCCTTCTGTATATACGTTTTGGAGTTGTTGTGTTCAGTGAGATGTTTTAGAGTTTGCTGTAGTCTTCTGTAAATATGTTTCATATAGTTTTGTTAGATAAGTTCTTAGGTTAATAGGTTCTATAGTTTGTTGTTGTTGTTGTTGTTACCAATATTCTTACCATGTAAATATGTTGTGTAGTTCATTCTTGTTCATTTTCTTCTACAAATAAACATTCTTTGGTTTTCACACCCCAGTTCTCTTTGCATTTGCTTCAGGCACATTTGCAAAGTTGTGCTTTCCACTCGCTCCAGGTTCCCAGGGCTGGATGTCCCGGAGGGAGCTGGCACAGCCACCCCAGCAGTGGCTCCCTGTGCACAGGGGGTCCCACTGACAGAGCTCACCCTCTCCTTGCAGTTTCTCTGGACACACTTGGGGGCTGGAGGGGCAAATCCCAGTGGGCCCTGTCCCATGGCATCCCACATGGGAGCAGGGCTCAGCCTCATCCATGGCTCTTCCCTGGCTAGCCCCAGGGCTAAGGAGGCTGCACTGGGCTGCGGGCAGCCTGCTTCCTGGGCACCCTGAGGGGCTGGAGCCAGCCTGGAGGGAGCCTCAGCACAGGGGCCTCTGGCCTACATGCACCAACATTTCCTTTGGAAACCCCCTCTGTCACCACACTCTGCTACAAGCACAACATCAATTGTTCCTCCTACTTCAAGGGGAGACATTAATTGGCATAAATTTGTCCCTTGGACTTTCTAGCACAGCAAATGGCAGCGCTTGTAATCCCTGTTGTGCACTCCCAAAGCTGGTCACACTTCAGGCCCTTTGTACACCCATTTCCTGATGTGCATCTCACAGTGAGGTGAGATGTGAGCTCTCAACACACTCAGGACACCTTCCCCTAGACCAGGTTGCTCCAAGCCCCATCCAACCTGGCCTTGAACCCTTCCAAGGGTGAGACAACCACAGACCTGTACTATTCCTAGCAGATCTAAAATCATACCAAACTTAGCAGCCTAAGAGATAGATTTCTATTAAATATCTACATTTTTCTAGGAAAGAAATATGGCAAAACTTGTTTGCATCTGACTTCGCAAAATCAACACGAGCTCTTCAGAAAGGGCTGACGCCCACTTTTCTTATTTTTGCCCATTTGGTGGAACATTGTCATTCTGTTGTTGTTTGGAGCAGTATTTTAATGTATCTGGCTGAGGCTGCTTCAAATAGTCCAGCGAGATACCAGGGTGTGAGGGGAGGAGAACTGAGCTCTTACACATCCAGTACTTCTCTTGTTGGAAGTCTTCAATCCCACCTCTCTGCTGGGATGAAATAGGTGCTACTAATCCAACTTCTAAAGTATCATGCATCAAGCTGACACTATTTGAAGACTAAAAAATAAAAAAGCCAATTTAAACAAACCTCTGCTCCTTTCCATTTTCTCTGTTCCACAGTTTAGGACAGAAGACAGGAGAGAAAGATTGTTCAGGGAACAATGTTTTCAGGACTCTAAAGAGAATTGAAAATCCGCTCTGCCACACTCTCAGCTGCTGCAGCCCCAAAAAGCACTGGCTCTCTTTGCTCACAGACTCACAATTGTGATAAACATGTGGTGGCATTTCTACCATGCCACAGGACAGCGATTTTTTTCTTTTTCTCCTGGAAATACCTACACCACTTCTGGCTAGCAAGGCAAACATGAGCCTCTTTTAGTGGCCCTTGAAATTGGACATGTGAAATGAGGTACACAAAGCCAAAGGCCAGCTGAACCTGGGATCTCTGAATGGCTCTTCACATTCTTCCCAGGAAGATGAATGAGAATCACTATTTTGGCAGGGAAACTGTATCAGCTGGCAATTTGGTGTAGAAAATGTGCTTTCTGCTTCTCTCAGAGCCAAAACTCCTACCCATTTTTTGAAAGTCCTTCTTAGATAAGGACCACGTTCAACTGAGTGACAGTGAAACCAAATGGCAATGCAGGAATCAATTGTCCTGTACACAATCTCCTCCATCCACGTGGAAGGTTACTCACGGGCACACAGGAGGAAGGAAGAAACCCAAATGCATCATTGGACATAAAGTCAGACGTGTTGAGGGATGAAGAAATCTTGCAGAGCTATGGAAAGCTCCCCTGAAAAGCCAGTTCAGGAAGAGCCTGAGCTGTTTTGTGCTTCTAGGCCTGAAGATGCTCAGGATCTTTCCCAGATGCTCAGCAGGCAGTAGGATTGTGCCTGAATCTGGCTCTGGAAATGCCAGTGCCTCAACTGAGAGCTGTGGCAATGATTTCCATTGCATGGAGAGGGGCCATAGTCCTGCAAGAGTCTTTCAGCAGAGCAAACAGCAGCCTGGAGGGTGGGCAGTGCTGGATCTGTACCACTGCATGCTCATCCTTCACCGTAATGCACAGCTGCCCCCAAAGCTGCCATGGATCACTTTTTAGATTTCTCCTGTTGGATATATTTTGGAGAAGTTGCTCTAGGTGGCTTTGGATGGTGATCCTGTAGGAAGCAGCCATTCGCCTGCTGTGATATCCTTAAAACTAATCCTAACTTCTCATTGCCTTTGGTTTTATTTGGGTTTTTTTTATCT
This sequence comes from Poecile atricapillus, assembly GCF_030490865.1. NCBI lineage: Eukaryota > Metazoa > Chordata > Aves > Passeriformes > Paridae > Poecile > Poecile atricapillus. The sequence goes on from NC_081279.1 coordinate 556,133, forward strand.
ATTGGTTTGATTGGTTTCTTTGGGTTTGTTTGTTTGTGTTTTTGTCTGTTTTGATTTGAGTTTTTTTCTTTTTTTATAAGTGACTGATTTAGTTGGCACAGCCAAACTCCAGAAAACGTAAACCAGGGTTGACTTTCCAGAAATTGCTTTTGGCTGGCTTTAGCTGCATTTCCCAGGATCAGGATCACCAGGAGATATTTGCAGGTTTTACTCTGCATCATCAGCTTGCCCAGACTTTGCTCAGTGTTTCACCAATGGAGAAGACAATGGATATTTTGCCAAAGCTCCTTTCAAACAACAAAGTTTGGGGCAGCACAACACAAAAGAAGAAAAGAAAATATTCCCCAGTTAGAACAGAGCCAGAGTGCCACCATTTTCCCCTCCACTTTTATTTATTTTCTACATTTAGAGGCAAACCTTCCATCTCCAAAAGCTTCCATCTCTCACTTCCTGATGCTCTTTGCTACCCTTTAGCCTTCACCCCCCACGCATCGGACTGCTGTCCATGTGGGGCTGGGGATGCTCAGCCTGGAAAGAGAAGGTGCTGGGGAGGCCTCCCTGCAGCTCTAGGAAAGATGGGCACCGAGAGGAGAAGCCTTTCAACTGCAGGAGTGAGATTGAAGTTGCATCTAATGAAGATGCTCTTTTCCACTCAGGCTGCTGGGGCACTGGCCCAGGCTGTGCACACAGCCTGGGGATGCTCCATCCTTGGCAACATCCAAGGCCAGCTGGGAGCAGGGCTCTGAGCAACCTGTTCTGGGGGAAGATTGCTCAGCTTGGAACAAGATGGTCTTTAGGGTCCCTTCCAAGCCCAGCCACCCAGGGATTCCATCATTCTATGGTCTCCGTTGTCCACTTCAGCCTGGGCCTGGGCTCCTGGCAGTGATGTCACAGTGCACGCTCCAGCTAGAACTTCCAGCATCCAGCAACGGCCACAACACAACCTGTGATTGGCTCGTTGTGTCAGGACGCTTTTCACGGTGCTCCAGGCGTACCCCAGTCACCTTGTTTCCACCTGCTCCCCGATTGCCCCAGCAGTCCCTAAAGCTCCCCATTGCCTGCATTTTGTTCTCCATCCCTGCAGGATGTCTGCCTTTGTTCCAAAGAAGGTATGGTACTGTTCCATGGAGGTGGACACCCCCCAGCTGCCTGGGTGGGCTGGAGCTCTGTGGGATAGTGCTGGAAAGGGACCCCACTCTGAGATTTTGCTACCTCTGCAGGCTGCCACAGACACAGTGGAGGAGATGGAAGTTGATACACCAGTTAACAGTGAAGAGAGAATGGAAGTGGACGAAGAGAACACCGGAGATGAAGAGATGGACATAGATGTGGACGAGATGGAAGAAGAAATGGAGGTGGAAATTCAAGAAGATATTGAGGAGATGGAAATTGATATAGAAGACGAGGAGGAGGACATGGTGTTGGGATGAAGACCAATGCCAGCAGTAGAACAGGCAGGTGCTCCCCACGGGCAGAGCGGGTCCCCTGCTGCCAGGCTGGGGCTGGGCTGGGCACTCCCTGCTCAGGGATACGCTACCCCATGCACTGGATTCTGGTGGCCTTCCCTGGCCTTTCCTCTGCTTGCTTTGGGCCACACAAGCCCTGTTCCAGTGCCTGGGCCACAGCCCCCAGCCCCAGCCAGGCTCACTTCTGGCAGCAGAGTCCCCCTGTGCCAGTGTCCCAGCCCGGGAGCACATGGAACACCCCTCCATGCCTGACTGCACTGACCGTGCTACTTGTTTTTCTTCCAGGATTGAGGCACATCCCAGACAGAGATGCCACCCTTCTGTATATACGTTTTGGAGTTGTTGTGTTCAGTGAGATGTTTTAGAGTTTGCTGTAGTCTTCTGTAAATACGTTTCATATAGTTTTGTTAGATAAGTTCTTAGGTTAATAGGTTCTATAGTTTGTTGTTGTTGTTGTTGTTACCAATATTCTTACCATGTAAATATGTTGTGTAGTTCATTCTTGTTCCTTTTCTTCTACAAATAAACATTCTTTGTTTTTCACACCCCACTTCTCTTTGCATTTGCTTTGAGCACATTTGCAAAGTTGTGCTTTCCACTCGCTCCAGGTTCCCAGGGCTGGATGTCCCGGAGGGAGCTGGCACAGCCACCCCAGCAGTGGCTCCCTGTGCACAGGGGGTCCCACTGACAGAGCTCACCCTCTCCTTGCAGTTTCTCTGGACACACTTGGGAGCTGGAGGGGCAAATCCCAGTGGGCCCTGTCCCATGGCATCCCACATGGGAGCAGGGCTCAGCCTCATCCATGGCTCTTCCCTGGCTAGCCCCAGGGCTAAGGAGGCTGCACTGGGCTGCGGGCAGCCTGCTTCCTGGGCACCCTGAGGGGCTGGAGCCAGCCTGGAGGGAGCCTCAGCACAGGGGCCTCTGGCCTACATGCACCAACATTTCCTTTGCAAACCCCCTCTGTCACCACACTCTGCTACAAGCACAACATCAATTGTTCCTCCTACTTCAAGGGGAGACCTTAATTGGCACAAATTTGTCCCTTGGACTTTCTAGCACAGCAAATGGCAGCGCTTGCAATCCCTCTTCTGCAATCCCTGCTCTGGCACCAAAACATTGGAACCTGCCAGAACATCTTGAATTAGCACCAACCTGCAGAGAGCTACAGGGAGACAACCTACCCCCAACCACACAGGGACATTGATGGGCTGGGGCAGAGCTGAAACTAAAGTATTTTAATGCCAAGAGACAGGATTTTTTATTGCTGAATTCATTCTCCCACAACAAGAATGAAAGCTTTCAGTCTCCTCACCTGCCACACATGTCTATTGCCAAAGTTTGCTTCTGGGTTACCACTGATTTTTATTCATCTCTACAGAACTTAGATTTTCCTGGCTAACATGCAGAGATGATATTTCAGAGCCAGATGAGCTCAGCACAGCTTGTGCAACACGCAGGATTTCCAGACCCAGAGATTCAGGCCATGCAAACTGATACTTTTTCGTCTGTGTGCTAAGATCACTGGAGGGATGTCAGTGATGAACCACACACTTCTCAGAGCTGTCCCTTCTATCCAGCTCTCCCCAGTCACTTCACACACTTCACTCCAAGCAGGTTCTGATCGAGTTCAGTAGCACATGGGATTTCATCCTGGCTTTTCTTCATTTTCTCCTGAGCTGTCTCCAGACACAGTGTGTGGGCACTGCAGCAGCATTAACGGGGCACCTCCCTGACACTGAGATTCATGTCACAACTTTTCATCAAAAGCAGCAAAGAAATGATTCCCACTGGGTCCCACACGGCTCCCTGGTAACTTTGTGCTGCTGCAGCTCCAGCACCAGGCCTGGTGCACAGGAATTTCAGGTGGAGACACACCGAAGGAATCAACGATTCCCAGAGAAGAAACATCTGTTTGCATGGCCCAAATCCCCACAACACTGCAGACTCTGGTGACCCACACTCTGCATTTGCACTTCAGCCTCTGTGCCTCACTTTTCCTCTCACTAAAGTCCCCCCAGTTTCCCTCATGCTCAGATTCCCAAGAGAATTCAAAGCAGCATTAGGAGCAGGGAGAGATGATGGGAGCTGTCCCAAAGCTCGACCAAATTTCTCAGGCCTGACAAATCTAGCCAAGGACAGAGGAAAAAGCTGCATGAAAGAGGTGTGAAATCAAAGCAGGAATCAAATTTAGGTAGAATGAGAGCAGCTGAAGAGCTTTTCAGTGTTTGCAACAAGATTAGAAGCTCCAGGTCCAGGAGGGATTCAACATTTTCCCCACTCTAACAACTCTGTGATGCAAATTGCAGCTCAAATCCTTCTCCCCAGCTCTGGGACTTGTTCAGCCCGCAACATGGTGCTGAATTTTTCAAGCAAAGTGGAAGCTGGTCAGAGAGGTGGCTTGCAAATCAAAATCACAGCGGACAGCTTGGAAGCAGCAGCCAGAGCAAAGAGAGGCAGAGCCTGGCCCTGGGGTGCAGCACAGCCACACAACACATGCCTGAAACTCTAAGACATGAAAGAATTTGCCACAGGAGACACAGAAGGTACTTGATGGAATCCTGCCTCCTTCACGATGCATCCGCACGCAGGAGAGCACTAGGATGAAGATGACAGCACCTTCTGCTGCTGCTTCCATCTCCTGAGTCAAATCTCCCCAATATCTCTCACTATTGGCCATTCCCAAAGCCTCAGATTCCCTCAGTCCTTGCAGGATTTCAGTGCTGAGGAGCATGGAGGGAGATATAGGCACTTGCAGAGACCAGAGATGCATTTTCTGCCTGAGGTGCATTCCACTGCCCAGCTTAGTTCCTCTAAAACCATTCCAATCAGCCCCTTGGACAGCACCAAGCCAGCAGCAGAACATCAGCGCCTGAAAATGCTTGGAAATGCCATTCTTTGAGATTTCTCTCCAGCTCTCCCATTTCATGGTGCCATTGCAGGGCTTTATCCCATCACTCAGCACTTGCAGCAAGTCTTGGCAACCAGCTTCAAACGGATTTGTAATGCTGAGCAAATACGAAGCAACTTGACTTTGTCTCCAGTGAATGAAATTTCACCTCAATCAGACGAACTCTGGGTTCTGTCATTGGCTAGGCACTAACTACTGCCAGCACCCCCCAAGCCTGGATGTCAAACTGCCTTCATATTGGAAAGTTAAATTTAGTTGGTTTTATGTACAAGATTATTCTGTCTCCAAATCATTTGGAGCCATAGAATTGCATTTCCAAGGACTAAACTCAGAGCAGCCACAAAGAGCACAAGAGGCAGGAAAAGAAAGAAAAATAGAGATTTCTAAGGAGTTGGAAATTGAATGCTGAGTTTTTCCCATTCCAGGAAGTTTCATCAATTATCACCTGCCACCTCCTTGCCTTCACTTGTGTGGCCACCACTGAATACACTCCCAGAGAAGAAAATGTTGGTCCTACTGAAAACTGGGGCTACAAGTAGAAAAAGGCTCAGAGATCTGACTTCAAAGACAACATCATGAAAAGAGCTGCCTTATAATAGCAAGATATGATGGGCAGCAGGAATGGCTGAAGCCAGCAGAGAGAAGTCCATGAACTATTGGTGCTACAAAGATTTCTGACAAAACCCCCAAGAAGCCAAAAACAGCGTTTGGTCTGGCCCAGCTGCTAGGAGCCCTGTGCATTTAATTCAGTCATTGGCAGCACATGGAGATTGGCTTTAAGCTCCTTTGGTCCACTACTACTTTATGTTATTTTATTTTATTTTATTTTATTTTATTTTATTTTATTTTATTTTATTTTATTTTATTTTATTTTATTTTATTTTATTTTATTTTATTTTATTTTATTTTATTTTATTTCATTTCATTTCATTTCATTTCATTTCATTTCATTTTTTCCACCCAGAAAATGGAATTTCTTCTCCTCTTTGGGAAGAAATTACTGCTTTGAATGGTTCAAGGCAGAGTTTCTTCCTACACCCACTTGTAATCAGTCACCAAGAGAAAAATTTTCTCAAAAGATCTCTTAAAAATTTTGGAGTTACTTTCAACATAAATAACTGGGTGATTTTGCTCCAGATGAGAAGGGAATTGAATTTGACTCCCTCAGCTTAAAAAGAAGTCTTTCTTCCCAGTTCTTCACCAAGAGGAACAAAACACTTGGTTGCAGCAAAATGAAGGGAGGAAGAAGTTTCCTTCCCCCTGAGCTGCACAACAGGAGACAATTTTGTTGCCAAGAGGTGACAAAACCCAGCCAATTTCCAGTTCTTTCAGTTGAAGGGAAAAGCTCCAAGGATCATAGCTGGGGCAGACACAGAGTGGGAGGAGCAGGGGATCTGCTGGGGGGTTTTGGCCTGGGGCATAGATTAAAGAAATCTTCAAGTGAAACCCGTCAGAGCTCAAGACTTCATCCCGCAGAGGAGAAATTGGATTTGACCCAAATGCCATTCAAATCCAAAATACATTGAGGCATCTCCCCAAGCTCTGCTGAGCCATCAGGTACAACCCAAAGCACCCTGTGCGACCAGAGCAGCAGCTCCCTGGCATGGGGACAGGGATGCTCCCTTGGCAAGCCGCCTGCATCACCCATGGGATTCGCAAGATCTGTTTCTAAAGACCCCAACATCCAAAAAACTCCACATTCAAAGCCTTTCATTTGGGGTTTCACTTCTCCATCTGTCTCTTGTCACTAGACAGCTGCTTCACTTCAACACCCTTCTGGATGGGGTCGAATTTTCTCCGAATTTCCAGCCAAAACAGGAAGTTACTTCCATTCATTCTTCTGCAAGTACTGGCAGCTTGTAGCTGCTCTGCTCTTCCTCTCCTGCTGTGCATTTGTGCACATCAAGTGCTAAGAGCATTTCCTTGTTTCAATGATGTCATTTTGCCTTATTATTTCCTTCCCATAGAGTTGCACAGATTTGGTGCTGGCTCAACACTCAGAACACTGACAGCACAAAGTCAAGTTTTCGCACCAACTTCTCCAACCTTGGCACCTGTTGCAGTCCGCAACCTCAAAATCTCAGCCAGGGAAACCACAGGGTTCTGGGGATCAGCATGGAACACCAGCAAGACGGGCCTTTGTTCATGAAACCATTTCTTCAGCATGGGAACAAACTCAGATCCAGAACAGAGAGCCCCAAAAAGAGGCAGGGCAGGGGTTTTTGAGGGACAGAACTCTTGAGGGTCTCCACCCTTGAGGCTGGAGTTCAGGGTCAGGGACCACTAGAAACACAACAAGGGAGAAGTCCCCCAGGGACTCAAACCCAATCTGAACCCCTGGGCCGTCGTTCACAAGGGGTTTGGGGTGGGACAATGGAGTTCGTTGCCTCCCCCAAGGCACATCACAACATCTGCTCCTTTTTTTTTTTCCCCCCTTCAAAGTTTAATTTGGAGCTTAAAAATGTTTCCAAAACTTACAGCATAAAATCTTACCTCCTCCACAGAGCACTCACTTTGCTCTGTGGGACACTAAAAACTCAATAACAAAACCCGTTAAGCAAACAAACAAACAGAAAAAAACAAAATAAAAACAAACAAATTAAACAGTGATGGTACTTACGGTTTTTTAGTTCAGTCTCTTCCAGTTCTGGAGTTTCTTTCAGGAAGGGCACAGCTCTTAGATCTCCTCTCACGAGGGGCAGAGTTCTTAGATCTCCAGCTTCGGCTCTGGTCTCGTAGGTGTGGGCGTTGCCACTTGAGATGTACTTGGTGAAACGCTGGCTTTCAGAGCTCGGTTCCAGTTTTGATTTCCCCAGAGGGGGTGTTGCCCACCATGGAAAAGGCACAGCCCCCAGGGGTGGAGCAGCCAAAGAAAGGGCTGGGAGCGAAGCAGGAGTTACTGGGGGAAGGGAAGGTTGGGGGCCAGAAAAGAAGGAGCAAGGCGGGAAAAAAGGAATCCCAGACCGCGTGGGCAGTGCCATCTTGGGAAGAGGGCAGGGTCCGGGATGGACTTTCCCGGCCAGGGAACGAGAATATGGAAAGACAGGGGGTGAAGGAGGACACGGAACGGCGGGCAGACGGCAGCAGACCCGCAGCACTCTGGATGTTCCCCGTCCCCTGCCTGCCTTCAGGAAAACAGGGGATGGGATGGCAGAAAGACACCGGGGTGACGGGGAGTCGGCAGCAACCCCGAGCCATCTTGGCATTTTTCACCCTTTGTCCTGCCCTTAGGAACAGAGGAGAGGGGAAGATACAGGGAGGTATACACCAAAAAAAAATGTGGGACTTCACAGAAGCCAAAAAACAGTCCTCAGGAAGGGCCATACCATCCATAATCGTCCATAATCGTCCATAATGTTAATCTCGTCCATAAAGGTCCTTCCCATCTATATAAAAAAACCCAAACCCCTCCATAATACTTCTCGTTGGGTGATGTTAGATGTTTGTCCCAGTGTCTGGTCTCTCAGCTCCCCCACCTCCATAAGCCCTTTTCCCCCATGACCCTGAGGCACTCCCAACTTGGCCCTCCTGCCAGGTATTCTCGAGTCCTCCTTTCTAAGGCGGGAGTCTCTCCGGCTCTCGAGCCATCAGCCGGGGATTTACGGAGTGTCCATGGAGCCGCTCCTGCTGTTCTCCTGGTGCCTCGCTGGATGCCGTGCATTCTCCACCATTTGTTGCAGTCCGCAACTGCAGGATCAGGACCAGGGATGATATTTTCTGGAAATCGGCATGTACTACAACGAGAAGCGCCTCTGTTCATGAAACCATTTCTTCAGCATGGGAACAACTCAGATCCAGAACAGAGAGCCTCCAACAAAGGCAGGGCAGGGGTTTTTGAGGGACAGAACTCTTGAGGGTCTCCACCCTTGAAAGTGGAGTTCAGGGTCAGGGACCATTAGAAACACAACAAGGGAGAAACCCCCCAGGGACTCAAAGCCAATCAGAACCCCTGGGCCACCCTTCACAAGGGGTTTGGGGTGGAACAACTTCATCCAGGGCTCCCACGCCCATCTCCCAAAGCAGGAGGTCAAAATTCACTAGCTTGGCTTACAGCCATGCCTCTCCTGTAACAATGCTTATCTGAAACTAACTCTTTGCCTCCCTGAAGCACCTCCCAACAGTTTATGCTGTCTCTTTCCATGTTGATCACTCTCTCTCTCTCTTCCCCTATCTCTGGAAAAAAGGATGAATTTGCAAGACTCACCTGAGTAGGGAGCAGGTTCAAGTCTTGCCCAGGCCTTGTGGATGGTCCCGGGATCTCTGCCGGAGCAGCGGCTGGAGCTGTCTGCGCTAGAAGATTTTTTCCCATGGCTGCTGTGGGGAGTGTGGCCATTATCTGAGCACGCTGCAAGCTCCTATCTTTCCCTGCATATCTTTAGTGGGCAGTGTGTGGTGAAACTGAGCAGCGGCAGCAAGTGCAGGCCAGGCAGGGAGCGGCCTGGCCCGGCAGCCCCGCTGTGCAAGGCCCAGCCAAGCCTCTGAGAAGGGGCTCCTGTCACTTGCCAGTCTCCATCCTCCCCGGGAAGCGCAGAGCTGCGGCCAGCCCCGCTCCCCTCCCGTGGCCTTGGCTGGCCTGGGGGGAAGGAGGCTGAAGGGGAGCCCTGGTACCTCTTGAAAAGGCGGAAAGCAAAGAGAGCAAGGAATTGCCGGCCTTAGGTCTTCAAGTGGTGTTCCCAGGTTGATGTCACTTTTCAATGGTCCCAACTGCTGTCAGTGCTCAGCAATGGCCATTTGTTGGCCAGGAGAAAAACTTGGTGGCATTTTGAGGAGATTTGGGGAATCTTGAGGGATTTTTGTAGAAGTTTATAGGATCTTGAGCAGATTGAAATAATTTTGTGGGATTTTTGTGGATTTTTGTGGGATTTTTGTGGAATCTGTAAAATATTTATGGAATTTTGTGTGATATTGAGAAGATTTAAATAATTTTGTGGGATATTTGTGGAATTTGTGGGATTTTTCTGGAATTTTGAGGGATTTTTCTGTAATTTTTAGAAATTAGTGGAGATTTTGTGGGATGTTTCTGGAATTTGGTAAGGTTTTGAGATTATTTAAAGAATTTTGTGGTATTTTTCTGGAATTGTGAGTATTTTTCTGGTATTCTGTGGTATTTTGAGGAGATGGAAGAATTTTGAAGGATTTTTCTTAGATTTTGAGATTGTGGAGATTTTGTGGGCTGTTTCTTGAATTTGGTGGGGTTTTGTAAAAATTTAGGGAATTCTATGGGATTTCTCTGGAATTTGTGGGCATTTTTCAAGTATCCTAAGGGTTTCAGAGGAGACCTGAAGAATTTTGAGGAATTTTTCTTAGATTTTGTGGAAATTTGTGGAGATTTTCTGGGATTTTTGTGGAATTTTGTTGGATATTGAGGAGATGTAGGGATTTTGAGGGATTTTTCATGTATTCTGTGGAAATTTGTGGAGATTTTGTTGGATGTTTCTGGAATTCAGTTGGGTTTTGAGAAGATTTAGTGAATTTATAGGGATTTTAAATGAATTTTGTGGATTTTTCTGGAATTCTATGGGATTGTTGTGAAATTTGGTAGAGTTTTCAGAAGTCTTAGGGAATTTTGCAACTCTTTTCAAGGATTTTGTGGGATTTTGAGAAAACTTGAAGAATTTTCATGAGTTTCTCTTAGATTTTGTGGAAATTTCTGGAGAATTTGTGGGGTGTTTCTGGAATTTGGTAGAGTTTTCTGAAGATTTGGGGAAATTTGTGGGATTTTTCTGATATTATGTGTGTCATTTGAAGAATTTTGTGATAGTTTTGAGGAATTTTGTGGGGCTTTACTGCAATTTCGTGGCATCCTGAGAAATTTTCAAGAATTTTGTTGGATTTTTCAGGAATTTTGTGTGTTTTTCCTGTGAATTGTGTGGGATTCTGAGGAGACTTGAAGAATTTTGAGGAATTTTTCTCAGACTGTGTGATTATTTGTGGAGATTTTGTGTTATTTCTGTTGAATTTTATGGGATATTAAAGAGATGTATGTATTTTGAGGGATTTTTTCATGTATTTTGTGGAATTTTGTGGGCCTTTTCAAGGACTTTGTGTGGTTTTGAAAAGCCTTGAAGAATTTTGAGGAATTTTTCTTAGATTCTGTGGAAACTTGTGGAGGTTTTCTGTGATTTTTGTGGAATTTTGTGGGATATTGAGGAGATTGAAGGGTTTTGAGGGATTTTTCTTAGATTTTGTGGAAATTTGTGGAGATTTTGTGGGATGTTTCTGGAATTCAGTTGGGTTTTGAGAAGATTTGGGTAATTTTGTGGGATTTTTCAGGAATTTTGTGAATTTTTCTGGGATTCTGTGGGATTCTGAGGAAACCTGATGAATTTTGAAGAATTTTTCTTAGATTTTCTGGAAACTTGTGGAGGTTTTGTGGGATTTTTGTGGAATTTTGTGGGATATTGAGGAGATCTAGGGATTTTGAGGGATGTTTCTTGAATTTTGTGGGAATTTGTGGAGATTTTGTGGGATGTTTCTGGAATTCAGTTGGGTTTTGAGAAGATTTAGGGAATTTTGTGGGATGTTTCTGGAATTTTGCTGGATATTGAGGAGTTTTTGTGGGATGTTTCTGGAATTTTGTGGGGCTTTTCAAGAATTTTGTGGTATATGGAAAAGATTTAGCGAATTTGGTGGTGTTTTTCTTGAATTTTGTGGGAATTTGTGGAGGTTTTATGGGGTGTTTCTGCAATTTGGTAGAGTTTTCAGGAGATTCAGGGAATGTTGAGGAATTTTTCTGGAATTTTGGAAGGCTTTTCAAGGATTTTGTGGGATTTAGAGGAGAGTAGATGAATTTTGTAGGATTTTTCTTAGATTTTGTGGACATTTGTGGAGATTTTGTGGGATGTTTTTGGAACTTGGTAGAGTTTTGTGAAGATTTAGGGAATTTTGAGAGATTTTTCAGGAATTCTGTGGGCCTTTTCAAAGACTTTGTGTGGTTTTGAGGAGACTGGAAGAATTTTGAGGAATTTTTCTTAGATTTTGTGGACATTTGTGGAGGTTTTGTGTGATTTTTGTGGAATTTTGTGGGATATTGAGGAGATTTTGGAATTTTGACGGATTTTTCATGTATTTTGTGGGAATTTGTGGAGATTTTGTGGGATTTTTTATTTGGAAATTTGTGGGGCTTTACTGCAATTTTTTGGGATGTTGTGAAAATGTCAAGAATTTACTGGGATTTTTATGGAATTTTGTGGAATTTTTTTGGAATGTTGTGGAATATCTTCTATTCTGTATAATTTTGAGGAGAACTGAAGAATTCCGAGGGATTTTTCTTAGATTTTGTGGGGATTTCTTCGCGTGTTCCTGGAATTTAGTAGGGTTTGGAGGAGATTTAGGGATTTTTGAGGGATTTCTCTTTAATTTTGTGGTAATTTGTAAGGATTTTGTGGGATGTTTCTGGAACTTTGAGGGACTTTTCTGGGATTTTGTGGGATTCTGCAGAGAACTGACAAATTATCAGGAATTTTTCTTAGATTTTGTGGAAATTTGTGGAGATTTTGTCGGATGTTTCTGGCATTCAGTTGGGTTTTGAGAAGATTTGGGGAATTTAGAGGGATTTTTCTTGAATTTTGGAGAAATTTATGGGGATTTTGTGGGATTTTTCTGGAATTTGGTGGGATTTTTGTGGTATTTTGTGGAATATTGAAAAGATTCAGAGATTTTTTTGGGATTTTTCTTGAATTTTGTGGACATTTGTGGAGATTTTGCGGGATGCTTGTGGAATTTGGTAGGGTTTTGAGAAGATTTGGGGAATTTTGTGGGATTTTTCAGGAATTTTGTGAATTTTTCTGGGATTCTGTGGGATTCTGTGGAAACCTGAAGAAATTTGAGGAATTTTTCTTAGATTTTGTGGAAACTTGTTGAGGTTTTGTGGGATTTTTGTGGAATTTTGTGGGATATTGAGGAGATTTAGGGATTTTGAGGGATGTTTCTTGAATTTTGTGGGAATTTGTGGAGATTTTGTGGGATGTTTCTGGAATTCAGTTGGGTTTTGAGAAGATTTAGGGAATTTTGTGGGATGTTTCTGGAATTTTGTTGGATATTGAAGAGATTTTGTGGGATATTTCTGGACTTTTGTGGGGCTTTTCAAGAATTTTGTGGTATTTGGAAAAGATTTAGCGAATTTGGTGGTGTTTTTCTTGAATTTTGTGGGAATTTGTGGAGGTTTTATGGGGCATTTCTGCAATTTGGTAGAGTTTTCAGGAGATTCAGGGAATGTTGAGGGATTTTTCTGGAATTTTGGAAGGCTTTTCAAGGATTTTGTGGGATTTAGAGGAGAGTAGATGAATTTTGTAGGATTTTTCATGTATTTTGTGGTTATTTGTGGAGATTTCTTTGGGATGTTTCTGGAATTCAGTTGGGTTTTGAGAAGATTTAGGGAATTTTGTGGCATGTTCCTGTTATTTGGTAGGGTTTTAAGGTGATTTCAGGAATTTTGAGGGATTTTCCTTGAATTTAATGGAAATTAGTGGGGACTTTGTGGGATATTCCTGGAATTTTGTGGGATTTTGAGGAGATTTTGGCATTTTGAGGGATTTTTCATGTATTTTGTGGTAATTGGTGGAGATTTTGTGGGATGTTTCTGAAATTCAGTTGGGTTTTGAGAAGATTTGGGGAATTTTGTGGGACTTCTCTGGAATTTTGTGGGGTTTTGAGGAGACTTGAAGAATTTTGAGGAATTTTTCTTAGATTTGTGGAAATGTGTGGAGATTCTGTAGGATATTTCTGGAATTTTGTGGACATTTGTGGAGATTTTGCGGGATGTTTGTGGAATTTTGTAGAGTTTTCAGAAGATTTAGGGAATTTTGAGGGAATTTTGAGGGATTTTCCTTGAATTATAAGAAAAATTTGTGGGGATTTTGTGGGATGCTTCTGGAATTTGGTGGGGTTTTGAAAAAATTTAGGGAATTTTGTGGGATGTCTCTGAAGTTTTTAGACGTTTTTCAAGAATTCTGAGGGTTTCAGAAGACACTGGAAGAATTTTTAGGAATTTTTCTTAGATTTTGTGGAAACTTGTGGAATTTTTGTGGGATTTTTGTTGAATTTGGTGGGATATTGAGGAGATTGAAGGGTTTTGAGGGATTTTTCATGTATTTTGTGGGAATTTGTGGAGATTTTGTGGGATGTTTCTGGAATTCAGCTGGGTTTTGAGAAGATTTAGGGAATTTTGTGGCATGTTCCTGGAATTTGGAAAGGTTTTAAGGTAATTTAGGGAATTTTGAGGGATTTTCCTTGAATTTCATAGAAATTAGTGGGGACTTTGTGGGATATTCCTGGAATTTTGTGGGATATTGAGGAGATTTTGGCATTTTGAGGGATTTTTCATGTATTTTGTGGATATTTGTGGAGATTTTGTGGGATTTTTTTGTAAATTTGTGAGGCTTTACTGCAATTTTTTGGGATGTTGTGAAAATGTCAAGAATTTACTGGGATTTTTATGGAATTTTGTGGAATTTTTTTGGAATGTTGTGGAATATCTTCTGTATAATTTTGAGGAGAACTGAGGAATTCCGAGGGATTTTTCTTAGATTTTGTGGGGATTTCTTCAGGTGTTCCTGGAATTTAGTAGGGTTTGGAGGAGATTTAGGGATTTTTGAGGGATTTCTCTTGAATTTTGTGGTAATTTGTGGGGATTTTGTGGGATGTTTCTGGAACTTTGAGGGACTTGTCTGGGATTTTGTGGGATTCTGCAGAGAATTGACGAATTTTGAGGAATTTTTCTTGGATTTTGTGGAAATTTGTGGAGATTTTGTCGGATGTTTCTGGAATTCAGTTGGGTTTTCAGAAGATTGAGGGAGTTTTGTGGGATGTTTCTGGAATTTTGCTGGTTATTGAGGAGATTTTGTGGGATGTTTCTGGACTTTTGTGGGGCTTTTCAAGAATTTTGTGGTATTTGGAAAAGATTGTGCAAATTTGGTGGTGTTTTTCTTGAATTTGGTGGGAATTTGTGGAGATTTTATGGGGCATTTCTGGAATTTGGTAGCGTTTTCGGGTAATTCAGGGAATTTGGAGGGATTTTTCTGGAATTTTGGAAGGCTTTTCAAGGATTTTGTGGGATTCTGAGGAGAGTAGATGAATTTTGTAGGATTTTTCTTAGATTTTGTGGACATTTGTGGAGATTTTGTGGGATGTTTTTGGAACTTGGTAGGGTTTTGTGAAGATTTAGGGAATTTTGAGAGATTTTTCAGGAATTCTGTGGGCCTTTTCAAAGACTGTGTGGTTTAGAGGAGACTTGAAAAATTTTGAGGAATTTTTCTCAGATTTTGTGGAAACTTGTGGAGGTTTTGTGTGATTTTTGTGGAATTTTGTGGGATATTGAGGAGATTTTGGAATTTTGAGGGATTTTTCAAGGATTTTGTGGGAATTTGTTGAGATTTTGTGGGATGTTTGTGGAATTCAGATGGGTTTTGAGAAGATTTAGGGAATTTTGTGGGATTTTTCAGGAATTTTGTGTATTTTTCCTGTGAATTGTGTGGGATTCTGAGGAGGCTTTAAGAATTTTGTGATATTTTTCTTAAATTTTGTAGGGAACACTTGTGGGGACTTTGTGGGGTTTTCCGGGAATTTTGTGGGATATTGAGGAGATGTTGGCATTTTGATGGACTTTTCATGTATTTTGTGGATATTTGTGGAGATTTTGTGGGAAGTTTCTGGAACTTTGAGGGACTTTTCCGGGATTTTGTGGGATTCTACAGAGAATTGACGAATTATCAGGAATTTTTCATGTATTTTGTGGGAATTTGTGGAGATTTTGTGGGATATTTCTGGAATTCAGTTGGGTTTTGAGAAGATTTGGGGAGATTAGAGGGATTTTTCTTGAATTTTGGAGAAATTGGTGGGGATTTTGTGGGATTTTTCTGGAATTTGGTGGGATTTTTGTGGTATTTTGTGGGATATTGAGGAGATTCAGAGATTTTTGTGGAATATTTCTTGAATTTTGTGGACATTTGAGGAGATTTAGGAGGATGCTTGTGGAATTTCGTAGGATTTTGAGACGATTTAGGGAATTTTGAGGGAATTTTGAGGGATTTTCCTTGAATTTTATGGAAATTTGTTTAGGTTTTTTGGCATGTTACCTGGAATTTGGTAGGGTTTTGAGAAGATTTGGGGAATTTTGTGGGATTTTTCAGGAATTTTGTGAATTTTTCTTGGATTCTGTGGGATTCTGAAGAAACCTGAAGATTTTTGAGGAATTTTTCTTAGATTTTGTGGAAATTTGTTGAGGTTTTGTAGGATTTTTGTGGAATTTGGTGGGATATTGAGGAGATTTTGGAATTTTGAGGTATTTTTCATGTATTTTGTGGTTTTTTGTGGAGATTTTGTGGGATTTTTGACGAGATTTTGTTGGATATTGAGGAGATTTAGGGATTTGGAGGTATTTTTCTTGAATTTTGTGTGAATTCGTGGAGATTTTCTGGGATGTTTCTGGAATATGGTAGAAATGTCTGAATATTTAGGGAATTTTGAGGGATTTTTCTAGAACTTAGTGTATTTTTCAGGAATTTTGTGATATTTTGGGAAAATTTAAATAATTTTGATGGATTTTTCTTGAGTTTTGTGAAAATTGTTGGAGATTTTGTGGGATTTTTCTGGCATTTTGTGGGATTTTTCAAGGATTTTGTTGGATTCTGAGGGGACTTGAAGGCCCGTCTCCCCTAGGAACACGCACGTACTGCCCGTCCGAGTGGATCGGCCTTCGCTGCTACCACGGCGATGGGGCGACCATCTGGTCCCTGGGCGTGCTGCTGTTTGAGATGGTGTGCGGGTACTTACCCTTGGAGAAGGAGCGAGACATCGTCTTGGGGCAGCTCTTCTTCCCGCAGGAGGCCTCTCCAGGTTGCTATGGGGCCTGAAGAAGGCAGGCTTTGGCAGGTGGCAGCGCCCAGCCCAGCCCGGCCCTCCCGCAGCTGCGCGGGACGTCCATGTGCCCTCAAGGGCCGGCTGCAGCAGGTGGCCCGTGGCAGGCTGGCTGTGGCACGCTTGGCTGAAGGAGGTGACGCTTGTCCTGCCGTGCCGCTCTCCCGCCAAGGCCAGCTCCCAGCACACGCAGCGTGGCCCGGCTTCTGCAGGCGCCGGGAGCAGCTGGGCAGGAGCCTTCTGCAAGTGAGCGCCGCTTGCTGCCTTCTCTCCCCAGAGTGCCAACATCTGATCCGCTGCTGTTTGTCCAAGCACCCCATGGATCGGCCACTGCTGGAGCAGATCTTCTACCACCCTTGGGTGTTGGGCGGCCATTTCTGATGCCTTGCCGCAGCCACTGCAGCACCCAGTTCCCGTGTCCCACGCAGGACTGAGGGCCCAGGAAATAAAAGAACCCGAAACCCGGTGCAGGCCGGCAAGTCTGGTCCTTGTTAGCAACTTCAGCTAAGGGAACCTCTTGGCAAAAGGGGTAATCAGAGCGTTCCCATCAGCCTTTGTCAAGCTTTTGATGCCTTTCCTCCAGGTTGTCCCTCAAAATCAGAGAGGGGTAGAGCCTGCACCAGTCCCCCCAAATCGGTGGGAGGCAGAGACTACTCCCAGGCCCCACAAAAGTGGAGGAGGATGGAGACGATCCCTGGGCCCACAACACTGAAGGGAGATAAATACCCGGCCCCCCCAAAATAAGAGATGGATGGAGCCCACAGCGGCCCCCAAGTCAGAGGGGGAAGGGGAGACTGCCAGCCCCCCTAAAGAAGAGGGGAATTGTGCCTGTGCCAGCCCCACAAATTGCAAGGGGACAGAGAACAGCCCTGGCCTGGCAAAGGGCAAAGAGCGGCCGGGGGCTGCCAGGATGGTGACAACACTGGCACCCCCCAAATCAGAGAGGGACAAAGAGCCCGCACAGGCTTCCCAGGAGGAGAAAGGGGGCAGCAAATATCCTCTGTCCCTTAAAGTCAGAGGGGCAGAGACACAAAAGGTCCCACAAAAACAGCATGAGGAACCAAGAGCACTGCCGGCCCCACAAAGGTAAGGAGGATGGAGAAACTCCCCATCTGTCTTTGTTTTGGAAGACAGGTGTCTGATAGGGAGGGCAGGGGCCTCCTCTGGAATGAAAATGTAGACCCCCTCCCTTGGAACCATTATAATTTTGAACTCAAGGGACTCTCAGACAGAGATCTGTGGATAGGAATAACAGTTCTTTACTAGTGTGTATAACGAGGCACATAAACAACAACAACTACAGCGTTAACAAGAAAACAGAACCAGGGACCCCATGCCAGCCTTCTCGGCCAACATGGGAAAGGATGGAGGAGAGGCTTTGCTTCACAAACCCCCTCGGGTTGGCAGTCAGTCCCAGTGCTCCTGTAGGGCTCTGAGGAACACTCAGCTGGAACACCAGGGATGAGCTGAGATCCCGGGCCGGTGGCTGAGGTACATCAGCAGCTCCATGGTGGTGCCTGGCACTGCCACACGTCCCGGCAGGACAGGGGGTGTGAGGCCACCAACGAAGAGGGAAGAAGGAGAAGAAGAAACAGCAGCTCCGTCTGGGTGATGGCAAATTCCCTTTTCTCCTCAGCAACAGCTCCCAGCAAAGTGTACTTCTCTGAAGCTGAAGAAGCTGCCAAACTCTGCCCACCATCCCCTTTTCCTGCCCCCTTCCCCTTGGGCCCAGCCGAACTCTTTGTGTTTCTCAAGTACCACACACAGTCAGGTTTTCCCCGCAACTAATGGGTAAAAATTCCACAGTTGAGCCAGAACTAAAAGAAGGACACCTAACCCCCAACAGCTTCTCATCTCCATCTCTTTGCACTCCAAAAGCCAGGAGGGATCGATCTGTCACCTCAAAACCACTCAATCCCACTGAAAACAGCTCCATTTTACCCCAAAATGGCTCAGTCCTGTGGAGACTTTTGTGGCAGAATGGTTAGGCGAGAAAGGCCATGACTGTACAAACTTGCTAGAGATAAAACATAACTAGTGTAGAGACAGTCTCAAGGCCGGATTGCCCTTGAGATGTGGGGAGGAGAACAAGAATGTGGTAAACAGAACAAAAAAGAAGGAACAGGGACGGTCTGGTAATCGCAAGAATGCAGAGGCAGATAGCTATGTTTCGTAGTGACGTAAATAGCAGAATAGCCAATGATGAGCTATACTTTTGCAATATGTATGAGCTAATTAAATCATGTATTTAAACACGAGTATAAGGATCAATAAACGAGATTTGCTTGACGACCACCTGGTGTCTGCGTCTCCCTTCTCCGACAAATGGTGACCCCGACGTCGACCCCCTGCTGAAAAGAAACCGGGGGAGTGAACGCGCCACGGTCGGTGAAGTAGTGTTGGGGCCCGATGCACCCGGGTCGGTGCTAAACGACGAAGGGAGAGCACCCTCAAGGATCACATCAGTGGTCTTGAGCCATACGTGCTGCCGGAGCCGGAGAGGTGCAACAGCGCTGACGACAAAAATGGACAGGCAAGCAGCATATGATTTATTTTTGGGGTTATTAGATAAGCTGGGGGTTAGAGACATAAATCCTAGAAAAGACGTACCGGGATGGGTAGCATGGGGTCACGCGAAGGGTTGTTTTTCCAACCCGCACACGGTACATGAATTGAGTGAGTGGCGTGAGTTAGGAGATGTGTTGTGTGAAGCAGTCTTAGAAGAAGATAAAACAGCAAAAAAGTTAGGAAAAATTTGGCGAGTTGTGTATAATACTCTATTGAAACATCAGGCAGAAAAAAGAGCAGCTCAGCAAGCAGTAGAAGCCTATAAAAGGAATGCACGGTATGGAGATCATGAACCTTTAGCGCCAAGTGTCTCTCAAGTAATTATACCTGCTTCTAGCAGTTTGGGCACAGATGATTGTGCTTGGCCCTCGGCACCCCCTCTCAATGAGTCCACAGAGGACGCTGAAGTGCCTGTCGTAGCCACCTCTGATATTAAAGACCCTTCAGCCCAATCTGTTAAGCCTGGAATGCGTAGTTCACAATCTCCGCCAGAGCCAGATCCTGTCCCTGGGGCAGAGAGTGACCTGTGGGAGGAAATGGCTAGACAGAGGAGAGAAGCATGGAACGCATTGGCTAAGCATGGGCTAGAGAGTGGGGATGAAGTCACCGTGGAGGGGGCGAGGACGTGGGCTCTGCCTGTAGTTTACACCCCGGGGGTAAACCAACAAGGACAAGCTGTTCAGTTAGGGACCTATACACCTCTTGATTGGAAGTTATTAGCTCAGCTGCGACAGACAGTGAGTCAATTTGGATTTAAGAGTGAACCAGCTAAACAAATGATAGACTACATATTTGATACGCATTTGCTAACTGTCAATGACTGTAGAAGCATTGTGAAACTGATGTTTACTCAACATCAGCAGCTGCTGTTTAACGCACATTGGCAAGCTTTAGTTCAAGTTTCGGTTGCAGTTCAAAGAAGACCAGGTGATCCGTTACAGGGAATTACAGTGGAAGAGATGATGGGATTAGGAAATTATAAAAGAACCGAGGCTCAGATGATTTCCGGACCAGACAAAGTTAGGGAAGCTATGCGTCTGGTTAGAGTTGCTATCAGTCAGGTGAAAGATAGCTCAGGAATTCCCATGTATATGGGAATCAAACAAGGGAGAGAGGAGTCTTTTGGAGACTTTGTTGATAAGGCTGCTGCCGCTATAGAACGAGCAGGGGTCCCTGAGTATATGCGAGGGGCTTTGCTTAAACAGTGTGCCTTGCAGAATAGTAACGAGACTACTAAAAGAGTTCTGTCGACCCTGGGGGCTAATTGGACGATTGAGGAAGCCTTAGAAAGAATGGCATTACAGCCCACAGGGCAACAAGCATTCCTGGTGAATGCCATTAAAGCATTAGGAGAGGGGTTACAAAAACAGGCAGAAAGTACACAGACACAAGTGTTAGCTGCTCTTGCTCCGCTCCGTGCTCAAGCAGCAGCACCCGCGGCGGCGACCCAGAAGCCCCCTTCCATGAAATGCTACCGCTGTGGAGGAGGAGGGCACATGAGACGACAATGCCGCGCGACTGGGGTCTGGTGCCAAAATTGTCAAAGCAATACGCATAACTCTTCTGCCTGCCGCCGACGTTCGGGAAACTCGCGGCGGAGCGCGAATGGCGGCCGCGCCCAGACACAAGTTGCTGCCGCGACATCAGCGCCACCTCGTGTCTACAACCAGCCACTGCCGGGAGCTTGGGACTTGACTTGGCAGCAGCAATAAAAACAACGCTGATGACAACACACCCTGTTCGAATTCCTACGGGAGTTTACGGCCCAATAAAGATTAAGGGACAAGTATATGGAGGATTTTTATTGGGGCGCTCTTCGATTTCTGTGATGGGCCTATTTGTTTTACCTGGAGTCATAGATGCGGACTACACCGGAGAGATACAAATTATGGCATATACGCTCTACCCTCCAATTACTGTTGAAGCCGGTCAACACATTGCCCAATTTATACCACTGCCACAAACAACCAAAGGCATTCAAACATTGATGCAAGGCCCTCGGAATAATCAAGGATTTGGATCATCAGGGATAGCCATGCTCACAATGGACTTAAACAGCAGACCAAAAAAGAAAATAACATTGAAATATGCTGAACAATCAGTAGAACTTTGGGGCTTGTTGGACACGGGAGCAGACACCAGCATAGTATCTCCGGAGTATTGGCCTAGCAGTTGGCCATCCAGACAAACCATGGATACAGTGACCAGAGTCGGGGGATACACGCTAGCTAAAAGAACGCCCCCTATACAAGTGATCATAGATGGGCAAACATTAGTGGCTGTGTTGTCGGTCGTCCCTTTACCTCCAACAGTACAGTGTTTAATAGGAAGGGACATTTTAGTTCAGCTTGGAGTTGTTCTGTCTAATGAGCACCCTTTGGAGTAATTGCCATTGCTTGGACTTTCCCTATTCCACTTACCTGGACAACCGACAAACCAGTGGTGGTTAAGCAATGGCCTCTAAAAAGGGAAAGTTTGTTGCAAGCACATCAACTAGTCAGAGAACAATTTCAACAAGGTCATCTAAAGTTGTCTACTAGCCCATGGAATACTCCTATATTTGTGATTAAGAAGAAATCTGGAAAGTATCGTCTTTTGCATGACTTGAGAGCAGTAAATGATCAAATGGAAGCTATGGGAGCATTGCAACCAGGTCTCCCGAATCCAGCTATGCTCCCACAACACTGGGCCCTTCTGATCATCGATTTAAAGGACTGTTTTTTCACTATCGCCCTCCACCCACAAGATACAAAGCGATTTGCCTTTACCTTGCCTGCAATTAACAGAGGGGAACCTGATAAGCGATTTGAATGGACAGTATTGCCTCAGGGCATGCGTAACTCCCCTACCTTGTGTCAACTATATGTCGATGCAGCCCTACAGCCTCTGAGACGAAAGTGGCCTGAGACCATAATTTATCATTACATGGATGATATTCTTTTTGCTCAAAAGCCCAAATTCACTTCTGATCAATTGAGAGAGATCCAAACTACATTGGCAAAAGCATCTCTTGTGGTTGCTCAAGACAAAATACAACAGACCGCACCTTGGAAGTACCTGGGATGGACTATTACCAATCAAATTGTGCGTCCACAAAAACTGCAGCTCTCAACAAAAATTGTCACTTTAAATGACGCGCAACGCCTACTTGGCGATCTTCAATGGTTGAAACCCATAGTTGGCATCCCAAACACCTTACTAAACTGCCTTCGCCCACTGTTGAAGGGAACAGATCCCAGTTCGCCTGTCACGATTTCCCCTCAACAGAACCAAGCAATCAAAGATATTCTCCAGTGTATAGAAGTCGGTTTTGTTTCCCGTCGCGATATTGATTTGCCCATTGACCTTACTATATGGAATACCTCAGAACATCTTCTCGGCGCTCTTACACAATTGCAGAAAAAAGCGGGGGAAATGAGGGTCCTGGAATGGCTATCCCCACCACTACAAGCAAAAAGGACAATAAGTACGAAAATTGAACAGATGGCCACCCTGTTATGTAAAGGCCGTACCAGGATAATAGAAATTACTGGAACTGAACCTACAACAATTTACATACCTATAAAAAACGAAGACCTAGACTGGTACCTGCATAATTCGGAGGAGTTACAGACAGCGTTGCTGGGATCAGGAGCATCTGTTTGTACAGGGCCTTTAATACCACGACATTTCCAATGGTTAAAAGAGTGGGACTGGGTTGCAAAACCGTTGCGGTCAGACCAGCCTATACCAGAAGCCGTTACGGTCTTCACAGATGCCGGGAAAAAGTCAAGGAAAGCAGCCATAACCTGGAAGGAAGGGTCCCAATGGAAACATCACATGATTGAAGCGGCTCCAGAAGACAGTCTGCAAACATTAGAACTTCTTGCCGTTGTGTGGGCATTAAGTAAACTACAAGGGCCTTTAAATGTAGTCACAGATTCTTACTATGTAGCAGGGGTAGGACAAAGAATAGAAGATGCAGCAGTCAAGGAAGTCCAGAACAAAAGACTATATGAATTGTTGTTGCAACTAAAACGGGCTGTGAGGGCTAGAACAGAACCCTATTGTGTTATTCACATTCGAAGCCACAAGTGGGATGTAGGATTAGGAGAAGGAAATGCAAGGGCAGATAGATTAGTAATGAATGTAGTTGATGACAAAATAACAGAAGCCAAGGAGTCGCATGCTCGATTCCACCAGAATGCAAAAGGATTGGTGCGAGAATATAGAATAGCAATCCAAGAGGCAAAAGCTATAGTAAGAGCTTGTCCAGTTTGCAGTCATCACAATAGTGGTACAGGGTTGGGTTGTGGTGTAAACCCTAGAGGGTTGAAGAGTAATGACATTTGGCAGATGGATATCACGCACGTTTCTGAATTTGGCAGAATGAAGTATGTGCATGTCACCATAGATACATATAGCAAATATATCTGGGCCACAGCTCAATCGGGGGAAAAGGCAAATCAGGTGATTAGGCATTTAACCAGCTGTCTCGCAGTAATGGGACTGCCAAGAGAAATAAAGACTGATAATGGACCTGCATATATTAGTCAGAAGGTCAGTCGATTTATGAGATTGTGGGGAATCAAACATGTTACAGGAATTCCTCACTCACCCACGGGGCAAGCCATAGTTGAAAGAGCAAATGGAACCTTGAAACAGTATCTAAGAAAGCAGGAGCAAATAACAGATCCGCAGGAAAAATTAGCCAAAACTCTCTTTGTTCTAAATCATTTATGTGTTTTTGGGGATGAAAGTGAACCACCAGCAGTTAAGCATGCAGAAAAGGAAGGACAGAAGGAGAAACAGAGTCTAAAAGCTGTCGTTCGATATAGAGACCCGAAAACAGGACTATGGAACGGTCCTGCGGAGGTCTTGTATTGGGGCAGAGGTTATGTTTGTGTTTCCACCCCCTCAGGAACACTGTGGATTCCAGCTAGATGGGTGAAGCCCTGGATTGATACAGCCAATGGCCAGTAACCTCCTTGAGCAGCTCTCCATATCCGTGAACACAGCCCTCGAGCAACTACGAGGATTGACTGGACTCGAATTAAATTGGGAGACACCGCAGGACTGGGTATCAATCGTTACCGAGCTCCGTGGATACCGTAAACAAATTACCATACCAGATATTGAGTGTGAAAGCTGCCCTGGGCCGTGTTCTGTGTGGGTCAGGTTGTTATGTGGGGGATGTGGTAAGATTGTGTGGATTGCAAAAGGGTTATTGAGATCACCTTGGTGTAGGAAATGCTACCATGAGTGGCTAAGCGTTAGGGAAGAGAATGCAGTAAGGTCCTTCATCGCGTATAGGAGGACACAAGGGTTAGACCCCACGCAGGAAGAACTTGAGTGGGTAGAAAGGGCTTTTCAGATTCAGCAACATGCAGTTAAGATTGAGAAACAAAACTACTCCAGCGTTATGGGAGTTCAGTGTGTGGGTAACATTTTTATCCCACCATGGTGGCAAGTGGAAGATAACAACTGGGGTGAAGTACTGGCTACTAGAGCTATGGTTGAGCAGTCAGCTCATAACTACCACAGCAATCCTGAACATCAACCCGAGAGCTAATATGTGGATTGCATGGGCCAATGCAACAGGAGTTAATTCCTTTTGCTTATCCATGGCTACCCCAAGTGATCCATTTAGAACATGTCTCATTGGACTACCCTTAATGGATTTTGAAGAATTTGATGCTTGGACTAAATTCAAAATAGAAAGAAATCATACAGTAGCATGCATAGCGGCCTTTTTATCAACTAGAGTCCCAAGGGTACAACCATTTCTTAATAGCCAGTGTAACCAAACAATTTGCCCCCCTTGTCAAAGAGGATCATTTATGCCAACAACATTTACACAACAAATGGCCAATATTACGATGAAGTTAAATAGAACAGGAACAGAACCTCAAGAACTGCAGCTGTTGGGATCTAAGGCAGGAAACTATTGTATCGAGTTCGGGCATCCCGGAGAATACCCATGGGAAGACCCGCTTAGCAGGCCCAGTAATGGCAGTACTATTGTGTCTCCTTTTGATCATAGATATCAGAAAGGCACTTATTGTGGGTCTAGATTTATTGCAAGTATTGATGCTATCAACCGAAGACCGAAACAATTACCACCTGGAATCTTTTTAATCTGTGGGGATCGGGCATGGGCAGGTATACCATCAAAACCTTGGGGAGGCCCCTGTTATCTTGGAAAACTTACGATGTTTGCCCCCGATTTTCAACAACTTTTACATGCTAATGGTACTTGGAATCAGAAGCGAATTAGGGAGCGGCGATCAACTAAGCTGCTGGGAGAAGGTTGTCAGGATGAGGTACAGCTATGGGACAAGCCCGCAAATACCATTGCTTCTATACTTCTCCCCGGAGCTGCAGCAGCACAGGCGTTAAATCAGTTGGGAAAACTTGCCTGTTGGACCGAGAAACAAATAAATGTAACCACAAATATATTATCTCAGTTAGCTGTAGATGTTAGTACTGTTAGGCATGCTGTATTGCAAAATCGCGCTGCTATAGATTTTTTATTACTAGCTCAAGGACATGGGTGTCAGGATTTTGAAGGGATGTGCTGTATGAATTTGTCAGATCATTCTGAATCTATTCACAAGCAGTTACAACAATTGAAAGACAATATGAAGAAAATCACCGTTGAGTCAGCCCCAGTAGGTGAATGGTTGGACTCCTGGGGTATGAGAGGATGGGTGAAAAATGTACTTATGATGTTGGCTGGACCAGTTTTGCTTGTTGTTATAATTTTGCTTTTTGGACCATGTATTTTACAATGCATTCAGAACCGCTTAATTGCATTAACTACGGCCTTGTTAGAAAAACACGCTAACCTCGTAATCCAAAAAGAAAGCGGGGGAAGTGTGGAGACTTTTGTGGCAGAATGGTTAGGCGAGAAAGGCCATGACTGTACAAACTTGCTAGAGATAAAACATAACTAGTGTAGAGACAGTCTCAAGGCCGGATTGCCCTTGAGATGTGGGGAGGAGAACAAGAATGTGGTAAACAGAACGAAAAAGAAGGAACAGGGACGGTCTGGTAATCGCAAGAATGCAGAGGCAGATAGCTATGTTTCATAGTGACGTAAATAGCAGAATAACCAATGATGAGCTATACTTTTGCAATATGTATGAGCTAATTAAATCATGTATTAAAACACGAGTATAAGGATCAATAAACGAGATTTGCTTAACGACCACCTGGTGTCTGCGTCTCCCTTCTCCGACACAATCCCAACTCAAAAGGGTTTGTTCCTCCTCAGAAAATCTCAATCCCACACTAAAATTACTCAGTTCCACCGCTGCCAGGTGAGATGGAGTTGGAAGGTGTTCTGGTTTAGGGCAAATTTGGAAGAAACCCTCTGAATGGAGTCCCTGTAAAAAGCAAATTAAAGTTGCCCCTCATCCGAATATTTCAGGAAAATTATTTTCTTGGAGAAAAGTGGGAAAATGCAGTTTACTTAACAATCAAAGTATCTACAAGCATGAGCAAGATGAATAATATTAAAGAATAAATCCTCTGGCTGTTTGAAGAGATGGCAAAGCCAGAAAAGTCCTTTCCATGGGGTGTAGCTCAGCTCGCTCAGTCTCTTATCAGTTCCTCCGGCGCTGGAAAGGGCCCAGGCCCAGGCCCCGGTGGGCCACAGCCGTGAGCTCCCGGGGTTTGTCTGGGTTCTCAGTCCAGAGCAGCTTTGAACAGATCCAAGGAAAAAGGCAAAAAACACTCCGGGGAACTCCTGTGCCTCAGCTAGCTAAAAACCAACTAAACTAAACTAAAAACTAACTAAAAAGGAAACTGAACTAAAGTGCCTAGAAGCAAAGGAGAGCTCTGTCCCACTGTCTGTCCCTGCTGCAGACAACACAGGCCAGGGAAGCGTGCGGGGCACTGAGTGCCATTTCTGCAAACAAACTGCAGCTTCTTCTTCCCCCCCTTGGCTCTCAGAGCCAGTCTTGAAGGTGCAGAACTTAATAGGCAGCAGAAACAAAACAGACGCCTGGGGATCCAAGGATCACAAAGTCACCCCAGGCCAGAAGGAGGTTGGGAGAAGTGGGATCCACATTTGGAGAGGTGGGATGGGGATTGTGTGGGGCTGGCTGGCTGGGCTGTATTTGATAGGAAATCAAACTTTCAGAGTTCCTGATTTGTGTCCCATTCATTTTCAGTCAGGTGCAGCTCTGTTTGCAGAGGGTCGCTGTGGCACTCGAGACGGACACACGACGCAGCGAGGTTGGCACGGCAAGAGCAATCTTTATTGTTCAGAAGCTGCTTTTCCATGGTTGACTGCCGAGGCTGGGGAACTGCCTGATTCAGAGATCCTGGCCCTTCCTTGGAGTCAAGATACATTTTTCTAAGAGTGAGTAAAGTATCAGTCCCAGCAATCTTTGAGTTAGTTATGTAAAACTGTTACACTCCATTGCTGTTCTCCCCTGCCATCCCACCCCAATACCTGTATCCCAGTTTCCCCCCAGCCCCTCTCCTCCCCTATAAATACCCCAGTTTATCCCCTGTTCCAGAGAGCTGCTGTCACTGGCTCCCTTGGCCGAGGGCCCGGCTGTAATAAAGGCCAGTTCTCTGCGGAACGCCACACAGCGCTCTGCTCTCTCCCTCCGTGTCGCCTGCACGCTGCCGCTGAGCTGAGCTGAGCTGAAATCACTCGCCGGGCAGAGGACGTGTCTGTGCCCCGGGCAGCCCAACCGCGGACCGCTTTTCCGGGAGTCGCGGCACCCCTGCCACCTCCACCGCCGCGGCAACCTATGAGAAAGCACAGCTGGGTTCTGCTCAGGGCATTTCAAACTACCTGGGCTATTTGGGACTTGCCCTTGCAAAGGCAGCATCTCAGGAAAAGTCCAAGTTTCTCTTCATGGACTCCCAGGATGTGTTGCCTTGGAAGGGACCTTAAAGCTCCTCTTGTTCCAACTCTCAGCACACTCACGACACCTTCCCCTAGACCAGCTTGCTCCAAGCCCCATCCAACCTGGCCTTGAACCCATCCAAGGGTCAGACAATCACAGCTTCTCTGCAACCTGGTCTATTCCTCCCAGATCTAAAATCATACCAAACTTAGCAGCCTCAGAGACAGATTTCTATTCAATATCTCCATTTTAATAGGGAAGAAATATGGCAAAACTTGTTTGCATCTGACATTGCAAAATCAACACGAGCTCTTCAGAAAGGGCTGCCGTCCACCCACTTTTCTTATTTTTGCCCATTTGGTGGAACATTTGCATTCTGTTGTTGTTCGGAGCAGTATTTTAATGTATCTGGATTAGGCTGCTTCAAATAGTCCAGCGAGATACCAGGGTGTGAGGGGTGGAAAACTGAGCTCTTACACATCCAGTACTTCTCTTGTTGGAAGTCTTCAATCCCACCTCTCTGGTGGGATGAAATAGGTGCTACTCATCCAATTTCTAAAGTATCGTGCATCAAGCTGACACTATTTGAAGACTTCAAAATAGAAAAGCCAATTTAAACAAACCTCTGCTCCTTCCCATTTTCTCTGTTCCACAGTTTAGGACAGAAGACAGGAGAGAAAGATTGTTTTGGCAACAATGTTTTCAGGACTCTAAAAAGAATATCAAAACCGCTCTGCCACACTCTCAGCTCTTGCAGTGCCAAAAAGCACTGGCTGTGTTTGCTCACAGACTCACAATTGTGGTGGCATTTCTAGCACACCACAGGACAGCGATGTTTTTCCTTTTCTCCTGGAAATACCTACAGCACTTCTGGCTAGCAAGGCAAACATGAGCCTCTTTTAGTGGCCCTTGAAATTGGACATGTGAAATGAGCTACACAAAGCCACAGGCCAGCTGAACCTGGGATCTCTGAATGGGTCTTCACATTCTTCCCAGGAAGATGAATGGCAATCACTATTTTGGCAGGGAAACTGCATCAGCTGGAAATTTGGAGTAGAAAATGTGCTTTCTGCTCCTCTCAGAGCCAAAACTCCTACCCATTTCTTGCAAGTCCTTCTTAGATAAGGACCATGTTCAACTGAGCGACAGTGAAGCCAAATGGCAATCCAGGAATCAATTGTCCTGTACACAATCTCCTCCATCCACGTGCAAGGTTACTCAGGGGCACACAGGAGGAAGGAAGGAAGCCAAATGCATCATTGGACACAAAGTCAGACATGTTGAGGGATGAAGAAATCTTGCAGAGCTATGGAAACCTGCCCTGAAAAGCCAGTTCAGGGAGAGCCTGAGCTGTTTTGTGCTTCTAGGCCTGAAGATGTTCAGGATCTTTCCCAGATGCTCAGCAGGCAGCAGGATTGTGCCTGAATCTGGCTCTGGAAATGCCAGTGCCTCAACTGAGAGCTGTGGCAATGATTTCCATTGCATGGAGAGGGGCCACAGTCCTGCAAGAGTCTTTCAGCAGAGCAAACAGCAGCCTGGAGGGTGGGCAATGCTGCATCTGTACCACTGCATGCTCATCCTTCACCATAATGCACAGCTGCCCCCAAAGCTGCCATGGATCACGTTTTAGATTTCTCCCGTTGGATATATTTTGGAGAAGTTGTTCTAGGTGGCTTTGGATGGTGATCCTGTAGGAAGCAGCCATTCGCCTGCTGTGATATCCTTACAACTAATCCTAACTTCTCATTCCCTTTGGTTTTATTTGGGGTTCCTTATCAATTTGTTTTATTGGTTTCTTTGGGTTTGTTTCTTTCTGTTTTTGTCTCTTTTGGTTTGAGTTTTTTTCCTTTTTTATAAATGACTTGTGAAGTTGACACAGCCAAACTCCAGAAAACGTAAACCAGGGTTGACTTTCCAGAAATGACTTTTGGCTGGCTTTAGCTGCATTCCCCAGGATCAGGATCACCAGGAGATATTTGCAGGTTTTGCTCTGCATCATCAGCTTGCCCTGACTTTGCTCAGTGTTTCACCAATGGAGAAGACAATGGATATTTTGCCAAACCTCCTTTCAAACAACCAAACTTGTGGCAGCACGACAGAAAAGAAGAAAATATTCCCCAGTTAGAACAGAGCCAGAGTCCCACCATTTTCCCCTCCACTTTTATTTATTTTCTACATTTAGAGGCAAAGCTTCCATCTCCAGAAGCTTCCATCTCTCATTTCCTGATGCTCTTTGCTACCCTTTAGCCTTCACCCCCACGCATCGGACTGCTGTCCATGTGGGGCTGGGGATGCCCAGCCTGGAAAGAGAAGGTGCTGGGGAGGCCTCCCTGCAGCTCTAGGAAAGATGGGCACCGAGAGGAGAAGCCTTTCAACTGCAGGACTGAGATTGAAGTTGCATCTAATGAAGCTGCTCTTTTCCACTCAGGCTGCTGGGGCACTGGCCCAGGCTGTGCACACAAGCTGGGGATGCTCCATCCTTGGCAACAACCAAGGCCAGCTGGGAGCAGGGCTCTGAGCAACATATTCTGGGGGAAGATTGCTCCGCTTGGAACAAGATGGTCTTTAGGGTCCCTTCCAAGTCCAGCCACCCAGGGATTCCATCATTCTATGGTCTCCGTTGTCCACTTCAGCCTGGGCCTGGGCTCCTGGCAGTGATGTCACAGTGCACGCTCCAGCTAGAACTTCCAGCATCCAGCAACGGCCACAACACAACCCTTGGCTCCTTGTGTCAGCACGCTCTTCTCAGTGCTCCAAGGCTACCCCTGTCACGTTTCTGCCACCTGCCCCCTGATTCCCCCAGCAGTCCCCAAAGCTCCCCATTACCTGGATTTTGCTGCACATCCCTGCAGGATGTCTGCATTTATTCCAAAGAAGGTATGGTACTATTCCATGGAGGTGGACACCCCGCAGCTGCCTGGGTGGGCTGGAGCTGTGTGGGACAGTGTGGGAAAGGGACCCCACTCTGAGATTTTGCTACCTCTGCAGGCTGTCCCAGAGAGAGAGGAGGAGATGGAGGTGGATACACCAATTAATTGTGAAGAGAGAATGGAAGTGGATGGAGAGAACACTGGGGATGAAGAGATGGACATAGATGTAGATCAGACGGAAGAAGAAATGGAAGTGGAAATGCAAGATGATATTGAGGAGATGGAAATTGAGCTAGAAGACGAGGAGGAGGACATGGTGTTGGGATGAAGACCGATGCCAGCAGCAGAACAGGCAGGTGCTCCCCACGGGCAGAGCGGGTCCCCTGCTGCCAGGCTGGGGCTGGGCTGGGCACTCCCTGCTCAGGGACACGCTAGCCCATGCACTGGATTCTGGTGGCCATCCCTGGCCTGGCCTGGCCTTGCTTTGGGCCACACAAGCCCTGTTCCAGTGCCTGGGCCACAGCCCCCAGCCCCAGCCAGGCTCACTTCTGGCAGCAGAGTCCCCCTGTGCCAGTGTCCCAGCCCGGGAGCACATGGAACACCCCTCCATGCCTGACTGCACTGACCGTGCTACTTGTTTTTCTTCCAGGACTGAGGCACATCCCGGGCAGAGATGGCACTCATCTGTATATATGTTTTGGAGTTGTTGCGTTCAGATAGACGTTTTAGAGTTTGTTTTAGTGTTCTGTAAATATGTTCCATGTAGTTTTGTTCGATAAGTTCTTAGGTAAATAGGTTCTATAGTTTGTTGTTGTTGTTGTTACAAATATTCTGACCATGTAAATATGTTGTGTAGTTCATTCTTGTTCCTTTTCTTCTACAAATAAACATTCTTTGTTTTTCACACCCCAGTTCTCTTTGCATTTGCTTTGGGCACATTTGCAAAGTTGTGCTTTCCACTCGCTCCAGGTTCCCAGGGCTGGATGTCCCGGAGGGAGCTGGCACAGCCACCCCAGCAGTGGCTCCCTGTGCACAGGGGGTCCCATTGACAGAGCTCACCCTCTCCTTGCAGTTTCTCTGGACACACTTGGGAGCTGGAGGGGCAAATCCCAGTGGGCCCTGTCCCATGGCATCCCACAAGGGAGCAGGGCTCAGCCTCATCCATGGCTCTTCCCTGGCTAGCCCCAGGGCTAAGGAGGCTGCACTGGGCTGCGGGCAGCCTGCTTCCTGGGCACCCTGAGGGGCTGGAGCCAACCTGGAGGGAGCCTCAGCACAGGGGCCTCTGGCCTACATGCACCAACATTTCCTTTGCAAACCCCCTCTGTCACCACACTCTGCTACAAGCACAACATCAATTGTTCCTCCTAGTTCAAGGGGAGACCTTAATTGGCACAAATTTATCCCTTAGACTTTCTAGCACAGCAAATGGCAGCGCTTGCAATCGCTCTTCTGCACTCCCTGCTCGGGCACCAAAACACTGGAACCTGCCAGAACATCTTGAATTAGCACCAACCTGCAGAGAGCTACAGGGGGAGAACCCAACCCCAACCACACAGGGACATTGATGGGCTGGGGCAGAGCTGAAACTAAAGTATTTTAATGCCAAGAGACAGGAGTTTTTATTGCTGAATTCATTCTCCCACAACAAGAATGAAAGCTTTCAGTCTCCTCACCTGCCACGCATGTCTATTGCCAAGGTTTGCTTCTGGGTTACCACTGATTTTTATTCATCTCTACAGAACTTAGCTTTTCCTGGCTAACATGCAGAGATGATATTTCAGAGCCAGATGAGCTCAGCACAGCTTGTGAAACACGCAGGATTTCCATACCCAGAGATTCAGGCCATGCAAACTGATACTTTTTCGTCTGTGTGCAAAGATCACTGGAAGGATGTCAGTGATGTACCACACACTTCTCAGAGCTGTCCCTTCTATCCAGCTCTCCCCAGTCACTTCACACACTTCACTCCAATCAGATTCTGATAGAGTTCAGTAGCACATGGGATTTCATCCTGGCTTTTCTTCATTTTCTCCTGAGCTGTCTCCAGACACAGTGTGAGGGCACTGCAGCAGCATTAACGGGGCACCTCCCTGACACTGAGATTCATGTCACAACTTTTCATCAAAAGCAGCAAAGAAATGATTCCCACTGGGTCCCACAAGGCTCCCTGGTAACTTTGTGCTGCTGCAGCTCCAGCACCAGGCCTGGTGCACAGGAATTTCAGGTGGAGACACACCGAAGGAATCAACCATTCCCAGAGAAGAAACATCTGTTTGCATGGCCCAAATCCCCACAACACTGCAGACTCTGGTGACCCACACTCTGCATTTGCACTTCAGCCTCTGTGCCTCACTTTTCCTCTCACTAAAGTCCCCCCAGTTTCCCTCATGCCCAGATTCCCAAGAGAATTCAAAGCAGCATTAGGAGCAGGGAGAGATGATGGGAGCTGTCCCAAGGCTCGACCAAATTTCTCAGGCCTGACAATTCTAGCCAAAGACAGAGGAAAAAGCTGCATGAAAGAGGTGTGAAATCAAAGCAGGAATCAAATTTAGGTAGAATGAGAGAAGCTGAAGAGGTTTTCATTGTTTGCAACAAGATTAGAAGCTCCAGGTCCAGGAGGGATGCAACATTTTCCCCACTCTAACAACTCTGTGATGCAAATTGCAGCTCAAATCCTTCTCCCCAGCTCTGGGACTTGTTCAGCCCCCAACATGGTGCTGAATTTTTCAAGCAAAGTGGAAGCTGGTCAGAGAGGTGGCTTGCAAATCAAAATCACAGCGGACAGCTCGGAAGCAGCAGCCAGAGCAAAGAGAGGCAGAGCCTGGCCCTGGGGTGCAGCACAGCCACACAACACATGCCTGAAACTCTAAGACATGAAAGAATTTGCCACGGGAGACACAGAAGGTACTTGATGGAATCCTGCCTCCTTCACGATGCATCAGCACGCAGGAGAACACAAGGATGAAGATGACAGCACCTTCTGCTGCTGCTTCCATCTCCTGAGTCAAATCTCCCCAATATCTCTCACTATTGGCCATTCCCAAAGCCTCAGATTCCCTTAGTCCTTGCAGGATTTCAGTGCTGAGGAGCATGGAGGGAGATAAAGGCACTTGCAGAGACCAGAGATGCATTTTCTGCCTGAGGTGCATTCCACTGCCCAGCTTAGTTCCTCTAAAACCATTCCAATCAGCCCCTTGGACAGCACCAAGCCAGCAGCACAACATCAGCGCCTGAAAATGCTTGGAAATGCCATTCTTTGAGATTTCTCTCCAGCTCTCCCATTTCATGGTGCCATTGCAGGGCTTTATCCCATCACTCAGCACTTGCAGCAAGTCTTGGCAACCAGCTTCAAACGGATTTGTAGTGCTGAGCAAATGCGAGGCAATTTGACTTTATCTCCAGTGAATGAAATTTCACCTCAATCAGACGAACTCTGTGTTCTGTCATTGGCCAGGCACTAACTACTGCCAGCTCCCCCCAAGCCTGGATGTCAAACTGCCTTCATATTGGGAAGTTAAATTTAGTTGGTTTTATGTACAAGATTATTCTGTCTCCAAATCATTTGGAGCCATAGAATTGTATTTCCAAGGACTAAACTCAGAGCAGCCACAAAGAGCACAAGAGGCAGGAAAAGAAAGAAAAATAGAGATTTCTAAGGAGATGGAAATTGAATGCTGAGTTTTTCCAATTACAGGAAGTTCCATCAATTATCACCTGCCACCTCCTTGCCTTCACTTGTGTGGCCACCACTGAATACACTCCCAGACAAGAAAATGTTTGTCCTACTGAAAACTGGGGCTAGAAGTAGAAAAAGGCTCAGAGATCTGACTTCAAAGACAACATCATGAAAAGAGCTGCCTTATAATAGCAAGATATGATGGGCAGCAGGAATGGCTGAAGCCAGCAGAGAGAAATCCATGAACTATTGGTGCTACAAAGATTTCTGACAAAACCCCCAAGAAGCCAAAAACAGCGTTTGGTCTGGCCCAGCTGCTAGGAGCCCTGTGCATTTAATTCAGTCATTGGCAGCACATGGAGATTGGCTTTAAGCTCCTTTGGTCCACTACTACTTTACTTTATTTTATTTTATTTTATTTTATTTTATTTTATTTTATTTTATTTTATTTTATTTTATTTTATTTTATTTTATTTTATTTTATTTTATTTTATTTTATTTTATTTTATTTTATTTTATTTTATTTTATTTTATTTTATTTTATTTTACATTTTGTCACGCAGAAAATGTAATTGCTTCTCCTCTTTGGGAAGAAATTACTGCTTTGAATGGTTCAAGGCAAAGAGTTTCTTCCCATACCCACTTGCAATCGGTCACCAAGAGAAATATTTTCTCAAAAGATCTCTTAAAAATTTTGGAGTTACTTTCAATATAAATATCTGGGTGATTTTCCTCCAAATGATAAAATAATTGAATTTGACTCCTTCAGCTTAAAAAGAAGTCTTTCTTCCCAGCTCTTCACCAAGAGGAACAAAACACTTGGTTGCAGCAAACTGAAGGGAGGAAGAAGTTTCCTTCCCCCTGTGCTGCACAACAGGAGACAATTTTGTTGCCAAGAGGTGACAAAACCCAGCCAATTTCCAGTTCTTTCAGTTGAAGGGAAAAGCTCCAAGGATCATAGCTGGGGCAGACACAGAGTGGGAGGTGTTGGGGTCAAGCAAGGCTGGTACCCTGGCTGGAACCAGCACGGGCGGCTATCCTCAGCCGCGCGGTCCATATCCCACTGCATCAATGTGATGGATGGCGAATATGGCGATTTATTGCAGGGAAACTTAACATTTTATAGTCTGGGGTCACTGTGTTACTCCCATCTGCATACGTCACACCTGGGTGCTATTGGCTAATTGCAAGGGGGCCTTGCTATCCTAACAGAGAGGGGTGGGTTTCTAGCTTTTCCCGTTACATCCCGAGTTCTTCCGCAGCGCAAGGCCTTAACTACAACATATCCCCTCTCTCCATGAATAACTAATTTGCTAAAATATAAGGTATATTAGTCTTAAAAAATTCTAATGTTATTTTTTATATACGTATTTCTAAACACTTTGTCTAACTTATCTATATTATAAAAGTTTTAAAAATGGATAATATAAAATTGAGTTGAAAGATTAACACAAGTAAAATCATTACAACTGGTCTAATCAGGATAGACACTAGGGTGGTTAGCCACGAAGACTGATCGAACCAGGATTGGAACCAGCTTTGCTGGGCTTCTCTCTCTGCCTTCCGTTGAGACAGCCTGTCTCGTAGCTCTGCCATGGTGTCTCTCACTACTCCGGTGTGGTCAGCATAGAAGCAGCATTCTTCGTTCAGGGTGATGCAGAGGCCTCTTTGCTGCATGAACAGAAGTTTGAGACCTCACTTGTTCTGCAAAACAACTTCAGAGAGTGAGGAGACTGATTTTTCTAGGAAGGATATGGATTTCTCAATTCTCGGTAGATCTTCATCTACAGTCATCTGTAGCTAAAGCAGTCTCTGTTGTTGGGTCACGATGACAGAGACACCTGTGGCAGCACCAGTTGCTCTCAGGTTAAGCAGCATCGCTATGGTTACACCTGTCACCACTTCTCTTTTCTGAAGTCGGGTGAGTCTCTCTACTTGCAGGCTCCACTCTTCATCCAGGTGGTACAGGACTCTGGGAATGATAATAGCTAATACACAAAAGTCAACAGAGGAGTTAAAGCTTTGGGTGTAAATGCAAGGGCTTGACTATTAGATCATGGGTTTTCAGCTTGTACCACAAGGTTGGGGCTCACTGCTTCAGGTGTTATAACTATAAACAACACAATTACTATAAACAGTTTACCATGTAAATGACACCATACTTACAAACTTACAGCTAAAACTTTAGCATTAAATGAACCTTTGAAGATGCTTACACTACCTCTTAAAGGAAAATACTTATATTTTATAATAACATAACAATTACTACACAGGCTAAACATTTTACCTTAAACTATTCTTTAACTACTTTTAACATACGTGTTCTGGTATATATATAGTCTAAACATAAAAACAATTTGCTAAAAGGATAAACACACAATTACTATTTGCTTTGTATATAGTTAGATGGAGTCTCTACACCTCTCAAATCTTTTACAGAATTTCTCTAACATGATTTAGTCCTGGAATGTTCACTGCTCCCGTGATGTCAGCTGGCAGCTGTTCGGTGACTGAGGGCTTTGATGTTTAAGTTGTTCTTCAGATCCTTCTAAATCTTAAAACAAAGGATAACTGAAAAATTAATAGAAACACCACATGATAATAACAATATAAAATTTATGTTGGCAACTGTCTGTATAGTGTTCAGACATAACTGTGTCCTGACAGCTCCACTTCTGATCCAAGTCTGGACTACCAAGGCTGTGTGATGACTTCTCTGTTCACTGGATCTCATGTGTTCAGAGGCAGACAGTCTGGTCAGATGAACAGGTGACCTTTCTGAATCTGTCAACAAAACACAGGCACTTCTCTCCTTGAAGTTAATGAATTACACTAATCAAATTGCTTTTAGGGTATCAATTTCCCCCGTTTTCTAAAAAATAAAAATGAGATGTATTTCTGTTCAACATTAACACAAAACCTTACATACAATTAGTAAGAGCCTGTAACAGTTAAAAATCAATTAATATAAAAATACTGTTAATTATTAAAACACTGCACCAGCATCCCATAGTTAATAAACAAACAAAACCAAAAATCATCAGTAAAGGATTGGATCATCATCTCCGGAAATGATTTTCCAAGCTCACTTTAAAATTGATCCAGCTGTCGTACTAATAGGGTCAAATTGCAAAGTCAAAAAGTGACTCAAATACTGATTTGGTACAGAAAACATCTGGATCTGTTGGCAAACATTCTATCCAGGTAAAGTCAAGGCTTGGCCAGGGCCTGGCTTTAAACTGGAAAGATGCCTCTTAACTCATTTCTAAAACAAGGTTCTCAATAGTAGCAGCTATGAGATGCTTACAGCACAGCAAACTGTTAAAATGCATTTGTACAAAGCAAATGATCAGAAGCCTTAGGTACCAGACCAATTAAACCATGCAGGAGTTGGTTTAATCTGAAGCCTCTCCTATGGCAGCTGACCTTCAGCAATGGTACATCTTTTTAAAATTCTGGAAACACTAAAAATAAAAAAGTTATAGCAAACGAAACTGCAAAAATTGCAACAACTGAATAGAACTCTCAATGAAGTCTAGGGTGTCACAGTCTGCATTCATTTCTGTCCACAAGCAGGTGTTCATCAGTGGTTTATCACAGTTGCTTCAGTTGTAGCTGTCTTCATATTTCTAGAAAAATAACTACACTTTGCAATTTAAACAAGTGTCTTCAATAAAACATAAAACAATTCAAATTAAACAAAATTTAAACTTTACAATAATTATTTATAACAAAAGGAAATAACAAAACCTAACTTTAAAAAAATATCTAAGTTATACAGCTTAACTTAAAAACATTTAAGTCAACAGTAACATGGATTCACTATAAAATTATAAAAATTTAACAAATACATCACAATTCCATGTCATCTAGCTTTGAGAATAACCCATAATAACTGCAAATGTTACTGAAAACACTCATTCACAACAAGAATTTGCCTAGTATATGCTCAAATTAGCTAAAATTCTAAAGTGCAGCCTCTCTAAAAAAAAAAAGCCACAACACAGGATTGGGCAAGTTGTCATTTAGCTTTTGTAGCATTTCTCAAAAATATTAAGTCCAATTTTTAAACTAAAATCTAAAATCTAAAATCTAAATTAATATATATGCAATTATATGTGTTTTATATAACAAAAATATTCACATTAAAATTTCCTTATTAAAATTATCAAAAACTCAACAAATGGGTAATATATGATTAACATAACTTTAAAATTACTGAAACAAAACAAGAATCTTTTAAGTTTCTTGGGATGCAAAAATACAACATTTAAACCTTTTAATCTATTTTTAAAGGCACTTAATTCAATAGAAACTTATTTTTAAATCTCAATTTTAATTACAACAATTTGCTAATTTATAAACAATACAATTTACAAAGCTTCTAATTTTTAAATTGTCTAATTAAAACTCTCTCTTTTTCTTATCCTTCTCAAAAATGTCCAGCTTTCTGTTGTTCTTCTTTTGTTTTGTAGTTTTACTTTCCGCGGTTTCATTGAAGTCGCTGTTACTTGTTTCACTGGTGGTTGCCATGGCAACAGCGTACTGCCGTGTGTTTTCCTGAACTGGGCCGTGCCGGGCTACTTTTTAAATCTGAAAAAAACTCTGAAAACTCCAACTGCATAAACTCATAATTACTTAAAACACAAAATTAACTCCAAAAGGGTACATAAACACCTTTTAAAAACTCAGTAAATTATGACTTTGTAACAAACTCGGTATTGTCCCGCCGCTTCTCAGAGAGGGAGTGGGGGGGGGGATGTGTGTGTGTGTGTGTGTGTGCGAACCGCTCGTATCTCAGTCAAAGTCAAAACTGGTCGGTTACTTCCTGTTTGCCGTGCCTTTTCTTGGGCCCCGGCCTCGCTACCACCC
Source organism: Poecile atricapillus (assembly GCF_030490865.1). Classification (NCBI taxonomy): domain Eukaryota; kingdom Metazoa; phylum Chordata; class Aves; order Passeriformes; family Paridae; genus Poecile; species Poecile atricapillus. The sequence continues at coordinate 595,195 of NC_081279.1, forward strand.
CCGTGGGCAGGCTGTTCCTTCCCCCATGGTTCCACTCCGCCTCCATCCCACCTTTCCTTCCACCTTCTGCTCCCCCCTCTCTCCTCTCCTGCATTCCAATCCCTGTGCCTCCCGCGTCTTATCTCTTTCACATTCCTTATCTTTCTTCTTCACATTCTTTTTCTTTCCCATCCCCCCCGAACACGTTCCTCTTTCTTTGTTAGAGACATATTTTTCCCGCGCTACAACTTCTTTCTCTGTGCCATCTTTATGTCTTTGGAGGGATGTTTTCTTCTTATTTTTTCTGCCACACCTCTGGCTATTTCTGTTAACTTTTTCCAAAAATCTTCTGCTCTTCGCTGTTTCTCTGAGAGCAGATAAGAATTTAGGGACTGAGGGGACTCCCGGCCCCTCTCCCGGCTCAGTTGAGCTTCTCCCGTCTGGGGGCTGTAAAGGTCTAACCCTAAATTTCAGGGTAGCCAGCATACAGTTCCTTGTTGTTCCCCAGATCTCTTTGGCAAGCGTTTTAGTACATCTGTCCCACACCTTAGGGTGGATAAACCTTACAAACTCATTTACGACTTTGACAACCCAAATCCTTGTAATAACAAGAGAATTAGGTTTACAACTTAATTAATTTACAACTTACAATCTAACCTTTTTTGATGATTTCATCATCCTTCTGGGCCCAGGCTCTCCCGTCAAGAATAGACTCACTATCTTGACCGCTGCTCCTTGACTCAGGGTATCCTTGCTTTCTTCTTGTCCCACTTTTCTTCCTCCTGGGTTTCTGGCACCATATGTTGGGGTCAAGCAAGGCTGGTACCCTGGCTGGAACCAGCACGGGCGGCTATCCTCAGCCGCGCGGTCCATATCCCACTGCATCAATGTGATGGATGGCGAATATGGCGATTTATTGCAGGGAAACTTAACATTTTATAGTCTGGGGTCACTGTGTTACTCCCATCTGCATACGTCACACCTGGGTGCTATTGGCTAATTGCAAGGGGGCCTTGCTATCCTAACAGAGAGGGGTGGGTTTCTAGCTTTTCCCGTTACATCCCGAGTTCTTCCGCAGCGCAAGGCCTTAACTACAACAGGGAGGAGCAGGGGATCTGCTGGGGGGTTTTGGCCTGGGGCATAGATTAAAGAAATCTTCAAGTGAAACCCGTCAGAGCTCAAGACTTCATCCCACAGAGGAGAAATTGGATTTGACCCAAATGCCATTCAAATCCAAAAAACATTGAGACATTTCCCCAAGCTCTGCTGAGCCATCAGGTACAACCCAAAGCACCCTGTGGGACCAGAGCAGCAGCTCCCTGGCATGGGGACAGGGATGCTCCCTTGGCAAGCCGCCTGCATCACCCATGGGATTTGCAAGATCTGTTTCTAAAGACCCCAACATCCAAAAAACTCCACATTCAAAGCCTTTCCTTTGGGGTTTCACTTCTCCATCTGTCTCTTGTCACTAGACAGCTGCTTCACTTCAGCACCCTTCTGGATGGGGTCAAATTTTCTCCGAATTTCCAGCCTAAACAGGAAGTTACTTCCATTCATTCTTCTGCAAGTACTGGCAGCTTGTACCTGCTCTGCTCTTCCTCTCCTGCTGTGCATTTGTGCACATCAAGTGCCAAGAGCATTTCCTTGTTTCGATGATGTCATTTTGCCTTATTATTTCCTTCCCATAGAGTTGCACAGATTTGGTGCTGGCTCAACACTCAGAACATTGACAGCACGAAGTCAAGTTTTCACACCAACTTCTCCAACCTTGGCACCTGTTGCAGTCCGCAACCTCAGGATCTCAGCCAGGGAAACCACAGGGTTCTGGGGACCAGCATGGAACACCAGCGAGATGGGCCTTTGTTCATGAAACCATTTCTTCAGCATGGGAACAAACTCAGATCCAGAACAGAGAGCCCCAAACAGAGGCACGGCAGGGGTTTTTGAGGGACAGAACTCTTGAGGGTCTCCACCCTTGAGGCTGGAGTTCAGGGTCAGGGACCACTAGAAACACAGCAAGGGAGAAACCCCCCAGGGATTCAAAGCCAATCTGAACCCCTGGGCCGTCCTTCACAAGGGGTTTGGGGTGGGACAATGGAATTCGTTGCCTCCCCCAAGGCACATCACAACATCTGCTCCTTTTTTTTTTTCCCCTTCAAAGTTTAATTTGGAGCTTAAAAATGTTTCTAAAACTCACAGCATAAAATCTTAGCTTTTCCACAGAGCACCCACTTTGCTCTGTGGGACACTAAAAACTCAAGAAAATAACACGTTAAGCAAACAAACAAACAGAAAAAACAAAAATTAAAAACAAACACTTAAATTAAACAGTGATGGTACTTAATACAAACCTAACGGTTTTTTAGTTCAATCTCTTCCAGTTCTGGAGTTTCTTTCAGGAAGGGCGCAGCTCTTTGATCTCCTCTCACGAGGGGCAGAGTTCTTAGATCTCCAGCTTCGGCTCTGGTCTCGTAGGTGTGGGCGTTGCCACTTGAGATGTTCTTGGTGAAACGCTGGCTTTCAGAGCTCGGTTCCAGGTTTGATTTCCCCAGAGGGGGTGTTGCCCACCATGGAAAAGGCACAGCCCCCAGGGGTGGAGCAGCCAAAGAAAGGGCTGGGAGCGAAGCAGGAGTTACTGGGGGAAGGGAAGGTTGGGGGCAAGAAAAGAAGGAGCAAGACGGGAAAAAAGGAATCCCAGACTCCGTGGGCAGTGCCATCTTGAGAAGAGGGCAGGGTCCGGGATGGACTTTCCCGGCCAGGGAACGGGAATATGGAAAGACAGGGGGTGAAGGAGGACACGGAACGGCGGGCAGACGGCAGCAGACCCGCAGCACTCTGGATGTTCCCCGTCCCTTGCCTGCCTTCAGGAAAACAGGGGATGGGATGGCAGAAAGACACCGGGGTGACGGGGAGTCGGCAGCAACCCCGAGCCATCTTGGCATTTTTCACCCTTTGTCCTGCCCTTAGGAACAGAGGAGAGGGGAAGATACAGGGAGGTATACACCAAAAAAAATGAGGGACTTCACAGAAGCCAAAAAACAGTCCACAGGAAGGGCCATACCATCCATAATAGTCCATAATCATCCATAATGTTAATCTCGTCCATAAAGGTCTTTCCCATGTATATAAAAAAAACCAAAACCCTCCATAATACGTCTCGTGGGGTGATGTTAGATGTTTGTCCCAGTGTCTGGTCTCTCAGCTCCCCCACCTCCATAAGCCCTTTTCCCCCATGGCCCTGAGGCACTCCCAACTTGGCCCTCCTGCCAGGTATTCTCGACTCCTCCTTTCTAAGGCGGGAGTCTCTCCGGCTCTCGAGCCATCAGCCGGGGATTTACGGAGTGTCCATGGAGCCGCTCCTGCTGTTCTCCTGGTGCCTGGCTGGATGCCGTGCATTCTCCACCATTTGTTGTAGTCCGCAACTGCAGGATCAGGTCCAGGGATGAAATTTTCTGGAAACCGACATGTACTACAACGAGAAGCGCCTCTGTTCATGAAACCATTTCTTCAGCATGGGAACAACTCAGATCCAGAACAGAGAGCCCCCAACAAAGGCAGGGCAGGGGTTTTTGAGGGACAGAACTCTCGAGGGTCTCCACCCTTGAAAGTGAAGTTCAGGGTCAGGGACCACTACGAACACAACAAGGGAGAAACCCCCCAGGGACTCAAACCCAATCAGAACCCCTGGGCCGTCCTTCACAAGGGCTTTGGGGTGGGACAAATTCATCCAGGGCTCCCACGCCCATCCCCCAAAGCAGGAGGTCAAAATTCACTAGCTTGGCTTACAGCCATGCCTCTCCTGTAACAATGCTTATCTGAAACTAACTCTTTGCCTCCCTGAAGCACCTCCCAACAGTTTATGCTGTCTCTTTCCATGTTGATCACTCTCTCTCTCTTCCCCTATCTCTGGAAAAAAGGATGAATTTGCAAGACTCACCTGAGTAGGGAGCAGGTTCAAGTCTTGCCCAGGCCTTGTGGATGGTCCCGGGATCTCTGCCGGAGCAGCGGCTGGAGCTGTCTGCGCTAGAAGATTTTTTCCCATGGCTGCTGTGGGGAGTGTGGCCATTCTCTGAGCACGCTGCAAGCTCCTATCTTTCCCTGCATATCTTTAGTGGGCAGTGTGTGGTGAAACTGAGCAGCGGCAGCAAGTGCAGGCCAGGCAGGGAGCGGCCTGGCCCGGCAGCCCCGCTGTGCAAGGCCCAGCCAAGCCTCTGAGAAGGGGCTCCTGTCACTTGCCAGTCTCCATCCTCCCCGGGAAGCGCAGAGCTGCGGCCAGCCCCGCTCCCCTCCCGTGGCCTTGGCTGGCCTGGGGGGAAGGAGGCTGAAGGGGAGCCCTGGTACCTCTTGGAAAGGCGGAAAGCAAAGAGAGCAAGGAATTGCCGGCCTTAGGTCTTCAAGTGGTGTTCCCAGGTTGATGTCACTTTTCAATGGTCCCAACTGCTGTCAGTTCTCAGCAATGGCCATTTGTTGGCCAGGAGAAAAACTTTGTGTCATTCTGAGGAGATGTGGGGAATTTTGAGGGATTTTTGTAAAAGTTTCTAGGATCTTGAGCAGATTGAAATAATTTTGTGGGATTTTTGTGGATTTTTGAGGGATTTTTGTGGAATCTGTAAAATATTTCTGGAATTTTGTGTGATATTGAGAAGATTTAAATAATTTTGTGTATTTTTGTGGAATTTGTGGGATTTGTCTGGAATTTTGAGGGATTTTTCTGTAAATTTTGGAAAAGAGTGGAGATTTTGTGCGATGTTTCTGGAATTTGGTAGAGTTTTGGAATGATTTAGGTAATTTTGTGGGATATTCCTGGAATTTTGTGGGATATTGAGGAGATTTTGGCATTTTGAGGGATTTTTCATGTATTTTGTGGGAATTTTTGGAGATTTTGCGAGATGATTCTGGAATTCAGTTGGGTTTTGAGAAGTTTTAGGGAATTTTTTTGGATTTTTCTGGAATTTTGTTGGCTATTGAGGAGATTTTGTGGGATGTTTCTGGAATTTGGTAGGGTTTTGGAATGATTTAGGAAATTTTGTGGGATATTTCTGGAATTTTGTGGGGCTATTCAAGAACTTTGTGGTATTTTGAAAAGATTGAGCGAATTTTGTGGTGTTCTTGAATTTTGTGGGAATTTTGGAGATTTTATGGGGCGTTTCTGGAATTTGGTAGAGTTTTCAGAAGATTTAGGGAATTTGGAGGGATTTTTGTGGGATTTTGTGGGAATGGGTGGAGATTTTGTGGGACATTCCTGTGAATTGGTATGGTTTTGAAATGATTTAGGGAATTTTGTGGGATTTTCAAGAATTTTGTGGGATTTAGAGGAGACTTGAAGAATTTTGAGGGATTTTTGTGGGATTTTGTGGGAATTTGTGGAGATTTTGTGGGATGTTTCTGCAATTTGGTAAGGGTTTGAAAAGATTTTGTGAATTTTGGGGATTTTTCAGGGATTTTGTGTATTTTTCCTGTGAATTGTGTGGGATTTTGAGGAGGCTTGAAGAATTTTGTGGAATTTTTCTTGGATTTTGTGGAAACTTGTGGAGGTTTTGTGTGATTTTTGCAAGATTTTGTGGGATATTGAGGAGATTTAAGGATTTTGAGGCTTTTTTCATGTATTTTGTGTGAATTTGTGGAGATTTTGTGGGATGTTTCTGGAATTCAGTTGGGTTTTGAGAAGACTTAGGGAATTTTGTAAGATTTTTCAGGAATTTTGTTGGCTATTGAGGAGATTTTGTGGCATGTTTCTGGAGTTTGTTGGGATTTGAGAAGATTTAGGGAATTTTGTGGCATATTCCTGGAATTTGGTATGGTTTTAAGGTGATTTAGGGAATGTTGAGGGATTTTCCTTGAATTTGATGGAAATTTGTGTAGATTTTGTGGGATGTTTCTGGAATTTGGTAGGGTTTTGGAATGATTTAGGAAATTTTGTGGGATATTTCTGGAATTCTGTGGGATATTGAGGAGATTTTGGCATTTTGAAGGATTTTTCATGTATTTTGTGGGAATTTTTGGAGATTTTGCAAGATGATTCTGGAATTCAGTTGGGTTTTGAGAAGTTTTAGGGAATTTTGTGGGATTTTTCAGGAATTTTGTTGGATTTTGAGGAGATTTTGTGGGATGTTTCTGGAATTTGGAAGGGTTTTGGAATGATTTAGGAAATTTTGTGGGATATTTCTGGAATTTTGTAAGGCTATTCAAGAATTTTGTGGTATTTTGAAAAGATTGAGCGAATTTTGTGGGAATTTTGGAGATTTTATGGGGTGTTTCTGGAATTTGGTAGAGTTTTCAGAAGATTTAGGGAATTTGGAGGGATTTTTGTGGGATTTTGTGGGAATGGGTGGAGATTTTGTGGGACATTGCTGTGAATTGTTATGGTTTTGAAATGATTTAGGGAATTTTGTGGGACTTCTCTGGAATTTTGTGGGATTTATCAAGAATTTTGTGAGATTCTGAAGAGACATGAAGAATTTTGAGGGATTTTTCATGTATTTTTCTTGGATTTTGTGGAGATTTTGTGGGATGTTTCTGGAATTCAGTTGGGTTTTCAAATGATTTAGGGAATTTTGTAGGATTTTTCAGGAATTTTGTTGGCTATTGAGGAGATTTTGTGGGATGTTTCTGGAATTTGTTGGGATTTGAGAAGATTAAGCGAATTTTGTGGGATATTCCTGGAATTTGGTATGGTTTTAAGTTGATTTAGGGAATTTTGAGGGATTTTCATTGAATTTGATGGAAATTTGTGTAGATTTTGTGGGATGTTTCTGGAATTTGGTAGGGTTTTGGAATGATTTCGGAAATTTTGTGGGATATTTCTGGAATTTTGTGGGATATTGAGGAGCTTTTGGCATTTTGAGGGATTTTTCATGTATTTTGTGGGAATTTTTGGAGATTTTGCGAGATGTTTCTGGAATTCAGTTGGGTTTTCAAATGATTTAGGGAATTTTGTGGGATTTTTCAGGAATTTTTTTGGCTATTGAGGAGATTTTGTGGGATGTTTCTGGAATTTGGTAGGGTTTTGGAATGATTTAGGAAATTTTGTGGGATATTTGTGGGATTTTGTGGGAATCGGTGGAGATTTTGTGGGACATTGCTGTGAATTGGTATGGTTTTTAAATGATTTAGGGAATTTTGTGGGACTTCTCTGGAATTTTGTGGGATTTTTCAAGGATTTTGTGGGAATTTGTGAAGATTTTGTGGGATGTTTCTGCAATTTGGTAAGGGTTTGAGAAGATTTTGTGAATTTTGGGGATTTTTCAGGGATTTTGTGTATTTTTCCTGTGAATTGTGTGGGATTCTGAGGAGGCTTGAAGAATTTTGAGGAATTTTTCTTGGATTTTGTGGAAACTTGTGGAGGTTTGGTGTGATTTTTGTGGAATTTTGTGGGATATTGAGGATATTTAGGGATTTTGAGGGATTTTTCATGTATTTTGTGGGAAATTGTGGAGATTTTGTGGAATGTTTCTGGAATTCAGTTGGGTTTTGAGAAGATTTAGGGAATTTTGTGGCATATTCCTGGAATTTGGTATGGTTTTAAGGTGATTTAGGGAATGTTGAGGGATTTTCCTTGAATTTGATGGAAATTTGTGTAGATTTGGTGGGATGTTTCTGGAATTTGGTAGGGTTTTGGAATGATTTAGGAAATTTTGTGGGATATTTCTGGAATTTTGTGGGGCTATTCAAGAATTTTTGGTATTTTGAAAAGATTGAGCGAATTTTGTGGTGTTCTTCTTGAATTTTGGGGGAATTTGTGGAGATTTTATGGGGCGTTTCTGGAATTTGGTAGAGTTTTCAGAAGATTTAGGGAATTTGGAGGGATTTTTGTGGGATTTTGTGGGAATGGGTGGAGATTTTGTGGGACATTCCTGTGAATTGGTATGGTTTTGAAATTATTTAGGAAATTTTGTGGGACTTCTCTGGAATTTTGTGGTATTTTTCATGTATTTTGTGGGAATTTGTGGAGATTTTGTGGGATGTTTCTGGAATTCAGTTGGGTTTTGAGAAAATTTAGGGAATTTTGTGGAAGTTTTCTTGAATTTTGTGGATTTTTCTTGAATTTTGTGGGATTTTCAGGAGACTTGAAGAATTTTGAAATTTTTTTCTTGAATTTTGTGGCAAGTTGTGTGTGCTGTTTCTTGAATATGGTGGGGTTATGAGATTTAGGGAATTCTGTAAATATCTCTGGAATTTTGTGGGGTTTTTCAAGAATTTTGAGGCATTCTGAGGAGATTTTTAAAAATTTTCCAAAATTTTTCTCAGATTTTGTGGGATTTTTGTGGAATTTTGTTGGTTATTTATGAGATTTAGGGATTTTGAGGGATTTTTCTTGAATTTTGTGCGAAGTTGTAAAGATTTTGTGGGATGTTTCTGGAATTTGGAATAATTTTCTGAATATTTAGGGAATTTTGTGGGATTACTCTGGAATTTTATAATATTTTGGGAAAATTTAAATAATTTTGAGGGATTTTTCATGAGTTTTGTGGAAATTGTTAGAATTATGTGGGATTTTTTTGGAATTTTGTGGGTCTTTTAAAGGATTTTGTTGTATTCTGAGGGGACTTGAAGGCCCGTCTCCCCTAGGAACACGCACGTACTGCCCGTCCGAGTGGATCGGCCTTCGCTGCTACCACGGCGATGGGGCGACCATCTGGTCCCTGGGCGTGCTGCTGTTTGAGATGGTGTGCGGGTACTTACCCTTGGAGAAGGAGCGAGACATCGTCTTGGGGCAGCTCTTCTTCCCGCAGGAGGCCTCTCCAGGTTGCTATGGGGCCTGAAGAAGGCAGGCTTTGGCAGGTGGCAGCGCGCAGCCCAGCCCGGCCCTCCCGCAGCTGCGCGGGACGTCCATGTGCCCTCAAGGGCCGGCTGCAGCAGGTGGCCCGTGGCAGGCTGGCTGTGGCACGCTTGGCTGAAGGAGGGGACGTTTGTCCTGCCGTGCCGCTCTCCCGCCAAGGCCAGCTCCCAGCACACGCAGCGTGGCCCGGCTTCTGCAGGCGCCGGGAGCAGCTGGGCAGGAGCCTTCTGCAAGTGAGCGCCGCTTTCTGCCTTCTCTCCCCAGAGTGCCAACATCTGATCCGCTGCTGTTTGTCCAAGCACCCCATGGATCGGCCACTGCTGGAGCAGATCTTCTACCACCCTTGGGTGTTGGGCGGCCATTTCTGATGCCTTGCCGCAGCCTCTGCAGCACCCAGTTCCCGTGTCCCACGCAGGACTGAGGGCCCAGGAAATAAAAGAACCCGAAACCCGGTGCGGGCTGGCAAGTCTGGTCCTTGTTAGCAACTTCAGCTAAGGGAACCTCTTGGCAAAAGGGATAATCAGAGCGTTCCCTTCAGCCTTTGTCAAGCTTTTGATGCCTTTCCTCCAGGTTGTCCCTCAAAATCAGAGAGGGGTTGGAGCCTGCACCAGTCCCCCCAAATCGGTGGGAGGCAGAGACTACTCCCAGGCCCCTCAAAACTGGAGGAGGATGGAGACGATCCCTGGGCCCACAACACTAAAGTGAGATAAATACCCGGCCCCCCAAAATAAGAGATGGATGTAGCCCACAGTGGCCCCCAAGTCAGAGGGGGAAGGGGAGACTACCAGCCCCCCTAAAGAGGAGGGGAATTGTGCCTGTGCCAGCCCCACAAATTGCAAGGGAACAGAGAACAGCCCTGGCCTGGCAAAGGGCAAAGAGCGGTTGGGGGCTGCCAGGATGGTGACAACACTGGCACCCCCCAAATCAGAGAGGGACAAAGAGCCCGCACAGGCTTCCCAGGAGAAGAAAGGGGGCAGCAAATATCCCCTGTCCCTTAAAGTCAGAGGGGCAGAGACACAACGCCCACTTTGTCCCTTAAAGTCAGAGGGGAAAGACACAAAAGGCCCCACAAAAAGAGCATGGGGAACCAAGAGCACTGCCGGCCCCACAAAGGTAAGGAGGATGGAGAAACTCCGCATCTGTCCTTGTTTTGGAAGACAGGTGTCTGCTAGGGAGGGCAGGGGCCTCCTCTGGAATGGAAATGTAGACCCCCTCCCTCTGAATCATTATAGTTTTGAACTCAAGGGACTCTCAGACAGAGAACTGTGGATAGGAATAACAGTTCTTTACTAGTGTGTATAACGAGGCACATAAAAAACAACAACTAGAGCGTTAACAACAAAACAGAACCAGGGACCCTGTGACAGCCTTCTCGGCCAAGATGGGAAAGGATGGAGGAGAGGCTTTGCTTCACAAACCCCCTCGGGTTGGCAGTCAGTGCCAGTGCTCCTGCAGGGCTCTGAGGAACACTCAGCTGGAACAGCAGGGATGAGCTGAGATCCTGGGCCGGTGGCTGAGGTAGATCAGCATCTCCACGGCGGTGCCTGGCACTGCCACATGTCCTGGCAGGACAGGGCGTGTGAGGCCACCAACGAAGAGGGAAGAAGGAGAAGGAGAAACAGCAGCTCCGTCTGGCTGATGGCAAATTCCCTTCTCTCAGCAGCAACAGCTCCCAGCAAAGTGTCCTTCTCTGAAGCTGAAGAAGCTGCCAAACTGTGCCCACCATCCCCTTTTCCTGCCCCCTTTCCCCTTGGACCCAGCCGAACTCTTTGTGTTTCTCAAGTACCACCCACAGTCAGGTTTTCCCAGCAACTAATGGGTAAAAATTCAACAGGTGAGCCAGAACTAAAAGAAGGAAACCTAACCCCCAACAGCTTCTCATCTCCATCTCTTTGCACTCCAAAAGCCAGGAGGGATCGATCTGTCACCTCAAAACCACTCAATCCCACTGTAAACAGCTCTATTTTACCCCAAAATGGCTCAATCCCAACTCAAAAGGGCTTGTTCCTCCTCAGAAAATCTCAATCCCACACTAAAATTACTCAGTTCCACCGCCGCCAGGTGAGATGGAGGTGGAAGATGTTCTGGTTTAGGGCAAATTTGGAAGAAACCCTCTAAATGGAGTCCCTGTAAAAAACAAATTAAAGTTGTCCCTCCCCCAAATATTTCAGGAACATATTTTCTTGGAGAAAAGTGGAAAAACACAGTTTACTTAACAATCAAAGTATCTACAAGCATGAGCAAGATGAATAATATTAAAGAATAAATCCTCTGGCTGTTTGAAGAGATGGTAAAGCCCGAAAAGTCCTTTCCATGGGGTGTAGCTCAGCTCGCTCAGTCTCTTATCAGTTCCTCCGGCGCTGGAAAGGGCCCAGGCCCAGGCCCCCGTGGGCCACAGCCGTGAGCTCCCGGGGTTTGTCTGCGTTCTCAGTCCAGAGCAGCTTTGAACAGATCCAAGGAAAAAGGCAAAAAACACTCTGGGGAACTCCTGTGCCTCAGCTAGCTAAAAACCAACTAAACTAAACTAAAAACTAACGAAAAAGGAAACTGAACTGAAGTGCCGAGAAGCAAAGGAGAGCTCTGTCCCACTGTCTGTCCCTGCTGCAGACAACAAAGGCCAGGGAAGCGTGCGGGGCAGTGAGTGCCATTTCTGCAAACAAACTGCAGCTTCTTCTTCCCCCTCCTTGGCTCTCAGAGCCAGTCTTGAAGGTGCAGAACTTAATAGGCAGCAGAAACAGAACAGACACCTGGGGATCCAAGGATCACAAAGTCACCCCAGGCCAGAAGGAGGTTGGGAGAAGTGGGATCCACATTTGGAGCGGTGGGATGGGGATTGTGTGGGGCTGGCTGGCTGGGCTGTATTTGATAGGAAATCAAACTTTCAGAGTTCCTGATTTCTGTCCCATTCATTTTCAGTCAGGTGCAGCTCTGTTTGCAGAGTGTCGCTGTGGCGCTCGAGACGGACACACGACGCAGCGAGGTTGGCACGGCAAGAGCAATCTTTATTGCTCAGAAGCTGCTTTTCCATGGTTGACTGCCGAGGCTGGGGAACTGCCTGATTCAGAGATCCTGGCCCTCCCTTGGAGGCAAGATACTTTTTTCTAAGAGAGAGTAAAGTATCACTCCCAGAAATCTTTGAGTTAGTTAATGTTAAGCTGTTACACTCCGTTGCTGTTCTCCCCTGCCACTCCACCCCAATACCTGTATCCCAGTTTCCCCCCAGCCCCTCTCCTCCCCTATAAATACCCCAGTTTATCCCCTGTTCCAGAGAGCTGCTGTCACTGGCTCCCTTGGCCGAGGGCCCGGCTGTAATAAAGGCCAGTTCTCTGCGGAACGCCACACAGCGCTCTGCTCTCTCCCTCCGTGTCGCCTGCACGCTGCCGCTGAGCTGAGCTGAGCTGAAATCACTCGCCGGGCAGAGGACGTGTCTGTGCCCCGGGCAGCCCAACCGCGGACCGCTTTTCCGGGAGTCACGGCACCCCTGCCACCTCCACCGCCGCGGCAACCTATGAGAAAGCACAGCTGGGTTCTGCTCAGGCCATTTCAAACTACCTGGGGTATTTGGGACTTGCCCTTGCAAAGGCAGCATCTCAGGAAAAGTCCAAGTTTCTCTTCATGGACTCCCAGGATGTGTTGCCTTGGAAGGGACCTTAAAGCTCCTCTTGTTCCAACTCTCTGCACACTCAGGACACCTTCCCCTAGACCAGCTTGCTCCAAGCCCCATCCAACCTGACCTTGAACCCTTCCAAGGGTCAGACAATAACAGCTTCTCTGCAACCTGGTCTATTCCTCCCAGATCTAAAATCAGACCAAACTTAGCAGCCTCAGAGATAGATTTCTATCAAATATCTCCATTTTTCTAGGAAAGAAATATGGCAAAACTTGTTTGCATCTGACTTTGAAAAATCAACACGAGCTCTTCAGAAAGGGCTGCCGCCCATCCACTTTGCTTATTTTTGCTCATTTGGTGGAACATTTGCATTCTGTTGTTGTTTGGAGCAGTATTTTAATGTATCTGGCTGAGGCTGCTTCAAATAGTCCAGTGAGATACCAGGGGGTGAGGGGTGGAAAACTGAGCTCTTACACATCCAGTACTTCTGTTGTTGGAAGTCTTCAATTCCAGCTCTCTGCTGGGATGAAATAGGTGCAACTCATCCAATTTCTAAAGTATCATGCATCAAGCTGACACTATTTGAAGACTTCAAAATAAAAAAAGCCAATTGAAACAAACCTCTGCTCCTTTCCATGTTCTCTGTTCCACAGTTTAGGACAGAAGACAGGAGAGAAAGATTGTTTTGGCAACAATGCTTTCAGGACTCTAGAAAGAATATCAAAACCGCTCTGCCGCACTCTCAACTCTTGCAGTGCCAAAAAGCACTGGCTGTGTTTGCTCACAGACTCACAATTGTGGTGGGATCTCTACTACACAACAGGACCGTGATTTCTTTGTTTTTCTCCTGGAAATACCTACAGCACTTCTGCGTAGCAAGGCAAACATGAGCCTCTTTTAGTGGCCCTTGAAATTGGACATGTGAAATGAGGTACACAAAGCCACAGGCCAGCTGAACCTGGGATCTCTGAATGGCTCTTCACATTCTTCCCGGGAAGATGAATGGCAATTACTATTTTGCAGGGAAACTGCATCAGCTGGCAATTTGGTGTAGAAAATGTGCTTTCTGCTCCTCTCAGAGCCAAAACTCCTACCCATTTCTTGAAAGTCCTTCTTAGATAAGGACCATGTTCAACTGAGCGACAGTGAAGCCAAATGGCAATCCAGGAATCAATTGTCCTGTGCACAATCTCCTCCATCCATGTGGAAGGTTACTCACAGGCACGCAGGAGGAAGGAAGAAACCCAAATGCATCATTGGACATAAAGTCAGACGTGTTGAGGGATGAAGAAATCTTGCAGAGCTATGGAAACCTGCCCTGAAAAGCCAGTTCAGGAAGAGCCTGAGCTGTTTTGTGCTTCTAGGCCTGAAGATGCTCAGGATTTTTCCCAGATGCTCAGCAGGCAGTAGGATTGTGCCTGAATCTGGCTCTGGAAATGCCAGTGCCTCAACTGAGAGCTGTGGCAATGATTTCCATTGCATGGAGAGGGGCCACAGTCCTGCAAGAGTCTTTCAGCAGAGCAAACAGCAGCCTGGAGGGTGGGCAGTGCTGCATCTGTACCACTGCATGCTCATCCTTCACCGTAATGCAGAGCTGCCCCCAAAACTGCCATGGATCACTTTTTAGATTTCTCCTGTTGGATATATTTTGGAGAAGTTGTTCTAGGTGGTTTTTAATGGTGATCCTGTAGGAAGCAGCCATTCGCCTGCTGTGATATCTTTACCACTAATAATAACTTCTCATTGCCTTTGGTTTTAGTTGGAGTTTTTTTATCTATTTGTTTGATTGGTTTCTTTGGGTTTCTTTCTTTGAGTTTTTGTCTCCTTTGGTTTGAGTTGTTTCCTTTTTTATAAATGACTGGTGAAGTTGGAACAGTTCAATTCCACAAAATGTAAACCAGGCTTAACTTTCCAGAAATGACTTTTGGCTGGCTTTAGCTGCATTCCCCAGGATCAGGATCACCAGGAGATATTTGCAGGTTTTGCTCTGCATCATCAGCTTGCCCAGACTTTGCTCAGTGTTTTACCAATGGAGAAGACAATGGATATTTTGCTGAAGCTCCTTTCAAACAAAAAAACTTGGGGCAGCACGACAGAAAAGAAGAAAAGAAAATCATCACCAGTTAGAACAGAGCCAGAGTCCCACCATTTTCCCCTCCACTTTTATTGATTTTCTACATTTAGAGGCAAAGCTTCCATCTCCAAAAGCTTCCATCTCTCACTTCCTGATGCTCTTTGCTACCCTTTAGCCTTGACCCCCACACATCGGACTGCTGTCCATGTGGGGCTGGGGATGCCCAGCCTGGAAAGAGAAGGTGCTGGCGAGGCCTCCCTGCAGCTCTAGGAAAGATGGGCACCGAGAGGAGAAGCCTTTCAACTGCAGGAGTGAGATTGAAGTTGCATCTAATGAAGCTGCTCTTTTCCACTCAGGCTGCTGGGGCACTGGCCCAGGCTGTGCACACAGCCTGGGGATGCTCCATCCTTGGCAACATCCAAGGCCAGCTGGGAGCAGGGCTCTGAGCAACATATTCTGGGGGAAGATTGCTCCGCTTGGAACAAGATGGTCTTTAGGGTCCCTTCCAAGCCCAGCCACCCAGGGATTCCATCATTCTATGCTCTCCGTTGTCCTCTTCAGCCTGGGCCTGGGCTCCTGGCAGTGATGTCACAGTGCACGCTCCAGCTAGAACTTCCAGCATCCAGCAACGGCCACAACACAACCCTTGGCTCCTTGTGTCAGCACGCTCTTCACCCGGCTCCAAGGCTACCCCTGTCACCTTTCTGTCACCTGCTCCCTGATAACCCCAGCAGTCCTGAAAGCTGCCCATTGCCTGGATTTCGTTATCCATCCCTGCAGGATGTCTGCATTTGCTCCAAAGAAGGTATGGTACTGTTCCATGGAGGTGGACAACCCGCAGCTGCCTGGGTGGGCTGGAGCTGTGTGGGACAGTGTGGGAAAGGGACCCCACTCTGAGATTTTGCTACCTCTGCAGGCTGGCACAGACCGAGAGGAGGAGATGGAGGTCGATACACTGATTGACACAGAAGAAGACATGGAAGTGGATGGAGAGGAGATCGAAGAGGAAGAGATGGAGGTGGAAATGGAAGACCATGTTCAAGAGATGGATATCGACGTAAAAGACGAGGAGGAGGACATGGTGTTGGGATGAAGACCGATGCCAGCAGCAGAACAGGCAGGTGCTCCCCACGGGCAGAGCGGGTCCCCTGCTGCCAGGCTGGGGCTGGGCTGGGCACTCCCTGCTCAGGGACACGCTAGCCCATGCACTGGATTCTGGTGGCCATCCCTGACCTGGCCTGGCCTGGCCTTGCTTTGGGCCACACAAGCCCTGTTCCAGTGCCTGGGCCACAGCCCCCAGCCCCAGCCAGGCTCACTTCTGGCAGCAGAGTCCCCCTGTGCCAGTGTCCCAGCCCGGGAGCACATGGAACACCCCTCCATGCCTGACTGCACTGACCGTGCTACTTGTTTTTCTTCCAGGACTGAGGCACATCCCAGCCAC